>NW_023425529.1:11948037-13148037 GCF_014108245.1 Pipistrellus kuhlii | reverse complement strand
TGTGGAGAAACTCCAGTATCTTGGGTAGAACCATGGCCGTCTCAATTCATCAGATCACCTATAACTCAGCACAGTCTACTCATCAGATTTTGTCCTTTTATTGGCAATGGAAGAGAAAAGTTTATTCATCTTGTTGGATTAGATGGTCTCTAAGGCCCTTTCCATCTATAAAATTTTATTATTCTTTTATATCCCAGTGATAGATAAAATATAGAAATTCATCACATCTCTCGGGTACCTCAGATACTAGTAGAATCCACAAGTATTTTAATTCTAAAGTTTTGGTCTCCTTATATTTCACCAATGAAGAATCTTATACATCCTTAATTTTTTATATAATTCAAAAGCAAAAATTCATCAGTAATAGTGGTTACAATCAATATGGAGGTGCTGAATTAAGATGGTAGATAATAGACCAATATGTTTATTCTCTTGGGTCTCATTCCTAGCTGCTAATGAATAATCTTTAGATATAGAAGATCTGCTATAGATATAGAAGGATAATATATAAAACCTATGAGACATCAAATAGTTGTGCCTCTATCTTGGGTGCTCCTGTAGTTTTTCACGTCTTTTAATATTTATCTTATTGATTTGTATATCTCCTGTTATGTGTCTGTGTCACTAAACTGGGAACTCTTTGGAGATCAGAACCATTTATTGTTACATTGCCAGGATGCAGTACAGTGCTTAGTGTAGATTTAGTTGGCAGTTGATTGGATATCTCTTAAATATTAAATGAATTCCACTGCTTACAAATAGCTGCTTAATTTTTTTTTAAATAAAGTCTGAAAGACAAAAATCCTTCTGCAAAGTCTCTGATGAAGCTTAGAAAAGAAACTATGGAAACCTCAAGTACCTAGAAAATGTTAGGTAAGAGGAAGAAGGCTAGAACATTTATTTATCAGGTCAATGTTTTCTCACTTCTGTTTTTAGCAAGGACAGGTGGATCAATTAAACAATCATACTTCACTTCAGTTTAGTGTTCCTTGGTGTTTAGATCAAATAACACCATATGCACCATTGCTTTCATGGGGAATGCTTTCCTAAGTCAGTGTTTAGATATTCTCTTTGGTAAAATATTTAACCCGTCTGAACCTCAATACATTTTTTAAATGGAAAGTTTAAATAGTTCAATAGTTTTCTAACATTATAAGTAGTGAAATCCTTTCTGTCTTTAAACACACATTTATGTGAAACCCTTTATATAAAAATGATGCAGTGCTATGTAGATGGGAGGAGGAGTATTTTTGTTAACACTGGTACTGTAGCAAATGACCCTAAATCTTAATAACATAAAAAACAAAACAAAACAAAAAAAACAAAAACAAAACACCAGTTTATTTCTCACTCAAATAATGCCATTCTATAGCCAAGATTAGGACGTAAGGGTTAAGCCTCTCTCTAGGTGATCACTCAGAGACACCTGTAGATGAAGTCTCTGCCATTTTTAATATGGGGACTCTAAGTCAATTCTAGGTTTTGATCCCAACAAGAAAATGTAAAAAGAGAGAGAAGATTACCCATGGTAGGTATCCTATGGCCCAGGCTTATAAGTGGGCAGAGCTAACTTGAAGGGTGGCTGGCAAATGTGGTTTTCTATATCCATGACAAACAACGAGAAATGGATTTGGTAAGCAGATAGCTAGGCTTTGACAAAGAGATGGAACCTGGCATTCAGAAAGAGCACAGTTTGTAATTTCTGAAAAGGTGAACACCAAGATCCCTTTCAACTTAAATGTTCTCTCATTGTACCAAGCACCATGTCTGATACACAGGAGTTCAAGAAATGCTTCAATTTTTCTGTACTGTTGAAAGAGAGATGTTAATTTCTGTTTGGTGTAGCATGAATCGTGTTTGGGTCATTCCCTCTATTCACCCCTGAAATGTGATAATGTTCCCAACAGTTTCAATTGACCCTTGAATTTGGGCACTGCACAAAGTCTGAGCTTGCAGAGATCTCTTCATTCTGTCTTGAGGTTGTGAAATCAATCTGGCTGTCCTTCATTCATATTATGGAGAACTTAGAAGACATAAATGAAAAGTTTCACTTACCCATGTCAGGTAAGATTAAGATCTATATGATGTGTAAGATGTCAATTATTCTTTCCATCTTTAATTATCATTACAAATTATTGATAAGATCTTCTTATACTACCCCTAACCTCTTCTGGGTCAATCCTTTCACCCTGTGTGCCTCCTGCCCAGCTATATCTACCTATGTCTTTCACTATTTGTAGCTCTCTTTTTCTTAAAATATATTTTTATTGATTTCAGAGAGGAAGGGACAGGGAGAGAGAGACAGGAACATCAATGATTAGAGAGAATCATTGATCAGCTGCCTCCCATATGGCCCACACTGGGTGAGGCTTGAGTCTGCAACCTGGGTATATGCCCTGACTTGAAAATGAACTGTGACCTTTTGGTTCATTGGTCAACACTCAACCTCTAAGCCACAATGGCCCAGCAACTTTTGTGCCTTTCTTAAGCAAGCTAACTACAACTAAGGTTTTGGTTATCATCTGATGACTTTCAAATCTGTTTATTCAACCCATATCCACAGATCTGTATAACCAAATGCTTACAAGACATTTCCATTTGGATATCTCAACATCATCTAACATTCTAAATGTCCAACACCCAAAATTTATTTTTTTCCCCTTTCTCACAACGCTTTCCCTAGAACCTCAGTCTTGGGAGATAACACCATCATTCACTAGTTCATCCAATTTGGGTCCAGGAGACACAATATCTGTGCACCTTCTTTTTCATCCTCATCAAAGCCAAAATGATCATCAAATTATAATGACTTAGGTATCTTTAAAAGCTTAAAAAAATTGCCCCCGCTCTCTTTAAATTACCATAGGAACCAAAATGCACATCTTCACTTAGGTGGAATATTTCCATAGCCTCTTAATAGACCTTCTAGCATGTAGTCTCTGTCTCTCCAGCTTGAAGTGCATCCAAAAAACCTGAAACATTCCCCTATGTAAGTCATTTCTCTGGCTATGAAGCTATTCATCATCTCACTATCTTCTCATTCCTGCCAACTATGTATCTTGATTTACTGTTCTTATCCCAAATGAACAATTTGCTACAAAGTATTCCCCATTCCCTAATTATACTGTGCCTCTGTTGCTTCTATGCAAAGTCTAGTAACATCCACAGATAATAAGTATATGAGTGGGCATGGCTGTGTTCCAATAAAACTTTATTTACAAAAGCAGGTGGGGGTTGGATTTGATCTTGCAGCTGTAGTTTGTTGACCTTTGCTCCATATCTTTGTATTTGTTGTTCCTTCTGTCTGGAATGCTCTTCCATCTTCATTGTGCACCTCATTGTCCATACCACTGACCCCATTTTGAACTTGTAATTTTTCAAATGTTTACTTAAGCATTCTTCTTCTATAAAGGCATCTTTGAAGAATGCTCACTCTGAGAGCATATTATAGATACAGTCAATTCTCATTATTTGTGGTAGTTGTATTCTATAAAGTTGCCCTGGACACTGACTTAGTGAATACTGCACTATAACTTTTACGACAAATACAGGGTTAGATACCTGTGAGCCTACAGAACCTAACATTTCACTAACTGATAGGTATATAACCCTATTTTATGTGTGTTTCGGTCTAAAGACACCTTCTTTAATATATATTATTAGTTCATTAACATTGAACTCACGACCCACAGCACTCTAACAGTCTAACTCATGCCTAAACAGAGCTTATCTGATAATTATTTTCTCCCTGAGGCACAAGGCAGCCTTCTGTGCTTAGGAACACCAGACAGCACTTCAGCATTTACTTAGAGGGCATTTTTAAACATCAAGATCACCAACAAAAGCACCAAAATGTGCAAACCGTTGCACTAAACACACCACAAAAGGTACAATTGTTTAGAGTGTAAGAGCGGACACAAGAAGGCAAATTGTCACCTCATATTGTTGTAGCTCAGATGGGAACCTGCACTTCAGGCAACTCAAAGGCTCCACTGCCCTGTACATGCCTTCAAAATAAAGCACCATGATGACTAAATCAGGGTTTACAAATACATTTTAGTGAATGGGGGAATTGGAGATATGGAATTGGTGAGGATTGACTATATCTTCATAGCAGCCAATAGTCCAGACAGCTAAGTCCTTGTGAGCTAGTTAATTTACTTTCTCTTTTTTATCTCTGTATCATTAGGACTTAAATGAAAGTTTTGAATATTTGTATAATGAATGAATAACTAAATGAATGAACTTAAGTATTTATATTGTGCTTAAAATTTTCAGTACAGGCTCTCTACATGCAGGGATACTTAAAATACTTTTTTTTTTCAGCATTTGCTAAGTGATTAATAAGTCTACTGCAGTATATAGGAATTATGTTGTTTGACTCCTATTTAACATCTTCATTAATAATTTCCAGCAGGCCGTAAACAATAAATTAATGAAATCTGTAGATGATACTATATAAAGAGGTGTTGTAAATGCTAATAAAAGTGCTGCTATAGCATGAATGCACTTAGAGAAGACAAAAAAATGAAAAGTAAATCAGAAATGATACAATCAGAAAAATACAAAGTAGAAATCTAGTCAAGCAAATTTTAAATACTCAGGGAATCTGGATAATTCTGCTTGTTGAATTTAAATTACCTGTGCATTTACTTATTCAACAGGCATTTATTGAGGTCCTACTATGTGCTTAATCCAGTGTTCTGTCCTGGAGTTATCAAAGTAAACAAGATAGTCAAGGCTTTTACCTCATGGAGTTTATATTCCAGAGAAGGAGATGGAAAAGAGGAGTGAATAGTCAAGAACCTTAAGATAAGTGAGGAGTGATATGGAGTTGAATCAGAAAGGATGAGTAGAAGAACAAGGGGAAAGAGTGCTCCTAGGGAGAGGTATCATAAGGGCAAAGGTCCAAAGGAAAAAAATATAAGTGTGGCAGACACAGAGCAGAAAAGGAAGATAGCTGGAACTTAAGGTAGGTGTGCTCTCTAGAGGATAAGGGTAACTTGTAATCAGTGAAAGAGCAGGTAGGGAAGAGGTTAAATAGTGCCCTGTAGGCATTGTGAATGAAGCTGGATTTTATTCTAGGTGTCATGGGAAAGCATTGAAGAGTTTTAAGTGGAGTAAGAAACTTGATTGATTGACATTATTGGGACAAATATATTCCAAGGAGTTCAGTTTGGAGGCTATTGCAGTCATTCCAGCAAGAGAAGATGTGGCTTGGACTAAGACCTGGAATGGAAAATTGGGGGGAATTGGGAGGGGTAACTGGCAGGACTTGTAATGGACTGGCCAAAGAGAAGGGGGAAGAGGAAATGGAAGGACAGGGTAGAATCAAAGATAAACCCTACATTTTTTGACTTGAGTAACTGTTGGCCTGAGCAACCAGGAACTGGAGATACTAACTAAAATTAAGGAGGATTAAAAGGGGAACAGTTTAAAGATGAGGAGCTAGTATTGATCTTGTGGATATATTGAGATTGAGGTGCCTGTTAGACATTCAAATGAGATTTCATTGTGAGTTTAGTTTCCATTTTCCTGAGATTAATGATATTGAATGTTTTTCATGTGCTCATTGCCCATTCATATATTTTCCTTTACATGTTTTTTTTGTTTGTTTAAGACTTTTGCCCATTTTTGTTTGATGGTTTAGTTTTGCTAATGCTTATTGATGGTTTTTGCTTGTATCATCATAGAGAAGATGGTCTCTAGTTCTTTTTGTTTTTAATGTCTTTGTGTAGTTTGAATACCAGAGCTGATAATTAGCTTATTACTATTCCTACTATAACCATTAATGAGTAGAAGGTTTTAATTTTTATATGTCCATTATATATTTTGTTGTCACTTTTTAATATATTTTATTGATTTTTTTACAGAGAGGAAGGGAGAGAGATAGAGAATTAGAAACATCATGAGAGAGAGTCATCAATCAGCTGCCTCTTGCACACCCCCTACTGGGGATGTGCCTACAACCAAGGTACATGCCCTTGGCCAGAATCAAACCCAGGACCCTTGAGTCCGCAGGCCAATGCTCTATCCACTAAGCCAAATCGGTTTTGGCTTGTTGTCACTTTTTAAATGTTATGGTTATGCTTTCTGGCTTCTGTCTAAGAAATGTTTGCCTATCTCAACGTGGAGATTTGGGGGGAATGATACACTCAGAAAGGACATAGAAGCTCTCTACCTTTCTTCACACCTTGCCCTATGTATCACTTCCATCTGGCTATCACGAGTTACAACCTTACATAATACACCAGTGATTTAGAGAGTAAAACGTTTTTCTGAGGTCTGTAAGCTGTTCTAGCAAATTAATTCAACCCGATGAGGGGATTGTTAAAGCCTCGGATCTGTAGCTGATTGGTCAGAAGCACAGTGACAACCTGGGCTTTTGATTGACTTCTGAAGATGGAAGTGGGAAGCAGTCTTATAGGACTGATAGAGTGGTCTTGGTATGTCATTTAGATCTAGTTGGCTCATTGTGCTGTGTAAGTCTTCTATTTTCTTAGTGTTCTTTGCCTGGATGTCCTACGCATTATTGTGAGTAAGGTATTGATGTCTCCAAGTTCTATCGTTGAACTGGCTTGTTTTCCCTTCAGTTTTGTCAGTTTTTGTTTCATATATTTTGGTGTACTGTTGTTAGGTGCATAAATATAATTGTTATATTTTCTTGTTGTATTTAACTTTATATCAATATATAATGTTCTTTGTTTCTTGTAAACTTTATAATTTGCAGTCTATTCTATCTGATGCTACTACTATAGCTAACCCATCTCTACTATATGCAAGGAATATCTTTTTACATGGTTTCACTCCCAACCTGTTTAGGTCTTTGAATCTCACGTGAGTCTCTTGTAGACAGCATACAGTTGGATCATATGTTTTTTCCCATCCTGCTAATCTCTATCTTGACTGGGGAATATGAACTCACCAAGTTTCTACTATGTGCAGGCACTGTGCGTGGCCATAGCAATAAAACCATAAGTGAGATAGAGATAGTTTGTGGCCTCAGGGAGTTTATTTGCTCTTAGAGGTATACAGCATTAAAAATTAATTACACAATTAATTTCTCACAGTTATGTAAATCATACAAAGGCTAATATGTAGATGGATGACATTCAGAATTACATACTTGTAATTAAAATCAGATCTAATTAATTAAGTCTGGAACTGACAAAAAACAACAGCAACATATTGTAAATGTTCATCTCTCTCCATGACTTTACTTGACATGCAACTTACATACAATTTTTTAACATATCACTATTTCTCTTTATAATAAAGTACATTAAGAAACCATTTCAATCTTCATAAATAGACCACAGTAGATATGCTGGTAATGATAACTTTTCTTAGAAACAAGTAATATTAATCTATTTAATAGCTGTTTTCATCACAAGAACAGACACTTGGTGTTTTCCTTAGGAGTGGATTATAGATATTAGAGATGGGAAGAACAAAGTTGGCCACAAATTGTCAATTCTCCCTTAAGAAAATGTCTAAATCTCTAGGAGCCTGTCTGACCTCTTCATTTTGGTCCACCACTTTAGAATGATTGCATCAGACTCCCAATTGTGTTGAACAGAGATAAGCACTCCTAAATGTAGACGCGGGGAGGTAGCTGTGGTGAGGTAGGCTATTTCCGAAATCTCTGTGATTGTCTCAAGTATTCTGTGGGCTGCTTGGCCGTGCCTTGTCTGATTAACTTCCTTCTCCACATTTTTGATTTTGAGTTCTCTTAGCTAAAAGTTTAGCTTAATTTTAAAAAGTCTCTAAACTCTGCTTATTTAAATGAATTTAAGTAGATTCAATATCCTCAACCTCATTATACACTGCACCAAATTCATTAATAAATCAACCATAATTCAACTTGCTTCTCTATAATGGATTTTTTGCTGGAGGTGCTGTAATTGAAAGAACACCACCAATTGCTTGTTATTTAATCTAGTGATTTATACAGATTTTTAATGCATATCATAGGAAACCAATTAGCATTAAGTTTCATTTCTCAATTAATTTTTGAACTCTAATAATTAAACATAGCTACCTGAAATAGCTGGTAATGAGCTGAAACATGATGAAAATATAAGCTATTAATTGACTCATCAATTCATATGACACAAACTGTTCATGTAACACATTTTTAAGAATTTTGAAAGAAAAAAATTCTTTTTGGAGACCGAGGCTAGAAGATGGTCATAACACTGGGTAAGAAGCTCCAATTTTTTTTTCAATATAAACTTTGTGAATAGTTTTAAGTGCAAGAAATCTAAAATTTAAAAATGGTCTTAGGTAAGGGTGGCATGTGCTGGAAGTCTGTGCTGTCACAATGCAGAGATTTTGTCAGGCTATGCGAATCTATCACAAAAGCCCATGTCCTGAAAAGGAGGGTAGGGTTCCCTGTTTCTGTTTCAGTCAGCTCTTTGCATTGTTGATTGACTCGTGGTAGTGCTGCTGTCAGTATTTTATCAATAGTCACATAGATCTCATGACTGGCATTTCGCCTGTTTAAAACCATTTCCTTTGCCATTGTAGAGAATTGGGACCTCAAAGTCTGTGGGGAATGGCTGGTAGCCATTTTATTATTATTTATGAATTCATCAGAAGGGAATATTGACCCTAATTAAAGCCAGAAAATTACTCCTGGAATAAATTGCTAAAGGTCAGTCTCTGCAAAGAACTTGCTATGTGTCTCTCTAGGTACTTTGTGTTATCACTGTTATAAATAAGGCAGCATTCAACCTATTTGTAAGACTAGGTGAAGGTAGTGAGTTGTTATAGTAGTTCTTGCTTTTTGATATTGACTTTCAATTAAACTTTTCTAAATTTTGTTGTTGTTCTTGGTATGTTTCTCTTCTAAAGGTGGAAAAAACTGCTCAGTACTGAAAGCAATTAAATTCTTCCTTTATTTTTTTTTTCTTGAAAAAACTAATATGTGTATTTTTTATCTAAGAGAATTAAAATGGCAAAAAATACTTTGGAACCCCAATTTTCTAACAAAAGAGAAAGTCTTTTGCCAATTATAGGAAGTTCTAGAAAAAGCATTTGTCTATTTTGAATTAGGATATCAAAGTGAATCAAAATACTATAATAATCAAAAGAAATATTCAAAGAAACAGCCTCACTTGAGATTTTGGCACAGTGAATAGATATTTAAATATTTAACAACTCTTTTTACCTTTACCTGTTCACAACTTATAAATAGGGAGTTGGAATGAAATGAAAAAGCTGCTATTGACTTTGAAATTACAGTAGTTATTGTGCTGAGGGTTTCAATAACTTTCCTCTGTCTGTCAGAAGGTTCTGCTTTCACTCTTGCTGCTGTTAAATTAAATATATTCCTAAAGAGGTGTTCATGCTATGTTGTTTATGCTTTGTTCACTCAGATTTTTATTTTTATTTTTTAAAATATATTTTATTGATTTATTTTACAGAGAGGAAGGGGGAGAGATAAGAGAGTTAGAAATATCGATGAGAGAGAAACATCCATCAGCTGCCTCCTGCACACCCTCTCCTGGGGATGTGTCTGCAACCAAGGTACATGCCCTTGACCGGAATCGAACCTGGGACCTTTTCAGTCCTCAGGCCAACGTTCTATCCACTGAGCCAAACTGGTTTCGGCAGTTCACTCATATTTGTAGATGATTGAGGAGGTTTTGAAATTTATCAACCTTGAAAAAATGTCTAAAAAGTGATTTTTGAAACCTTGTTGTTTATTAAATGTAATGATTAGGGCCTGGCTGGTGTGGCTCAGTTGTTGAGCATCGACCTATGAACCAGAAGGTCATAGTTCCATTCCTGGTCAGGGCACATGCTCACGTTATGGGCTTGATCCCCACTGTGGGGCATGTGGGAGGCAGCTGATCAATGATTCTCTCTCATCATTGATGTTTCTATCTCTCTCTCCCTCTCCCTTCCTCTCTGAAATCAATAAAAATATATTTTAAAACATTTGATGAGTAGGTTTAAAAATCACAATCTTTCTAATTTAAGCATTTAGCATTGAGGTTCTCAACTAGGGTGAGTCTGTCAATGTCCGGAGACATTTTGGTTGTCGGTGGTGGTGCTACTGGCAGCTGGTAGGTAGAGGCCAGGGATGCTGCTAAGACACTTTACAATGCAGGAAACAGACCCAACAACAAGCAAGAATCTGGCCCAAATATTAATAGTGCAGGGGTTGAAAAATACTGATTTTGGAAAATATGATAAAATATTGTTAAATAGTAATAATGACACTAAAATTCAATTGGGAAGTAGAAATTTAAATAACAATGAGGTGTCTTTATCATCCATCTGAACAGCAAACAGCAAAAGAAATTATAATACCAGTTCGGGCAGAAATGGTAGGAGTCAAGGATACTCATCCATTACAGAGGGTGTAGTCTGGCAATACCTACTGACAATACAAGTACAACTTCCCTTTACTCAGCAATCCCTCATTTGAAAGTATCAGTACACAAAGATCTAGCTTTTTTATTGTGTTTAAAAAATCACTGGGGGAAAAAATGAATATTAACAGATAGGAGGATAATTTATGAGACATCTACAAGATAGAACAGTGATTTTCAACCAGTGTGCTGCAAGAATTTTTAAAACATGTACTACATGACTATTCAGTTAGGGATTTGATCTCTTTTCCCTTAGATTGTCAAACAACAAAAAGACAACAGTCAATATAATAGCCGTCTAGTGTGAATGAATCAAAATTATATCAATTTTTTATCTGATAGTTTTTGATGTGCCACAGAATTTTGTTAATTAGTTTATGTGTACTATTGGATAAAAAAGATTGAAAATTGCTGATATAGAGTATTATGCAATTATTTTAAAATACATGTAGTGTTAGAGAATGTTATCCATGATGCCTTATAGGTGAGGAAAAATCAGTTTCATAGCAACATGTTTATTATAAGCTCATTTTTTTTGTAAAACAAAAAGCCAACATCTTCTATACATTTGTATATTTTTAGTGAGCATGTGAAAGACTATTCAGCAGATATTTAATTTAGTTGCTTCTTTTGAAGAGGTATGAATGAAGATGGCTAGAGGTTATTTATTAACTTTTTCCTTTTTCTATCTGCTTTTCCGTTTCCAATATTAAAGTCATAACACTACTTTTCTAGCTTATAAACAATTTAACAAAGATAACCTTAAGAAAAGTTTGTGTCACTCTTCAGGGACTATTTACTGTTTAGTCTTGCTGTCTTGTGAACTTCATGGAAATGTATGCCTCACTTAGTATAAAGACAGAAAGATAGTTGGGTTTTATTTTTGTTTTGTCGATGAATGCTGAGATGAAAGGAATTATAAAATGAGTATTTATGAATCCATATGTTTGTACACATACACATTTTATTCTATCACTTAGGATATGATATAGTTTCCATAATGTAACAATTGCCTTTAGTAAGAAAATCTTAATGTGAAGGTGAATAGTGAAGAGGAGTAACTGGGAACTCCAGAGTTGTCTCCCAGCTTGGACCCAGGGGCCAGTCATTCAAGCTGCCCAGGGACTTGCTGAGGAAAGGGCACTGTTGTTTTCCTTGATGTCAGCTTCAAAGGTTAGGAACCTTTCCTGAATCCTTTATTATGTTGTTGTCGTCCCGTTTGTGGATGGCTGTAGTGTCTCAAAACATAGAGATTGTTGGAGGTGGGGTTTGAATTATGTTTTGAGATACAGTAGCAATGGGATTACTTTCTTTTCTTGAAAATTACAAGTGAACACTTGAGTGTAAATATTATAGTTAAAATATGGCATTGGCTACCATGGAGCAAGGGAAAGGACATTTAAGGGTTTGCACCCTCTTAAGACTTTAATAATTATAAAACCGGTTTGGCTCAGTGGTAGAGCGTCGGTCTGCGGACTGAAAGGTCCCGGGTTCGATTCCAGTCAAGGGCATGTACATTGGTTGCGGGCACATCCCCGGTGGGGGGTGTGCAGGAGGCAGCTGGTCGATGTTTCTCTCTCATTGATGTTTCTAGCTCTCTATCTCTCTCCCTTTCTCTCTGTAAAAAATCAATAAAAATATATTTTAAAAAATAAATAAAATAAAATATGGCATTGGCTAACATGGAGCAAGGGAAAGGACATTTAAGGGTTTGCACCCTCTTAAGACTTTAAAAATTATGAATCCACAACAGGAAAGAATTAACCGATCTGATCACTTTGTCTCAATCCCTCCCCTACAGAATCAGCCAACACTACTAAATACATATTACATTTCTGATGCTCTTCTAGTCAGTTCATGTGCCTTATTTTAATTTTCATGAAAATCTAATGAGGTAAATGCTATGTGTATCATAATTTTATACATGAGAAAATAGACACAGAGAAGTTAGGTAAGTTGCCCAAAGTCACACAGCTACTATACAACAGAGCCAGAATCCTGGCCAGAAAATAATAATCCCAGGGCCTGTGAAAACAGAGTAGACATTTGAGACTATGGAAACTGAAGAATCTTATTGTTTTCTTCTGAGTGCTTAAAAAAACAACAACCAGAACATCCAAATTGAATATATTTTTAGCTTTAGTAATAGGTAATTTGGGAAAGAAGACCTTTATAGATTAATCTGCAAATTGATATCACCTACTATTGACATTAGCATTTGGTATTTGTAGAGGAACTACTGATAATTTTAAATACCTAATGTCATTTATTTTTGTCTAGTGAGTAAATGATATAATTCCTTCAACTTCTCTTCATCTTTAGAATGAGTATGTACATATGCACATGTTTCTGCAATTGCCATGGAGAGCAGTTTGTAAGCAACACAATTTCCTATAAAGAAAAAAATATTAAAAATTTCAATCATTTGCACCACAACCCAGCTTTTCTGGCCTTGTGATCTTGTGTCTCTGGTTATAATGAATGCAATTCCATTACCATTTAATATTTCATGTATATGTTCAAAGGAATTGTGACAGCAGCACATCACAGAATGTAGGTTATTTAATGAATAAAAATAGTTTGAGAGTGCTTTCTCACATTTGAGGTTTAATTCTCTCTCTGCTGGGAGTGTTATATTGAGAACATATTTTGCAGATCTTTCTGCCTTTCTGCAGTTTCAGTCCTCAATTTCTGTCTCCTTTCTCCCCCAATAACACTTTATAATTTTCATAGAATACTTTTAGCCATAAAGCCTACCACTATATGACTGGCTTAGGGGGTCAATTTTGCATCTAAGTTTTCTTGCCACCAGTGAGTGTTTTTTTGTTTTTGTTTTTTTCCCCCCTTCTCCTTTTATTGCATGTATTTTTCACATAACACACAAACCACACATCCCAAAGTGAATCACTGAGTATAAAGCCTATTTGGAGGATGCTGAGGCTCCCTCCTTTTTTTTTTTTTTGCCCTGAAGGAGAGAAAATTCAAAGCATGAAACACTATTAACAACGCATGCACTGTTTTTGATGAGCAAACATTTGTACTGACAAGGTGAAAAAAATATCTAAGTGTGAAGATCTTTGAGCAAGAAGAATTTTGACAGTTGAGGTTATTGGAGCTGGGAATAAACAATGGTGGGAGGCATGGAGTCTCAGTCTTAGAGAAGGCTGTGACAGGGCAGACAGTACTAGGGTCAGGCTCCCTAAAGGGTAATTCTTCATATTGATGCCTATTATGGCAGAGGATAGGTGGGATCATATCTGTTAGTCCTTCCTAGTGCTTTCCTAGAAATGAAACCAAATAATGTAACTAGCTTAGGAAGAATCCACACAATGGTATTAATTAATATACCATGGGGTCCTCACTAAACAAGGGTGTTATCTTTGAGTACAATTTATCCAATTGAACCTGTGTTACCTCCTTTTATTCATCATAGTGTTCTCTTACCTAGATGTGGAGGGTGAACAAAGTTGAGTAAAACATTGTATCTACTCTCCAGAGGTAGATGATTAATTCATTGTGGAGATGGGCACCCCCAGAATTAAGTCTAGAAACTTAGATTGAGGTAAGAATTATTATGAAGAATACAAGGTATGTGATCTTGAAAGGCAACAGAAGAGATTGGCTATAATCAGGGATGGGAAATCTAGGATGATAACATGGAGGAGGTGGTATGCGAACAGGGTCTTTAAAAATGCATAAAACTGCCCAAACCAGTTTGGCTCAGTGGATAGAGCATAGGCCTACAGACTTAAGGGTCCCAGGTTCGATTCTGATCAAGGGCATGTATCTTGGTTGTGGACTCATCCCCAGTAAGGGGTGTGCAGAAGGTAGCTGATTGATGTTTCTTTCTCATTGATGTTTCTAATTCTCTATCCATCTCCCTTCCTCTCTATAAAAAAAAATTAATAAAATATATATTTTTTAAATTCATAAAACTTTGACAAAAAGTAAGTGAGGGATGCATGGGAGGATGGTATAGCTTGTGTAAAGGCAGAAGAATGCAAGTTGTGCAAAGTGACTACTTCAAAATGGTTGGAATAGAAGATATCAAAAAAAAGATGTAATGAGATACATTTGGGGTACAATCATGGAGAAACTATGCATTTCAATCACTTGCTTACTTGTGTTTGAAGCCCCCTTTAAGAGAAGGAAATATCTTGTATATTGCATTGCTGGCCCTCAATAGATGCTCAGTAAACATACAGTCCTCTGTAACCTTTAGAGCTAATTCCAGTCGGGTTGTGTGCTCAAGTTTATTTTGGCACCAGTCGCTTCTATCCACTGTCCATGTGGATTTCCATTATTAATTCAGTTTTAGGTGATATGGGTTCTGATTTTTAAATCTTATGCAGAGTGGAACTTTACCTTGTGACACAGTTTATGCGCCTAGGTGTAAATATGAGATAGGTGGCAGTTGACTGAAATGGGATTAATGCCGTCTCTTCATTTGTTTGGCCAATTTGAAGGAGACAAAACACTTCTGTATCTAGCAAGACTCCCAAACGCTGTAACTCTTGGCATTGGGAAAAACAAAAACAAAAACAAAAACAAACAAACAAACAAACAAAAACTGACGAAATAAGCCTTGGCTACTCCATCTTTGCTACCCTCTCCATCTTGGACGTTGGATTGAAGGGAAGGCAGCCTCTGAATGCAGTGGAACAAATCATGTCAGCATGATTGATGGAGGCTGTACTTGGCACACCCCAAGTGATTGTGTTGGGTAGAAGAGTCATCAATTTGTTCCCCCAAAAGAGTGTGTGGTAGAGTCATAAATATTTCACAAAATCTGGGGTGGCATCTGCTTTCAGGTTTACTGAGAACAATGCCTGCTAGGATGTTTCTCCTCCACACAGTGGTTCCCAGCTCTGATCTCTCAAAGACTTATTCATCCGCTGACGGGAAGTGCTGCTGTTTTTCTTTCATTTTCCTTTGAGTTTTCATTTTGATTTTTGATAACCGCATATTCTCCAGAGACTGAACTTTATTTTATTATGCGTTTGGTGGGAGGCGAAAGAAAGCACACATTCTTGCTTACGGGTTTGAAGCAGGAGCAGTTTCTAAAGGGCAGAATCATTTTTCATGCCCTGGTATTTTGTGGCTCGGGAAGGAGAAGCTGAGTTCTTATAACATCACAATCAAGAGAGAGATCCAGGTGCTGTTTGGAAGTTTGGTTAGTCACCTGTTATTGCTTGTACATTTTCATAATGCTCCATATTTTTAATTACTTTCATATGTACTAGTATAATGTTACTTGGTTATCTCAAAAAATTGGGAAGAAAGGGTAAATATATATATTTTTTAATTTAAAGAGGAGCGAGCCACGCCTCAGGTGGGTTAAGGAAGTCACCTGAGTTTGTGCAACTTGTTAGTGGCAGAACTAGGGCTAGAACAGTAACCATCTTTATAAAAAAATTTAAATATTCACAAGAAGGAAAGAAGAAAGGGAAGGAAGGAAGGAGGGGGAAACAGAAGAAGGTGCAGATGGCAAGTGGCAGGAACTAAGTGTGGCTGGGAGAGTGCCTAGGTGATTGGTTCCACCTCAGTTTCCCCAAAGTTGTCCCTGTTACTGAAACATCCATCTTTTATGAAAACTGCTATTTGAAATTTTAACCCTGCTATTTGGCCTGTAAATTAAACCTTCCCCAGACAAAGTTATCAGTGCTGGCACCAGGCCAGGCCTCTGATTCAGGTCTCAAGGCCCCAGTACATTCAGGCTCTTTAAGAACAGTGGTGCCTCGCATAAAGAACGCCTTGCCCAGCGAACGCTGCACACAACGAACTTCATTTCATGATTCATACAACGAACTTCGTTTCACACAACAAAGTCGCCCGAGCTTCCACGATCGCTGCCGATGTATTGCATCCTTCCGCGCAGGCACTGCAGGCAGTCGTTAGTCACTGCGCTTAACTTAAGCACGTATTGCGGCAATCGTTCTTCATTACGAATTAAATCACGCATGTATCACGGCAGTCGTCCTTTTAAGTTAAACTCAATACTTTTTTATATCAACATTAACTATATGTACAGTGGGATCTATTCAACTGTAGATGGCATTGGGCTCTGGCAGATGCCCATGTATTGTTACGGGAAAACACGTTTCACATAACGAACTTTTCGCATAACAAACTTGCTCCTGGAACGAATTAAGTTCGTTGTGTGAGGCACCACTGAACTTGCAAAAGGGGGCTGGAAAGACTCCATATTTTGGAGACAAAGGAAGTAAAAACATATAAATAGGGAGAATTCCTGCATGTTGGGACCCAGAATTTGAGAGACATTTTCCTCTGGACCTGCACATAATAAATGTAACTCCATCTTTCTGGTATTGCTTTGTTGTCCTTCGATTTTCTGTAACATTACAAGAGTATGGGTTTAAATAGTTCATATCTTTTCATCTGTTAATTATGTTACACGTGGAGCATTTGAAAGTCAATAAAGCTTTGAAATCATGGCTGACCATGGAGGTTGTACTGTTTCACCCTCTTTGCAGTTAGGAGAAACTGGGGCAGGAGCAGGTGAGGTGAGTGATTTGCTTGTGGCCATGAAACAAGGCACCACGGGAAAGACAGAATAGACTGATTTTCTAGGCTCAGCTCAGTGGGGTCACACTCCACCTGAAGCCTCTTCCCGTTAATCCAAATAATGAAACTGCGGAGGCAACTGCGCGCTTGCAATCATGCTGCGGGCCTGTAACTGTGCCATCCTTCCCCTGTCATTGTTATGGACTGGAAAAGCGGCCACCCTGCTCAGCGGAGGGCTCCATCCTTTGTTAAAAGTGCCATTGCCCTGAGTTATGGCGAGGCCAGGCTGCACTCGGGCGGTTTCCCGTGGAGGTGAATTGTTATCTGCTTCTCCCTTGTAAGAACTAGAAATATGTTTTTTAAAAAAAAGTTCCAAGTGGAAATAATTTTGAAACACAACTTAATGAGTTTTCTGCGACAAATTCACATTAAGGTGGGCACAAACCTGAGCTTATTTAGATTTTAATATTGTTCCCTCTCCAGGGGAGTTACAACAGGGAGTGGCCTATATTTGTGATAGGATCTTGCTTTTTGTGGTGTTTTTTTTTTCGTTTTTGTTTTTTATATATTACAAAGATTTAGATTAAGTTCTATTTCCCCAAATTCCAGGACCAAATCCTTTTCAATACAAAACAAAACAAAAACAAAAATGTTGGGGCATCCTGTTGAGAGGCAATGATATAAAATATTATTTACAAAGGCTATATTTTTTTTTTTTCTGTTCTGTGCTTATAAGCAGGCATCTGTCACCATTTGAACTTTGAGAATCTGTTGAATTTGGTTTGCTGCCTGGGGTGGATCTAACCTGGAGGGAGCTGGGATGGGGGCTGCTTACCAGGACCTTGCTTGTAGAAGAATAGAATTGTGGTAGTTATTTCTGGTTGGATTGTTTTTGTGTCTGGCATTCATGGGGATGTATTCAAAGTCATACATGGGTCCTGGGGGATGAAAGAGTAGAGCCACACAGACAGGCTTCTTCTTGAGGATAGCATGGAAAACTAAGTGTAGACTTGGTTTGGGTGGATTCTTCATCCCTCTCCTCTCCACCCATCATTATAAACATGAACCAGCACATGGGGTCCAACATGCCCATGCCCTGAGTGCTGCTGCAGAGGCACATTGTCCATGGAAATGCTAAGTTGATCTCCTAAATCACATTGGGCATCCTTTGGGGTAACAGTGTGGTAGAGAAGCCTCACTGTGCCAGCCCCAGCTAGTGCCTGGGACGGTGAAGTTTCTGAAGTCTTTCTTTTATTCTTTGAAATTGGTTTTCCTCTGAGTTGTCAAGTTTAGGGCATATTTTTACTTTCGGAATACATTTTAAGAATTTTAGGAAATGGTCAGACATGTCTTTATGTAATTCTCATACAGAATGGTTTTTCTTTTGGTTCTAAATCAATAAGACTGTTGATCTTCTAGGCCATGAAAAATAGAATCAGATGAATTTTTCACCTTTAAATGACAAAATGAGATTACTGGGACTGGTAGACAACTCCATTCATTGTATTTATTCAATCAACCATTCAACAAATAGTTACTGAATGTTGGCCGTGTGACCAGCAGTGTTCCAGGCTTTGGGATACAACAGTGAAAAACAATATATCAGCAATAATAAGGGTGACGATAAAGCATTCACCATTTATCTGGTACCATTCTAAGAATTACCTTAGAAATTATATTTCATACTTGAATCACTTACTAAGCACATCACTTTATTCTTCCCGACAAATATGTGAAGTCCAAATAGAAGTACAATTTTAACTGCTTTTCATGGATGAAGAAACTGACACAGAGAGGAACTTGCTTAAGGTTCCATGAAAATGATCAGGTGAGAGTAATTCCTCTCTCCCTGTACCCAACCACCTTCTGATTGTTATCTGAGTTGGCACTGCTGTTGTAGTATGCTTGGCTAAGTTTGCTAACATCTCTACAAAATTAAAACCATATGGGTTTATACTGGGATTTGGACTGGTTAAAATGTTGAGGGGAAGAGAGGGCCCACAAGTTAGAGAAGCTTTGATGGGTCAGGCACTATGCACGACAATCATCTCTAATGTGCACAGCAACCATGAGGTGGGTATTATTCTCTCCATTTTATGAAGGGATGACAAAATGCAGTGCAGTATCGTGGAAGAATTTAATCAAGGTCTAGTGGCCGAACTGGGATTTGAACTCAGGATTTTGTGATTCACTTCCTCTTGCAAAATTCTGCTTCCCATGCTTATAAGAGATTCACTTAACACTTATTCTCAGCATTGCCATAATCTTCAAAGGTATCACAAGAGCTAATGTAAAAAGATGAGGCAGTAGGAAGGAACCTGATCCTACTCCATAGAGAAACAACAACAACAAAAAATACTTCCAAGGAAATGGTTTTTACTGCTTTTTAACCTGTGTGCCAATTAAAAAATATATAAGGAACAAAGAAAATGAAACCTTTCTAATATTCCTTTGAAATCAAAATATTCAGTGAATTCCCTTTCGAGTAGAATGATTAATTTAGTCTTATTTTGAGAAGTTAAAAAGTACATTTCTCTCAATTATTCAACATTTCTGAATAACCAACAGCAGTATGAAAAAGCCAGAAAGAAAACGTGACTGCATCAGCCAGACTCCTATTAATAACTTTGATGGTTCTGGAAGCAAACATGTGGCAGTTGCTCTACTGACTTATCTAAGAGTGTAGTCTACTAGAGTAAGAATCAGATATGAATCTCCAAAGTTCATGGTGTGGCTGTGGGCAAGTCATTTCTGGCTCCTTCAGGCTTATTTCTGACTCTGAAATTACACATAATTATATCCTCACAAAGGTTTCGGGGAGAAGATTCATTAAGGAAATTAGCACTCATTTAGAAAATTGCTGCTCAAGTTCACTAAGTGTTTCCCCGGTGGGCCTAATGAACACATGGCTCTCCTGAAGGTGAATGAATCACCTTAGTCTCCCCAGGGAAAAGCCTCCCTCACCCCTTCTCTACCTCACTCCTTGTCCAGGAGTTCCCAGGACTGGAAGGCCAGTCACCTTAAGAAGAACATTGACCTACTTACCCTATCTTTAAAAAGAGTTATGCTTTTCTAAAGCAATTGTTTGGTCTGAATATTTTCTTCCCGTGCATTCTAGACTTGTGAACATGGGGGGTGTCGGAAAACAGCCACACAAAGCGGCACTAAGACAAGCCTCCTTGATGTTTCCATAATCACGGGTGATTATTCACTCTGTAATTTTCAGACACGATTGGTCAGGATAAACACTATTTTGTGCTGAACTGATTTATAAAGGAACATCAGAGTGGCATGAGAGACAATTCAATGATCTTACCCACTGTTAAGTATTTTATAACCTCCTTGATATCTCAAATCATCAGCGAGCACTGGGAGCGAATGCCAAAGACAGCCTTACTTGCTCGCTAATCAGGCAGGTAGTTGAAGATGCCTGGTCAAAGGCTCTGGTGAATATTTGACTGTATGAACAAAATGATGAAGTAGACACTGTTATTATATTGGAGGTGATGGATGGGAAGACTGGAGCATTAGCAATTTGTCTCCCCCACTCCCCACCCCATTCACTGATCACTTCAGGCTTCAACCATACTCCATCCCACATTCTCTTCTTAAAAGAGAAAACACATGAGTTATTCTGATTGACTGGGAACATTGACTGATAGGATATTGTTCTTTTCTTTTATTTCTGGCTCTGCCAGTTTGTCACATAATGATCTCTGAAATCAAGGGATGGGCTGGCAAACACTATTAGCAAAGACTCTTCTTTTGGAGGCTTGGTCTGATTAAAATTTTTGTCTTTATTTTTTCATTGGTTTGGGCCCTTCTTGAAGTTGGCTGGGGGCCCTCAATAAGGGCTACAAAATCAAGCTTCCTGTGACTTTGCACACCTAGACAATCAGCATATTAGATATGTTTTCTCTAATTCTATCATTTCCTGACATTTCTCAACATATTTTAAACTCATATATGAGAAAATAAGAGTCCATTTATTTGTATACCCAACCAGTATTTTGATTGACACTGTATCTGACAGTATCTCTATGACCTTATCTATAGTGTCTTTTGTTATAAGTAGTAGAGATACTACATTGAGGGCAAGAAAAAAAAAAGTGGTTCATGAGACTCAGATCCATTACATCAGTTAAAAGCAGAGTGAGAAAAGATGAAAAAGTGTGTGTGTACTGGGGTTGGGGTGAGGTAGCAGGAACAAGGACAAAAGGCTTATAGAAATATTAAATAAACATCTCATGGAATAACTATTTGTTTTAAGTATAATATTAGGGAATAAATGGTGGCAAGGTCTCTGCCATCACTGTATTTTTTTGTGTTGATTAAATAGTTCACAAAATTCTACTTTAGAAAATTTATTTAAGTGATATTCTAATATTTGACTAATAGTGGAGGGGTCCAGCTCTTTGGGGGTCCGGGAAGTGGGCAGAAATAAGTAAATGGCTCTTTCTTGCATCTCTCTCTCTCCTGTGAGCCCTGCCAGGAATCATCACTGCTCTCCTCTCAGGGTTTCCACAGTCATGCAAGGAAGGTCAAATTCTCTGTGTTTTTAATGACAAGGCAGCCTAAAAGAGATCATTTGGCTTTTTCAAACGAGGAAGGAAAAGAAGAGGAAATGCACACATCCAAAAAGTATGCAGTAATTAACGAGTGCTTCTTGATCTTGGCTGCACATTAGACTTCTGCAATACTTAATGTGCAGGCTACACCCAGGCCAATTAATTCCCACTCACTGGGTTGGAGCCCCAGCATCATTGTTTTTAAACCTCCAAGGTGATTCTAATGTCAGCTCCTGTTGAGAAACACTGCTGGGGGTATTTCCGCATTGTATATATATTTGTTCTAAGTACTGGGGAATCAATGATGAACAATATTTAAGGCATATTACATATATATTTTTTTCTTTAAGATTCAGAATGAAGCAAAGTAAGGGCAGGAAATAACCCTAAAATCACCTGATTTAATTGCTTAATTGTAGCAAGGAAGAATCTATGGGTGAGATAAGTAAGGATACTAACCAAATCCATATAGCTAATCAGGAACGGAGCTGGGTTTCTTCCTTTAACTTTGACTTGCTGACCCCTCAGGAAAGGCTCTAATACGGTCATTTCCATATTATAACTAATGTGCATGATTACTCTCAGAGCTTTATTACAAATTTTCTTTTTTTTAAATTATGGAAGCCATTTTTAAACATACACTGATTATTTTAGTATCTGCTCTGATAGTTTTGTGTTTCTTTTATTGGGATGGTGATTTTTTTTTTTTAAACAAAGAATATCCAGAAGGGGAGGCTAGAAAAGTAATTTAAATTTTGTCAATTTTTTTGCATAACTGGTGTATCTTTGCTGTCTCGGAAAAGGACTAGGGAATCAGAGGTCAACTTGCAGCACCTCATTTATATGATAATTACCAGTAAGCAGTGGCCAGTGATTCATGATACAAATCATTTGTTCCTATGGGACTTGTATGTTTACTGGGCAGGAAGTATGTGATTATATACTAATTAGTGACAGAAAGAATGTAGCACAATTGAACCTAAGTTTGTTAATTGTGTACTGTTTAGGCAATGTTTTTAATTTAATTTTTAATCCACAGGAAGTTTCTTCATGAATAAACACCTGGATGACTGACACCAACCTTTACATTATCACCTTCGTAGTTTATAACAGGCTTTAATATGCCAATCTTACGTAATCATAGCACCAGTCCTTTGAGGCACTTATTATTATTGTTATAAACCTCCCTTTACATATAAACAAATGAAGGCAGAGCAGTTAGAGTAAGACTTGGAGTTCCTACAACTAGAAATATACCATATTATGTGATATTCATATATCTTATGATTATTAATTAGGACAAATATAATGAACAGCCATAAATGATCATTGTTCAGCTGGCTTTTCATAATTTTCTCAACTACTAAGAGAAAGACTAAAGGTATAAGCAACCATTGTATTAGGGGTAGAGAATAAAATTATTGGGGAATATAAATTTGAAGAGTTGTTATTGTCTCAATGAGGGAGAAGAGCTTCAGTGGACATAAGCTGAATTAAAAAAGCAATGGAATGAGCCCTGGCTTAGTTGTTTGAACATCATCTTGTGCATTGAGATGTCACTGGTTCAATTCCCTGTCAGGGCCATGCCTGGGTTGCAGGCTTGATCCCCAGTAAGGAACATGTAGGAGGCAACCTATCAATGTTTCTCATTCATATTTCTCTCTTTCTCTACATTTCCCTTCCTCCCTCTCTAAAATCAATAAAAACATACTTTAAAAATGAAATGGTATTTCTAGTCCAGCACAAAAGAGATTTAAGAAAAGATAAGAGAAGGTAAGAGTAAGCTTGGGAACGGAAACCCTCAAAGCACTATAATAGTAAATACATAAAGAAGGACAAAAGAAAGCAAGAATACAGTGAAAAAGAAGTCTATCATCAAACCAAAGCAAGATGAGAAGTTAGAATTAGATAAATATTAAGTTTTGTTTTTAGTGATTTTTTTCATGTTCCAGAGGTCCAGAAATATTCATGTAAAAGATAGAAAGCCGTTATTATCTGAAATGGAATAGGAACAATGAATAAGCAACACTTCTACCTACAGCATAGTGTTCACTGCATTTGTCTCCCAGGCAAATGTTTCCTGAATATTTATGGCAAAACCTTTCTGACAAATAATACAGAGCATTGTACTACCTGAAATAGAAAACATGTGAGCTAGCATGAAACCTAAAGACCCTCAAATATAGGTGATATGGAAAGAATATTATCTCTGAGATAGCAGATTTTGCTATGCTTAGAAAAAGCCTTGGGCAAAATGTAGATACTACAAGAACCCAAGACTATCATTCTACAGGTGATGCATTCTATAATCTGATAGGCAGAGTCGTACTACCATAGAAGATTAAACTTCAGAAACTCAAAGGGCATCCATTTTGATTTAATGCCTTTAATAATCTCCAAATGCTTTTTGAGGAATATTTTCATAAATTCACAGTAAAAAAAATATTCTGTGGCCAAGAGCATGCTATATATTGCTACCTGTCAGGTCTCTAGTACCTAAGCTTGTCTCATCTTAGGCCCTCATGTAGCCCTTTAGGGGAACATTGGAAATATCTTGTGAAATACTCAGGACTTCCCAGAGAAACAGAGACAACAGGGTGTGTGTGTGTGTGCATGTGTGCGTGTGTGTGTGTGTGTGTGTGTGGTCACTTTATCCCCCAAAGAAAAAAAAATCATTAATTGACTAGGAAAAATCAATATTAGAATTTGACTTTTTGTCAGTGTGTCTAGGAAGCCCAAGAATGAATGTGTAGAGTGAGACATAACTTTTGACAACAGATTCGAGCTAGCTTTGGATGATGATATCTAAATGACTATGTATATCTATATCTATATCTATATCTATATATCTATATCTATATCTATATCTATATCTATATCTATCTATCTATCTATCTATATAAGCATAGAGATGTATATTTCCATTTTAAATGAATAATCTTCAAGTATATATGATAAAGGAATGTTGCAAAATTCCCAAGATGTTCCAAAGAATGAGTCTTTGAGTCTTCAAAAGAAAAAATACTACTACCATTGGTTTATAGAGGAAGAGTAGTAGTAATAGTAATAATAATAATAAAATGCCAAGTGTTTTACATGTATGATTTTCATATAATCCTCAAAAAAGCTATTCTGAGTATGCAAATAAGGAGAACAACTAAGTAATCTGCCCAAGGTCAAGAAACCACCAAGTGTTCCTTGAATAAGGAGGGACTTTCCTAGTCATATAGATTGCTCTTGAACTCCCTAAAAACAGCCCTAGCAGATGGCAAACCTGCTTCTGCCCAACATCTTCAGAGACAGATTATCAACTATCATTTTTGCATCAAGTGATTCTGTGAAGAGTTTGTGAATGGTGATTTACATTTAATTCTAAGCCCTACAGCTACATTTGGGCCCTCCCTGCTACTTGTCCATCATTTCACTCATTTCTGGCTGCAGAGTTCCCCATTCCCTCAATGGCTATTTGGAACCTTCACTATGTTCCTCAATCTCCTTCCCATCCCTGGTCACTAAGCTGCAATGATTTCATTGACTGCCTCACTGAAATGTAGGCACCCATGTGCATGCAGTTCCACAATGTGCCTCTTCTCCATCTCAATATCTGCCTCATCTTCACCCATTTTTCTATCCTTTGGTGACCTAGAACCTTTACTCCAAACTGATTAGTTCAAGGAAAGCCTTTGCCCAAACTGTCTCATATAGAGGAGAAGAGAGACATCACTGACTTGAAAGGAAATTGCACACAATTAGCACATTGCCCTAGCTGGTGGGCAGAACATTGGCCAATAGACTGAAGGGTCCCAGGTTCAATTTTGGTCAAGGGCATGTACCTTGATTGCAGGCTCAATCCCTGGCCCTGGGTCGGGCGCATGTGGGAGGCAACCAATCGATGTATCTCTCACATCAATATTTCTCTCTCTGTGTCTCTTCCACTTTATCTAAAAGTCAATGGAAAAGTTATCCTTAGGTGAGGGATTAAAAAAAAAAAAGCACACTGATGTGACTGTGCAGGACATGCTCCAGGGATGGGGAGGAATGAGTTAACTAAAAGACTAGGAATTACAGTTGGAGTCAGATTATGGAGTATTTTGAAAGACAGCCTGTGGAGCTTGAACTTCCTTCAGTAGGCATTGGGGAGCCATTGCAAGTGGGTTTCTTTAAAACAGGTGTAAAGAACACAAATGCTAAAATATTTCAGGAGAATTACAAGAATTAAGAAATAAGGAGAATGGTGAGGAAGAAATTATATTAAGGAGCTTTATGAGATTGTAGAATTTTGACTCAGCCGGTTTTAAAATCAGGATTAAGGAAATAGCTCTACTAAAGAATGGAGAAAAACATTTTACTGTAGAAAAGGATTTTTTAGTACATTATATAGCAAATATATAACAATTTAGAGAGCCTTATGTACCTGGTATCATTTTGTGTGATTGGATTAACAGAGAACTCAGTCAGCCTTTATAGTTTCAATTGATATGAAAAGAAAATCAAACCAGGAATTTTCAAAATTACTTTCTACCCAGAATTCATAGATTCCTCCAGTGTGACTGTAAAAGATAATGAGTATAAGACTAAAGCATGCTTACTTGGGTCCATAAGAATAAAGCAGACCCCTGTAGGCTCAGAGCAAACCTTGAATGTTAGCTGGTTGCTTTTCACAAAGGGATAATGTTAAACCTATAGTAAACATCTGAAGGGCAGAAAACTACCAATAGGGGTCCAATTTCTGCTTGTCAGCTCAAAAAATGAGAAGTTTTCCCTATGTTTGGCCCTAAAATGACACCTGTAATAGTATTCAGAGGATATATATTAGGGGTTAGGTGGGAGGGCATGAAAGTGTGTTTATTTCAGGGATGACATTTATTTTATAAGCTTAAGCCTACTTCTTGACTTCTGAAGCTACCTTTGTTAGGCTTCTTTATCATTCAGCTTCAGAGTCCATCAGTACTTATTCAGAGTAGCTCTGCCAGGTGTGATGGTGGCTTGGTGCTAAGTTGTCCACATTGACATTGGAGCTTTTTAAGGTCTACTGGCTAATATTTGAGGGACTGAGCAAGATGGGATGGACAGTGCTATTAGGGGTATAAAACAAATAAAAAGCATTGAGACCACACAGAGATTTCTCAGTACTGGTGATTCTCAAACTAAAAAAAAAGCTTATACTTTACCTCCAGAAATTTTAATTTATTTGGTCTGATGAATTTTGTTTTAAATCTTCTTGCTTGTTTTAATTTTACTGAGGAATAATTGACAAATATGCATGTACATAAAGTGTACACCATGATTGATGGACATTTGTATATTTTTTCTACATAATAAAAGGCTAATATGCAAATCTACCAAATGGTGGAACAACCAGTTGCTATGACGTGCACTGACCACTAGGGGGCAGACACTCAATGCAAGAGCTGCCCCCTGGTGGTCAGTGTACTCCCACAGGGGGAGTGCCACTGAACAAGAAGCTGGGTTCACAGCTGGTGAGCACAGTGGCAGTGGAAGAGTCTCTCTCACCTTCCCACCTCCATGGTAGAGCTAGGGATGTCCAACTGCTGAGATCAAGCCTAATTCAGCAGTTAGACATCCCCTGAGGGCTCCTGGAACCCCTCTCCCCAAGTGCAAGGATTTTGTGCACTGGGCCTCTATTATAGTGTGTGTGTGTGTGTGTGTGTGTGTGTGTGTGTGTTTAATTAATTAATTTATTTTACCAAAATCAAGGTAGCTGAATATCTGTACCTGCTGTCCTACATCAATAGAGTGGGGAATTTAACATCCTGTCTGGATGATTTTAATGGGCAGCCATTTGGAAACCACTGGTGTATATACTTTGCTTGTTAGAACTGGGTTCTTTCCTAGAACTGAGCTACCTAGCCATGGTTCTTGATTTTGTTGGTACAGAAATTACTTGGGATAGACCATTTTCAGGCACCATAGATATAAGTGCTATGTCTATGGTATTATGAGTTCTTGACATGGAAAATAAAACACACACACACACACACACACACACGCACATACACACACAAACAACAAACAGCAAAAAACTCAACCAAACTAATGTCTCAGAGGATTTTTAGTTATCTGCTTTCCTGAAAGTTATGCCTTTGTAATGGACGCCAGGCAAAAACCCACCTGGAAATTCAGTGGCGGCCACACTTGGCCTAAGCATAAAAGAAAAAGTAAAAACCACCTTTGTCTGAAATTTCACTGAATGTGCCACAGTGTTGATGGGTTGTGTGTTTTGTCCTCTGATTCTCTATTCAAGGAGTTCCTTCCATCTTCCCTTCTCAGCAGCACAACATTATCACTTCTGAATTTTCATCCTCTCCTTTGCCATTTATAATTATCACTTCCTCCTTCCAATGCCTAGCTTCTGGCCTTCAATCTGCTAATTGTACTTTTCAGCTCTAATTCCATGTTGGTTGTTCTGCACCGAGTCTGGCCTTTCATCTTTCAGATTTGTGTTTTAAACACTGTCCCCACCAGCCAGCATTGTAATCAACCAATCTCTCTCTCTCTTCCTCTCGCCTTATTATTCTATTTCATCTCTCTTTTTCTAACTTTCAACCATCACAAAACAGCCTCTCAAGCAAAAGTCACATTCAATAACTTGATGTTTCCATTCCCTTAAGTAGAGTGCACATTTTTTATTCTCACTCCAAAGGCAATAGCCTTTTGCTGACAGAGCAAGGGCTTTGTTCTCAGTAGCGGAAGAGCTGCAAATAAATGTATCTCTGTGTATGTATATACATAGCAAGAGACAGAACGGGAGAGAAGGCTTATAAGTGGAAATATGGGAAAAGATAGTGGTCTGTGCTGGGCTTGCAAACTAGTTGGACAATCTGTCTTGACTTTAGTTGAAAACTTTCCATAATGCATTGCCCTCTTGGGGATTGAATCTATTCAAATTGATCTCTTCTATGAGTGGGCACATAGTTTTCGACATGTTTCTGTGAAGATGTGCTGTTTTCATGCTTAGGGAAGCACACTGCATGCTGAGTGAGACTGAAGGAAATGCCAAATTAATTCATTATGTCCGTGGCAATGTTTTTTTTTTTCCCAAGCAAAGGGCTGCTTTAATAAGGCAGGCAGAGGTGTGCGCAGGGGCGTCCCTGCATCTGCAGGAAGCTTGGCAATTTTCTCCCCAGAAAACTCAGCTCTGGTGTTTGTGTTCGAGGTTCTTGATTGTAATATTAGTTTGCTGCCCCACTCCTGGCCGTATTATATCCCAGTAGGGGAAGGATGACAATGGAAATTATGGCAGCATGGCAGCGAATGACTTTCAAAATGGACAGCATTGTGCAAGGCTGTAGGTCTGTTTTCAGCACCCTGCCTGACAGAGAGAATGGCTGCTGTTCCCAGCCAAATGCTGGAGACTGCAGGGCCACTTCAAACCATCAGTGGGACAATGTTATCAAGCGGCTGAGTCCCTGCTTGTGTCAGTAAGCCGTCATTATTCCTCATGAGCCAACTGCAGGAGAGGGCGACGGTGACAAACACACTATTGTGTTGTATTTTAATGTGTGCCAATCAGCTTAATTCTGGCCCTGACATTTAACTCAGGTACTGTTTTGTTTTTTTTTCTATAACAGATGCGTGCATGCTTACTTCATTTACAGTTCCCAAAGGTGTCGGAAAGAGCAGGTTGGCGCCATGATAGGTCACTTACAAAGAGACATAAAGGAACTAAATCCACGGGATGGCTGTGCTCTTTCCAATTAAGTTGCATGATATATTAAAAAATCCTACAAACATCTGTGACTGAGCAATCTTCACTTTTTTTAAAAAAATGTATCTTTGTTGTTGAAAGTATTGCAGAAATCCCCTTTCCTACTACCCTATTGACTTCTTCCTTCTGGCTCCCATCCCCTCCCAAGGCCTTCACTGCACTACTTATTGTCTGTGTCCGAGCTATGCATATATGCATCTAAGTTCTTTGATAAATCTCTTCCCCCATCCTCATCCTTCTGAGATTCACCCGTCTGTTGCATGCTTCAATGTCTCTGGATCTATTTTGTTTGTCAGTTTATTTTGTTCATTAGATTCTACATATAAATAAGATTCCCCCCGAAAACAAACAAACAAAAAAAACAACTGTGGTACATTTACACAATGGAATACTATGCATCTGTAAAACAGGAACTGCTACTCTTTGAGACAGCATGGAGGGACCTGGAGATTATTATGCAATCTTCACTTTGGTGCATATATTTGGAGATCAGATCCTGAGATACCTATTCAGCCTAACTTCTGCTGTCAGACTCCACCAAATATTCTATTGATCTTCAGGGACTTGTAGGTCCTACTTTTGTTCCTTAGCAAGGGCTGTAGAATGTGGATATGATGCTTGCCATCACTTAACATTTATTTTAATTTAGGCTTGGATTTGAAGGCATCCAGAAATTATTGCCTTTGAGCTTTCATACCTGGATCCAAGATAGCTGCCAACTAGATGCTGTGGTGGCTGGATTGCCACTTTTGGCTGCTAGTACCCAAATAAGAAGAGACAAATAAGACAGGGGTAATTGGTGACATTTCTGTCCAACCATGTATGTCCTATGGGGAAGAATTTTATTAAAACACCTGAGCCTACAATCATTGCATTTTAAAGGATCTCAATGCATGCTTCAAATCAAGGCTGGAAGAAACACATGGACTTTGGTGAACTTTTCACTGATCTTCAACTCTTGTCCCTCATATTGCTGAGCTTTATAAAATATTCACCTTGAATTTCCTAAGCAAGTTGAACCTCCTTGGGGGTGTTCTAGGCCATCTTTTGTCAAGAACTCTTAGTTCTTGCTCTTTTAGGACATTCCTTTAGCCCGGGGATCCCAAATGCTGTATCGATATACAAGGAAAAGAGATGAATATGTACAATGTGGTGAACTTTTCTTTAAGATGGATTTATTGAAATTAAAGTTCTCTTCTTTACATATTTTGGGATTGTGACTTTATTACTTGTGTTTGAATTGTCCATTCTTTATGAAATACTAGTAAAAGTGACAACACATGGTGATTTTTTCCCCCCAACAAATGTCCTAAATTGGCAAAATAAAGTCTACTGTCTATGGAAGTATACTATATGCATCTATATATCTAATTACCTTATTTAAAAATTTTTCATTTTTCTTTGTTTTTGAATCTGGCAATCTAGAAACTAATGTTTCATCAAATGAATCACAAATTCTTAGAAGGAAGATTCAAAGTGTCTGTGGGTTCTTCTAACTGCTCAATAATAACAAACCAAAACAAAACAAAGAGCCAATTATATATTGATGAGAGATGCAAACCTGCAAAAATTCAAATTTTTTTCTAATTAGCACTACTCTGCTCAGTAGCTTCTCTATTCCTTCAGTCCTCTCTCCCATCAAATATCTAGTTAGTAGATGTTTACCAATTAATGTACATCAAATACAGTTCTCCTACTAGTCATGAATTGTTCTCCTTAGTGTTTGATGTTGCTTTAGTACCTTTTAAAACATGTGGCCTTTGACAGAGACATCTGACATAGACTCTTTTAAAGTGACCAAATTCCCAGCCTATTCTAAAACTTTAGTTTTTGATCACTAGGGAGGAAGGCTTCAAACAAAGTTATATTGTGATTTCTTATGATGGTTGTCTATACCTTCAAGCTTCTACCAGGTATTACATAAAATATTTTTTGGGCCCCTGCACCCAATTCTTTCATCCACCAATTCCAATGTCTGACAACTACTAGTCTATTCTCTATATTTTAAAAAAATTCTTTATTGTTGAAAGTTTTACATATGTCTCCCTTTTCCCCCCAGTGATCATTTCTAGCCCACCCTTATTCCCATACCAGATCTCCACTGTCCTATTATTTTTGTCCAAGGGTTTCTCATATATGCATAAGTTCTTTGGTTAATATCTTCCCACCCATCCACCACCCCCACCTTCCCTCTGAGATTTATTCTCTATGTCTTTGAGCATTTTTTGTTTGTTTGTTTGCTTGCTTGCTTTTTGTTTTATTTTGTGGGGGTGCTTTTAGATTCCATATGTAAGAGAGATTATGCAGTATTTGTCTTTGTCTGTCTGATTTATTTCACTTAGTACAATAGTTTCAAGATCCATCCATGTGGTCTCAAATGGAAAGATATCACTCTTTTATAACTGAATAATAGTTCATTCATCCATTTATGGAACTTAAGTTGTTTCCATATTTTTGCTATTGTAAATAGTGCTGCATTGGACATGAGGATGCATTTGAGACCACATCTCATTAACACTTGTTGTTTCTTCTCTTTTTTATAACAGCCATTCTAACAGGGATGAGGCAGTATTTCATTGTGATTTTCATTTGCATTTCTCTGATAATTAATGATATTGGGAATCTATTCAGGTACCTATTGGCCATTTGTATGTCTTCTTTGGAAATATTTACTTAGATCTTCTGCCCATTTTTAATTGGATTGTTTGTTGTTTTGCATGGAGTTCTTTGAGTGTTAACCTCTTATCAGATATATGATTTAATTTATAGACAAATATTTTCTCCCAGTTAGTAAGTTGATTTTTATTTTGTTGATGTTTTCCTTTTCTTTCATTTTCTTTGCAGAAGTGTTTTAGTTTGATATAATCCCACTTGTTTATTTTTGCCTTTTTTGCTTTTATTTAGGTGTCAGATTTTAAAAAGTCATCCCCAAGACCTATGTCAAAGAACTTACTGCTTGTGTATTCTTACAGGAGTTTTATGATTTCAGGTCTTATATTCAAGTTTTCAATTCATTTGGGTTTCATTTTTGTATCTGGTCCAGTGTCATTATTATGGATGTGGCTTTCCCCCCAACACATTTATTGAAAAGACTGTCCTTTTTCCATTGCATATTCATGGTCCTTTGTCATACATTAATTTACTACATGTGCATGGTTTTATTTCTGGGCTCTTTATTTTGTTTCATTGATCTATGTGTCTGTTTTCCTGCCAATACCGTACTGTTTTAATTACTATAGATTTGTAATAGAATTTGAAATTAGAGAGTATGATGCCTCTAACTTTCTTCTTTTTTCTCAAGGTTGCTTTGGCTATCCAGGGTCTTTTTATATGATATGTAGGATTGTTCTATTTTTGTGAAAAATGCCATTAAAATGTTGGTAGGGATTGGGTTGAATCTGCAGATTGCTTTGGTTAGTGTGGATATTTTAACAAAATAAATCCGTCCAATTCATGATCACTGACTATCTTTTCATTTATTTCTGTCTTCTCCAATTTTTTTTTCCTAATGTCTTATACTTTTCAGTATACAGGTCTTTCACCTCCCTGGTTAAATATATTCCTGGGTACATAAGACATTATTCATCTCTCCAGCATAATTGCATGAGCTTCTGTGGTGTGAGATTCCACTCTGGGTATCTGAATCATAGTTGGTCCTTTTGACAGGCACAGCTTAAAATCAGCCATTGAAAGAATCACAGGTACCCTTTAACATTCTATATTTGTTATCTATTGCTGCATACTAAGTTACTATAAACCCAGTGTCTTAAAATAACACACATTAATTATTTCACAGTTTCTTTGTTTAGAAATCTATGCGCAGTGTAGCTGGGTCTTCTGTGTCAGGGTCTCTCTTGGGCTGCCTCAGATGTGGGTCAGAGATGGGTCTCATGAAAAGGCTTTCATTTATTGACAGCATTATGAAGGGTTGTTGGAACAAAGGCCATTATACTGTTTTAGAATTCAGTCCTTTCAACTAACTTCCCCCAGATGAATTCAAAGATGTCTTTTCTCTAAGATGAAATGAAAACATCTCTGCTGTTACTACCATACTCTGGGACTCAGTTTTTTTCAATATGGGCCTCCCCAAAGTGGCTATTTGCTTCATCAAATTGTGTCAACCACGAAGGCAAATGAATCAGCTAGCAATATGCAAGTTACAATGTTATGTAACACGAGAGACTGGATGCATGAATTTGTTCACAGTTGGGGTCCCTGACCTGGCCAACGATTGGGGCCATTCAGGGCTGGCTTGCATTGCGTGTTTTCTCCCTGGTGGTCAGTGTGTGTCATAGCTACTGGCTGGCTGTCCAGTCAACCAGTTGTAATGGCAGCTTAGGCTTTCATATATATAGATAATCATGGAAGTAACATCCCATTTCTGTGCCATAGTCTATTGATTTAAAACAAGTCACAGCAGCAAGCCTTCCCCCCGCCCCCCATAGAACACACACACACTCAAAGAAAGGGAATTGCATTAGGGCATGGATAACAAGAGGCAAGAGTAACAAAAACCATTTTACAATCTGTCTGTCACACCCCTTGATTTGGGAGATATGAAACCCAAGGGCCACGGTTAGTTCTTTGTTTTTATTTCATCTTAGAGAAAAGACATCTTTGAATTCATCTGGGGGAAGTTAGTTGAAAGGACTGAATTCTAAAACAGTATAATGGCATATAATTTTGCTATTCTTAAGGTGCAAATATCTTAAAATTTATGCAAATAAAGCATATTAAGGAAAGGTTATATCTGGTATTCTTTAGTAACTCCATGATATTCATTTATAATTATCATTTTTTTAAATTCTAGTCAATAATTGAGGGACCCTTTTCTTTTTGTTTTTGCATTCCTAGTGCATGTTAAATGTGGTAGGGAATACAAATTAAAGTTATGACAAGTTTGCTCTTTTAAGAGATTTGTATTTATAAGTAAATGGTGAGAGGGAAATCAAACATATACAATTGCAACAGAAATAATATAAAATTAGACAATCAGGTGCTAAATGCATTTAGTAGCTATGGTACAGGAAAGAGAGATTTCGATGTTGAGTGAAGTTACGAACAGCCTTGTCAGGGGAATAGACCATGAAAGATGAGGAGTTTAGAAATAAAGTAACAAAGAAAGTTAGGAGAATTTAAAGGGAATATGATGGAAGGCAGGAAGACCCTGAGACTCATGGAGAAGACTGAGGAGCTATGGGTAGTGAAGGGAATGGAGAGCAATGAACAATAAAGTCAGAGGGATATGGATAGGTTTTCTTTGATGGCTGTTGAGTACTGGCATGAGAAGAGTGACATGATGGACAATGGAGAATCATTCTAGATTGTTCAGCAGAGAATAAAAGGGGTACTTGAAAGGATCTGTTTGTGCATGATAAATAATATGAAGAACGAGATGACAAAAATCTGGGCCAGGCTAGTAGAAGTAGAAATGGTAAATTGGAATGATATTTATGATGAAGAACCCACAGTTTAGAGAGATTGCCTAGATATACTAATAGCAGCAGAATGTGTGTTCACCCTTGCCTTCTCTCCATTTGAAGTGGATAGTATTTAGGCAGCTAAGGGCTCAATTAGAATTCCCATTGATCAGTTGATTGCACTAACTAGTTTCTCTTTATTTGAATACTGAAATGTTCATATATTAATAAAGGCCTCAAAAGTCTAACAGCCTCTAAGAGCTATTGACACTTTAAGCATTGTAATGGAGTCTGCAGGGACCTTTATATGTCATCAAATCCCACTGTATATGTGGTCACCTGTAGCCTATAACAATGCCTTCAAATGTGTTTCACAAACCAGTAGTCTCCATGATATTTTATAGGGTTTCTTTAAACAAAAACAAAAGAGCAAAACCATATGTGTATTGTGGAATGGTCCATGGTCAACTGTTTGGGAAACCCTGAGTTAAAATTCAAAATCTCAAAAGGAGCAATGTTAATAAAACATCAAACAGATTCTTGGTGGGAGAAGTTGTAATAAAAAAATGTTTCCCAAACTGTTTCACTAATGGAAGTCTGTGTGTGTGTGTGTGTGTGTGTGTGTGTGTGTGTGTGCTGCATGCGTGCCCATCATCTCTAGTACTAGTGTTCTGCTTAACACACTTGGGTGAATGCCAGGGTGTTAACTAGCTTTCAATAAGTCAACAGCCATTTATGAATTTAAAAAAATATATATATTATTGAGGTTTTACAGAGAAGAAGAGAGAGGGATAGAGAGTTAGAAACATAGATCAGCTGCCTCTTGTACACCCCCTACTGGGATTGTGCCCTCAACTAAGGTACATGCCCTTGACCGGAATTGAACCTGGAACCTTTCAGTCAGCAGGCCGATGTTCTATCCACTGAACCAAACCAGTTTCAGCCATTTATGATTTTTTTTTTGGCTTGTAGACCATCAGGTGTCTTCTTGTCATACCTCCTATGATGTTTTATATAACTGAATTTTAAAGCTATTTCCCATCATTGTTGGAAATTGGGCAAGAAAAAAAAAAGAAGTAAATGTAACTCTTTTGCATAATGTTTTTTATAAGTGTTTTGAGAAAAAGGCATAGAAAGGGATATTCGAACTGAAGTTGCTACTTGCCTGGGATGACAAGTAGCCCAATTTTCAAAGATTCTTTGCTTTCTGCCACTACCCTCATTCAACAGGCAGACCTGAGTTTAAATACTGCTGGATCATTTTTCCTGTTGTGAGACCTGGAATAAATTACTTACCCTTGTAGCTCCTCTATCTCTTCTTGTGGTTTTTTTTTTCTCCCCATGATTTATATTTTTACTATGTAAACTTTGTTTCTTGTAAGAAAGTTTCTATAGGAAGAGCAAGTAACCCTTTAAACTCAGAATCTGAAATGTACTAACTTAAAAAAAAACTCCTATTGAACTATTTTTTTAAATTTGGATTCCAGATTATCAGTTTTAGGATGCTAAGAGAAGCAATTATAAGAGGTGGTGGTTGGTAAAGAGATTGGTGTTGGCTTAAGGTGTCAATTGACCTACTTTATTAAACATGTTCTCACTTGCTATTGTCATTCAAAAGGTGTGATTTTGTTTTTGCAAGGTCAATGTCATAGTAGAAAATGTTTTGTATGGCCATGTTCTGCCATGTTTGTGCTCCATTTGCAAGGTTTCTAACATGATATAGGTAATTGAACTTTTTATATATGTTGAGAGAAACAGAAGAAGAGAGGGAGGAAGGAAAAGAGGGAGAGAGGGAGTGAGGGAGGAAGGAGAGAGAGAGTCATTGTTAAGATACTAAAATGTTTGTAGTTTTAATTTCTGTGTCCTAAATGAAAACACCATGCTGTTTAACAAAACCTACAAAACCCTCTATGCAAAGCCCATCTAATATGGGTTGCCACCATCATTGAAATTGTTACTTCCATCATTTGGGTCTTGCAGTAATCTTTGAAAAACAAAGCTTATAAGTGATGTTTCTATAATAGCTTTGCTTGGAGCATTTGAAGGTTATTTTAACTATGTTGGAGTTAAAGCCATGAGGATGGATGAAGTTGCTCATGGAGAATGTGTACTTGCATGTTGAATTGAGTGCCTACCGAGAATGCTACTGGAAACCAAGGGCACTAGATACAACAACATTGGTTTAGGTCTGAAAACAATGCAGAAATGTTGTTCCCACAAAGGCACACATACTAGGCTCTAACTCATCTCTAAAATTCTGAATTCATAGCAGCCAGCTGCCTCTGGGACCAAAGGATGACTCCACAGTGCTATGTTTTATCACAATAAAAGTTCTTTACTTGTCAACCACCAAAAGGACTAATGGACTTGTTCCCTTTCTTATTTATTTGAGCTGCCCTTTCCTCTCCTGATTTCTAATGACTGTTGTTGAGCTAAGTAGTAGTTGCCCATTAATATTCTCTAGGTAAAGGTTTCCTTTATGAATCCCATCCCTTGATTTTTTTAGTACTAGTTAAAGTGAATCTTAAGTTTCAATTTTCTAATTTATTGAGTTCAAATTCTGTCATCTTATGAGGCTACCTCTATAAACCCTACCCTGACCCCCTCATACCCACCTCAGATGGAGCCAACCACTCTCTCCTCTATTCTCTGCTCCTATCACATGAGTGGCATTTAATTATTTAGATGTTGAACTCATCAAGCTCAGGAGCTATATATTAATCATCTCTGTTGCTATCTCATAACACAGAGTCTGAATGAAAAACAGTAGTTGAATTGGACTGAGCAGGCACACAAAAAATAATACTGCCAGGGATCACAGATCGGAATATATTTCTGGCCAGCCTTTACCTTGTCTCCAAGCTACCATATTCAAAGCTGGGAAGGGAACCAGGTAAAGGAAAATTCATTTGGGGAATTCCAGTGAGCATAACCATGCCTATTAGAACAGAGCAGATCCCTTTTCACTTCTTTTGATAAATACTTACCAGAAAATCTTAACAAACAACCACTTCTAAGAGTTCATACCAAAATAGGATAGGAAATATCCAATACATTTAGTGGCTTGTAAATATTTATTTTTAAGCATATGAAGACAGAAGTTGTTGCATATGAATGTTTATGCTGAAGAAATGCAGAAATTGCCCTTCTCTCAACCTGCTATGAATTTTCACAGTATTTTAAATTTTTGTTGCTAATTAGTCAATTTGATATTTGGCTGCTGCCTTGGGGAATTTACACTGGCCTGCTAACAATTTAACACAAGACCAGTTAGGTAAGACTTCCAGCTTCCTGGTAATGCTTAGTTGTGTGCAAAAGGACATGATGACATCATACTTAGATTATAGGTGTTAATAAATGCACCAACCCCCTCACTCCCACCTGGGAGGTCTGGATATGCTTCTCAATAACCACAGTTATGTGGCCTGTGGGCATTTATAGCTCTGCTCATGTGGCTGGGGGTGGGTGAGTGATGGTGGCAGTGGTGGGGAAGGGGGAGGAGATGGAGATCGGAGGGAGTGGGCTTGCTTCCTCTGCATTCTCTCTGTCTTTTATCTCTTTCCTATTGCCTTCTTTCCTCTCTCATTCCCTCTCCTCACCTCCTCTCCTGAACTACCATACTATCATGTCAATATGCACAAAGCTCAGCTTCTTCTTTGGCTTCTTTTTTTTAAAAAAAAAATTAATTTATTTCTGAGAGGAGGAGAGAAGGAAAGAGAGAGAGAGAGAAACATCAATGATGAGAAATAATCATCAATAGGCTGCTTCCTGTGCACCCCACACTGGGTATTGAGCCTGTAACTTGGGCATGTGCCCTGACCACGAATTGAATGGTGACTTCCTGGTTCAGAGGTTGATGCTCAACCACTGAGCTATTCCAGTTGGGCTTCCTTGGCTTCTTAAAAAATTCACTTGAAGCTGAGTTTAATATTTTATTAAAGAGTCAGGGAATGGGATAGAGAATGAATACAGGGTTTAGTCACAGATGATGAAAAAGTTGGCCTTCTTGTTGCCTTCCCCCTGCCACTCATCTTCCTCCACGTATCCTCCAGTGTAACTAAGTTTTTCCATTTCCCTGGTTCAGGAAAAGTCTACGTACAATCAGATCTACTCTAAGGTGGCTCCTCCAAGTCTTTCCCAACAATAATAGGCTTTTCTTGGAATGATTTCTAGAGCCAAAAGCTACATTTTCCTGATATTATTATTCCTATGACATTTACAAAACTAGTTTGTATTAAAGTTATATTAAATTATTTCTTGGATTTTACTGTAACTGTGCATAGTTTGGGGTAAGGCAGGGTAGGGAGTGACCTGGACTATAAAAGTTCTAGAATCACAAATGCTTTAGACTCTAACCTATCCAATTTTGTAATATATTTGATATATGAATCAATTTGCCACAAATCATTATGTTATATGAATGTGGAGGCTGGCTAACCCAGTTCAAAATCTGAAAGGCTAAAGGTCATTAGTAGGCCAGAACTCATAAGGAAAGGCTGAAACTGCTGTCTAGACAGAATTTCTTCTCTTTTTGAGAGAATCCTCAGCCCTGATTAAAAGATATATATTATTGTGGTAAAATACAAACAACAGTTCTACCCATATTATTTAGGTATAAATCCTGAATATTTTGTGACCTAAAATTAAGTCTGTTAGGAGCTTTAATTATATCCGCAAAATATTTTCACTGAAACAGCTGGACTTATGTTTGATGGAATATGGAATAACTTGTAGCCTCACCAAGTTAACATCAAAAATAGTCATTGAAGATTAGTAAATTGGATAAAATGCTTACCAAAGGATGACAGTTAAAATGCATTTCAACAAAATTTTTAATAGTTAAATAATGATCAAAAGGACATATACATGCCTAAGAACTCTTTTTCTACTATATCAAAGTCTTCCCCAAATGTTTTTCTTAAGGAAGCATTTATAAGTACTGATGGCAGGTGTATAGATTAAAGAGTTATTCTGATTTGTATTGAGAAATATAATGCTTAGTTTATTCATTGCATTTTCAGACTCTATTAACTTTGTAGTTATTCCCTGAAAAAAAAGAGATAATTTTGAAATGGACCACTACGATATTTTTTTTATCATTATAGAACTCATTAAGCCAATACATTCATTCAACAAATATATAACATGAACATAGTATATATAGCAGACACTATTCTAGATTCTGTAGGTAAAATACTGACTAAAACCAATGATGACCTTGCCTTTAATAATTCTAGACATCAGGGAAAATATATTAATCAAACATTGACAAAAATATTCATAAAACATTGGCAAAAAATAATTTTTACGAACTGTGGTAATTTCTGTGAATCTCTACAATAAATAGTGCCTGTCCTCTCAGATGTCTGAAAGTTTGCCTGAGCTGGGATCTAAAGAAGGGGCAGAAGTTATTTGGGTAAAAGAAAGGAGGAAGAGAAAGAAGGAAGAGGTTTCCAGGTTGAAGTAAAAACCTCCTTGAAGAACCTGACCAAGATCAGGGATGCTGGAACACAGAAAGTCAAGGCAAACATGGCCAACACAATGCTGGTGAAATTGGCAGAAGCTAATAGCTTGAAAATTACATTAAGAACCAATTGGTCTTTATCCTCTGAGCAATGGAAGGCATTAAAGGATTTTAAGATTTTACAGATGGGAATGACACAACCAATACATAACTTCTTTCAAGACTTTGCAAGATAAAGGTTCTACTTTCACCCTTGAGGTGGTTATAGCAAAAAAAAAAAAAAAAAAAATTTAGCTTCTACATCCATAAATCCTTGTGCCTTATCAATAGCAGACATCATTAATCCATCATGACAATATTTTTTTCCTGATGGAACCAAAACTTAACAGTCTCTGAACATTCTAGACAACTGATACCAGTGTGTTTCGGCAACTAAGACACACCCTATTTTACAAAATTATTTTGCTTTTCTTAATAAAAGCAACAAAATTATTTAGGGTAAGGTTTCAAGATAAAATACAAGACACCTAATTATATTTGTATTTAAAATACCAAACAAATTATTTTTTAGTATACTATGTCCCATACAATCTTTGGGATGTACACTAAAAAGTAATTACTTTTTGTCTAGGTAAAATTCATATTTACCTGGCTACTTGCTAAATCTGGCAACCCTCATTTGAGAGAATTAATTGAACTTAGGTTATAACCATCCCTTAATAAATGCTAAATAAACATTTATTAATTCAATCAGTTCATTTGTTCTAAAGGCATAACTTTGGAAACTGTAAAAAAGTATTGATTTCTGACTTACTGTGATTTTTCTTCACATATGAGTTATCCTATATAATGAAACCCTAGTATGGAAATCGACCAAACGGTGGAATGACCAGTTGCTATGGTGTGCGCTCAGTGCAGGAACTGTCCCCTGGTGGTCAGTATGCTCCCAAAGGGGGACCACTGCTCAGCCAGAAGCCCTGCTCAAGGCTAGTGAGTGCAGTTGCAGCAGTGAGAGCCTCTCCTGCCTCTGCAGCAGCATGCTAAAGACCCCTCTGCAGACATCCCCTGGGGTGTCTGGACTGCAAGAGGACACAGGCAGGACTGAGGAACACCCCTCCCCCCCAGTGCACAGATATTGTGCACCAGGCCTCTAGTAAGAAATAGTCACAAAGGATCTGAAGCTCAATTGTTTTTCCACCATTATTTAGACTAAGGGCTCTCCATAGCTTTTTACTGAACCTCATAAGACAATGCAAAAAACCAACCCATTTACTCCACCTATTTCTACTTTCTAATGAAAAAAAATAAATGGTAAGAACATGTCAGTGCCTAGGAAGTAGAATGTAGGTTTAACCAACAACCTACAACAAACCACCATTATAAAGATAGAAACAACTTAAATAATAATTTAAAATTCAACAGGTACAATGGAAAGTATTCAAATCATAACCAACTCAAAAAAATTATTGGTGCAATAAAACAAATCACCCTTCCTGAATTTGTGGGATTTCTAGTAATCTACAAGTGACCATAGAAAATAAAAGTTTTCCATCCCTGCCAAACACTGTGGCAATAGGTATTTTAGAAGAATATTGAATTATATTTCTCAATAAACTCTAAGAATTGCCTGGTTTTAGTTGATAAATCCCAAATTTAGTTACTGTTAGCTGATTTAGGAATTTACTAGAAAATAAACCTTGGTTGTTTATGTAAATGAAAGCCTGTGGAATTGTGGGTAATTCATCCAAAGGAACTAAAGCAGAGACTAGCAATTTTATATCAGTTTTATGATTGTTATCGATATATAGCCCTACATGGCCCACACTGAGAATTACTTATCTGGAAAGATGTGCTATCTTTTTTCTGGCATTTGAACTCTATATTAGATAGCAGATATTATAGTGTCTTAATTTATAAATTCAGATAAATTTAATGAAATAAAAATGATAATTTATGGTTTATAATTTTATCAGGAGGAATTGTGAAATATGTGAGTTAATAAAATAAATCAAAGTCCTTCGATCTCTTGGGTCCAAAGTGTATTATATAAGCACATTACCTATTGTATCTTTAATTAATTGTAATATCTCCATGTCTCTAAGCTGGCTAGCATCAGTCTCACCTTTCTTCTGAAAGAGTTTATATTACAAGTTTAACTGCCATCCTTCCTCATGGAACTTGTCCTGGGTTGACCACATTTGTATTATATTCAAAACTAATGCACTGACTGGGAGCCCTTTTGTGGGCTCGCCCAGATTCTTTTCAATATAAGGGTCCTGTAATTAAGGCTGGGAGGTGTGGTTGTGACTGAGTGCCCTGCAGATTGCTCATTACCATGCCATCTGAACAATTTAATAACCTTTTTAATTAATCCAAAATTGGCATGTCCCCCTTCAGGCTACAGTGCAGCTTTTGCAAGGGTTGGTCTCTTGGTAGTTCTCAATTTAGCTTATTATTTGAAACCTAAATCTGCCCTGGCTAATGAGCGTGACCAATTCCTCTTACCAAGACCACATAGGAGTCTCCATCTGCACTTCACTAAAGGGTGAGAAGACCAGATGGCTTGGGGTGATATTCTGGTTCTTGGCTTTTTTTAAAGACGTTCCCATCAGTCTAAAGATGAAAGGAAATAATTTATAGAGTAGTTGAAAATCATTTTTTTACTTTCACTTTCTTGTTCCTTTATTATTATCATTTTCTCTATTCCAGGTTCAACTTTTAGTCTCACTTGGTCCTTCATACTTTGGTCTTAATTTAAAATAATTTAACAGATTATCGTATTTTGATATTCTGAAGCTTTAGTATCCCTGAAGAAATTGATTATCTCAATGGATTTAAAATGTATATTTGTTGGCAAGGTTGAGCTTATATGTAATTTTTTTTAACTTGTGAAGATAGGAGTATTCTTTAAATCCAGAAAGAAAAAAAAAAAGATTTTTTTTTTTTTTTTGTGTGTGTGTGTGTGTGTGTGTGTGTGTGTTTTCACCTGGCCACAGTCTCCAATATTTGAACTTTTTTCCCCCAATCAAATAGAAGATACCCCATTTATTTCTGGAGGCTCATAAAAGAATGCCTCACAAAAACCCACTTTCTCTTGCTTATCTCTTTCATTCACCAGGGTCTATCCACTTCCTTCTCTATTTTCAGACTTAGTTGGGGCAAATGCTCTCAGCTGCCATTGCTAAGAATCTCAATCATTCCTTCTTATAACAAACATTAGTCGAGTTTTTACATGTGGCAAGTGCTATGTTAGAAATTGCTTATGGTGCTGTCTCTCTACACTCCCCAAAAGTCTGTTCTTGGGATAAAACTAGGGGCTGCAGTCCAGACCCAGGGATAGAATGTCCTCTCCCCATTGGTACCTGCCAAACACAAGCTGATAAATAGCCCCTACTTCTTGCCAAACAAAGGAAGGTTTGAAATATAGGTTTTCCTGGTTATACACACTCCATCAAAGATGAAATTTGAGACTCTTGAGGATGAGATTTGCCTGACTAAGTTCTGAGCACCCTTGGGCAGTCCTGTATGTGAGAAGAAAACTTGTCCAGGAAAGTTGACTGGGATGGGCGGTTCAGCCTTGGGATGTGGCAGTGGGAGGTCTACTTTCCCATCCTTCGCCTTTCTTAGCTTGAAGAAAACATATTTTGCATCAGGAAGTCCCCTCAGAGCTTAGCATTGGCCCAGTACCATACACAGTGGCCTCCCACTTAATAGCATCAACAGTGAAGAAAGCCTGCCCACTTATTGTCCAAATCAGCATCCTCCACCAGAGTGGTACGTTTATTACAGGTGGTGCCCAGGTGGGGAGGCTATGTATGTGTTGGGTAGAGGACATCTGAGAAATCTCTCTATCTCCCTCTCAATCTTGCTCTCACCATCTCCAGGAACCTTGAAGAGCAGGCGATGTGACACCCCGATGCAAGTGTCCAGCCTCTGGCTGTCAGTTTCAGCCACCATCATATCCTGGGCTGCTCCTCCCAACTACAAATTCAGATGCACTTTACAGAAGAGGTAGATAAACCAAAGCCTGGCTACTAGTGAAATGGGCAGTGGGCCTCGCCTTTGCCCTACAAAGGAGGGAGCCTGATTCTACCTGAACCTCCCTGAAGCTTGGGTTATTCATTTTCTATTCTGTCAGATTACTTTGTTGGCGCTTGAGAACCCTGGAGAACAAAATGCCGTTCTTACAAACATCAGATGTTCTCACAGGCCCACATGCTGTCTGTGTCTCACATGCAGCTCAGAATGAAGAAGCCATGCTCCAAACACTGGAGCCGCTTCCACGCACACCTCATCCATATGGATGAAGTGCTCTGCCCCACCACAGGGTGTCTCTAAAGTTGCCATGGAGTGGTCGTCCTCCCAGTGGTTTCCTCTGGACTGTCTGTGAATGGAGAGGGAGCAACTTGACTGACAGCAGAGAGTGCTAGTGGGCATGGTATATATAATAAAAACTATGAACAGAAGAGGTCTTTTTTGGTGTATCTTTTTTAAAAAATATATTTTTAAAAACTGATTTCTGAGAGGAAAGGGAAGAGAGAGAGAGAGAGAGAGAGAGAGAGAGAGAGAGAGAGAGAGAGAGAGAGAGAGAGAGAGAGAGAGACATCAGCATAAGAGAATATAACTGGGGATCAAGCCTGCAACCAAGGCATGTGCTCTTTCTTTCTTTCTTTCTTTCTTTCTTTCTTTCTTTCTTTCTTTCTTTCTTTCTTTCTTTCTTTTCTTTTCTTTTCTTTCATTTTTTGAAGCATTACAAATAATAGTACATATGTCTCCTTTTTTCCACCTTGACCTCCCCCCAGCCTCCCCTCCTCCCTCCCCCCCGACCCTGCATATGCCTTCACCTGCCCCTCCCCCATGTCTTATATCTATTAGTTATGTTTATATGCATCCATACAAGTCCTTTGGCTGTGTAAAAGATCAACCGCAGGCATGTGCCTTTGATTGGAATCAAACCTGGGATGTTGCTCTATCCAGGCCAATGCTCTATTCACTTAGCCAAACCGACTAGGGCTTGGTGTATCCTTGTAGAAGAAAATACAGGCATTTGAGTGATAATATTTGCTGTATCTCCCTAAATACAACACCTCAAAAAAGCCAGGTGGCCAATAGGTATATGGAAAACACATGGGTGTTGAATGTCAGGTGTCATCAGGTAAGATATTTAACCTATGATGCTCAGCAGCCCCATCTATAGCATGAGAACATTGGGATGTTGAAAAATTGTGGTAAAGTATACAGTTTATAAGATATACAGGTCTCTTGTTCCTTCCCCCTTTAAAAGCTAGAAAAAAGGGAAGAAACCCCACAACTGACTGCTTAACCAATGATTTTTGAAGGGTGTACAAGGTTTCTCTCTACTCTTTTAGGGTCCCTGGCTGGGTCTAAAAATTAAACTGACAAAGACATTCACAAGAGGAAATCACACATTTATTTATGCTTTGCATGGCTTGGGAGCCTTCATAAGGAAATGAAGACTTAAACAGTTAGACCTGAGTATTTTTGCTGTTGTTAATCCTCATTTGAGAGTATTTTTTCCCCATTGATTTTTAGAAAGAGGGGAAGGGCAAGGGAGGGAAGGAGAGAGAGAGAGTTATTGATGTGAGAGAAACACATTAATTGGTTGCCTCCCTCATGCGTCCTGATAGGGGCAGGGTTCAAACCTGCAACCCAGGTATGTGCCCTTGGCTGGGAACCGAATGGTGGTGGGCCCATGCTCTAACTACTAAGAAACACTGACTAAGGGCAGACCTGCATTTTTTTTTCTGACGAATGCACAGTCATGAAGGAATATGTTACATTAAGGAGTGTAAGATAATTATAATAAACTGGGAGAAAGCAAGGCCTTTTTGTTCTGATTCTTCTGGGAGTCCCTTTGTCTTTGGAAATAAGGATGCTCCTTTCCTCCTGGTATAAAGTGGGCACCTCTCACAGGAGGGTTTAATGATCTGTTTCAGCAAAGAGGAGTGAAAGGGGAAGGTCAGCATGACCTTCAGCTTACAAGGTGTCATATTTTAGGATAGTGTGTCCTAAATCCCACATCTCCAATGACTCATGCACAAGAATTTGTGCACAAAAACATTTATTAAATTGTTCACAGCAAAAAAGACCAATGCCTTTTCCCTTCAAATCCCTCTCTCATTCCCTGCTCTCACAACCTTATCTATTAAAGTCTACTTTTTGGTATGTTTGTGTGTGTGTGTGTGGAGAGTGGGGGGAGAGAAGTCTCACTTGGCTGAATGTCAAGTTGACTTCCCTTCTGCAGCTCTGCTTCTGTGGGCAGAAGCCCCGCTTGGGCAGGCTCCTCTCTGCTGAGTGTTTTTCTGTCGTTTTAAAGGACAACAGCGGAGATGCAAATTGCTGAGCCTGCTGGGGAGATGGGCACACAAAGAGGCAATTCAGGCTACAAGTGTGCAGGGAGTGGAGGGGGCGGAGGAGGGGCCCAGGCAGGGCACATTCTTCAGGTTCTTTCTTTTGCCTTTTGTTAGTGGATTTGTGGGGCTTGTTAAGTACTAAGGAAACACTGAGAGGCTTGGTGGCCTCCCGGCTTGGGAGGCCTTTCAAAATTCTGAACCGAAGCCATCTTGGGACTCTCCACCTCCTAGGGTCCCCTGAGGACCCTGGGAATGGGCTCCTTGGAAACCACAGAGATGAATCATATTTTTGTTCAAGGTAGCAAGCATAGGACACAGTACATGACACGGGCAGGTAAAAATCATAGCTTCCTGGTGTTGGAAGCAGCCACCACTTCTCCCCTACTCCTTCCCTGTCCTCCGCCCCTTCTCCACCCCATCCCAGTCATCTTTGTCAGCTACAGGCTTCTCCTGGGCCTAATGCTCCTGATCAGAAGCCCCAAAATCTGGTAGAATCCAGAATATCAGAGTTCTAAAAACAGAGTGAGTCTAGGAAGGCAGCTGAGGGAGGAAGGGTCAGACACAATTTTGAAGATCATGGTGTTATGGGTAGAAGTGGAGTTCTTGGAGTACCATGAGAAAAAGAATTTCCTGACGCTCCCCCATGGGAGGATGGGATTTTGTGGACAGCTTTATTGATGATTAACATTAAGGGGGTCCCCACCAAGGCTGCTACGTGCACTGTTCTCTTCCCCTGGACCTCACACGTGGCCCTGCACTGGGTGAGATTGATTTCTGCACAGGCAGAGATTCAAGCTGTCCGGAGACTTGGGTTCTGGGGCCAGGTGGGGGGTAGGGATGGGCAGCCCTAATTGGCACCATGACTCTGGGCAAGTCACTCTCCTCCTCTAGTACATCTTCTATAAAACGAGGGGGTTGGGCTGGGGTTTTCTGAGCCCTGTCCTGCTCTGACAGTAGGAACCTCCGGGGCTCTAATTGCCTCATTAGAACACCAGGGAATGCCTTTCTAGTAATTGTCTCCCTGGCTCCTGTCTTACCCACTCCCCACTGGGCTCTGCATCCCAGGAAACAAAAGCAGCTGCTCTTTCCTCTGGGGCTCCCTTGGATCTGGTGATCTGGAGAGCCCTTCTTGTCAGCATATGTGCTCAGGCATTCTTTGCCTTTCTCCCTCTTCTGAGGGCTGTCTCCAAGGGCCTTCTGGGTGTGCCCCCCTTTGAGCCACTCGTTCTCTCTTCTGCTTAGTTGGCTAGTGAAGCTGGCCTCTATCCCAGGTGAGATTAGAGTTTCCTTTATTACTGTTCATCTTGCACAGGATTTAACGGTGGGTGCTTTACAAATAAGCATGTGTGTTGTAGCTGCGATCAAGTCATGCTCAGACTCAGGTGAAATGGCTCAGATGCAAATGGCAGTGAATGGCTAGAGAAGGTTAATCTCATAGAACTGACCCTGAAGAAATATGCTTTCAGAGGTTCAATAGCTGCTCTTAAGCAAGATGGTCTTCTTGCTTAACAGAGGATGTTTCATTTTCTATGTTTTAAGAACCACACATAAATGGAGTAGATAATGTGATCTTAAAATCATCCCAAAGAGCCTGTTCTATGAGTCTCTTATACAATTCTGAATGTGTTTAGGAGTGTGTGCATTTCTTAGAGGCCAGGAAACAGTTTCTGTATGTTCATCTAGTCACGAGCAGGGCAAGAGATCAGAGACATGGGAAGGGTTTGATGGGAAAATCAGGTCTACTTGGAGACCAAAGAAACCCGAACATCTATTAGATTCCAGAATATCAGAGTTCTAAAAACAGATTGAGTCTAGGAAGACAGCTGAGGGAGGAAGGGTCAGGCAAATTTTAGGAGATCATGGTGTTAAGGGTAGAAGTGAAAATCTTGGGAGTACCACAAGAAAAAGAATTTCTTGAGGCTCTCATGGGAGGATGGGATTTTGTGGAAAGCTTTACTGATGACATAGCATTAAGGGGATTCTCTTCCAAGGTCCCATCTCCGTCCATCTCACCATGGAGGAAGTTCAATCTTGTCTTTAGCAGGGCCAGAATTAAGGTCACTGCCCAGAATTTCTGTTCCATATTAAAGTGCAGTCCAGTCCAGCATCTGGCTAACTCAGCTTGTGTTCCAAGTTGTAGTCCATTGTGTGTGGGGTTCAGGGCCATGGGGCTGTTTCAGGTCATATGGTTATAGAAAGAGATCAGGCAGGCACTGGGTGAGTGTGGGCCATGGAGCAAAGAGAACAAGAGCCAGAGGGAACCCTTTGTTGGGGAGTTTTAACCAGGAGCTTCTTCAAATTAACCAATCAACCTCCCAATATATTGCATGCTTCTGATGAGGTCCAACCCATAGCCAATGCATTGTTCCTCATGCTAGACTGGCAGGCAAACACCTTCCCTAAGTCACCCTACTTTACTGCACGTGACCTTTTTCATACCCCCCTGCACCTTGGGGAGTGTGAAGTTGTATCTTCCTAGTGAAGCTGCCCAGATGACCATGACTACAATATCTGGCCTCCCCTTTGCTTTCTTCCTATTATCAATATTAACTAGCTAATTGCAATGATAACAATCATGGGTGGGTGGGGTCTAGTGTCCAACAAGGCAAAGATTGAGTCCCTAGCAGATGGAAGGCACTATAGTGATGTGTGCTCCTATGGAAGAGCCAGCCACTGGACTCTGTCCTTCTTATGTCCCTGTGGAGGGGGGTGCTCACACATGGCAGGTTTTTGCCCAAAGACAGAGCGTGGTGGGTAATAGCTGTTTCTGATTTATTCAGCAGCTTTTTTCAGTCATATCATGTGAGGTTAAAGAGTATGGATTCATTATGGCATTAGTCACAATGGTTTCAAATGCCAGATCTGCCAGTTTACTAGTTGTTACACTGTGTGTCTATTTTCTCATCTGAAAATTGGGAATAATAATAGCAATTGCCTCCTGGGATATTGGGAGAGTTAAAATTATGTAGTGTAGTGCCTAATACATTGGAAACTTCAATCAATGTCAAGTACTATTATTTTATTTTTCATTTATTTATTGAGATTTTTTAAAAATATATTTTTATTAATTTTTTTTACAGAGAGGAAAAGAGAGGGATAGAGAGTTAGAAACATCGATAAGAGAGAATCATCGATCAGCTGCCTCTTGCACACCCCCTACTGGGGATGTGCCCGCAACCAAGGTACATGCCCTTGACCGGAATCGAACCTGGGACCCTTCAGTCCTCAGGCCAAGGCTCTATCCACTGAGCCAAACCGGTCTTGGCTATTTATTGAGATTTCTAATGAGAGCCAGAGGACAAAAAGATTCTTCAGATACTTTAGCATGCATCAGAATCCCTTGGAGGATCTGTTGAAACACAGATTTCTGGGAGCCATTCATTGTTCCATATCCTATACACAGGACATGTGCACAAATGAGACCATTATTTACTTAACAAACACCTGATTAGCACTTGCCATGTGCCAGACTTGTACATATATATAATACATGGTATTACAAATATTGAGTCATTTACTGATTTTACAGACTCTAAGAGGCAGGTTCTATTATACAATCTATACAGACCCAGAGAAATTAAGTAAGTTACCCAGGCACTCTCAACTAGTAAATAACATTTTATAAAACTGAATGAGTCCTATAAGAGACACAAAACTCTCAATAGGAAGCACAGAAGTTGCAGGAAGTGTTTGGCATCACCCAAATTTTTATTTGGGCAGCATGATTTTCTAGGTCTTAGCTGGTTCCCCAGGTTAAGGTAGTGCAGGTGCAGTGGGAGGAGCAGAGACTCTGCAGCCAACTAGAGTTGGAATCCAATGCTGCAATGTGTGAGATGCATGTCCCTAAGCAAAATAATTTATCTCTCTGTACCATTTTCTTCATCTAAAATAAGAAAAAGAAAAAAAAACAACAACACAAAAAACAAAAGACAAAAAAACAAAAACAAAAAAACCTTGGCCAGTATGGCTTAATTGGTTGGAGTGTCATTCCATATACCAATAGGTTTGATAACCAGTCAGACCAGTCAGAGCACATGCCTCGGTTGTGGGTTCATCCTCTGGTTGGGGAGCACATGGAGGGTAACTAATTGATGTTCTCTCGAGTTGATCTCTCTATCTCTTTTTTCTCCCTTCCCCCCTCTCTAGATTTGATGAACAAATCCTTGCATGAAAATTAAATAACAAATAAATAAATAAATAAATAAATAAATAAATAAATAGGATAATAATAATAACACCTAATTAGCAGAGGGTTTGCCAGGAACAAAATGAGAACACTCACAAGAAGTCCTTGGAAGAGAACAGATGCTCATTGAATAGCCTCTTTCCTAGTTTCTTCATCTTACTGTTCCTTTCATCTTATTGTGCCATCAGCAATGGTTTTTGCTTGATGGTGATGAGTATTCATTTCTCTCCCCCCAGATTACCTTTGCCTCAATCCAATTTCAGTTTCTCTTTATCAGTTTGTAGTATCTTAGGGTGCTAGAACTAGAAAACACCTTAGATAATTTATTCCTGCTTGTATGTCCACATCACTTGGTAATTAAAACATATATATTCCATTTCTTTGGGGTCCTGTGTTTGGATTAGTCTTCAAAAGTATTCATTTCTTCTTCCTAATTCCCATGAGAAGAACATACTCCAGTATTAGCTTAGGCTTTGCTTTGGTTGATTGAATAATAAACAGACATGATGTAATGGAGTCTTGAAATGAGTTTGTGAAGTTTATCTGGCTCCTTTGCACCTCTGCTTTTGCCATGAGAAAATGTGCCCAATCTAGCATGCTAGTCCCTGGAGTAGGACAAGATACAAATGGATCAGAGCTTAGCGGCCTCAGTGGAGCCCAGCTCTCATCAGCCAGCACCCAGCTGACCCCTAGTTATGACTGAGCCAGTCAGGATCAGCAGAGTCATCCAGCCATGCTCATCAACTCAAGTCTGGCTAGCCCACAGACTTGTGATCTAAATACATAATGATATGCCCCTGCAATGTTGTGGTTCATTTTCTTTCTTTCTTTTCTTTTTTTAAATCTTCACCTGAGCATATGTTTTTTATTTATTTTTGAGAGAGCGAAAGAGAGAAGGAGAGAGAAAAACACTGATCAGTTGCCTCTGAATACATATCCCAATCAGGGATCAACCTGGGTATGTGCCCTGACTGAAAAATCGAACCCAGAACCTTTTGGTGCATGGGATGATGACGGAACCAACTGAGCCATACCGACCGGAACTGTTGTGTTCTTTGTTGAGGGCCTTCATCTCTAGAGATTCTGGGTAACAGGCTTGGGAGACCAGGACTCTCAATTCCTGAACCTACCCTTCTTTCCCCTCCAAATATGATTAGGACATTCAGGTAGGTTTGGAAAACACTAACCTCTTCTAATCTCTTCTACTTTTCCAGAGAGATGCTGAGAACCAGAAAGATAAGTGACTTGCCCGCAGTCTCAATACCTACCAAGGTGAGTGTTTAGAATCCTAGATTTTTTTTTTAAATATTAATACTCTTTCTTCTCTATGACACTCCCCCCCCCCCTTTTTTTTTTTAAAGTTGACATAGCAGAAGAAATTCTTCATGTCCCTGTCACTTAGATGCTTTGGGCTGGAGTATTTCAGCCCCACACTGATATCCATCCTTTGAAATCCACTGATGAAAGGATATTCACAACGGGAAGAATATATTGACTTTGGTTGTAATTGTATTTACTGTGCCAAACCACCGAGCCCAGGGTAAAAAGGCGGTCACTGGATCACGCGCTTTAGAGGGAATTTAAAGTACAGTATTCTTTTTCAAGTTGGGAAAGTTTATGCTATTTCTAGGCAATTATTTCTTGTGGGAATAAAAATGTGTGACTCTTTCATCCTGTTCCTCTTGCCGTGGCTTTTCCTCATTAGTGGCGTCCTTCCTCTGGAGCTGCAGTGATGCCCTCCAAGTGCTGAATCTATTACTGCAGAGGCTGGGCTTTACAGACTTGACAGAAATACAGACCGGGAAGCTGCAAGGTCTGCCTTAAGTCAGATGAATGTGTATTGAGCACCTGCTATGTGCCAGCTCTGTGCAAACTGCTTGCACATACATGCATTTTTATTAAATGTATAACAATTTGCAAAGAGGGGGTGCAGACTCTGTAGGAGGTAAAGAGAGACACTCGTGGCTGTTATTACACACTCCTTTTGTGACATCTATCTTGCCAACAGTCTCCTGGTTAATCTTGCCCATCTGTTAAGTAGGGAAGAATAAACTCTTTCCCACGTGAGCCCTTAACCCAGTCATCACCTTTTCCCACCCTTTTACTATGCCAAGGACTGCTTAAGTAATAAAGCCAGATAAGGTGCTAAATATTTCTTGGCTGAACCAGCAGGAACAGTGGCTCCTTCTTGGTCTAAGGTTCTTATTGTCTCCTATGTGGGTCATTGTCATGTTCCCTCTAGACTTCTCCCCACCAGTTTCTCCCCTGCTTTGTCTGCACTACTCAACTCAACCTTCAAATGCCATATCCCCAGACCACAACTCCAGAGAGTCATTCATTAGATAGATCTCTCTGCTGAAATCCTTCACTATACTTCCTTTATGACATTGCTCAAATCCCACAGAATCTCCCCATTTTGCTCTATACAGTCCATGCCTCACTCCTTAGTGTTCTATTTTTTTCTCTTCCTAACGTGGACTACAAATACATATGTGTGTGTATACACACTCACACATGGCATGATACTCTCTGCGTTCATGCCTTTCCACATGCTTTCTCCAAGCCTTAGAATATCTGCCTCCACATCGAATCTCAATTTCCCACAAGGGCCTTGCAGTGTAAATAAAAGAAGCAGATGGATGAGAGACAATAGGGAGCGGTGGGGAGCATGGTAAACTGCAGAGGGCACACTAGGTCTAGAAGGCATAGTCACTATTAGGTCTTGGTCAATGGATGCCATGTCACAATGTGGCTTAGTGTTGATATATCCTCTACAATTTAGAAGCTAGAAATCCAGATTTTGTGTGAAATCTCTAAATTTTTTAAGATAGGGAGGTACATAAAAAAAAAAAAACTTTCTGTACCAAATAGACAGCTTTGTTTCTTTTGTTTGTACAATTCTACCTAACCTTAGAATCTGACTTAGGCCTCCTCTCTCTTCTAAAGCCTTCTTTGATAATTCTGACTGCTATGGTCTGTTCTCCCTAAGTTCTCCTGTAAAAGAGACCTAGAGCTGAAACCAGTTTGGCTCAGCGGATAGAGCGTTGGCCTGCGGACTGAAAGGTCCCAGGTTCGATTCAGGTCAAGGGCAGGTACCTTGGTTGCGGGCACATCCCCAGTAGGGGGTGTGCAAGAGGCAGCTGATCTATGATTCTCTCTCTTCGATGTTTCTTTTCTTTTCTTTTTTCTTTTTTTATATATATATTTTTTATTGATTTTTTTACAGAGAGGGAGAGAGATAGAGAGCTAGAAACATTGATGAGAGAGAAACATCGACCAGCTGCCTCTTGCACATTCCTTACTGGGGATGTGCCCGCAACCCAGGTACATGCCCTTGACCAGAATCGAAGCTGGGACCTTTCAGTCCACAGACCGACGCTCTACCACTGAGCCAAACCGGTTTCGGCCGATGTTTCTAACTCTCTATGCCTCTCTCTTCCTCTCTGTAAAAAATCAATAAAATATATTAAAAAAAAAAAGACCTGGATATGTATGTGCACAAGGTCTAGGAGTACCTGGAATTGAAACTACCTACTAGCTGTGCAACCTCAGGCAAGATAGTTAACCCCTTAAAGCTCTTTTTTCTTGTCTCCAAAAGGGAAGGGATAGCTATAGTCTCTTTTATAGTGTGATGAAGGTTAAAATAAAATAGAGATATAAAATCTTCAACATATATGTGATATATCAAAAGCTCTCAGTGAATGTTGGCTAGTATTACTTATTGTTCACAGCCCCAAGCATCATGATATAGTGCTTAAAAAGAGAATTTCAGTACCTGATTTCCAGGGTTAAAATCTCAGATTCACCACTTTCCAGCTATGTGACCTTGGGCAAGTTTTTTAACCTCAATGTGTCCTAGTTTTCTCATCTGTAAAATGGGGATAATAAGACCTATTGAGTTATTATGAGGAAATTCCTCTTGAGTCATTTTTTTTCTTAGCTATAGGCATAGCATTGTTTTTTCTAACCTTACATCAAGCTCTTAGCACAAAATTTAGCCTTGAATTCCTGGTCTGCAATACCAGTAGATTGGATAGACATTAAGCATTTCCCTTTAAGGAGAGCATTGCCAGTAGAGGGCACTGACTGGAGGAATACTGTGGGAGGTGTGTTTTGGGGGGTTGGAGGGGAGGTCTTCTCAGTTCTGGTGGGATTCCTTTTCATTCTTGCCCTGCAGCATGGTTCATGAGTGGTGTGTGTGTGTGTGTGTGTGTGTGTGTGTGTGTGTGTGGCATCTGGTGCTGCTCTGACCCATCATGTGCCCAAAGTATGCCATCTCTTGGCAAACTTGCAGTTCTGGCCTAGGCTTGATGACCACCTTGCTGTGGACCTGGGACTACCTACTCAGGGGTGCCCACTATCTTCTGTGTGCCCATCCCCAGCGCTGACTCACATCTGGTGGGCTGGTTCCTGCTTGCTGTGCAACTGGGCTAGCTCTGGCTCACGCAACCCAGCAAACATCTCATCCATTCATTTCCTCCAATGAGGTCTGAGCCCCAGCTGTGGGTGCCCTCGGCCTGAGGGCATTCTTTAGAGTGCTCTTCACATATTTGTATTTACTCTCTATCATAGGTTAATCACTCTTCTTATTAAACTGCCCCTGTTTAAATCACTGTGTGATTTCTGTCTCCTGTTTTACCCCATTATATAAATGTCTTGAGTCTCAACTTACTCTGTGGTAAATCAGACATTCTGGCTATAGACTTTTCTCTACATCTACTTATACTGAATTTGCTTCCTTTCCTACCAAAGTATTATTTGTTGCTTAACAGATGTTCACCTAGCTTACATGTAGCCTAATATATATGTGTCTACAAAGCTCTTAAACCTAAAGAGACTACTATATGCACTATGGACTAGACCACATGTGTCAAACACAAGGCCCGCGGGCCAAATCCGTCCCGCCAGGCCTTGCAATGTGGCCCGCACCACGCTGTCATCACTGTACTCCGCTGCGTTTCCATCACAATGACAGTTTATGACTGTTCAGTAAACCATTTGGCCCGCGATTTAGGCTGGATTTTAGATTTTGGCCCCTTCTCAGATTGAGTTCGACACCCCTAGACTAGACTGTTGCTTCTCAACATCCTATCTGTGATAAAGATCCAGTTTTTAACCAGTTAGCTGCCACGTGTCCAAAATGTAAACCATCTATACGTCTATAGATGCTTACGGCATAAAAAGGGTTAAATTTAATTTCCAAACCAAAAAATTCTGAGAAGCATAATAAAATGCACTATTACTAATAACAAAATTTTAAAAGACATACAAAATACAAGCCCAATATTTAGTATTAGATTCCGAGACATGATTACTCTATGAATCTGCTTAGTTCCTAAATACCCTCACTATCTATGCTGGTGTTGCTATGGGTGGCCATCCTGTGTAGACCATACCTTGACCAGCATTGATCTGGGCTGTTCACCGACACTAGGAATCACATTGCATCTACATCCTGATTTTCAAACCTGATCCACTCATTGCATCTTGCTTGCATTGAGGGGGGTTGCTTTACTACTTTAAGGGACAGCAAAAGGACTCTCATCCATCATCTGATTCTGTCCAAGTGCCATCTCCAGCACATGCTCCTATGGGCATCACTTTCATGAGACATCTTAGCCTAATGGTGTAACTTTGCCATAGGCACAGTCCCTCTCCCATTTATCAGGAGGTAATAGCTGTGACAATGAAGTGTGCCCATATTCCCCAGGGCTCCAGGCCACTGAATTCATAGAGAGACACCCCACTATTCTCCCTGCTGCCCCCCACTATGTTTGCAGCTGATAAGAGCCAGGAGATGAGGGTTATTTGCATATGTGAGTTGTCTTAATAGCATGGGTTGCACCTATTATTACAGCCAAAAGCCATATGTCAAAGCCTGAGTTTAGCCAATCAGACAGGAAAATACAAATGAACTGGTTGGGTTGTCCAGCAAAAGCACCATAATTGTAGCTTTAAATGTTAAAATGGAGGCTCGCTAGCATCCCTAAACTCCCTGTTCTTCTATTATGATGTGGGCACAGCATCCTCCTGTCTCTTAATTATTGTCATTAAACTAGTCTATCTAAAACTATATTTGTAAAACTCTTTAGACTCCATGGTAATTCTACCAAGTTCATTTTCCCATCTCTCCTCTGGGTTTGTGTCCTGCCTTCCCAGCTCAGTTTTTCAGCCAAAGATTCATTCTGTATTCAGTGGAGCTGCCACCCCATTGTTGGCGCTTGCTAGATTGTAATAGAAACGCCATGCCACCGAACTGTGAGTCGAAGCTGAATTATAATGATACTGCCCCAATTTTACAGATGCTGCCCAGTGCCAAAGAGCTTTAATAAAATGCTCAAGGTCACCGAGCAAATCCAATGCAGAATCAGGGGTGGGACCAGCTGTTGTGAATTTTGAGCCTAAATCTCATTTCTTTGTATCAGGCTGCCTCTCCAAACCACGAGAGATACTCTTATCACTGTTGTTGGGTGAGTGTTCAGTGCGCTGCAGTCGATACCATCAAATGAAATCTTCAAATGCCAGAAGTATGCTGTGAGAAAGTCTTCACCTCTGTGAACTCTAGCGTTAGAAGGCGCAGCAGCACAGAGGCAACTAGGAAATCCATAGCCACAGTTAATGCTGGCTGTTTAAAAGTATGTCTTGTTTGGAAGTCATCCCAGGGTGACAATGATCAATGCCAGTCCTCATTAAAACAACAGTGACAAAAACAATCCAGCCCACCTGAAACAAAAATCTAAGAAAGATGGTCCATAGTTCCTAGAGAAGACATAGAAATATATCACTAATGATCCAAGTAATCTAATTCCAAATAATGGTGATATGGAATATGTTTTTTTGAAACACTATCCTCTTCTTCCCCCTTTTTCTCTTTTCCTCTTCATTCTGATCACTTCTCCACCCTCCACCCTGCCCCCCACATACCCCTCAACTCCCCACCCTCCTCTGAGTCATTAATATTTGGGACAAGGCCAGTTGAAACAGAAGTAAGGAAAACTGGATTAAAGATAATTTAATGTAAATTGCCAACATGCGTTCTAGGTGGTTAACATTTATTGTATTAACTACTCAGAGAGAATACAATGATGGATGCTTTACACACATTCCCTCTAATTCTTAAATCAACCTCATAAGTTAAATTTTATAGATGAAAAAACTGAGCCTTGGAGAAAGAAACTTGCCCATGATCCTGGGTGGGGAACGTCAGGCTCACGGGCCTTGTAAGGCAGGCAAAATCATTTGGTCTGGCCCTGCCAAGGCGTTAGGAGGGAGTTAATTAAATGTTTGACCAAATATAGCAGGCAAATTTTTAATTTGATAATATTGTATAGTCTGTGAATGATATTATAAATATCCAAATGGCCCTTGGCAGAATAAAAGGTTCCCTACCCCTGATAGATGGATAAGTAAACTGGGTTTCAAATTGGCTCTCTCTGGTTTTATTCTTCTGCTCCACTCTGCATTATCCCTTTAAAAAAAAAATATATATATATATATATATATATATATATATATATATATATATATATATTATTGATTTTTTTTTATAGAGAGAGGAATGGAGAGGGATAGAAAGTTAGAAACATCAATGAGAGAGAAACATCAATCAGCTGCCTCCTGCACACCCCCTACAAGAGATGTGCCCACAACCAAGGTACATGCCCTTGACCAGGATTGAACCTGGGACTCTTCAGTCTGCAGGCCGATGCTCTATCCACTGAGCCAAACCGATTAAGGGTTGCACTGTCCCTTTAAGAGATGTAAAATTAGATTCAGTGATGGCAGTGGTTTATTTATTTATCTTTAACACCAGCTATTTTAGTGCCTGGTTGGAGTTGCTATAGTAGTCAATGTGAACTGTGTAAAATGCAGACAAACTCTGGATACTGAACACAGACCAATTTCAAAAAAAAAGTCAGTGACCTGACTCTGGTTTATAGGTCTGTTTTAGATGCCAAGTGCTAATCATAAAAATCAAAGAAAAGCAATGAGAAAGGGATAATAATTTCACTGGCAGTCAGTTATTCTCGTCACATTAAAGCTTGACTGTTAGAGATCATGAGAAGGAATATGAACTTGGAAAATGAGGTTTCTATATGAGATATAGAAGCTTTTCCTCTTCTCCCAGCATTCTCTACCCTCTCTCCTGTTCCATATGTATTTTTCCTCCACTTCCCCCAAATCATTTAACTTGTTTTGACTAAATTAGACTTAGTAAGACAGATTTAGGAATTTACCTTTTCCATGGGATGGGTGGATGTCCATCATAATACCTTATCTGAGGCTAATTTGGGATAAAGCAGAAATAGCAATAATTATAAGAATATCTTGACTATTTTTGACTCCTTCCTTTTGTAAGCGTTATTGTGGTACAATTAACATAAGAATTATATGTCTTTAAAGTAGACATTGATGTTTTGATATAGGTATATATTGTGAAATGATTGCCACAATCACTCTAATCAATGTCGTCATCACCTCACATAGTTAACTTTTGGGAAGGGGTGAGAATACTTAAGATCTACCCTCTTTGCAGGGTAGATAGGATGCAATACTATGTTGTCAATAAATTAATAATTTAACCGTCACATTGCTGTACATTAGAGTCCCGGAATTTATTCATCCTGTATAACTGAAACTTTATACCCTCTGGCCTATTCTTTTCATTTCTCCTTTGCCCCAACCTTAGTAAGCAACTTTCTATTCTCTGTTGTTATGAGTTAAGGTATTAAGTGAAGTCATGCAGTGGTTGCCCTTCTGTCCCTGGCTAATTTCTCTTAGCATAATGTCTTCTAAGTTTATCCATGGTCCATGTTGTCTTCAAATGGCAGGATTATCAGGCTGAATAGCATAACATTCTATTGTGTAGAACATGCAACACACACACACACACAGACCCATCAATGGATATTTCATTTGTTCCCATATCTTGGCTATTTTAATGCTTCCATTTGAATAATGAACATGGGGGAGTGCAGATATTGCAATGATATACTAATTTCACTTTCTTTGGATATATAACAAGAAGTGGAGTTATTGGCTCCTATGGCAGTTCTATTTTTTATTTTTTGAGGAACTTTCATGCTGTTTTTGATAATGACTATGCCAATTTACATTTCTATAATCAGTGTATTGGGGTTCCCTTTTCTCCACATCTTGTCAGAACTTGTTAGATCTTATCTATTTTATAATAGCCATTCTAACAAGTATGAAGTGATATTTCACTATGGTTTTGATTTGTATTTCCCTGGTGATCAGCAAAGTTGAGGGTTTTTTTTAAGTATATATCTTGGTCTTTTATACGTCTTCTTTTGAGAAATATCTGTTAAGGTCCTTTGCCTACTTTTTGAGTTTTATTTATTTATGTGTTTTGCTATTGAGTTAGAGTTTATATATTTTGGACATTAACCTTTATCAGATATACTAGAGGCCTGATACATGAAATTCATTCAAGAGCAGGCTTTCGCAGTTGTGGTGGCTGCCTCAATTCCTCCCTCACAGTTGTGGGTGACTGCCTCAATCCTATGGCTGCAGCCCTGGCTTCATCCAGAAGGTCATCCAGAAGGTCGTTTGGAAGGATGTCCAGTCTAATTAGCATATTATGTTTTTATTATTATAGATGTTTATAAATATTTTCTTCTATTCTGTAGCCTTTCCACTCTGTTGACTGTTTATTGTGCAGAAGCTTTTAGTTTGATGCAGTTGCACTTGTCTATTTTATGCTTTTGTTGCCTGTGCTTTTGGTGTCATATCCAGAATGTATTTGCTTTTACTTTTTTCTTTATTTGTACAAGATCATGACATTCCAAAGACTTATTCATAAAATATATTGACACTTAACTCATTCAAAATTGAGAGGCAAATGTTCTTATCTTCCTTTAGACTGAGGCATATGCCCACATGAAAAGATTTGTGAGGGAATGCAGTCAATTGTGGGGCAAAATCTGGAACTTTTTAGTCCCCATTTTATGGCAACTTGACAATACATTTGATGTTCAAATACTATTGGTATTTTCTTCATTGAAACTCTTTGAATTGTATAACAAATTTCTAGCTGAAATATGTAGAAACACCATCAAAACAGTATTTCTGTAATTAGATTCTAACACCATGCAAGTCATACCCTGCTCAAGAAGCAAGGGATATGGGAGAATATTCTAAATGACATCAAGCAGAGTGTTACCTCTTGGGAGGACCTGAGGGTAAGGAAGACATGATTCTACCTTCAAAATGCTCCAAGTCTGGTTTAAGAAAATAAACTCACTCCTATAAAGTCATCAAAGCCCAAAATATGAGGTGCTGTCAAAAATAACCAGAGCGTAAATGGGACAGAGAGATTGATTAGAGATGGCAAGGTCCATGGAAGAATGGAAGACATAACTGTTGAAATCATGAAGGATGGATAAAATTCAAAAAAAGACAAAAAGGAGAGAAAAAGAACATCCCATGCAAACTTTGTGTAGTGCTTTTTAGTTGGCAGAGTATTTTCAGGTTCATCATGGGATTAAATCCTACAATAAAGCAGCAGGAAATGTTATTATTATTCTCATTGCATTGATGAGCATCCTAAAGCCCAAAGAAGTTAGGTAGACTTTCTAAGATAACACAGCTTATTAAATGATAGAGTTTACTAGTAGAGTCAAATCTACATTGAATGCATGCTTTTTGGTGTCAGATTCTGGAAGGTTATAAAACCAGATAGAAGGAAATTCTAGACAAGGGGTATAATATAATAAAAATGGAGGGTTGGAGGGATTGAAGATAGGGAGATGAACTGAGGATTTCTCCCAGCCACTAAAGCGCCTGTGCTACATCTGTAGTATGTTCATGGCACTCGGTTGTAACTTATCAGTTCTGGTCTGTCTGAATCCCTTACTCTAAACTCCTGTAGGGCAGGGTTTCCCCTTTGATATCGGCATGCTGCTCATCTAGTAGGAAATTATAATAATATTTTGAATGAATGAGTAAAGTAGTTACAGTTCTGATTTTGGCATGGAATAATGGTATTCTTGTGACAACAGTGGAATTAGGGCAAGGAAGGTGAATCAATGGGAACTGGCAAAGTATGGAGTGTTAGGATTATCAGGGTGGAGCCCATAAAAGAACTTCTAAGGCCTGGCTAATATTCTGTTTCTGAACTTGAATGAAGGGATACACAGGTGCTTGTTTTGGACTTTAAACTGGAAATCTAGAAAAAAATAGAAATATAAAAAATAGATAATATTTGGTGTCAAGCTTGATATGAAGGATAAGGAGGGAAAATATCAAAATAAACTTCAAGTTTATTGGTGTGACACTTATCTGCCAGAAATGGGACACTTGGAGGCAGACAGGAGGGCAATTTAGGACTTTGTCAGGGAGCCATTGGTCTGGTGTACCTGCAGGTTAAGTCTTAAAACCACACCTCTATCCTGGGATGTCCCTTTTTCCCTTTACTTCTAGCCCATTTCCAAATGCCAACATCTTCCTGAAATTAGGGGGATGCTCTTCTTTCCAAAAAGATTTGGTAGCAGGATGATCCCTTTAAATCCCTCTCTTCATTAATGTCTCCCAAACTAAACTCATAGGCATTTTATTAGAGATTTTACTGTTGACCTCTGTGGAACTATAGATAAAAGTTAGCAAAATGTGTAAGCACTTGCAGATTTATAAAGTTTATAAAAATCTTACAAAAGTCTGTAACAAGTCAAGTCAGCATTTCTGTGTTCTTTCAGTAGTATTCAGAAGTCTCTTTCTGTAGTTCTGAGAGTTTTTCTTAGATGATTATAAAAGACATTATCAACTTTTCACATATATAACTAATCCTGGTTCTGTGCTTATAAAGTGCCAGACAGTATTCTATATACATGAGGTATATTATCTAATTTAAACCCCAGAAACCCCCCCCAGAGCCATGTACTATTATTATCCTCATTTTACATATGAGGGTGTTGAGGCATAGATAATATAAATACTTAGCCCCAGGTTACACAGCTAGTATGTGGATATGCTGAAATTAGAAGCCAGGCAGCCTGATTTCTGAGTCTGTCTACCTGTCTTAGAGTGTACACTGCTCAGACATAGTCCAAGAGGGCAGAGGCTAGGAGCTTTGATAGGTTTAATGCAATTCATGGTTCCTTTGTGAGTCTTATGTTTGAATGATGGACCACTTGGGCTCAGGTTGTCATCCCTACCTTTAGACATTTCTTCCCTGGGTTTTAGGCTGTTGTGCAACAACAGCAAAGATGCTTCAATGACCTCTCCTCTGGCTGCCCCTGGAAAGTCAGCTCTTGTCCCAGGCTCTCTCCCCTTCCCTATTTGGTTTCTTTAGAATCTTCCCTTGGGTTTTGAAATTATTCTGCACAAACTTGAAAGTGTCTTTCCTTCTCCTTTCACTCACTTATTCATTCAACAAACGTTCAACAACTTATTGTGTGCTTGCTCAGCACAAGGCCAAGACTCTGTGGAATACCTGAGTAAATAATTTAAATACCATCCTCTAAGGTACTCACAGTCTCATGGGATATACAGATATAGAAATGAATATAGTGCACTGCAGTAAATGCTGTGGAGGAGGTATATACAAACAGTGAAGGGAGTGTATTTGGTTGTTAACCGTGTTGTGGGTATAGAAACGGATTTACAATAGAGATGATAACTTTGGATGGTTAGAACTTTTATAAATTTATCAGAATGGAGGGTCATTCCAAAGACATAAAAGAGCTTGTGCATAATTTACAATTGAAGAGAATCATGAATGTGAAGAATTAATTCAGGGATTCACTCACTTACCCATAAACTATTTATCAAATGTCTACTTTGTGTAATGCTACATGCTGGTGGTAGCATCTACATGTAGAGTTCATTGACCTGATGGAACTTTCTATTACACAGTTATTTTCAACAGTGCTAAAACCTAGGTGTTGGTAAAACTGTACTTCTTCTTAGGGAAGGCCTGTTTCATTGAGTTTTCCAGCATCTAGCCACTGCCTGTTTGCCTTGGCTCATGGACCCTTCCTCCATCTCTAAAGCCATTAGTGTAGCATGTTCAACTTTCTCTCTGTCTCTGATCTCTACTCTATCATCACTTGTCGATCTCTGCCTCTTCTGCCAACTTGGCTTGACTGTTCAATAAATGCCTTTTACATGTTGATGTTACCATTGACCTATAAAACTGACTTTTCTAAGACTTTCTTGTCCCTCATTTTCCAATCTTTTTAATTCCAGGCTTTTAATTAACCAACCCAACCATTCACAACTGTCCAGGAATTTATGTAGTCTTTTGACATATAGCAGATGGCCAGATAAATCAATCCAAAGTTTTATCTCATGGGAGGATTTTCCCTCCCTGATGTTTTTCAGGATATTAGTATTGTACTTTTTTTATTGGTATTTACACTGAGGTAATTCATTTGTAAACCAAACTTGGCTTTTTTTTCTTTTTTCCACCAGATGGTTATAAGGGACCCCATCAAGGGACCATTGGTGTGGGCTGAGGAGAGATAATGGTGCAACAGTAGGGACATGGGGGTCTGGAACACTTGCTAATACAGAAGCTCACTTGTATTCTACAACCCTGTTAAGCTTAAGCCTGGTTGTACTATTATGTACCCATCTTGATATATTATTATTAAGCTGTCCAACCTTATGATTTGGGGCATATGCCAGAACCAGTTCATGATGGGCATCTCCAGCTGTATAGTCATATGACCCCACTGTCATCCCTCATTTCCAGGCCCCCATGGCATGCCAGGAACTGTTTTTTGAATAGTATTTAATTCTCTAATGCAGAAGGCATGGTCTTGCTGCTCCAAAAATCCTAAGGTGTCTGCATTGTGGTTCTCTATTGGGTCTTGCCCCACAGTTCCATGAGAGGAGTTAAGGTCACCTACAATAGCCCCCATAAGACTGCACTTTGATACAAACTGCATGTTTTAGGAGGAAGGTCTAAAACCACCCTCAATTTCTATAATTGGCTGGAAGATATCACAAAGTGGAGCTTTCATTGTCCTCACCCCGAGGAGTCAGGAAGTGTTACTTTCTCAGCATTGATGACAATACACATGGAGGATTGCCAACTAGGGAAGCTCACCCAAACCTCAGTCTTCAGAGTTTTTATTGGATTCCATTGCATATGCATGATTGATTGAGTGACCACATGCTTAATTTCAGTCTCAAGGTCAACAGATATCATAGGACTCAAAACCCTCACTTTAGATCATATGTTGATCTTTCTGGCATAGCTAGTGTCCAACCTAAGGTATGGCCAGCCCCCACTTGAAATCACATTGTTACTGTCTAGCTGGCCCAAGATCCCCAGGCAAACAAAGATTACATTCCAGGAGCCAAGAGCAAAGGATAGAACACTTTCTTTACAAGGTTAAATTCTTTGCTACACACTCCACACAGTTTTTTTTTTTTCCTCTCTGTACTACAGATATGTCTATTACCACAGGGACTGGCAGGTTTATGGCCCAAGCAGCAGTTCTGTGGACCTGGACCTGCTCGGCAGACTTCTGTGTCAGTTGATGAATGGGTTGAGACAGAATATCCAAGCACAAGCTATGCTGCCTCTAGAATTCCTAACCCTTGGGTTTTCGTTACCAGCTGGCATGCAGGTGATCCATCTCCAAAATCTAATTTTAGAATAGACTTCCTAGGATGTCTTCCAGGATCAATTCTCCTAGGTCTAATGCCCCAGGGGGCAGACTCGGAGGCAGATATTTCCCATGCAGGCATTTTATTGGAGGGCATTCTCATTCTTAAGAATTATACTTGTAAGGGAATAAGCAAAACAGGACTGAAGAAAAGGAGAATGTGCACTTTGCTGATCTCTAATCACTAATCTATATTGATGAATTTGACTCTATCAATACCACTGATAGCTATTCAACTTAGAACATATGGACAAAATTGACAGTATAAAAAGAAATTTGTGATGTTTAAAATTGACGAAGGGGTTATTACCTGGAATTAAGAGAAATTATGGTAAAATCAGCAATAAGAATCAATAGAAAAGTGGGAAATTTGGATAAATAGTTAACTTCCAAAGGGGAACCCTGGTTGGCTAATGAATGACAAAATACTCAACCTCACTAGTAATCAGATAAATGCAAATTAAAATGACAATGAGATACCACTTTAGACCCCCATTGATCAACAATTAGTAAAATTATATCAAGTACTGGCAAAGAGGTAGGGATACAACCCTTCATGAACTGCACAGTGAAACATAATTGGAACAACCAATCTGGAGAAAATAGGGCTGTATGAAATGCAATTAAGCATGTGCATATCTCATAACCTAGAAATTCAGCTCCTGAGAATCAATTTATAACAAGCTAGCTCAGGGCCATTTGGAGGCACTTATGATGTTCATTGCACTGGTGTTGGTGGAACAACTGGCACTGAAAAACTCAGTGTTTTCCTCTCTCTCTCTCTCTCTCTCTCTCTCTCTCTCTCTCTCTCTCTCTCTCTCTGTCTCTCTTTCTTCCTTCCTCCACCCCAACCTCCTTTTCTCACTCCCTCTGCCCAACAACACTCATTGGTGTCAATGCACATACACTGGTGGAAGGCGAAATAGAAGAATATATATGGATTCCTTTAGTGTAGAGATGAGGGGGAATGGGTAAGGTCAACCATACTTTATGCGTCTGCAATCTTAAAAGAAAAGAAAAAACAAATAAATTATTGGCAATAAATTTGATTAATACCTGTGTCCTTTGCAAATACACATATATTTCTGTTATAAATTTTGGAATTATATAGTTATTGTAAATTATATTTATAAGAGATGCTGCCAGTAAAATGCGAAGGGTGCTGAATGGTGCTACCCCTTCTGTGAGACTATGAGCATGAAGTGAAAATTTCAGGAGAGAAATTAACCCATTATAAGTTGCTCAGTATAGCTAGAATTGGAGCATAGAGTCCCCTCCCTCTCTCCCCCCAGGCCCAACTTCTTTCTCAGTGTCTCCTAGACTGTGAAGATCAGCTAGGGAACAGGGAGATGGAGGCACCTTGGTAAAGCCACAGAGCTCTGTAAAACAACTGAGATGTGAAAGATAGTCTATGAGGCCTGGGTGAGTCAGGGATTATTAGTCAGTGATGCTTTCTACCAGCCCACCTTGGTTCCCAGCCTTTCTGGGGGCTGCTGGCCTCCCTTCCAATCTATGTTTTCACTGCTCATTAGAGCGTCCAACAGAGGATGTTAGAGGAAATGAATGCTGGAGCAGTTGGCTTCATTACTTGAACCAATATAGATGTTGAGTACCAAAGAGTTCTACCTCAGACCTCTCAGGCAGCTGTCCAGACTCTGGGAAGAACAAGTTGCAAATCAGGCTCTCATTAGTAGCTTAGAACTAAGTCTTTCCAGAGAAGGCCTTGTTTTCAAGGCTATGAGCAAGAGACAGTCCTTCTTAGACTTGGAATCAAAGGTGAGATGGAATCTTATATAGAAGAGGCATTATCTATCAATGATGCTTCTGTGGTAGGCTGGCTAGCCTACACATAAACACAGGCAATCGATGTTTCTCACCTGTTTATACTGTTCCTAACCTTGGCCTTTTATTTGTATACTAGAAGTCTAGTGCACGACATTCATGCATTAGGGGAAAGAGGTGTCCCTCAGCACGGCCTGATCCCTCTCGCAGTCCGGGACCCCTTGGGAGATGCACGACTGCTGGCTTAAACCCAACCCCCCTGGGGGATTGGGCCTAATTCAGAAATCAGACATCCTTTTTGCAGTCCAGGGCTCTCAGTCTGGGACACCTTGCTCCTTACCACCCACCTGCAACGGAGGTGGGAGAGGTTCCTGCCACCCCTGTTGCACTCTCCAGCTGTGAGCAGGCTGAGCAGTGCTCCCCCTGTGGGAGTGCACTGACCACCAGGGGGCAGCTCCTGTGTTGAGCATATGCCCCCTGGTGGTCAGTGCCCATCATAGCGACTGGTTGTTTCACAGTTCAGTTGATTTGCATATTACCCTTTTGTTATATAGGAAGGATGAGGTCATAGAGCAACCTGGTAGATGGAGTTTGATGACTCAGAGCCTCTGCTGTCACCGCTGGTAGATAAACAACACTGAACTAATGTTCTGGCTGTAAGTTCATGGTGTTATCTCCAAGTTAAAGGGCAGCTCTGCCGTATCACTACAGTATAAACCAATTAGCAGATCAGTCACAGATGACACCTCCACAGTGTCCCTAGAATCTGTCTTTTTCTTATTTTAACAGCTGCTACATTAACTCAGATCTTTCTAACCAGATATACTCACAGGCTCTTACGTGGTCCCCTGACCCCTGCCTCTTTCCCTGGCATCCACACAAGGTGTTCAGGTTCTCTTTCTCAAGCACAGTTTTCTCTGTGCCACTTATCGGTAATGGATCTTTCAGAAAGCCAAATGCTTGCATCCTCTGAGCTGTCAGAATCGTTTGTTTTTACTGTGCTACCTACAGACTTTCATCTTGCATCCTTTTCAAGCTGTTTCATAAAAATGAATGAGCGTGTGGTCTCTTTCCTTAGATTGTGGTGAGTTTCCTTTGAGGCAAGTCCAGCCTTCTTCACCTTGTATGTTCCAAAACCTAGCTCAGTGCATGGCTCATAGTAGGGATCTATCATATGACTGCACAATCAAAATATTTAATGTGAATTCAAGTTTTATATATCTACCTACATATATGTCCTATTACTTCTAGAGCAGGTGATAGCAAATTGAAGCCATCCAGTAACCAACTAAACCAAAATCAACCAACTATTTGATTTTATAAATAATTTTTTATTTGAACACAATCATATTCATTCATGTATATATCACCTATGGCTCCTTTTGTACTACAGGTGAGCTGAGAAGTTGCAAGGAGATTTGCCTGCAAAACTGAAAACAGTTCTATTTGACATTTTACAGAATCTGAAGTATAAGTGCTCTGAGGGCAGGGATTTTTCTTTGCTTATTTATATATCTAGTCTACTTAGCAGGAAGCACAATAAATACTAATTGAGTAAATTAATCAACGAATCGATCTTGAATGAGGAACCACAATCCAAAACCTTGGCATTTTTTATTTTTGAGAAGAACCATCCTGTCTAGCTTCCTGATGAGGGATCCATTCTACTCATTCATTCCTTCATTCATTTATTCATTCCATGATTATCTATTGAATATCTACTATATGTCCCATACTATTCTGTGCTTTGAGATAAATGATGAGTAAAACTCTACTCTCATGAACCTTAGAATCTTCAAGGGAGCCAGACATCATTCAAACATCACGTGTATTGTGTTCATTGCAGTAGGGAGAGAGAGACAAAAGGGGTGCTGAGAGCCTGTGCCAGTGGAGTTACAGAGATCAAGTAGTGCTTCTCTGAGAAAGTGGGTTTGGAACTAAGAATAGGGGTAACTGTGTGACAGTTGAGGGAAGAGTGCCCCATGCTGAAGGAGCAGCATGCAGAAGACCCTTTGGCAGAGGGAGGTTGGGGAGTACAGGAATAACAGGGCAGAGTGGTGAAAAGCTCAGAGAAGGGGCAGGACTTGGGCTGCAGGAGACAGGGCTCTGGTAGAGAGCCTTCAAGGAGTGTTCTCTCTCCTGGGAACCATGCAATACCACTAAAGGATACACAGTGAAATGCTAGTAGATGGGGAGGGGAAGAAGGGTAGATTTTAATACAATCTGCATTTTGAAAAGATCACTCTTTTCTTTGGAGGAAGAATTTTCAGTGAAAGCTGCTTTCAGATATTGATTACATATTTCTTAACACATCAAACTCGGGAAAATGACAGGCATGTTCTTATTAAATATTGTGATAGTGATACCTTGTACTTGTTCAGCTTAGAGAGAAAAAAACCCAACCTGCTGTTTTCACATTTAATGCTTCCTCTTTTAATAAGTATTGCACATATGGTGCCCCAGGCAGAGCATTTGAGCCCCCTCTATAACTCGTAGACGATGGCACATTAATAAAGGTCTTCAGACCTTGCCTTTAGTTCCATGGCTGAGGTTTCTAGAACTGTTCATGCCGAAAGCTCCTGGCCCAGGTTCGCTGCTTAAAGGAAGGATGGGTCATGGTGCCTGGGACTCTCACACAGGAATAGAACCTCGTTGTTGCATTTTGTTGTTTGGTTCAGGAAATCTTTGGACTGGCTCTAGTGAGTCACTCTCCCCTGATTGTTCTAGCTGTTATTCATCTTACTTCTCTTACCTCCCCCCTCCTTTTTTTTTTTGCCCCTTTACCTTCCTTTCCTCTTAGTCATTAAAATGTTCCTCTGCTGCCTTGCCATCATCCTTGTTCTTAAAAAATTTCCATCCCTTCTCAGCTGGAGCAGATGCTTGTCTTGCTGTTCTGTGAGGATCTGTGAGCTGGCTGATGAGGCATTGACTGAGGCACAGCTGCTGGGAGCTTAGGGGAGCCATGTGTTGGGTAAGCCAGGACAGAACATGCAACACAGACCCCAGTCTCTGTGCCTTCTTCATTTTATTGGACCTGGGTGGCTCTGTACTTGGGGAGGGCCTATAAAACCCTGATAAATTATGATGGGACACTGGGTCTCCTCACAGAGGACATCAGGAGGTCTGGGAGAGCTACTGGATCCCAGAAAACTCTTGGCTAACCTGTGCCTCTTTGGAAGCAGCTGGATAATTAAGAAGATTTTATGGGTGTGTTTTTTTCTCCCTGTGGTGTCACTCTGCATCACATCATTCATTTGTTCCTTGATGAAGACATTTGAATGAAACCACACCCAGTGTTCAGAAAGAGAGGGGCTTCCTTCTTTCTGAACTCAGTCGTCCTACTTTGAGTCTAGCCTCATATTTGTTTAGCATTTTCATTGCGGTTAAATGTAAACCTGAAAATGGTGTCAATAGAATGCTGTGAAAAGATTTCTCATTTTGAAAGTTTTCCTTTGGGGTTAAACCATTTTTTTGGAGTTTTTTTTTTCCCCCCCTGCTTTTTTTCCCCTCTCTCATAAATGCATATGACTTTCAAGTTTGATTATCAGATCTACATTTTGATTCACCTTTCTACTTAGGTATCTGGTTTTCTCTCTTTAATTTTTTTCTTTGAAATTTATTCACTCATTTATCATCCTTTGGTTCACTATGTTACTGTTCTCTCTAACAATGATTACATTAACCTCTTGGAGCAGAATGAAATAGTTGCCAGGAGAGAGAGAAGGGAGAGAAAAGCAGATTCAATTTGGGAGCAACCCTGATGATCAAAGAAGAGATGAGATCTGTGAACCATGAAAGATAAAAACTCCAAGAAGTCTGATATATTTGTGACCTTGGTCTATGTTAAGTGTCCAGAGAATCATAGTTAGTAAAATTGCAGTGGACATCCTCTTGTCCTGATAAAAATGAAACATACAAAAAAAATAGATTGAAGGAAAATATGATTCTAAAACTTGGATTACAAAATTTTGACTAAGACTAAAAACCAGAAGCTTCTTAGTTTTTCCTCTCTTTCCCTAAACAGAGCTGATCTTGAATCGATGACATTCCCAGTATCTCTTAGTGTTGGTGAAAGAAAAGTGAGTTTGAAATTTATTTTTATTTCAGATGTTATACAAGTAAAGTTCGTGTTTAGTTACTTGAAAATATAACTGTGCCTGTTTGTTTCTGGGATGCTCTGTGGATAGAATGAAAGATTCCCTTTCATATGTCAGAGGCAGTGAAGCCAGGTCACGAGGTTCTATTAAATTCATCACAGACAGAATGCTGAGACCCTACGCAAGCCAGTGGGATAGAAAGTTAGACAAAGAGCTTTCCCCACCTTCAAGTTAGTGGGATCAGCTGTTTGAAGTACCCCACAGAGGAGCTAGAGTGACCAACTGACTCACACATTAAAAAAGAAAAAAAAAACAAGAAGAAGAAAAAAAAAAACCCTTAGAGGATGCCATATGCTATCTTCTGGGCAGCAAGCTGCTGACAGTTACAGACCTGAGATTCTGCACCACCTGAAACAGTGTGGACAGGAATCTCTACAGCCTTTTTCTTGGCTAATGGGGGCTCATGCCTCCCTTTCTGATATTTAACCAAGTGAATTTGTTAAGATGCAAATTCCCCCTGCCTGAAGAAGTCTGTTTTGGGTGCACATTAACAAACTATTTTTTTTAAAACACAGTGTTGAAGTTATGGCTAGAATCATCTTGCCTCTCTGTCATCCTAGCCCTGACATCCTAACATTGTCAAGGCTTGGCCATGCAAACCTTACCCATTTCCTTGTAGCCTGGGTCTGAAATGAAGTTGTTCCAATGCTTTATAAATATTCATTGCAGAGGCAAGGGTGACAGTGTGGCCACAGGACAGGTTTGCATACAGAGCAAGTGTCTGTGGGCCTGTCTCACTAAAGGCACGTCTCCTTCCCTTTTCTCCATGCCCAGGAAATTCTCGTGCCTGTAATTGCGGGCTGGAAGTGCTGTGCCCGCATTGTGAAGTGCAAGCCTGTTGTAGGAGCAATGATGGATGTGTACCACGTGCTGGCAGAAGGACCATCTCCTCTCACAGGCACGGCTTGCTGCATATTTATTATGTATTATTGTAATCTTCATTGTAACCTAGCCCAGAGTGAGAATGGCACTGTGATTTCCCATTGTAATTTCTTATTTTCATCCATTCTCAGCCCTGAGAAATGAGGTGAATTCTTTCCTGAGTGCACTCACAGCCCCTTTTGTTGTACTCTGGCTATTCACCTGGCTCCATCTGACCCGATGAATGTAACGATAAAAGCCCTAATATATATTTCCGGGAGACTGAGACAAATTTATGAGCCAGTGATAGTTTGCTATGGCTTTTGCATAATATTCACTCTCTGTATTTTTACTGCTGATAGTTCTCTCTATTAGCATGGACATTTATGTCACATTACAGCATCCTATTTAATGCCCAGTCAAGATCTGGCCTGACTGCTAATAATTAAGCCAAAACAACAGGCCAGACGAGAAGGAACTCCATTCTATACTTAAAGAATATGGGTTAGTGATTCTGGCTGTTTTCAACAACCCTCTCCTTATTCGAGCGCTGCTTTACTGACTCTCTTTGTCTCTTTATGGTTTTTGTCCATTGCTCTCAATTTAATGTTCCAGAAAATTTAACTCTGTTATAAAGCTGTGTAACTCAAGATAAAGAATTTAGCACAAACACTGAGGTGCTGGATAGGTTGATAGGAAGCAGTGACATAACCAGGAAAACATTTAATAACATGGAGATAAGGGCAGAAGAAAAATAATGGAATGACAGGGAAGATGATTAAAATATCAACAGAATAACAATGTGATTCCATTGAGTTCCAGCCAGCCAGAATGTTGAGCTTTAGAATGAAGCTTTTCTCTACATCTGGCCATGGTGTGGTGCTGGTTATATAACTGAGATTTTGGAGGAGAGCAGTGGTCCTTCAACCAGCAGCAGACACAGCACCTGAGAACTACTTAAAACTGTAAACAATTGGACCCTTTTCCATACTAATTGAATCAGAAACTCTGGGGATAGGACCTACAATCCATGTTTTAGCAAGAACTTCAGTTGATTTTGATGCAGCTTAAGGCTGGAATGTTAACATTTTAATATTCAGATATGAAGTTACTTTGAATGTAGAACTTGAACTCTTTTTTATTTCATTATTATTATTTTTTATTATTTTATTTTATTTTTATTGATTATGGTCTCACATAATTGTCCTTATTCCCCATTCCCATCCCAACCAAACCCCTCCCTAGATATGCCCCCACCATTGTCCATGGCCACTGGCTAGGCCCATATGTATGCACACAAGTCCTTTGGTTAATCTCTTCCCCTTACCCCCATCCCCCCTTACTTTCCCTCTGAGGTTTGAGAGTCTGATAGCTGGTGCTCTTTCTCTGGGTCTTGTTTGAGAGTCTGATAGCTGGTTCTCTTTCTCTTTGTGTTGTTCATTATTTCCTCTAGATGTGTGAGAACTCACTTATTATTTGAATGTTTTCTTACTGAAGATTGGTCAAACCAAAGGTAGGGAGCCTCAAATACCAGAGTGCTTTTGATTGTATTATCAAGATAACAGGTGACTTCTAAATCAATGACCAGCAGGCTATTCGGGAATATGATTCTGATTTTGATGGCTGATTATCCCTAAGGAAATATGAGGATATTTAATTTAAGTTTTTAAAAAAGAATGCCCTGTTGGTTATCATGAAGTAGGCATCCTGTAACCTCTTCCTCAGTTTACCAATTTCCTATCTTTTTATCTGTAAAAAAAAAAAACAGTGGAATACCAGTAAACACTCATTCTAAGAATTTTTTGTCCAGTATGTGTGTGGTGGGAAGTGGAGAAGATCTCAAAGGAAGTAAAATGTTATTGGTCATTTTGTACAATGACCACAGAGTACACAGTTTAGGAAAAACTGCTTCCTCCTCTGCCTTTTTTGCATACAACTTTGGCAATCCAGTGTATCTGTTAATAGTGACCTCTGCTGTCCAGAAGCAGTACTACAACCACATAAATCCATATGGCAATTAGTGTTCATTAGAAGGTAGTTATGTATTTACTGAAGTTATATAAAAACGAAAAGTGGTATCTTACTGCAAAAATATTTGGGTCTTCTCAAGGAAAATGTATTTTCCTTGAAAAGAAAAACTACAGTGTTTCTCTTCGGTTTCCAGTTATGAAATGTAAACCTTTGATGGCATTTGTCAGTAGAGAGGGGGATTCATATAATTAAAGGAAGTCAGCAATATCTTCCAACTACCAAGAATATTCTTAGCCTCAAACATGTGATATCATTACTTAACAATAGGTCATTTTCTATAACCTGAAATAAAATTTTACAATTTTCAAAGTCAAATCAAATCAAACCAACCAAAAATATTTTTATATGTCATAAAGTACCTTAACATACATTGCGATATTGGTGGGGCTATGGTTTCAAGTATCCAGTAGTGATCAAATATATTTGTTGAATGATTATATAAAGGCAAATGGTACAAAGCTAAGGTGTTACATCTGCAGCACCTAAGACAACCCCTCTTACAATAGAGAGGCCTCTTGAAAATGTAGGACCTGATCTGGAATTAAAGGGTCATCATTCAAATTCCTTTTCTCTGTGTGTTCAAGCTTTTTCCATGAGAAATACAAGCACTCTGGGACAAGTATTAACTCTCCTAGGTTATTTGGCTAATGACATTTTATAAACTGATCCTTTGGATACTACGCTTATGTCAATCAATTTAGAAATATTTATCAAATACTATTTGTGTGCCTAACTCTATTGTATCTTAGAAGAAAGTTGGGCTTTGGAATTAGGTAAGCCTTAGTTCATACCTATGGTTCTCCTACTATTTGTGGCCATCAGCAAGGGACTTCACTACTCTGAACCTCAGTTTTCACATCTGTAAAATGGGATAAATTATACTTACTGTAAAAAAAAAAAAAAAACACACCACACTTCAAAAACAGGAAATCAGGCTGAAACATGATACAGTAATCTTAATATCAAGCTAAGAACTGTTTAAAAAATTGTCCATGTAAAGTTCATCTAGCTATACAGAGAAATGTTAATTTGCACAATTGATTAGGGTCCAAATATTTTCCAATTCTGTAAAGTTGATAAAATGTGATAATATACATTTCTGTCTGATAAGAGAAGATAAACCCCCAAATTATAGTTTTATTGCCTTGCAGGACATTAACTAGTTTTGCAACTAACTTAGCAATACTTTCTCAGCATTCCCTTAAAAAAATCCTTTATTCTCTTCCCCTTCTACCCTACTGACTATAATTTTTGTTTCTCATAATTTTTTTTGAACTGAGTTTGCCACTCAGCTAATATCCTTAATAATGAACTGAGTAAAATTTGATACATACTCACTATATATTTGTATAAGAATTATGTTTTTACATTTTGAAAATTATGCTTTGATCCTCTACCTTGGAAGGTTTTTGCTTGTTTTGTCAGAATAGTTGGCACATAATATGCTTATTTCTTTTTCTCTTTCCTGGGTTTAAAATGTTTATATGTGGTTCTTAGACCTGAGAAAGAAAAATATATATTGAATAAATGAATTGGTGACACACATTCACACACCATAAATCCCCCAATCTACCTTAAGCCATCATTTTATGGTTTACACATTCATTCTATGATCACTGCATTCTCAAACAAAGGAGATGGTTAATTTATACTATTTTGCATAGAAATGCTTTTCTTCTGGATTATTTAGGGTTAAAGCTCTCAAGTTAGTAGCTTCTTATGAATGCATCAACAATATTATCATCCTCATGGTCATCATTATCAATGCTATTGAGAACTTATTATATGCCAGGCACCATCCCAAGCCATTTATGAAAATCATTTCATTCAATTTTTTTAAATATATTTTATTGATTTTTGTACAGAGTGGAAGGGAGAGAGATAGAGAGTTTGAAACTCAATGAGAGAGAGTCATCGATCAGCTGCCTCTTGCACACCCCCTACTGGGGATATGCCTGCAACCAAGGTACATGCCCTTGACTGGAATCGAACCAGGGCCCTTCAGTCCCCAAGCCAACGCTCTATCCATTGAGCCAAACTGGTCTGGCCATTTCATTCAATTCTTACAACTACTCCAGGAAGTACTTACAATTGACAGATAAAGAAACTTCACTTTACAGATAAAGAAAATTAAGAGTAATTTACCCCATCTCACACAGCTGGATATCCCAAGCGACAGTTTAGATTCACATAACTGACTCCTAAAACAGTGTTCCTGATGGCCTCACTCAGCTGTCTGTTGGCCACGGGAGTAAAGTTGTTGGCATCAAGTCAAGACACCAGTGACTGCAGGAGAGACAGTGAGAGGAGAAAGAGCAGAGAAGAGTGAGTTCACTCCCTGCAATGTGTTAGAATTGCCTTAAGAGCTCCCTGGGAAAGAATATTAGAAAGTGTTCCATAGTTGATGGGTGGATGGCATTGGGTTTTCAGGGACACTTGGATGCAAGTCTTAACTCTGCTGCCTTCTGTGACTTTGGACCAAGCCATCTAATATTTGAGCCTTGACTTCCTCTATAAAGTGGCAGTGACAATAACCTACTCCTCAGGTTACTCTGAGGCTCCAATGAAAGGTTGATAAGAGGCTATATATAGGCTTTGGTTGTTTTGTTATCTGTCTCAGCTAGGAAACATCATCAGGTTAATGGAGGCAAGAAGGAAACTAGATTGGGAGGTGGCAACTTTCCATGTTCAGTTCATTAACTAGTAGTGGATATCTCCATGTGGAGGGGGCCTTGACTATGTTCACCATTAACTCACGCCAGCCTAAGGAATTTCTATATTTGAGGCACTGGGAGCTCCTAATGACCTTTGACTTCTTGAGAGCTTCCTTCCCCCTCTCCGCCCAATGCCATATAGTTTATATTTAATTTTAAAATTGCAGTGATATCACTGAGTCTATGAGATATAAAAGCATTGAACTAAAAACCAGGAGATCTCGATTTTTATCTTAGCCCAGTCATTACCTGATAACCTTAGACAAAGCTTTTAACTACTCTAGCCCTCCATTTCCTAATTTAAAAATGGGATTATAATCCTCTCACTGAAGCTTCCTGGTTGCTGGTGTGAATAAAATGAGATAATTTATATGCCAGCATTTTGAAACAGATAAGAGTGCCATGGGAATGAATGTAAGGTTGGATATATTCCTTGTTTTTTTAAGCAAGATTGAAATCATGTATTCATTTATTTCTGACAAGTCATTCAGACTCTACAATATGAAAAATGTTATCTTTTACATTAGAAGGGTACAGTGACAATTGCAATTTACTGGGTGGTAAGTGAAAGAGAGGGGGAGATGGTACCTAGACTACAAATGTAGGCACACTGGCAGATGTCTTGTCAGGGTATACGGCACAAGGTATAGGAGAAAGGGAGAAATTGGGGGAGGTTCAGATGGTCTTGAGCAGAATCTGGAAGATGAATGAGATTTCCTCATTTGGAGGTAAGAGGAGCAGAGAAGAAAGAAATTGAAGTAGGGAAGGAATCCCATGGCCAGATCACAGACACAGCAGGAGTGATTTCCCTCGCATGGAATCACTGATGAAACAACTGGCAGTGGAAGAGAGGAGGATGGTTAGGAACTTTATGATCTGAATAATTCTTTTCTCTAGTCCAGGGGTTTTGAGAAGTGTTTTGAAATGTACTTAGCATTTCTGCTCCTTATCAGTGTTATTGTAGAAGTAATCAACCATACCTTTTTGGCTTTGGGGTCCTGACATACATTACCTAGGCTATAATGCCTTCCAAAACTCACCCATGGACAATTTTCTCCCAGAGAAATTGTGCTTTCATTCAATATAAAAATTTATAATAAGTGAGATCAAAAGTGATGATCATGAAAGTAGAGATTTTCTGTTATGAGGGGGAAACAAGAGGTACATTGAAAGGATAGATACATTAAAAGGGAAAGATTCATTAGCTCACTTCCTTACCTTCTATTGCCGTAATAAAATGAGAACATAATAGAGGACAAGCAGGAAACATAACTGTCTCAGGTTGGCTGGTTGTAACAGGAGAAAGATAATAAGGGGTGCCAGGAATCTTGGTGGGCATAGTCACCTAGAAGGTGCAGCCAGAACTTGGATCCATGTGATTACTGTCACTCAGGAATGCAGGCTTAGTTACCAGATGTGGGAGAGTGCTTGTAAAAGAGGCCACAATTGTCCATGCTTTTCAGTATCCACACCCCTATGCAATGGGACTTTGTACCTTCTCCCATCAAGAGGCGAAATCTGTTTCTCTACCCTTTTAAACCCAAGTTGGCCTTGTGACTTACTTTGGAATTAGAATGAAGAGACAAGGTGCCAGTGCATGGATAAGAGTTGAGTCAGCCAACTTGTCCTAGTCTAGAGATGTGACAGTGCCCAGCCGAGATCAGCAAAGCCACCTGCCCAACCTAGAGTTGACTGATGCTATAGAAGGAAGCCCAGACAAGACTACAAGAACAGCCAAGCCGAGCCCAGTCTGAACTGCCAAATTACAGAACTGCAAGTTAAATACCTTGCATAGACCAAAGGAAATATGTCTGTAGACAGAATTCAGCTGTCAGACTACCAATGGTCTGACCTTGTATAGTCTTCCTAAACTGTTCACAGACCTGGCTCAATCTAGTTAGACTAACTGTTTGTCACTCTCCCTTTTTCTTAGGAAATTGTTAGCTTATAGCTATTCTACGGTCATCCTTATTCTGCAGCTCCCATTGCAACCCACCTTTCCCAAGTTGTTTCCTAATCTGAAACTGTCTCTAGTTCCTGAACCACTAATGCTTATTCTAATGTAAAACTTGTCTTCTAGATCAGGCCCTCAACTGGCTGTCCATCTCCCCATCTACCCCTGAGACTAACCATTGAGTGACCATAGATATTACCACTTTATAAATAAGAGCTAGAATAGGAAAGGGCAACCTGCTTTGGGGGCTCCTTAGAGCTATATCTGTATGAAATGCAGTATCCCCCCCCCCCCCCCCCCGTAAAACCTGACTTAAAAGAAAAGGGTTGTCCTCTTTAAAATCACATTGCACGCACTCATCTAAGCTTCACAAGAGTCTGATGCTTATACCTCCCTTTCCGACCTGGATGGACAGGATTATCGTTATTGGATGCTTGTCTCAATAAACTCCATAATCTTTTTGCAGGGTAACAGGGCACCAGAGAAATATGCATCCGTTATGAAACACTTCCTGATAAGACTGTAGATAAAATGGCTATGGCCATTAAGACAGTTGTCATTTCATCTCTTATCCTTTGCCTCCTCTTTTCCTTATGCTTTCTCTCAGGGTCTCTTAGTTATCAAGCCCTTACTGGGTGGGTGTGAATTGTATATTTGTGTCCCTATTCCTGGCTTAGTATTGTAATCATTTTTATGTGTTCAGCTCAGTAAATCCTTTATCCATATGTTATTTGTTTGGTTTAGTTATGTACAAAATACCTCAGCACCTGTGATTGAATAGTTTGTAAATAAATGTGGCATGTGTGTGGGTATGTGTGCACAATAAAATAAAGTCTTGCATATCCCCTTATTGGCTTTATAGACAGTGTTTGTGTGGAGAATTAAATTTTATATTGAGTCTTAGAATGAGTGTACTTGTGTTCCAAAGCACATGTCACTCTTCAGTGATACATCCTATCCATTATATAGGACAAACCAGTAAAAATTCAAATTTTGTTTTAAATTAACTTCAGGTTGGATTATTATCTCTTCCTCTTTCGCTGGTTGGTTTCATTTTTGAACAGGACTGAAATTAGAAATCATATGACAACAATCCTGATTCTCATTAAAGTGGGAAACCTGTTTCCAGCATGTGTTTGAAGGATGTCACAATGACAGGTGACTACTCACTCTTGTTTTAATCTTTTTTTTCTTTTTCATTTTTTAAACTATATTTTATTTATTTTTTACAGAGAGGAAGGGAAAAGGAGAGAGAGTTAGAAACATTGATGAGAGAGGACATCAGTCAGCTGCCTCCTGCACACCTTCTACTGGGGATGTGGGCGCAACCAACATACATGCCCTTGACCTGAATCAAACCTGGGACCTTTCAGTCTTCATACCAACACTCTATCTACTGAGCCAAACCAGTTAGGGCTCTTATTTTAATCTTTAGAGTTGGTCACACATGTTCATGCTAAAATGATTTGCTTGTGTACTACCAACCCTTGACTGGAATTGAACCTGTGATCCTTCAGTCTGCAGGCTGATGCTCTATCCACTAAGTCAAACCAGCTAGGGCTGTTTTTTGTATTTTAAAAAATTCCTTTATTTCAGTTATCTGAGACTGGAGAAATAAAATTGCTTGCAGCATCGAAGATGCGCGGTGTTCTCTGTTGTTGTGTAACTTGTTCATCGTGAATTAAGAAGTTCCTCTCCTCCACAGCAGAGAGAAACCACTATTCTGGGGCTAGGTTGGAAAGGGGAAATATAAGCGTCAGACTCTTGAGAAGCTCAGGCGAACTTTTGCAATGTGATTTTGTAGAGAACAATCCTTTTCTTTTAAGTCAGGTCTTACAGGAAAAAAAAATATACTGCAGTGCATACAGATACAGCAGTAAAGGGCCCCCGAAGCAGGTGAAAATAGGAGGCTTGAAGGCTTTTGGAATAATAGTTTATCATAGTGCTGGAACTTATGCTGTGCAGGGTGCGGGAGATGATGGCAGGTTGAGTTGAGTATGGGCTGGAGCATGGATCCTCGTATATTACTTTCCAAACCTTTCCTATTAGTAGGACAAGCCCTGCTCCCAGCAGTTCTGGGGAAATGGGAGAATGATTTGGGCTGCGTGTTTATTGACTAGAGACCAAATGGGGCCACAGATGTCATAATTTCCCTATTATCACTTTGCCGGAGCACTTCCTGGCCTCCCTTCATTATCTTGCTCCACATTAACAGTTATGAGTAGCTTCTTTATAGGATCCAAATGCTGTTGACTCCCATTGGCAGGGCTTCTGCTTGTGGAGACCCAGTGGGAGACACAGGAACAGAACCTCTTTATCTCCAAAGTTGTTAATATGGGATGCTCTGCTCACCTCTCTCTCCAGCTTAGGAGGGCAGGAGAGAGCATTTCCTTCTCCATAATAGAAAGACAGCTACCTCATCCCAACAGCCGTGCCTTTTTTCCTCAGGCAAGAATAGAAAAGCATCAATACTGGAAAGTGCAAATCACAGAGAAGGGCTGCTATGTGTGTTGTATGTGGAAAGGTTATTACCAGTCACGTGCAGCCATTCAGGGGGCACCTGCTATCCAGGTGGCTTCCCAGGTGTGTGTGCATCAGCAGGCCAGGTGGCCCAACTGAGCAGGTCAGGCAATCAATTTTGCATCCATATTCTGAGCCCTGGCCATTCTTTTAAGGCTTCTTTTCTCTGAGACAATGTCAACAGAGGCTTACAAAGTTATTCTTTCACAGAGGAAGCTATACTTGTTTCATAATGCAGAAAGTTCAAAAAAGGGATTTCTGAGAGAATTATTGATATCCATGGTACATACTTTTTTGCACTTTTCATGCCAAGATAGGCCCAGGCTTTTCAGACACAGATGAGGAGGATCTTATCTAGTTTTCTTTCCCTTCTCATTGTTAGTAATGCCGGTGTGTGTCTGAGTATTCAAGATTTTATACCTTTAGCAAAGAGATCCCATGGAACTGAGGGCTTAGAACAGTGCCTGACTTACAGTCAAGCCTCAAAATAAATAGCTGTTGACTGGAGAAGTGAATGAACCTGACTCCATCCTGTGCCAGCTAAATAAACTCCAATTTCCTCATCTTTATGAACATGGATTATCAGAGCAGCTCTATATGGCTGCCCTAGAGAGTTAAGTGAGACTGTCTATATAACCTTCCACCCCCAAAAGATGCCTACTTGTAGAAGTTAGACATTTAAAGTTAGTTTTGTTTTTTTTCTATTCTTCCATCTCTTCATTCCTCCTGGGTTTGTGATAAGCTGCCAAGAGAATTATGGGTGCAAATGTTCCAAAAAGTCTACCCAAATATACTGTGGTTTTATCGTTGTCTGGTGGGTCCTGGTGGACAAATGTAGAAGCACAATGGCTACACGTGTGGCTCATTTGAAAGACTTCCCATTCTCCCACAGGCAAATGAGCAGGAGAAGCACAATGAAGTCTGCCTAACAGTGCTTTTGTTGAAGCGGCAGGAAAAAGAGAAAAAAAGGGCAGCTGCTGTCAGCCAAGTCTCTGTCTGTTACCTGGGTCCCACTTTGAGCTGTGCATAGGAAGCGACACAGCCAAGGGGGCAGGAGACCTCCCTCAGAATGGGAGAAGGTTCAGGCACCTGCCATGTTGCAGGGGGGGGGGGGAGTTGGTAAGGGTCTGTGTCCCACCTCTGTTGACCCCCAAGTTCTCTCCTGATGGCTCCTCTGCAACTGTGCCTCTTAGGTTGTTCCTTCCTTGAGGAATCTTACCCATCTCTGGCTAACCAGCCATCCTCTGGGGCCAAGCAGGGTGATGTGAGGTTTAGTTCTGTCTCCTTGGTAGCCTAGGCCCCCGTGGGCTCCACACCCAGCACCTGCCTCAGGAGCCCCTCACCTGCTGGCGGGGCCCAGGCATTGATCTCATATTTTTGGGAACCCATGTTTCTTTTCCAGAGAGGGCCTAGCTCCTCTGGGTGGGCAAGAGATCCGTGGTACCAGCCACCATGGTGCTTTAGCCTTGGCATGAACTGAAAGGTCAGGCCACAATTGTGGGCACCTGGACCACAAAAAGAGGTTCATTTTTGGCCAAAAGGGCAAGATGGGCCAACCAGACCCAGAGAAAGAGAACCAGCGATCAGAATCTCAAACCTCAGAGGGAAAATAACGGGGGATGAGGGTAAGGGGAAGAGATCAATGAAAGGACTTGTGTGCATACATATGGGCCTAGCCAGTGGCCATGGACAACGGGGTGGGGGGGAGGGGTGGCATATCTAGGGAGGGGTTTGGGATGGGAATGGGGGAATAAGGACAATTATGTGAGACCATAATCAATTAAAAAAAAGAGAGAAGGAAAATTCAGCATGTAGAAATGCTCAAGGGTTTAACAAGAGAGTCTTAGGTGCCTGTGCCCTCTGTATTGCTAGTAATAAGTTCGTTTCAAAAACACTAATGGCCACCCTGAGCACCTAGGATGAAGGTGTGACCTGCATCCTCTCTAGAAATCCATGCTCTGATAAAGTCGAACCAGCCAGCACTTGGAGAAAAAGCAAGTTTGAACAGAATTGCATTTTGCAAAAGCTCTTGGAAGAATAATAACTATTCATTTGGTCTATTTTCCACTAGCATGTTTATAGGATATTTAGGGTGAGGAAATATTAGTCTGCCTGTGTTTGTGCATGTTGATGGGGAGTAAAGAAAAAAAGGAGGAGAAAAGAGAAAATCCTGACTAGAGACTGTGAGGCAGGAAGGACAGAGAACTAAAAGAGGCTGGGTGGGGGAGACAATTGAGTTTGTGAAAAATGAAAGTGATCTAGCATAGATAAAAGGAGCCAAGTTGCGGGCTCATAGAAGGAGAGAGGAATAGTGGACACCTGAGCAGCAGGAGATGAGAGACTTGGTGGATGCACACAGCAAGGGGGACGGCTGCCTTGTAGGGGATAGAAGGGGTGTAGGTAATAGAGACTGTCCTCAGCAGGGGCAGGAGGGAGTATGAGACAGACAGCAGATGCACACAGCAGGGAGCAGAAAAGCATCACAGAACTGGGGAAGCAAAGAAATTAGGGATAGAAAAGACCTGCTCAGTCATTCTCTGCTCCCCTCCGCTGCTGGCACCTTTGTCTAGAATAGATTTTCAAATGTCTTCTGGATTACTACACCCACTCCTTCCGGTCCAAAAAAAAACCACGTTGATGAAAGATGAGGTGTCTTTTCCACCACCTCTAGTTTCTGAATAGACATATGCAAGTGTAAGATGTAAAGAAAGACAAAGATAAAAATAAAAGGTAGAGCGAGGTCCTGAATGCAGAAGTGCACACCTGTTTGGCACCTGCTGCCTCTCCCATGGGCCCTTGTCTACAAAGATGACCACAGATTTTCAAAATGTTATTTAGAAAATTGGTTTAATTTTGATTTGGGAATTGGAAGAAGAGGATCTAAGTGAGAAGGGATGGGAAAAGGAGGAGACTGGATGAGATGGAAGGAGAAGAAGAGTGGGAGGTGGAAGAAGCCTTTTTACTTATAGAGGTTGGAAAATAAAGGGGTACAGAAGGAGTAAAATGGTGGAAAGGGACATGAGAGAATAGGAAAATTCATTCTGTAGTTTGCTTCAGTAATGTAGAGACCACTATCCATTGTCAGAAACATTTTACAAGTAGCACTGTGGTTCACAACTGGGAGAGATTTTGCTCAGCAGGGTATATTTAGCAATGTCTGGAGATATTTGTAATTGCCCCAACTGGGTGTGGGGAGTGGTAGAACATCTGGTAGGGGTCAGGGATACTGCTAAACATTTTATAATGCATATCCCTCACGACAAAGCATCCTCAGGTGCAGAATGTGAATAGTGCTGAAGTTGAAAAATCCTGAACATATGCACACGTGTGTGTACACAAAAGTGAAATGAAGGTTGCACAAAGAACAGTGACTATTCATCTGCACTCTGTGCAATGCCTACTGATATTTTTTTATTCTAGTTTATTTTATTATGTCATTAAATAATGTCAATCTAATCTACTGAAATAATTTCTTCACCCACTCTTTGAAAATACTATGGAAAATTATAGATACAGCACAAAATTCACTGCTCCTTGAAAAGTGCCCTGCAGAGTAATAGGTGCCAGTCTAGTACAAAGAACTTTTATGATTTGGCCCCTGGATACCCTTTTCATCTTTCCTTAGTCCTCATTCCCTCTCCCTCTTTCAGCTTCAGCCCACTGCCCCTTTCCTTTTCCTTCCTGCCTCCAGCTTCCTGCCTTGTGTCTGGAATATGTCTCTCCTCGCAGTAAGCATGACTGGCTCCTTCTTAGCATTCAGGTCTTAGTAGTATATCAAATATCTCCCCACCTGAATGAAGCTTTTGAGAATGGGTTCTTGTTCTGTTTATCACTCTATCCAAATTGTTTAGCACAGTGCCTGGAACATAGCCTTCACTCAAAATATAATTTTTGGAAGCTTCTGAATGAATGAATGAACGAATGATCAAATAGCTTTTGGAATGGGTAAAATGAAATTTTGTCTTGCAGTATTCTTTGAGAAAGTTTTAAGATTAGAATATTTCCACCTAAATATGCCTAAAGTGGATCCAAGGGGTATGGTTTATATCTCTTACCTTTGCCTTTCCCCAATATCATCTCTTTCTAAAGCCCTTTATTATTAGCACTGTCCTCTTCAAGGAATGCTTCTCTGTTCTAGAAGCAACTGAGAGGAGCTGGCATTTGCAGTGATTTTGTACTACGAAGTATTATGATGGGAGCATAATTCATGGATCTGTGCATTCCTTTCTAATCAGTAAGATGGGAAGGCCTTCCCTTTCCTGTCATGGATTTAGATGAGACTTATTTAAGACATTTGACATGGCTAGTTCTTAATTTTGAGTGGACATGGGCAAATGATCTCTTGAATAACACATGGAGGGCATTGACTCAAGTCTTTATTTTTTTTCATTCTACTTTTATTGAGTTGAGTTTAAAGTGGAGGAAGATCTAGGGAGATGATATGGGCAGACCTCCTTATTTTACAGATAAGGTGACTGCAAAAGGGCCAAGGATACAAATTCTGATAGGTCTAACAACTACCTTAAAAGTGAGGGTGTGCTGTTATATCTATTCTTAAGGGATGAGGTTGCTAACTAAGAGTTTATGTCAATAGCTGATAAATTGTATGATAATGAATCAATCTCACATGTTTTTCTGACATCAAAACAACAACAACAACACACACACACACACACACACACCCCAAGATCGGGAGATGTAGGTTGGAGATACCTAAACATTTGTGAAGGTCCTGAAACCATGGGGGCTGAATAGTCCATTTGGAACATCATGAGGAATGAGAAGAGAAGGGAGCCTGGGAAAAAAGCTGGTAAACAGTATTTAAGATCTGTGCAGAGGAAGATCAACCTGAAAAGGGTTTTTGGAGGAGGAGTAGAGGTGGGTTGGGGTGGGAGAAAGGATAGTGTGTTATCATAGAAGCCAAGCAGGTCCAATGCTTCAAGGAATAGAATCAAATCTGTCCTGGTGAACAATGTTCTAAGTGTTTGGCAACATGGGAGTAAGAAAGTATTTGATGACCTTGTAGGGAATTATTTGAGTAGTCAAATTTCAGTGAACTGAGAAGTGAATAGATGGTGAAAAATGAGACAGAGTGAATGCACTTTGATGTTTGGTTTAAAAGGAAAAGCAGGACATAACTCAAAATCATTTGTTTTTAAGATAATAGAGAATGACCTTCCTGTAAGGGTATCTCTTTGTAAGCTTTATGATTGTCTACCTACTTTCTTATACACCTTAAACTGCTACAAAATAGTATTGAATGCTAACTGTAATTGAAAAATAAAATAAAATAAAATAAAATAAAATAAAATAAAATAGGTCCCAGGAGAGGAGAAAGGTTAAAGATACTTGTAAAAGAAGATCATTAAGAGCTCAAGGACCTTGAGTTTAGGAGAGGGTAAGTTTGCATTAACAGAAATTGAGAGTGAGATTTTAAACACATCAAATTAAAAATTAAAATCTGATATTAAATATCAACTATTCATTTTCTATAAAGTCAAATAATTTGTATATAGATAATTTTTAGCTCTTCTAGAGAAATCATCTCTCTATCTTTTTATAGCATTTATAACACTCATTTACTTTATCTTTGTTTCCTTACTTTTGTATCTGTTTTTTTTTTTTTTTCAGTTAAATGAGAAATCCATAAAGCAGGGCCTATGCCAGAGAAATGGCTAAATATTTAGGAAGTTTTCCCATGAAACAATCCTTTTTGGGAGCTAGGATGATGCTAAGACAAACCTCATAAAGTAACATTTTAATTCAAGTTGAAAAGTGAGAGAAAGAGTCAAATCATTAAAAAAAATGTGAGGGCATGTGACAGGGGATAGGGGAGGCTGAGGGAAGAGCAATCAGGAAAAAAAGGAGATATATGTACTACTATATGTAATACTTTAAACAATAAAATAAAATTTAAAAAATGTAAGTGTGTGGATTTAGATTGATTGAACAAATAAATAAGCCCAAGAGCATATAGACAAAACAAAAATTCTCTTTTGGGCATGCAAAGGCTCTTGAAGTAAGCATACAGTACAGTTTTCTCTTGACCTTGCCTCTCAGCTTGACAATTTTCAAATTAAAAACTGAAACCATCAATATAAATTTGAAAATGGTAGAAAGTGGTGGAAGGGAGTCGTTAAAGGAAACTTTATATGTTCTTCTTGTTCTCCTCTCTCAATTCTCTCCTTTGTCTCTACTCTCTTGCTAGCTTATCCCCATTTGCAGATTGAGCTTGGCATTGCCTGGAAGAAAACAGGAGCACGCAGCACCTCTAGGCCTATTTTTTAGTGTGAGTCACTGAAACTCTCCCCTGGGCTCCTCAGGACAAGTCAAGGAAGTTTTCCAATATTTTTCTTTTGAGAAGAACTTTCTGTTTTATAGATCACATACTGATCTTCAAAATTAAATAAGATATAAATGCTGTATCTCTTCCAAACTCACATAGCGATGGGTGCCTTGGGACTGTGTGGGAAGCATAGTGAAGGAAAGGGCATCAGGCACCATGCAGATAGCAGGGCATGAGGTTTCATTTTATAATTAGGTGACAGTAGCATAGCATGGAACGCTCAACGGTGTTTAAGGAAGAAGAGACCAGATTTAGATTTTGTTCTGCCACTCGCTGGCTGGTGACCTTGGCCTGTACCTTAACTGCTCTGAACATTAATTTCTTCATATGTAAAACAGAGGCAATTATGCATTCATAGACCTGTGAGGCTTGAATAGATCACTTATATATACTCCCTATGCATTGCCTCAACAAATACAAGGATTCTCCATGTTTGTGCTTAATTTCACACTCTAGATTACTCTCCTCTTCAGTGCTGTTTTGAGTGAACAATACCATTAAATGGGTATTTTTGTCTCAAGTATGTGGTATTCTTACAAGAACCTGAGATGAGGAAAAATCAAAGGAGAATTCCAAGGTGGGAGCAGGAGGTGAGTTCAGTTTAGGGCATGTTAATTTTGAAATGCCTCTGAGACTTTCAAGAGAGGAACTAGCAGCCAAAATTTCTGGAGAGATATCAATTAATGTATAGATGGTAGTAGATAAAGAAAGTAACACACCCCCCCCCCCACACACACACACACAACTTCTTGAACTCCAAGAACTTCCATTTCTTAAAGGGCCAATCTGAGAATGAAACTGAGATACTGAGATGTGTAGTGCAGAGGAACCAGGAGAGACTGGCCACAGTTATCAAAGGAAGAAAAAATTTCCAATAGCACAGCCATCATCACTGCCAGTTCAGAAGAGTACTTCAGTAAGACAGTGAAAAGTGCTCCTTAACGTTTTTCAAGTATGGAGTTAATTGATGAACTTGATGGATGTATTTCCAATGAAACAGTAGGGACAGAAACCAGAACACTGTGTGAAGAACTGAAGATGATGAGTGCCTTCTAGTTTCTCATCAAAGAGAGTCACAACTAGAGAAGGAGACGAAGTCAAGGGTGAATTTTATATTTTGGAAGAAGAAGCTTAAGCATGTTCATAGTCAGAGGGCAATGAAACCTAAGAAAGAGGAAGAGACTGAATTCACAAGAAAAATATAATATTTGGGGGACAAATTGAAAGGAATGGGGGAGAATTAGATTAGCAGAATAGGAGAAGGGTTGGCCTTAAACCAGGGGCAGGAGGGGGTACCTCATCCTCTGGGACTGGAGGAAAGAGGATGTTTGTATAGGCAGAGGGATTTGTGATGGACAAGGTTTGTGGGTTGAACTCATTCCTAATCATTTATTTTATCTTTACACATTATGATGTGGTAAAGTTTGGTATGGTTATTAAAGGGTGTTAATATTTTTAAAGATTTTGAGGTTTGAAGGCATTTTCTTAGTTCTAGGTCTCTTGCTCACAATGCATTTGTCCTGCATGGGAGGCCTCTATCATAACTGCCTCTTGCCCATGCTATGGCCTGCACTTCTAAGATATGGTTTTTACATTTTTCACCACTCGTTTTGTTTTGTTTTGTTTTGTTTTGTGTGTTTTTTATTTTATTTTTTGGGGCCAACCTTAAGCACTTAAGGATGCAAGCTCCACTGATTTTTTAAGAACAGCATTCATTCAACAGCAACTTAGTGAGCCCCTTTATTAGGGGCTAAATAAGTGATTGAAATCATTCATCTCAACCCTCATGGAGTTTTTACTCTAGTGAGGGTAATAAGAAAGCTAAACATAAATTCCAAGTGATGCTAACACCTGTGAAAGTGAAAAGCACAGGGTATGCTTATAGAGATTAAAAAATACGAGGAGAGAAATGGGCCTATTGTTGATTGTGAGAGGGAGACACAGATCAGACCATCCTGAACCTTATGATCACTCATGAACCTTATGGTGAGTACAATGGTAGGGCACTGAAGAGTATTGAGCTGTACATGGGGCTAAGGAGAAGTGTAATGTGATAATATTTGCTATTTTAAAAGGACTCCTCTTGTAGCTTTGTGGAGAACCATTGAAAAGAACCAAGAGGGGAAGGAGGTACAGAGTGACCTGCTAGAGACACTATAATTGTCCCGGTGAGAGAAAATGGAAGTTTGGATGAGGATGATGGCAGGGGCTATGGAGAAAAGAGGACTGAAATCAGATATATAATAGGAAGTACACTCAACCAGGATTGGGCATGACTCAAAGTTATGGGTTTATGGCTCCACTGAGTTTAACTGACTTAGATAGTACCTTGACATACCAATACCATATAGTAGTGTGAAGCTCTATATATTTATCTTATAAGACTACTGCTTATGAATTTATTTCTTGAATTCAATTATATTCTCTATAAGAATTATGTAGTAATAAAAGTACATAGAGCTCTATTTCTTCTAATATGTTCTTTCTCAAGCTTTAGGAAAGTAGTCACTTTAGCTATATAACACTAATTAAAATGAGCTTTGAGTCATGTTATTTAGGTTTTTTGTCATCTTAAATAGTTTCATATTTGTATAACATTAGGCAAGTCATTTACTCCCCCAGCATTAGTATCTTTATCTGTAAATATAGAAATCCATGAATAGATATTTCAGGGTTATATTGAGGATGATTAATATAATAAGATAAAGTTGTAACTTATAAGATTAAATTCCAAAGTCAGTACTTACAGTTTTCTTGAATCTAACCAAGCATATATATCCAACCTCCTTGGTACAGGAAAGTCAGAGACAACAGAACAAATTATTTAGTGTTACACAATCAGATAAATTTAGCATGTGTGATACTCTATAAAATATCAAGCCTGGTCTTTAAAACAGCCAATATTATGGGGCTGGGTGAGGAGGAGAAGGGGGGAAGGACATATCAATTAAATGCAGTGCATGAATATGATTAGATATTGATTTTTGGGGAAAAAATAGTTCCAAAAGTTTTGCTAGGGACAATTGGGAAACTTTGAATATGGATCATGTGGATCATATTAGAGAGTAACTATTAACTTTTGTTGGCATGATGATGATATCACAGTTATGTAGGAGTGCATCCTTTTTTCAGGACTTGCAGTTTAAAGTATTATGGATTAGGTGACATGTATGTGACTTTGTAATAGTCATATACAAATAAGGATGTAGAGATGGAAAGAGAGGTTGAGCGATAATGGGAAAATGTGGACACTTGCTGGTGATACTGGTTAACGGAGTTTTCACTCTTTTATATTCTTGAACATTTCAAGTGGAAAAGTCAGCATAAGAATTCAATGTCATCAGCATCACTAGAGGAAGAAGTTGATTTCTGTTTAGGCTCCAAATTGTATGAAAGCATAGGTACCTTCAAATACTAGATGCATACACAGCCTAGGAAGACATGGTCACTATAAGGTGTCCCTGGGGACCTGAAAACTAATATCTAGTAGGCCTGGGTGCCCCATGTCACCCTCATGTGGAAGTCTAGGCTTATGGATGGACTGGAATGGAGGACAGGAGTATTTGAACTATGCAAATTGCTAATTTCTCTGTTTGTAATTTGTTTGCCTATCTGGTATAGTTGACTCTATTGTAGATTCAATACATGCATGATGTAACTACAAAATGATTTATTTCTGGAAACTGCTCACCACTGTAAATATAAAATATGACAAATGCTATTTTAATAATGTGGCTTCTCATCATTTCAAAGTCCCCGTCTTTGTATTCTGTTACTAATGAACTGTCTACCCCCTGCAATTAATATCTATTTTCCCCTCCTCATCTTTTTTCCTTAGCAACCAAATGCTTTAATTTTTGGGGAAGGTGGATTTTTAACAATTTGGTGGGTTTCTAGGACAAACCATTATGGGCTAATGCTGTGAGTTTACTGAGGGGTAAATTCAGGTCAGGGCTAAAGTTTAGAAGGATTTTTAAGAAGAAAAAATTCTAAATTGTACACACAAAAATGATAGTGAATATTTATTTATAACTAGAGGCCTGGCACATAAAAAGTTGTGCACTTGGGGGTTTCCCTCAGCCCATCCTTCACCCTATTGCAGTCTGGGACCCCTCGGGGGATGTCCACCTGTCAGCTTAGGCCCATTCCCTGGGGATTGGACCTAAGCTGATAGTCAGACATCCCTCTTGCAGTCTGGGAGCCCTTGGGGGATGTCCAATTAACACCTTAGGCCTACAGGCCTAAGCCATAGTTGAACATCCTTAGCATGGCTGAAGAGGCGGGAGAGACTCCCACCACCACCTTGTGGCTGAGCCGCGCTCCCTCTGTGGGAGGTGTACTGACCACCAGAGGGTAGCTCTTGCTTTGAGCATCTACCCTTGGTGGTCAGTGCACATCATAGTGACCGGTAAGTTCTGGTCGTTCTGCTGTTAGGGTCAATTTGCATATTACCCTTTTATTATATAGGATGAGATAAAAATATCAACAAATTAAAAGATTTTTTTAGCCAAAACTGGTTTAGCTCAGTGGTAGAGCATCAGTCTGCAGACTGAAAGGTCCCAGGTTCGATTCCGATCAAGGGCATGTACATTGGTTGCGGGCACATCTCCGGTAGGGGGTGTGCAAGAGGCAGCTGGTTGATGTTTCTTTCTCATTAACGTTTCTAGCTTTCTATCTCTCTCCCTTCCTCTCTGTAAAAAAATCAATAAAATATATTTTAAAAAAAAGATTTTTAAAAAATCTGTCAAAGTTCATGGATATCATAATATCCCCAAACTAAATCACTTAAAAAAATTAACTTTAGCCCTAACCTGTTTGGCTCAGTGGATAGAGCATCGGCCTGTGGAATGAAAGGTACCAGGTTTGATTCCGGTCATGAGTATATACCTTGGTTGCAGACACATCGCCAGTAGGGGATGTGCAAGAGGCAGCTGATCAATGTTTCTAACTCTGTATCTTTCTGCCTTCCTCTCTATGGAAAAATCAATAAAATATATCTTTAAAAAAAACTAACTTTATGACACATAGCTGAACTACTTTTTACAAGCATATTTTGTTTTTGCTAAATTATTTAACTTTTTAATGAGACAACAATTTTGCAAAATTATTTTCTATGGAAGAAGTAAAAACATAATCCCATATTACCTCCAGCACTTATCAGAGAAAGGTTTAAAAAGTTTTTCTCATCTTAAATGTTTTTTATTGCCAGTGTCAGATACATTATTGGAATTACTGAGCTTCTATTAAATTTCTTTCATAGATGAGCTATAAGACTTAGGTAATTTCAAGTTTTTCGGTGACTAATCACAAATTCTCATGGATTTGACAACATTCATGAACCACTTTTTCATCAATGTCATGATTTTTAAAAATATATTTTTATTGATTTCAGAGAACAATGGAGAGGGAGAGAGAGAAACATCAATGATGAGAATCATCCTCTGCACACCCCCTACTGGAAATCAAGCCCATAACTCAGCATGTGCCCTTACCAGAATCAAACCTGGAACCCTTCAGTCCACAGGCCAATGCTCTATCCACTGAGCCAAACCAGCTAGGGCCATAATGAGTTTTTTTGTCAGCCCTGAAATTTCATTTCACTGACTTGGTTGAGTCAGTATGGGCAATAGGAATTTTCCTGCAAACCATTCTTATGGTAGGGCAGCTAGCAATAACTTTATTACACAGAAATGGCAATAACTCATTATAAATATATCCCACTGAAACCAAAACTAAATATATCCTCCAATCAACTTCCCCTTTGCTGCAAAAGTGTCTCTAACCAATCCGACATCACCTCACACAGAGAGAAGTATGACAGGAAAATTAGAGAGGAGATAGTAGTGGTAAAACTATATGAATTTTGCTGATTTTACAAAACGATGTGAACATGTCAACACATTGCCATACACCTCCAATGGTTCTGTGCAAATGAAGAGCCTGAAATTTAGCTCATTAGCTTCCTGGTAAATCCTGTTATACTTGAGGTAAGCATTTCTTTATTATACATAAACTTACAACATCTAATAGAGTCATGCTTACATTGGGCTCCTAACAGTTGCTAAACTTAAGTTGATTTTGGGGAAATATTTTATGGGCTACTGCACAGGCTATTGAAAAGCCTCAAATGAAAAAAAAAAATCCTTGAGGAAAATATTTGTTGAATAATATTTTTAAAACTTCTTCCTCTATAACTTAATGTATCTCCAAAGAATCTTCTAGTGCTGTGTTTTTCAAGCTTGGCTGCACCCTAGAATCTCCTGGGATACTTTTAGAAAAATACCAACATGGGCAATGGTAGTCTTAAGAGCTCTCCAGGTGATTCTAATGTTCAGCCAGAAATTGAAACCCACTGTTCTAATGCTTAAAATTCCTTTTAAAAATTGTTTTTATTTTATTTTTTGCTTAAATGTCAAAATATTAGTCTAGTTCTCCCTGAACTCTTTTGAATGAAATATAAGGATATGATGTTCAGGGAATGTATTACAGGTGCATAGTACAATGGGCATTATGCAAAGTATATCTTTGCTAGTAAGGAACTGTTCTGGTAAAAATTGCCATTTATGTAGAATGCGGTACCATGGTGTGCTGACTGGATGAGAGAGGCATCATACAATGTGAACAGCTCCTAATTAAAAATAAAATATTTTTAACACCTCTGCTGTACTTGAAGATAATTGCTTTTGTGTGTGTGCATGCATATAGCATACGTTTTGTGAAAGGGTCAGCTACAAGAGTATTTCAAACAGAAAAGTCTCCAGCATGATAAATCTATTCTAGTCCATCCAACACACACTTTCTCACAGTGGCTCAGAGAAAGTTGAGCAGAGCTGCCAACTGGCTTCTATTCTCTGATCTCTAATAGAAGTGGGTTGTACATTACACATGATTAATATCAGCTTGTTCAGTCTGTCCACTCTGAATGTATTGTTCTTATTTCTCTGAAAATGGCTACTTTGAAGAACAAATATAGTAATTTTTATGCTGATTAAAGAAAATTAGAATTAAGAGCTTTTTCATAAGTGAGATATTTAATGTTCTCCAAAGTTACTTGATGTTGCATAAATATAACCAAAAGAGCTTTTTTTAAAATACATAACAAAATTCTACTTGCCTATCCTACCTTTCAGGTATTTCACTCAAACTCATACTTATTAATAAAGGCATTTTTATATTTACATTTTAAAAAGACCTTATAGATGGACAACAGTAGGGTGGGAGGAGGAGAGAGCAAAAGGGGGATAAATGGTGATGGAAGGAAACTTGACTTGGGGTGGTGAACACAAAATACAATATACAGATAATGAATTGCAGAATTGTATATCCAAAACTTATATAATTTTATTAACCAGCATCCCCCCAATATATTCCACTAATAAAATGACACTATATATAGTATGTAAAGAGCCCTCTCTACTCCTGGAAAGTAATCTTGCTCTGATATGAAGAATTTACCTCCGATGTGGAACTGGCCTATGATGGCCTAATTTCCTAGGCTTACTGCTGAGCGGCTCAGCTACTAAAATGTTTGGAAGTGGTTTCCAGCCCAAGAAGGATTTATAACATGGTAGAAGGAAACAACAACATAAAGAATGTCAAACTGAAATAAAATTTATAGTAAAAAAAAAAGCAAGCTTTTAAACCTGCTGTATGCCAGAGCCAAAGCATTTCTTTCTGTTTTGATGGCTCAGAACTCGTTGTGCAGGGAGGTCTTAAAGCTGTAATGAGAGTACCTCCCATCTGATATATATATATATATATATATATATATATATATATATATATATATATATATATTTCTTGGAACAGGAAAAATAGGGCTGCAGAAGGCATTCATAGCCAATCAAGAGGGAAAGGCTCCTCAGGCCAGGGGAAAAAGAGAAGCCAAAAGTACAGGTGAGTGCACCCATACAAGTATTCTAAGAACCCAACAAGAAAACATAGACTCAGGCAAGGGGAATTTTTAGTTAGTTGAAAAAAAAGGATTTCTGAATAATTGTGAAACTACCTTCAATTTACTCTTTACTTATTGAGAGGTGACCCCATTAGGTCAGGCTCTCAACTTCACCATGGCCCAGAGAAATCTTCTTAATACATAGAACCTAATCATGTTAGACCTCTACTCAGAACCCTATAATGCCTTCCCCCAACTTCTGAATCAAGTACATGGAATGCAAGATTATTTTTAAAATATAAGCCTTCTGCCTTCCTCTCTAATTTTATTTTCTCTCAGTCCTTCAACACATTAAATTACTTATAACACACACACACACACACACACATACACACACACACACAGAGGACGTGGTGTCTTTACATGCTCCACTTGAAAAACTCCTCCTCCTCCATGAAAATCTTGCTGAAGTGTTGTTTTTCCATGAAGTTTTCTTTGAACTACAGTTATTGATCACACTGTTATCAGTAATTTTTCAGAATTTCTAAAGTTTTGTAAATTCTCCTACATGTTTACAACTCATTCTACTATTATAGAATGAAGCTCCTTAGGGCAGGCACCATTTATTTTATTTTATTTTATTTTATTTTATTTTATTTTATTTTATTTTATTTTATTTTATTTTATTTTATTTATTTATTTTTTGTGGAGGCCAACAGCACATACTATGGACCATCTCAAAGAGATTCCCAATAATTTTTCAATTGCACAGAAAAGGCTAGAACGTATTATTTCCCTTCACCCTCACTTCTGATCTCTCACCAGTGACCCCCAGGATCACATATGGATAGATATTTCTACACAAGTCTATTAACTTATTCATAACCCAACTTGGCTAGAAACATGATCATAGCAATTGTTATTTAGCTCTAAGTTCTAACTCGGTATATATATATATATATATATATATATATATATATATATATATATATCATTGCTTTTATCAAATCGTTTCCCATAAAACTTGCCTAGAAAGAGTTTTTATAAACTACTAGAGGCCTGGTGCATGGAATTTGTGCACAGGGGGCAGTGCCTCAGTCTGGCCTGCACCCTTTCCAATCTGGGACCCCTTAGGGGATGTCCAACTGCTGGTTTAGGCCCAATCCTACATCCCTCTCAGAAGCCAGGACCATTGGCTCCTAACTACTCACCTGCCTGCCTGCCTAATGTCCGTAACTGCTCCCCTGCTTGCCTGATCACCCTTAACTGTCTCTGCCTGCTTATCTGGTTACCCCTAACGGCCCTCCCCTGCCAGACTGGTTGGCCCCAAAGTGCACATGGATGGAGTCCCTCAGCTTGGCCTGTGCCCTCTCGCAGGGAACACTTGGAGGATGTCTTCGGGGGAGCAAGCCTAAGCCAGCAGTCAGGCATCCTTAGCTCTGCTACAGAGTGGGAGATGCTACTGCCATCGCTGCTGCATTTGTCAGCCATGAGCATAGCTCAGGATTTCTGGCTGAGTGGCACTACCCCTGTGGGAGTGCATTGACCACCAGGGAGCAGCTCCTGCATTGAGCGTTTGCCCCCTGGTGATTAGTGTGCATCATAGCAACTGGTTGTTCTACCTTTTGGTCGATTTGCATATCAGCCTTTTGTTATATAGGGTGGTGGATTATAGAAGGCTACAGATTTTTTGTCATTCCTCCCATTGAAAGAGGAAGTCAAACTCTTCTCCCTTTGAGTATGGCATTGCCATAGTAGCATTTTTGACCAATAGAATAGAGAAGATGTTACATTCTAAAATTCAATTATGCTTTGAGACTTCCTCCTGAACCCTTTAGATAAGAAGTCCAAATACCCTATGACCACTATGCTTGATGGTCCACAAATAGGTGTTCTGAATGACAGACCCTCCTGAACTCTACCCTTCCAATCATCCCTGCTAAGGGACTAACATGTGAATGAATCCTTCTTGGACTCTCCAGACCACATTATCTTCCAGCTGAATGAATACCTCATAGTGACCTTTGTCGACATCACATCAAATAGAAGAATCATCCAGCTGATCCCTGCCTAAATTCATGGCCTACAGATTCATGTAATAAGAATAAAATGGTGATTGTTCTAAGCCACTAAGTTTGGGGACAGTTTGTTATGTAACAATAGACACCTTGAACATAGACCCTTTTCCCCCCACTTTTGCTTCACTGCTCAGGACCCTTATCATCCGAGTCAAATGTAGAAAGATTCCTGCTCTGAGTTCTTAAATTATGGAATATATTTATGTGTACAGATCCTTTTTTGTTTATACCTAATTAGGCATATTTTCTATTTCTTCCTCAGACTGAATTAGTCTTTAAGATTTTCATCCATTTCTAGCCATATCGTCCCCCTCATTTTCTTCTATTCCAATATACTTCTCTCCCTGTAGTACCATTGTTAGAGACACCAGTGATTCCTGAATTTCCTTGTCTTTCTCCCCACAAGGGATCCAATTGATCAGACTATTTGAAAAATATTGGAGACTCTATATCACTGGGATGTTTTAAAATAGGTTAACAATAGGTAATCTATTAGGTGGGTGGTTTAAATACTTCTCATTCCAGAATCAGAGGGCCTGGATTAGACAAGCTCTAGTAATTTCTTTCTGCCCAAATATTCTATAATAGATTCAGATTTCTAGAACAAGTCACAGCCCTGAAACATGTGAGACATCCATTTTTTATATAATTTTATACTGCTATTACAATTAAATGACTGCTAGAGCATGTTTTTTATATATCTTGAAGAATTTTATCTTTTGAGAACATGCTTTATTCTTTGAAAAGAGTCATAATTGAATTTCTTCCAGCTATAATCAATGTTTATCCCTATATTGATTTCCTTTCTGGTATTTTGTAATCCGTCATAATTTTTTTTCTTTGTGAACATTTTTTAATTTTATCTGCAATGTTTTACTTCTGATGTATTTAATTACTGCTCAAATGTGTTTTAATTCACTGTGTGTTTGTGTGTGTAAGAGAGATACCGAGACAGAAAGATAGAGGAGAGGGAAATCTACTTTACATACTTGCTTTGATGACTAATCTGTATACTTCAGAAGTGAGCTAGCTTTATTTCCACAATTTATGGAAAGATGGTTCCCTTAGAATGTGGAAAAGATATAAAATTATTCTTGTTTTTTCTCTAAAGGTCTTACCCTCAATCCAAATGAGAAAAAGAAGCAGCAGTGTCAATAATAATAGTTGAATAGCTTATGTTGATCTTTAGAATGTGCCTAGTTACCTCTGTAAACAATTTTGGCCAAAATAATCACAATAGTTAGCCATTCTGTAGTCTCCACCCAAAAAACAGTAGAAGTAAAGAGTTCTCATGTGATATGTGGAACAGCCAAAGGAGAGCTGTGGGTGAACCCATGTCCTAAAGCAACACAACTAGAATGAGGGCATGTGATAGAGATGGGGGAGAATGCTGTAGAAGGTTCCACACTTGTATCACCTGCTGATTCTCACCACTATGGCAAAATGTGGTTGTTATAACTGAGAGACCCAATAACTCTAAAGGTCTTACTTTCAAGTCTAATTCAAGGTGATGTTGGAATAAGGTTGAAACAAACTGAAAGATATCCTCCACTCTATCAGGAGGGAAGGCAATGTCACATAGAGACTAAGAACCAGAAGCAGTCACATAAGGACATCAGTCATGTGATGCACTGTGGAGTTTATAACAGCAGAAAAATCTGGAGACTTATGAAAGGGAAAGGGAAACTAAGGCTGTGCCTTCAGACAGGAATATGTCCAAAGGTGAAGAAGCCAAATGATAAAGAAGATAACCCTGAGAGACTATTTCTAATCATCTTTCACCCAACAAATTTTTACTTAGTGTCTACTACCTGTCACACACTATTCTAGGCTCTGAGAATGTCACAACAACTAAAGCAATAAAAAACTCTGGCCCTCATAGAAACTTAGCTTGCAGCTGGGGAGATAGCCAATAAACAAATGTTTACCTTTTTTTTATAATTGCAAAGTGATCTGTCATGTGGGAATCAAAACCTTGGAAAAAAATAAAACAAGGATAGGGAGTAGGTGGGACTTAGGTAGATGAGGGCTTTCAATTTTAAATAGATCAAGAAAGGCATCCTTAATCAGGTAACGTTTGAATGAAGACCTGAAGTAGGAAAGAGACAGAGTCAGGTAAAAATCTGAGGAAATAGCACATTTGGGTCTAATTGGTGTGTGGCTTTGCCCAGTTTGGAACCTTCGGGGATTAGTGGTCCCAGGGTTATCAGCAAAGGAGCCAGGCAAAGGAGGGGTCCTTCCTTATACAGGGATATTGTATCCTGACAGTGATCATATCTTTCTTCCAGGGAGAGACCCACACCCCTGGTTAGCAGTGAAGCCCAGTGCATTAGCAGTAAAAAGGATGTGTGGAGCCATTTATTTTTCACTCCCATGCTTGAAGGGGGAAAGGATGCTTTGCTGATTAGTGGATTTGGACATAAGGAATTGGGCATGAATATCTCTACCATTTCATCCCTGTTTTGTCTTAGAATGTGAGTTTATACTTCTTATTGCACTGGGCCATGTGGTAACCCTTGCGTCTCACACAGGAGAGTAGTAGTCATTTGGAGCACTCTGGCTGAGTGATAAATCTTCCTTAATAAGGTGCTTGGCATGAAGTCCCTTGTCTGCATATAAAACACAGTCTCCTCTAGCATTTATTTGAGAAAAAGATTCTCATTTAACCTTCCTTTGTTATTCTTTTGTTTTCTTTCTGATGGGTCAAAATTGGGTGGGGAAAAAGAGTGCTATGTATTGGGAATCCTCAACTCCAAGATTGTGTGTGTGTGTGTGTGTGTGTGTGTGTGTGTGTGTGTGTGTGTTTAATAAGTCTCTTATTCATGGATAGTCACTGAATGAAAAGATCGATGGATGACAGAAGACTAAGTTCTTCTTATCGACCTCGATATTTTTTGGAGCTCCAAAATCTAGTGAAGAGGGTAATGTTATTCAGATAAGAGTGAGCAAAGCTCTAATGGATAGATACATTAAGAAAAAGAGACCAAAGGGAGGGATGGTTGCATACCACCAGTTTTTTCCATTTTAATGGGTAAAACTTTTCATTCACCAGGATCCTCACCCTGTGGCATTTAAATTCAAAAGAGTGGCTCCTTTAATTGATGTTGCTGTCCATGTATTTTTTACATACCTGCCCAGAACCCCCAGTGGGAAAATCACATTCTTGGCCTTTGATGACTTTGAAAGTTTCACTCACTCTGTCAGGCCAGTGTTCTTAAAGGTCCCCGAGCAAGTATATTAAATACAGTCACTGTTCCTCCCTGAGACAGTCTCTGAGAACTTGGTCTGTCCTGAAATTCTGGATGAGACTTTGCTTTGTCCTTGGGAGGAAGAGGGAATGAAGTAGCTGAATGCTATAAATAATAGTGGATATTATGTTAAAGGGAGTGTTTTCTAAGCTAAATAATTACAAAAACATTGGAGAACCTGCAGGTTTCAGAAACTGCTGAATGGGCTGCGTATCTGAAGAGGTGTGTGGTTCACAAGGTAATGGAGATACAGTATCTGTGTGTTACCTCAACACCATCTCTGTGCTTTCTCAGCTCTAGATCCTTTCACAGCCATGCTTTTCAAAGATTTCTCTTCCTAAATAGTTACTGAGGAGCCTAAGGGCTCAGACAATAATGAGAGAGTCAAAACAGGAATAGTGAGAACAACAGTTTGTTGTTCTTTTGTATTCGCTGAGCATTAGAATTATGTGCCTGTTTTTAAGTAGAAATTGCAGCATGAAGAGATACCATAATCCACATTTGGGTTCATTTGGGTGGTTGAATTTGGGTGTAATGGGATTTGCTTATATTCTCCTCGCTGATAAATGTGACACCATAAAGCAGCCTGGAGGTTTCTTATGTAAACAAAAGACCAGAAAAATTAGCATTAGGATGAACTGCGTTTATAAAACTCTATTAGCTTTTGAGGTAGATTTAGATTGTTTTCTCCTTCTAAAAATCCTCTGCTCTGTCTTATTTCTGCTCTTTATCTGCTGAATTCAATGGTATAAACACAGACGTACTCAATAAGTAGAAACCAACAATGACAGAATTGGACATAAAAGCAAAACAGTATTCAAAATTGCTAAAGTTTGTTGGTTATAGTTAAAAAATTTTAAGACCATGGTGGTTTACTATATTACAACTCTCAGCTGCCCTTAAATGATGACAAAAGGTTGCCAGTGCTGTCTTTGTAAGGCCCCTGGGTGTCTAGAACAAAGATGAATTAGGAGGAAAGGTCTGAGAGACTTAGCAAAAAGCTTTGTCATTATAAAATGTAGGGTGGCATAATTCTTAAAATCCTCCATGAGGAATCATATCTATTGATAAGCTTTCCTATTCTTCTCAGAAAGGGCCCGAGTAGAACTGCATTAACTTGCTGTATGAAATGATATATTACCATTTTTGGGTCTGGCACATTATAAGTGACATGGTGGGCTTTGCCACTGTCCCATCTCTAGAGTTCATCTTGAATGCTTTACAAATGACAGCTGACCTCTGAGACTATTCTCAGCCTTTCTTATACAGAGTTGGTAACCCATAAAATGATCATCCTTTTAAAAATGACCAATTTTGAGATTTGTGAGAAAGGGGACCTTTACTTTTAAACTCAGAAATCATCTTAATGTGAGTAGGGAGAAAGTTGAGAGAGAAATTATCCTGATATATTACTATCTCAATTCTTTTTGAAGACTAAAACTAGGAACAATTATATGTAACCCATTTTTTAAGGAATTTTCTGTTTTCACAGAAATTCTGCATAAACTAAGGGAAAAATCCAGGTAGAATTTTTCAAGGTTGTGCTTAGGAATGGTTTGGTTGTTCCTTCAAAAGGCATGAGATAGGTTTATTAACAATTTATGGTTGGATTTTCATAACAAGCATAAAATAGTTGAAGCATCAAGTGATTTGTGAGTTTTTGTGATGGATGTGGGTTGGGAGGTATATATTTATTATCTCTAGAAGTTTGCAAATCCATGGCTAGTGCAACACCATTTCTCTGAATGTGGGATGAACTTATCTATCTTTGACTTTTAATATTTATAGATTCTGGCCTTAAATTTTTTTTTTACCTCCAATTAAGTATTTTTGCAATTCCTTTGTCCTTAAAATATGCTTTGTAGACCTAAAGTGATAGCAAAATGAGTAAATGATTCAATTACAAATTGTTCATCAGGTTCTCTTTCTTTCCTTTTTAAGTCTCACTTCTTAAATTATCTCCAGATTTAATTTAGAGTCCTCTTAATCTTTGGAGACCAGGCCTGGGTCTGTGATATGCTTTAGCTCCTCTCATGACTTTTCACAATAATGATTCTTAGTTCTTCAAACACCATCATATTAATATATATTTATGATAGTGATTATGTGCTATGTAAGTACTTAAAGTTAGTATTTATCATAGAAGAAGACTGATCAGCAAATCAGAAATTGAAATGTAATTCAGTTCTTAATTGTGAGAATTCATTTATTTTATTTGATCTCATTGGAATGTAGTTTTGCATCTATAGAATGGAGATCTTAATAATGATCTTACTGTGGTAAAAATTCAGTACATGAAAGTTTAATAGTTTGTGAAGTACCATACAGATGTTAGGCATGTAGCCAAGACTGCTATCTATCAACTCAAATCCATTTCCCTCTTTTTTAAGTCATGGAGTTCTGTCTGGATCCAGGCTGGGACTGTACTTTTCAGCCTCCTTTGCAGCTAGGTTTGGCCATGTAGTTAAGCTCTTGCTGAAGGAATGAAAGAAAGAGAAAAAATATATCATATTTGCTTTATTTACCTTGCAGGATATCTCTGGCCCTAGACTTCCACTTGTCCTCTGGCTAGAAAGGTTATTAGCAGAGTGACTTTGGGAGACCAAGTATCATTACACCAGTTTCCTAAATCAAAAAAGAGGGCAAAGGTGTCAATTGATCTAAAATACCTGCCCTAGCCGAAACCGGTTTGGCTCAGGGAATAGAGCATAGGCTTGGGGACTGAAGGTTCCCAGGTTCAATTCCGGACAAGGGCATGTACCTTGGTTGTGGGCACATCCCCAGCACACCCACCCAGGGTGTGCAAGAGGCAGCTGATCGATGACTCTCTCTCATCGATGTTTCTAACTCGCTATCTCTCTCCCTTCCTCTCTGTACAAAATCAAAAAAACATATTAAAAAAAATACCTGCCCTGGACCATTATGTGAGAGAGAAAGGAATTCTATTTTTTTTTTTAAATTTAGACATATGGGTCTAATTCTAACAGCAGCTTAGCCTACTGTAACTAATACCAGCATTATTTTTGAGTCCATTATGATAGAAATTCATAGAGCTGCAAAGACCATAGAAGTCAGATGGCATATACAAATAATGTTTGGAGAAGAAACAATTCTTTCTTGCCCACAAAGCAAAATAGTTCCAGACCTGGAATAACATCCAATTTTTTATTACATAAATTTTCTTCTTTGTTGAATAAATAATAAACATATGGAATAGAATAGTACATGCAGAACATATGAATCAGTTCAGAAAATGACTGTGTAAACTTTTATAACCACTTTAGATATGACAAGGTACGGCAGTGACATTTTACCTAACCCCCTACATTGAGATCAGGGTAGATAACCAGACCCTTGCAGAACACAAACTGTGGGGGTTCTTTTTATCAATAGTTTTCAAGCTGGTGGATGCACGTGTCAGATGAAGGGTTGTAACCCCTGTTGGTTCTGTGTGAGAACACAGGGGAAAAGGGCCAACCTAGAAATGGTTTGGGGTATAGTATAGCCACAGCTGCTGAGAGCTTCTATGTTCAAAAAGATTGATCTAAAATGATTTCCCGAAACATAACCTAACAAAAGAGAGATGAGATTATGTTTTTAGCATTTGAACCAGTACAGGCTCAACACTCTACTTTACAAGGCCTTATGGGACCAAAAAAGCCCAGGGAGATAGAAGTAGCTGTTCTCATTAAAGAAGAGAAGTATTTTTATTCATTGTTTTATTTATATCCGTTTCTTTAACATGCCTTTAAGGGACCTCTTCCAGGGTAGCAGAATTAAAGTAGCAGCTTACTCACTGATTATAAACAAACATTAGTCACATTGACTTATAAAAATCGGTGCATGGATAAAAAGAAAAGGAATTACTTTCTACCTGACAGATGGGATGAGTCCCAAAAGTCTCTTTGGGCCTTCTGACTCTAAGCCATGTAAGATATTTAGAACAAAATTCAAACTCTTTGGCCAGGACTTATAAGTCTCTCCATGATCTGCCCATATCTACCTCTTGCCCTTGTCTCAAGACCCTTCAACCTTGGCTCACTACTACAAAGCCCACTTGGTGTTTTTGTTCAATAACCACTGCCTCTTGTGTATGCCACAAGGTCCTATACATGCTATTATGTTGCTAGCTAATTCTGTTCTTGGGTCTCAATGATCACCTCTTTAGTGATATCTTTCTGGACCATCCTGCAAAGAGAGAATCATGCCATTCCATTTTTCCTTCAGTTTGGTTTATTTCCTGCAAAAACACTTAACAGAAATTGCCATGTATTTTATTTATGTGTCTGTTTATATAATTTTTGTGGGGCATTAATCTCCCCCAGAGGACAATGACTCAACTGGCTAATGACCCATTTTTGATCACAAAAGGGGCAGTTTAATCCAGGGAGAGTTTGAAAACTCCATGTTGAGGCCAAGCTAGAGTACAGATAGGGAGAAACAGAAACCAAGAGACTAGGGATGGCAAATGGGATTAGTGTTCTGATAGGGTTTCCCTGGGAAGGATGGCAGACAAGCTGGGATAGACTCCCAATGAAGGTCAACCTCATAGGAAAAGCTGAACAAGAAAACCAAGAAGGTCAAGGACCTAAGAAGCAGCCAGTAGAGTGGAAGCCAAGACAGGGAAAGAAGCAAAGTCTCAGACAAACGAAATGAGGCTCACTTTCATGTTCAGCTCTTCAACAGAGCATATCAGCCCAAAACCATTCTCCTTTGGATGGCCAGCCCAAAACCGTTCTCAGTACCACTAAGGACCCGGGTAATTGGGTATTGGAGACATGGTCCCCTGGGCCAGTGACTTCATCTCCCTCTGAAGGAAATGCTGTTTGTCCTTTGGTCAGGCAACTGCAGGGTGATTCTTTCTTCTGTCTGGTGTCACCCACGACCATTTCTTAACTCTACTCACACATTTCAGCAATAGAAAGTTTTCCTACAGCTCTGATAGCAGTTTTGTGCCTGTGATCTAGAAGCAGGTTGTAAATGTTGAGTTGCCTTTCTGATGATCCAAAATTCTGACTGCCCTATACCCCCTTCATACATCAAAACTCTCCTCAAATTCTGTTTCTTTTAATTAAAATTCACCTTTGGCCTCTTGGAGATGAACCTAAGAATATTCTTGGTTTGTGTATTGCCCTCTAGTGCAAACGATACTCTTTAGATTTTGCCTTTCTGTTGTTATAGTAACAGTAGATATTCCTTCTAGAATGGTATGTTTCTTGGAAACACTATGTGAGGATCATAAGAGAAGTTTAGTTGGTCCGGACTCTATTTTAGACTTTAAAAAAGTTCTTGTAGCCACAAATGGATTTGTTTCCTTGCAATATAGAAGGTAGGAGAAATTGACAGGGTAATAGAATTGAATGTTTGCAAGGAATAGGACATATAACATGATGAAATATGACATCTTATGTGTTCTACTTTACTGAAGAAAGCATAACACTAATACTTTACCTATACTGTGATTATCAGCATAAATTGTGCAATAAAATATATGAGTATAATGGAAATTTAAAAAGCATAAAATAGATGATAAATTATATTAAAGGCAATGGATCATTTTACTTAGTTTTGATTTTAATATTTGTAAAATAAGTGCAACAATAAATTTATATGCAGGAACCCATATTATCATAGATATATTTGTTTAAACAGAAAGCATGAATTGTAGTTAAATGCAGTAATGTCTGATGGTATGCTTGAATGTTTCTTTGTGATTAAATATGAACAATTGCTCCTTTAAGGTAAAGGTCTGTGTATATGTGATTAATCAGATTGAAATGAAAATGCAGACAGCTCATGCCATGCCTAGTTATCAGAATGATTGATTTTAGTCTGTGCTTCTAGGTGAAAAAATATCTGTTAATAACCCCAGCATCCAAAGCCCTGATGTCACTGATAACTCAATGATTTGTGCACATTCTGCATTATGGCACCCATTTGTAGGTAAGAGGGTCTAAACAATGATCCATTGAAATTGAAAAATTATAACATGAAAAAGTGCCGTCCAGATTTATGCAAGAGTTATGACAGCAGAGTGCATTTCATCACCACAAATTCTCAAATTATTGCGTGGCTATCATGGGCACTTTTTTTTGGTTTGTGTGTAGGCAAGGCTGTCAAGTTTCTCCTTACACAAACATGTTTTTGTGTACCTTAGCTCCCTGCTGGTCTCTGAACCAAGTTGTGATTAAGTCTACAACTTATTAAGATAGTACTTTATCAATGTGGTTGAATTCGACTCCATCTACACTTTAATGTTTTACTGGGTATAAAAGCTTTAGAACAGCCTGGCTGGTGTGGCTAAGTGGCTGAGTGTCAAACTGTTTATACCAGGAGGTCACAGTCCAATTCCTGGTCAGGGCACATGCCCGGGTTGTGGAACCTATCCCCAGTGTGGGTCTTGCAGGAGGCAGTCAATCAATGATTCTCATCATTGATGTTTCTATCTCTCTTCTCTCTCTTCCTCTCTGTAGTCATTTTGTTAAAAAGGTTCAGATCAAACTATGAAAGCAGCTGTGCTGTAAGTACTGGTGAATTGTTGATGGAGACTCTTCTGAATTACTGTTGCTCTTCTCACCACAGAGAAAATAGGGTCAACTCAAAAGTCTCAGTTGGGGCCTCTCAGAATGCAGGACCAAAGTGAACAGGAGACATCTCATGTAAAATCTCATGTAAAATTTGGATGTCTTCTTCATCCTGTAACCCCTCACTTCCAGACTTGATTTCTAGCCACTGGATCTTCCAGTTGTTCAACATTATGACCCTGCACCCTTTTGCTAAAAAAAGTTATCTCACACAGTTACCAAGCTGTTTGTTTCTGGGTGCATATGGATCCAAAATTTCTAGGGAAATTTATTTGGAACCAACTCTTTGCTGTTATTTTTTTCCTTGTACACAAATTTATTTTTAGTGCCTACTGTAATGAAACCAGGAGACACTGACCAAGTATTAGAGTCCTATCTTGGTAGGAAAGTGGTGAGATATGTTTTATGTTATGAAATATCATGCCTACCATGTTCTACCTTTATTGAAGGAAATGCAATGCTAATACTTTATCTGTACTTTGATTATTAGGACATATTGTGAGGTAAATATATGGAAGTAAGGGAAACATCAAATACTATAAATAACACATCTAAACCTAAATGGATACATTTATTGAGCTTCAGTTGTTATACTTTTAAAATAAATGAAGCAATATATGCAGAAACCTTTTATTAGGAAATTCCATACCATTGTGCCTAGCATAATACCTGGCCAACATAAGCACTCTATAAATAGAAGCCATTAGTAGCTTCTTGTTATAATTAGTTAGCAACCTTGTTATAATTAGTATTATAAGCAAGAAAGGAACATAATTACATGTACATTTATGTGCTGAATGTCCAGATAACAGAGACCAAAGCAAAGACCACAGAGTAAAGGAGAGTTCTTGCAGAAACCCACACGGAAAGAGGCAGGGCACAGCTCTCTCTATTGCCTGGTTTGGCTCTGAAATAGTTTACCTCAATCTTAACCTAAATCTCCGCGACTGTGCTATACAGTGCAGTAGCCACTAGCCACATGTGGTCATTTAAATTTAAATGAATTAAAATCCAATAAAATAAAGAAGTCAGCTCCTCAGTGTCACATTAGCCATATTCTAAGTACTCAATAGCCACTTGTGTTTATGGTTACCATATAAAACAGCATATAGGACAGCATAGAATATTTCCATCATCACTGCCATGAGTTGTATTTGCTAGCATTACTCTAGGATAAACTTTACAAAGAACTTGTGACTTTGATCTTGAGGTCTGCAAAATATAAGGAAGAAGAAAAAAAACACAAAAACTCAACTGTGCAATCAGGGGAGTACCAGACTTGTTTATGGAAATCAATTAGCAGGAAATTGAAATGAAACAAATTGCACCATGTAGATGCATTTTAAAGGTGTTGGCTCCTTTTGAGTGCCACTGTCATGGTTGGTGGAAATAGGCAAGCTTACAAGGAAGATTATCAGTCACCATTCATCATCACTTTGAAGCATGCCAAGAGTGGGGGAGCATGGAATCAATGGGTCCTAAGGAGCTTCCACAGAAGGAAAACCAAACCTAAACCAAAACCCAAATTGGGATTATCCAAAAGAAAGTGGTTTGTTACTAAATGAGTCTGGGACCATGTGGGTCATCTCTTAAAGATACCAAAGGCCAAAGCAATCTTCAAAAAAAAATAAAAAATAAAAAAAAAGCAAAAGTCAGGAGGCATCATGCTACCTGATATCAAACTATACTAGAAGGCTATAGGAAACAAAATAGCATGGTACTGGCATAAAAACAAACACATTGATCAATAGAACAGAATAGAGAGCCCAGAAATAAACCACTCCTATGTGGTCAATTAATCTATGACAAAGGAGGCAAGCATATACAATGAAGTAAGACAGTCTCTTTAACCAATGGTGTTGGGAAAACTGGATAAATACATGCAAAAAAATTAAACTAGACCACATTCTTACACTATATATAAGAATAAACTCAAAATGGATTAAAGATTTAAATGTAAGATCTGAAATCACAAAGCCGCTAGAAAAAAAAAAAGGCAGTAAACTCTCTGATTGCTCTTAGTAATATGTTTTTGAATAAGTTTCCTTGGACAAAAGAAAAAAATAAATGGGATTACATCAAAGGGTTTGCACAGCAAAGGACACTATCAATAAAATGAAAAGACGATCCCTGAACGAAAGAAGGTATTCACCAGTGATACATATGATAAGGGATTAATATCCAAAATATACAAGGAACTCAGACAACTTAATAACAAAAAGACCAACAATCTGATTTTAAAATGGGCAGAGGACTGAAGTAGACACTTCTCCAAAGAGGACACACGGATGGCCAACAGACATATGAAAAGATGCTCACTGTCCCTAATCATCATATAAATGCAAATTAAAACCACAATGATGGCTCTAGACCTGGAGGGCTCATTTGGGTTCTCTGCTTAGGGTTCCACAACCAAGGTGGAACCTTAAGGCCAAAACCAAGGTATTGAGTAAGCTTGGCTCTTATCTGAAGAAGTAGTAGAAGAATTTATTTTCAGCTCATTCAAGTTATCAACAGGATTAGTTTACTTGTGGTTGTAGGATTGTGGCCCTTGTTTTCTTGCTGGCTGTCAGGCAGGGGTCACTCAGCTTTTGTGGGTAACGTGCATTCCTTGTTAGGTGGCTCGTTCCATCTTCAAGCCAGCAACAGAACATCAAATCCTTCTCATGTTTATAATCTCTCTGACTTATTCTGTTATTAGCCTGAGAAAACTCTGCTCTTAAAAGATTAGGTTGAGCCAACCCAGATTATTCCTCTTATTGAACTCATATGATTAGTAGTAACCTTAAAAACATCTGTGAAATTCCTTTGGCCATGTACTATAATCAGGGACATAATAACTCATCTTGTTCTTTGGTGAAAGAATTAGGAATATTTTAGGGAACTATTTTGGAATTCTGTCTACAACATAACTCTAAAACTTTTTGATTCTGTGTCTCCCAAGTGTACAGAGAATGCTCTTTTGTAAAGTCCTTTGCTCCTCTGTCTTCCTTCTACAATCTTTTCCTAATATTTTATGTTAGTTTCTCTTGCTACAGTTTAAACTTGTTGATTTTAGTTCTGTCTGTATTCTTCCAAAATCAGGTTTCATCTTAATATACTCTTTTGTGCCTGGAGACAGTAGATATTTCTAGAGCCTGTTGCTCATCTCAGTGCAGTGCCAGCATTTTCTTAGTGATGCAGATCGAGGAGGCTGATGTGGGAGAATGGAGATCAGTTATTTTACTAATGCTGACAGGTGCTTTCATGAACTACTATTTAAAATGGAGCAACAAAATCTTCTTATACACTTATCAGTGAGCAATAAGGGAGAGTCAGAGGGATGAAGCAGTCCTGCTTGCATCCTTTAGTAGTATTCTCTGTTCCAAGCATTTGCAGAGAGCCATTAAAACAAAGTTTACCTTTCTTCAGCCTAGACCCTTTGTAATGATTTAAATAGACTTATGTATGGTTATCCCAATGCTTTTTATAGTGACTTTTTTCTTAGACAAATATGTGAAATAAAATCTGAAAGTACAGATTATCCAGTAGACAAGAATGAACATCACCACAATCGCTTCATTCAGGGTAACCACCACTAATATTGGGTTGTTTTTATTTCTAAATATTGCTCTATGATATATGTATAAATTATTTTTAAAAGGATATTGTACAACATTTAACAATTTATACTGAAAATTTTCATGTCAATAAAGATATTTCTAGTCTATCATTTTAGATGGCTGCCTCCTAACATTTCATCTTGTGGGTATACCAGTGTTTTTCAAGAATTTCTGCTAAATATTTAGGTTGTTTCTATTTCTCACTGATATAAATAATGCTTAATATCTGCATAGCTAGATCTTTGAGCATGTTCTTAATTTCATTAGATAAGTTTTTAGAAGTAAAATTGTTTAGATGGAGCATACATGCATATTAAAATTTTTTGAAATGTGTTGGCAATGCCTTCTAATTGTAAAATGCCATTGGTTAATAGTATATAATGAGGAAAAAATACTGAATTTGTGGTAAAATATATAGGCTTCAGCTCCTCTTTCATTGCTTGCTAGCTCTATCTATAAACTTGATTCAATCACCATCCCTGACCCTCAATGTCCTCATCTGAAAATTGGGACTAATAAGCATTTTACTTCTTATATGGGGTTATTATATAAGATTAAGAAAGATGTGTTATGGGCCAAGAACTTTGAAAAATCATAAAATTATGCATAAATATAAGGCCTTTATTTACCCCTTCTGTCCAGAGAAGATCAATATAAGGCCTTTATTTACCCCTTCTGTTCAGGAAGATCAACCATAATTTTCCGCCATTAAATTATACATCTTTTGAGAACATTTGATTGTACTGACATCCCCCAAGTGCACACTGAATTTGATGGCACTCCTCCAAGCATACCACTGGCTCTAGTCTTTATCCACAGTGTGCTTCCATATATATATATATATATATATATATATATATATATATATATATATATATATATATATATATATTCCCCCTGTGTCTTCTCTTGCACAGTTAGGTCTATGACTTTGGAAATCTATTCTGTATGGTTACTTTATTTATTTATTTATTTATTTATTTATTTATTTATTTATTAAAGTCATATTGCTTTCTCAAGCTGGCTATTCCCTCATTCCCCCTGCTGATCTATTACATTCTCCATGAGGTTGTCTTTATTGGTACCCATAGGTTGCATTTAGCACTCATCCGGTACTTTTACATCTTGAAAGCACTTTACAGACATTAGCTAATTAATTTTCATATCACAGCACGATAGGTAGGTAGGGAGATAGCCTAAGCATTTGAGCTATGGCAATGGAAGATGTGTTACACATGCAATAAATTATTTTTATTATTCTTTGGAGAGGAGAGAGGTGATTATGTAATTTGTCCCAAACCGCAGAAGGCATTTACATTATAGTTGAAATTCAAGCTTAATCTAATAAAGTCCATTGTATTACAGGCCTTCTTTCTGGTTCTGATCCGGCTTACTCCCAAAAACAGTGCTGTGGGGGTGTTCCTTTCCACTCTGCAGGGGCAGCAGCATTACTGCCACTTGAATCACTTTCTTTCTTTCTTTCCTTTTTTTGAATGACAGTACTTATTGGAATGAACCTGATGAAAAATTTGAAAATATTTCAGAGGGTCCTTCAAGTTTATGAACAAGAACAGACACCAGCAGGAGGCAACACCCCATATGGGGCAAATATGGATTATAATTGAATTTGGAATTGGGTTGTAATTTGCTTTTGAAAGCTGAGAGTTTTCTAATTGTAAAATGATGATATCACTCTTGCTTGGGCAGATGGGGAAATACTGAGGGTTAAAAACATTTGGCTTAGCTTCCCTCCTGTACCATTAGGGATCCTAGAGTGGAGAAGGAGGAAAGGGAGAAGAGGACCCAGGAGTGTTTGGTCTGGATTTTGCTCGTTAGTTCCTGGGCTTATCTAAAGCCAATAAGGATTTCCCAACTGCCTAGAATTCTCCAGAATTTCCCATCCTGAAAAGTTCATGGATGAAACTCAGGCAGTAATAGGCTGAGTCCACAGGCTTTCTCTCTCTCTTTTTAATAATAATCTTTTAAAAAATATATTTTATTTATTTATTTATTTATTTATTTTACAAAGAGGAAGGGAGAGGGATAGAGAGTTAGAAACATTGATGATAAACATTGATCAATTGCCTCCTGCACACTCCCTAGTGGGTATATGCCTGCAACCAAGGTACATACCCTTGAAGGGAATCAAACCTGGGACCCTTGAGTCTGCAGTCAACACTCTATCCACTGAACCAAACTGGTTAGAGCCAGGCTTTCTCTCTTCAGGGAACATAATGAAAGGTAATGGGAAGATCAGTTCTTTTAGGAGAACATCTAATTCACTTCCCCATGTCCTGAAATGTGGTCAATTTTGCAAAAATAATAATTTAGGTTATAAAACCTTTAGATTTTGGAAAGTTGGTGGTGGTGCCAGTGGAAGAGGGGTCCAATAAGAACAAGTCCTGATATTTGAGTTCTTTGCCAATAGGGCTTCTCTGATAGATTTCATGCCAATGGGCATTAGTCTGAACACCTAAGCAGATGGCCTAAATAAGAGGGGAGATTTGACATTTAGCTGTTAATTTATTTTACGATGTGAGCTGTGATGTATTATACATGAGGTAAATAAATGTGGTGGACTAATTATGGAAACGTGCACTGCCTTCCAATTATTTTTGGATTATGTGTTTAATATTTTGAACTATTCCAATTACAGGGAGATTTGTCAATGCAGCAAACTTTTCTTATTAGTTGAATTCCAACTTTATCTGCAGCAAGGCTCAGCTGATTTTGTTCTGCTAAGTGTATGAATGTCTTAGACTTTCCAACACATTTGGGATTTTTTTTTTTCTGGGTTGAATCATATTTTAGACTTATATTTTTGACAACCTATTTCACAGATGACTGACCTCCCCTTCCCAATCTGGGATTCTGGTCCACCTTCAAATAGAAGATCCATATTTGTTATCATAAAAGGGCAATCTTTTCATTTTAAAAAGATCACTTATGATTAATTCAAAATCTGTAACTTGTTTTGGTCTATTAATTTTCTCATATTTCTTTCAAGAACAATTTGATTGGTGGAGGGATGGATTAACTCAGTAAAGTGGCTTTACACGATCCAATCATCTTGTTAAAAGCTACATATAAATTAAAAAACAACTACATTCCTTTACTCTTAGTTTAACAATAAGAGGAGCACTAGAATGTTTGAAAACTAGAAGATTGCTTTACTTTATGTCTAAAGACACAGTGAAACTAGATTTTGTTTTGTTTTGAATTTATATCCTAATTTATGCTAACTATACAAGCCTGAGCAATCCAGAAAGTTCTCTGATAAGTACTTATTTTATAAACCAATCACCAGGAGGTTAAGAACGGGTAGACAGCCCCAACTAAAACCAAACTTGAAGGAACCCCACCAACTTGCAAGAGAACAGCAATGGGCAGTGACAGTTCATCCGATACAACCCACCTAAACCTGCCACAAGGCCCCCTTTTCTCTGACTTCTTAGTGAGCCAGACAGACTAGCCTAAGCTCATTTCCCCAGTCCTTTCTGGTTTCACTGTCCCAGTTTTAATAAATGTCCTCTAAAATTCAAGATAGATAAGATAGATAACAGGTAGGTAGGTAGATAAATAGGTAGGTAGATAGATTGATAGATAGATAGATAAAACCAAATACTCGGAGTGAAGGAAGACATGGCCCTTGGAGAAGTTATTATGAGTTTGAGGGCAAAACACACCATATATAACACTTTTGGTACATTCAGATGACCAACATTTCTCAGTCATTTTAACAGGAAAATTTTACTATAAAAATATTAACTATATCAATGAACTAGAGTAACAAGGAATTATTATCTGAATCTCTTGGACTGAGATTTGGACCTTGGAGTGGGCAGAACTGGAGGTCACTGAATAGCAGGTGAACTCATGTTGGTAGAAACTGCCAACAATCCTTCCTCTGGAACTTTCTGGAAGTGCACTGAGTATCCAGAAAGCTGTTAACAATGAGATGTTGCACTGGAGGCATCTATAATCATAAAAGCGTAAATGGACCAAACAACCTTCTGGACAAAGCCAGAGCTGCAAGGGAAGTTCAGTTCCCAGGCATTAGAGGGAAGCCTGTGCCAGCAGCTCTGGGAAGGAATGACCATTCTTGCATGAATTTTGTGCATCAGGCCTCTAGTCCACTATAAAACTGCCCAACATGGATGGTTGGAGAATCTGTGGCTGATGTGCACCAAGGGAGCTGGAAAGTGGAGAAGTCAGGGGCTGGAGAGCCATTGAGGCAACCTGCCAAGCTAGCATGCCAGAACCAGGGAGCAAAACTCTCTTCTATTATGACAAATCTTAACTTCATGCCAGCTGGCAAAGGATAGATACTTAAAGGGCCCAGTTTCATTTTCACAGATCAAACATTTCAGTCATCTGCTCACATGGATATCAAGGAAAACTTTTTTAGAATTATGACAAGAACCTAGATTCTAGGTAACATCAGTCGGAGTTCTTCAGAGAAACAACAACAAAAATAAATGTACTTGTATGTGTGTATGTGTGTGTGTGTGTGTGTGTGTGTGTGTGTGTGTGTATTCAATGGACTGTATCAGGCCCACCAACATTATAAAAAGTAATGTGCTTTACTCAGAATCTACTGATTTATATATTAATCTTATCCATAAACAGCTTCACAGAAGCATTCAAAATAATGTTTTACCAAATATCTAGGCATGATGACCCAGCCAAGTTGACATAAAAATTAAGCATTATACTAGTGTTAGACCCCTACCAGGAGGGCTGCTATGAGGAATTTTTCAGTCCCCATTCTTCTCAGAGGCACTGTGCTGAGGAAGTGAGTGGGCACTGAACTGTAGTCAGTGTACTACTTACTTACCAAGCTGTGTGCCTGGACCAACTGCGTCTGTTGGCAGGAAGGGCCTTTTTCCTAATTGGTGTGTAGGCAAATCTACTTACAAATCCCTGTGCCTTTGCACACTTTTTTCCTAATTTTCACAGAGCCTTGTAATAGACAAGCTTTGGTCTTACACTTGGCTTCTAATTCGGACTCAGCTTCTCAGTAGCTACATGCCCATGGACCAAGTCATTCATGTCTATGAAACCAGTTACTATCTTCATCTGTAAAATGGGAAATCTACATGGTTTGTAAGATATAGATACAATGAGTTAACGTTTGTGAAATGCCTGGCTGTCTTGATGCCTGGCATGCAGTAATTACATAGGAAAAGGTAGCCAGATGTTACATAGCACCTCCCTGATACACAACCCGGTATCCCCTCCAGAAATAACCTATCAGCATGTTCTCAATTACAAATATTTCTTCTTTATGTGGCTTAACTACTATGGATCCCATTTAGAACCATTGGGTAATCTGGATGACCACAAGGGCTGGTTTCCAACCATTCGAACCACAAAAGACTCAGGCATTGAAATTCCTTGTCTGGCTAAGGACTGTCGGAGCTGAGGGACAGTGCAGCCCAAAAGTTCCCATTGCCTGAAGCACACAGCTGACAAGTCTAATTTTAAGTCCTGCTGAAGTCCTTTTTGACAGCATACATGCAGAATGTCCTATTTTAATAAAACAATAAGTTTGGGGTCGGGTGGGGGTGAACAATAAACCAATGACTGCCATGCAACCTTCCCAAATGCAGCCAAACACATAGTCACAAATAATGTTTATAAGTAGTAAATCAATAAGCTGTCCAAAAAAATGCAGAATGAGCAATGTTTAAATAACAAGACTGTTTTCAATAATTAAAAGGACTTTGCAGACTTAAAATTCTGAAGTGTCACTTGCTTTTGTAGAGGAGGGGCACTTGGAATCAAGCATACATCTCTTCTAATAATTTCATGGCACCTTATAAACTCAAACATATAATGTTTTTAGTTTGGCGTCCTCCTCCAGTAAAGGGACAATGCTTTAAATAAATCAAATGTTAATGAGTAGAAAGTAAGAAAATATCTTATTCTTGATTTTAATGAAAGTCACAATTTGAAAACACCTGATAATGCAGTTCCTTGTTTGAGTGTGTCTCTCTACTCTACAGGACTGCTCTAGATTGATCTGAAAATTTTATTAACAAAGCATGTTAGCATCTTCACTGTCTTTCTTTTTGTCCTTCCTCTTGTCTTCTCTACAGAAAAGCAGACTTGACAGTCACAATGGTGTTTATGCATGCTTGGCAGAAAGAAAACCAAAAGCTAGTAATTTCAATTTGTTTGCTTTTCTGTAATTTCCCCCTACTGATGGCTTTTTCTCTCCCTCCTCCTGAAGTCAGGCCTGTGTGTTTGTGTACAAGAGAAAAGAAAGAATGGAAGGAAGAAAGAAGGGAGGGAGGGAGGGAGGGAGGGAGGGAGGGAGGGAGGGAGGGAGGGAGGGAGGGAGGGAGGGAGGGAGAAAGAAAGGGAAAAGAGATCAGTAGTAAATGGTAAAGCATTTTGATGCTCCCCTTGGCTTTTGGGTTTTTCCCTGGTGTCCTGAATGAGATTGACTCTGTGATAACTTAGCAAGGGTAGAAAGAACTCTGTGCTTTGGATGTGATTTCTGCTTCAAATGCATTAATCTGCTTGCAACTCCTGAGGCCCTCCATGGACTCAATTCCCTCTAAGCCATAGATAATAGAATCACAGCCTCAACAAAAGCCTTCAAGGTTGTCTAGTTCACTTTGCAGAGAAAAGGACAAGGCCTTGTGAGAGGTGGTTGAGCCAAGGTCTTAGCCAACTGTGGCTACAGCTGCACTAGAAACTATGTTTCCTGAGATCAGTTCAGGGCTTTGTTATTGTTGTGGGCAAACTCTCCTCAGATAACTAACCATTCCCATGATCTTTAGTTTGATGTCACTTGGAGATTTCCTGAAAATATAGTCAAACAAATGCCAGTAGCCTTGTGCATTAATTTACTTTTCTTATACTTTTCCAAGCGGCTGGGAAACACAGGCAGTCATATTAACTTTAAGTATCTTTATTTAGCTTAGAACATTTGCCTCTATCATCATCCACCCCAGTCCTCCTAGGGCTCATGATTCAATGACTCTAATCCACTCTCTTTCCTTACACACATTTACTCCCACCTATTCATCCCGCACATGCCACACCTTCTGCCTTAAAAATCATAACAAGTGGCAGAAATTTGCATTTATTGGTTACATGAATGCATCACCAGCTATGATTGATTGGCAGATCAGTAATTCAATCACTTAGTGACTTAAAACATGGCACACTGACTAACCATGCGGGGGTATTAAGAAACCACAGAACTGTCATTCATTGCTTCTGAGGCTGAAGGGAATTATTTCATTGTGTTTACAGGGAATTTTACAGTGTAGCAGTTAAGGCTCAGTAGGAAAACAGAAACTGGCCAAGTAATTTAAGCAAGAAAGGCCTTAAAATAGGGGATTTGATGCATACAAAACTGGACATTGAAAGGTCAGGGAAAGGCTCTGTTAGCTGAAGTTGCAGGACCCACAGAATACTCACCATCACATGAAACACTGAAAAATATTTTTCTCATCTGCTGATGGCCATGCATACGATGGGAGTTCTTTTTTTTTTTTTTTTTTTTTTTTTTTTTTTTTTTTTTTTATGTGATCTAGCCTGGAAACCTTGTAGTAAGAGGTTCTGGGAAATGTAGTTTCCAGATTTTTAACCTATGAGATAGAATGGGTAATATAGAGGAGAAAATGGTAACAAATTGCCAAAATCTAACACAGATGGCATCCAAGTTTCTTCATACTGCAGAGGGAGAAGGAAGAGGAAAATCCTTTTAGTTTGTATTTCCATTCTAGGTAAGCAGTTACTTTTCTTATCAAAAGGAGTTTCAACTTTATCCTCTCATCACCATAGCCTGCAAAAGAACACTGACTGCAGAGACAGAAGCTATCAATGACATTGCAAACACAAACATAAGCTAAAGGCCGCAGTCATTTCCAGGTTTATAATCTACATCAGAAGTTAAGGACCTATTTCTGTTAGAAGCCAGAGTAAGTATTTTAAACTTTGTGGGCCATCTGGTCTCTGTCTCAGCTACTCTACTCTGCCTTGATAATGCTAAATAAGCCATATACAGTATGTAAATGATTGAGTAACTGTGTTCCAATAAAACTTTATTTACAAAAAAACAGATAGTGGGCCAGATTTGGCCTGCAGGCCATACTTTTCTGATCTCTGATCTAGATAGGTAATAAGCAATAACAACAACAAAAAATTAAAAAAACCAAAACCAACCTCCTCCCCCAAACAAGCAAAGAAACAAACAAATGAAAAATTTCAGCCACGTAGTAGAGCTATTGGGCACAATTACAATTTAGGAAATAGAAGGATCCAGAATAGGCAATTTGCTTACTTATATTGGTTATGGGTTTGGGGTTGAGGGTTGTTCCTTTTTTTTTTTTTTATGAGGACCAAGCAAAGACACATTTGAGATTGCTTGTATCTGTGATTATGTATAGTACCTGGAATACATAATTCTCATTGTACAGTCTGAACCTAGATTTCTCAACAAAACTTCTTGAACCATTATCAACAATATTTCAATTTCAAGTGATGAAAACCCAATCCAAATTGGCTTGTGCAAATGGAAGGATGCCTTAGATTTTGTCGCTGAGAGCACCAAGGTATAACTGACTTGTTACAAAGTTGGCTCTAGGTGTGTGTGCAGTGTCAGTAGAGACCAGTGTCTCTCCACTGGTCTACTCTGCTTCTCTCTACTTCATTGTCACTCAGGAAAACTTTCCCTTTTGGGTGGTGCCACTATGATCAGCCAGCTACACCAGCCTATTGGAAAGGAAGTGGCACTTCCCTCATAGTTCTAGCAAAGTCCCCAAGCTCACTCCAGTTAGCCTGAACTGAATCCCAGGTTCAATACAGAACCCATTATTCTGGCAAAAGGGAAGGAAAATGTTTGGAGACTACCCCTAGGTTCTTTGTCCCTTTATAGGTAGGACTGGCTACATCTCAACCACACAGACTTAGAATTCAGGGTAGAAGGATAGTTCCTTAAAGGAAAATCAGAATGTCATTTTGAGGGTGTAGTGAAATGAAGGCCAGGCAATAGCTACCATGAGTCTACTAGTTGGAATTGCTTTCATAGAGTTCCAAATTACCCCGTTCCCAATAAAACACAAATACCTGAACCAGGTAGACTGTATCTGATGTATACAGTTCAGGTTCCAATGTCCCTCTAAATAGTGGTACTACCTCAACCATAGGCGTATAGCTGGTATGAGGCAGATAAGGTCGCATGACAAAAACCATTTAATTTGGGTAAGTAAGATTCTTTCTTTCTTTTTTTTAAAATATATTTTATTGATTTTTTTACAGAGAGGAAGAGAGAGGGATAGAGTTAGAAACATCAGTGAGAGAGAATCATCAATCAGCTGCCTCTTGCATACCCCCTACTGGGGATGTGCCAGCACCCAAGGTACATGCCCTTGACTGGAATCGAACTGGGACCTTTCAGTCTGCAGGCTGATGCTCTATCCACTGACCCAAACTGGTTTCAGCAGATTCTTTCTTATGAAATACCTTTCTGATGATTCTTAAATGGGATGGAGACCATTTTCCTATCTAAGCCAGAATTATTTGATCATTTTTTTTCTTGTTTTTCTTTAGCTCTCATGAAAGCAGTCAATGAACGAGAAAAAGAGAGGGAGGGAGGGAGGGAGAGAGAGAGAGAGAGAGAGAAAGAGAGAGAGAGAGAGAGAGAGAGCTCACATTTTCTTTCTAGGAGGCTGTAGCACTTGACCTTACCTTTCCTTTAGCTTATTCACTGAAGTGGATAAAGACTTTGAAGCTTTTAAAAGCAAAGAGCATATAGATTTCAGGTTAAAGAGATGTGAGTTTCACCAAGTTTCAGGTTAAAGAGATGTGAGTTTCACCAAGTTTCTACCCTGCTAGTCGTGGATACGCAATTTAAGCATGGCCACCAGTACAGTGATGTGAGCAAGCACTGATCTTTCAGATTAGTGCCTAAACCTTCATTAAGAAGCGCATCCAAAATGACAGGCATGCCTCTAAGGAAGTCCAGCATTCCAAGCTTGTAGCCCAAGCAGTGAAAATTGATTTGGCATGGATCTCCTCTCTGGGAGCCCCCTACTGTGAGCCAGGAGCACTAGACAGTGTGTTGGCAGATTCCAATCACTGAGGAGCTTTCCTTTATGACACTGCTTTGTAAGAATGCATCTAGTTAAATTCATGGGGTCATTGACTGTGGCTTTCAGAACACAAGGTTTTGTGAAGGAATGTGGACCTGGAATCCAAGGTTCAGAGCCCAGACCTTCAAATAGATTAATTACCATGCAGAGCTTTCCATAAGAGTTTTCCAACTTTGGCTTCACCCTGTGCCCTAGTAATCATAGGGCCTATTCAGCAGACCCAGGTGTCCACTATGGTCCGTTGGACAGAGCAATGGGTTGAGAGCCAGGAACTGGGACAAGCTCATTTCAGCTCCCCAATGGCTCCCTGTGTGCTCCCTTGAGCATGTTCTTAACTGCTCTGTCTGCATTTTCATCCTATTAAGTTAAGAGGGGAACAATAATGCCCCAAGACACAGAGGTCCAGGGTCGGGGTAGAGGTGGGACAGGTGCATGTGTGTGTCTGTGTCTGTCAGGGAGGGGGAGTGTCTGGAGGGCAAGTACTGGTAAATCATCTGCAATGGAGAAAGCATCCTGCTCTGGCTAATGCATAAAACAAGTGACTATTTGTTACTCCTGCCCTTGTTTTTTGATAAGCTGAAGAAGAACTATAAGGAGACAAAAGAAATAATAAAACTGAGAAACAAATGAAGAATTACCAATCTAGCTTGTGAATTTAATGTAACCTTCTTTAAGAATTTTCTAAAATTAAAATATAAAATTAAAATATAATTTTCCAAAATTGGATTTAAAATAATACTTTCCTATAGCATAGGGGGTATATGGGAGATACTAAATAAATATTTATCATATTAGTAAAATAATTTTAAATATTATCTAAATGTAGCCTCTTTGTACTAGACAAAGCAACCTGTGGGGATTACTGAGGCATTTATTGAGTGCCTACTGTGTGCTAAAGGTGGAGCCTCACACTTTTGTATAGGTTATCTCATTTCCTCCTAAAAATAGGATCTTTGCTATTATCCCCAATTTTAAGTATTTTTAAATTAACATAGATGAATAGGAGTTAAATTTCCATGAGGTTGTTGCACTGAGATTAGAAAATCTCAGGCAGTCCATCACACATAACCCTGTCCAGGACTGTGTAAGTGATTGTTCTGTCTACCTGACACTGTCACATGAGACTAGGAAGACCTGGCTGAGGGCACCACCTAGATAGAAGTGCTAGTCCTGAGCAGAGTTGCAAGACTTAGCAAATAAAAATACAGAATGCCACATTCAATTTAAATTTAAGATAAATTAAAATTAATATTTATTATAAGTATGTCTTATTCATGCTTACACTAAAAATTATTTGTTTAACTGAAATTTAAAATGAACTGTGTCTTCTATTTTATCTTATCAACCCTATTCCTGAGTCATATGGCTGCTGTGAAAGACAGAATTCATTCCATGAATCTTGGGCAGTCTGGGATCCCAAAGAAAAGCACCTGCATGATGACCTCCTCTTTAGAACTTACCACTAAGTCTCCACCTCCTACCCAAAGCTACTTGCTTCTCCAAACCGGGTGAAATCTAAAGCATCTTAAGCACTTAGAGTTAATATAGGTAATTGAGCATGAGGGAAGAGTGGGTACATTGTAGGGAAAGCCATCTTTATCTAAATCTGCCTTGAGTTTTGGGGGGGCAGGAAGTCAAGGGCAATTTTTTGCCCATATACAGTTGACCCCTAAACAATGCAGCTGAAGAGGGTTAGGACACCTACCTTCTGTGATATCAAAAATCCATGTATAACTTTTGTCTCCCCACAAAATATTAACTCTAATAGCCTACTGTTGACTAGAAGCCTTACCAATAACACAAATGGTCAATTAATACATATTTGATATGTTATATGTTTTAATATTGGATTCTTACAGTAAAGTAAGCTAGAGAAATTAAAATATTATTAAGAAAATCATTAGGAAGAAAAAAATACATTTACAGAATTTATTGAAAGAGTTCGCAAATAAGTGGACCCATGAAGTTCAAACTCTTGTTTAAGAGTCAACGTTAGTAATAATTGTAGGTCTGTACCCTCTAGCTGTCTGTGGCTCAGAGATGTGTTTTCTTTGGCTCAATGATTATTGCTGATGTCCTGCCTTATGTCCAATCAAAGTCTCCACCTATCTTATTTTTTATACTTGGCTACTTGCCTATTCTACTCATTTATGCTATATGACTGAGCCCTTTTTTCAGCTCTTTGTGTTGATGACTACATTTTTAAAATATTGATTTAGAAAGAGAGGAAATGGAAGAGAGAGATGATGATAAATAGATGATAGATGATAGATAGATAAATAGATAGATAGATAGATAGATAGATAGATAGATGATAGATGATAGAGAAATATCAATCAGTTGCCCCTACATGCACCCCAAATGCAGATAGAACCCACAACCTGGATATGTGTCCTGACTGGAAATCAAACCTGCCACCTTTTGGTGTACAAGATGATGCTTCATCAAACTGAGCCACAGTGACCAGGGTGAGTTGATAACTACTTTTAGTACAGTTGATCAAATTCAATTTTCATCATACAGTTAACCAACAGATAACCAAAATTCAATTTTCATCATACAATTGCATTGGATTATATGTCATAATATAGGCAAAAGCATGCAGGTTTTAATATAAGTTCTGGAAATGCCTAATGTCCTACTAGTTAAAAAAGCAATGACCATTGGTAAAATCCTGGTCAAGCCCAGAGGTACAGAATGTGTGTAATTGAGCACTGGATTAAGTCAGGGTTCTCTGAGCCTGGAAAGAGCATGGAGTGTAAATGGTACTGGAGACTAACATGAAAAAGAAGGCCCAAGGGGCTGGACTGAAACATCTTTGGTATGGAGACAGTGAGGTACTTAATTTTTGATTTCTAAACAGCCGGAATCAGATGTAGGAATATCCATTTTCTGCTATGAGAATCTCTTTTGCCAAAGAAATAAAGCAATCTCCCAATCATTTAAATGAAGAAAAATGGGTCTTAGACTTGCATGTTGCTTGCCTTCATGTAAACCAGATTATGAATTCAGAAGACTTTAACCTTATTCATGGCTCTGTATTCTGAACAGAATCATACTTGAAATTGATGATGGAGATCTGCTCCATTGTAGAAAAAAAAGTTGTTGAGGATTTTTTGCTTTTGACCTCATTATTATAGCAACACCATTTATTGACTGTCACTTCCTTTGTCTTTACTCACAACTCAACTTCTGACTTATAAATGGACAATGGAAAGTACCATTTGGTATGGGAGAAGAATGCATCTCAGATTATTTTCCCATTTCTACCCTTAAGGTGAATCAGTGATTAGGGGCCGCAGGAGGTGCTGCATATGGGATTATAAACGCCAAAGCCTATTAAGTATTGAAATCTGGCTGGTGACTATTTATCTTCATGTTCCTTTTATCCTCACCCAAACCATTAGGTAATCAAGTTTAGACTATTCACTTATGCATTTTCAATATTTATCTTCAGGCCATTTAAACCAAGGTGCATTTCCATGATTAAAAGTGGCACAATAAGGAGAGTTATGAAAAATGACTATAAAAGAAGAAAATTGGAGAGATAAGCTAAATAAACAAAACCAATTAGAAAACAGGCCTCACAAAGAGATGGAAATACATGTAATTTTGTGGAAGAAATAGATAATGTTAGTTAAAGGTTTATAAAGTGCTTGGGGGGAAATGAGAGCAGATATTTAAATATGAGGCAGAGATGAACTAAAAATCAGTGGAGTTGATGGAGTGGGGGAATAGATTATTTGAGATTCAAGGTTTTAAATAAGATTGCAGTGAGGTTTGGGTGAGAATGTCAGTGGATCCACATGGGTGAATTACAGAGATCAAAGTGTGAGATAATGAATGAACTTTAGGAGCCTGCATGAAGGAAATAAAAACAATGAATTCTAAAAGGGTGAAAATGAGCTTGAGTAGTGATAAATAACATATTGAACCCTAACCAGTTTGACTCAGTGGATAGAGCATCGGTCTGCAGACTGAAGGGTCCCAGGGCATGTACCTTGGTTACAGACACATTCCCAGTTAGGGGGTGTGCAAGAGGCTGCTGATCAATGTTTCTCTCTCATCCCATGTTTCTAACTCTCTAACCCTCTCCATTCCTCTCTGTAAAAAAAAATCAATAAAATATATTTTTTAAAAATAACATATTGAGTCTAAACTATAAATATTAAATAGTAAGATAAGATCATCAGATTAAATGATACTAATATAATAGGAAACAGAAAAGACAGGGCAGATGGAAAATAAGGTATTTTTAATTTCTTTTTTAGGATTTTGAGTTCCAATTACAAATGGAGAGGAATATATGTCAAGATAAATAAAATTAATGTGCTCTTGGCAAATAAAGGAAGCTACTACCAAAGAGGGAAGAGATGGTCTTCCTCCCTCCCACCCCTGCACACACACACACACACACACACACACACTCAGGTAAACTATATTTGGCAATCCTTACTTCTTCCAGGAAGCAGTCCTGAAAATTCTTACATAATGTCCCATTTATTACTGTATTCTCAAACATTTAAAGTAATACAATTTGTAGAATTTTTTTTCTTAATTTGCAATTATCTTTGTGTTTTGGGCGAAAAGTTTTTCTCATTGTTATCATATATGTGAGTTTCATGTTATTTTCATTGTTTTTCAAGAGTAAGGAACAGGTATTTAATATTATTTGTCCTTTCTCCACCACATTGTACCAGCTAACAGTGTTTTTGAACTATTTTACTAACTATTATGCATTAAAAATGTAGGTATGAGAAGAGAGTCATATTTTAGGGGAAAGAGTCTAAAATTTGGAGTGGAAATTAAATTCAGAAATAAGTAATCAGGATAGAATAATAGAAAAATATTAACCGATGAGAGCCAATTCAACCAAATGTCTGACTGCTGAGTGGTCACTATGACGAAGGTATTATAGAATAAAGACATTTCAAATTGAAATGCAATGTCAACTCAAGAATTATTTTACCTCACAAGGAATATCCACATACTTACCCAAATGAATACCCCACCTCTCTGCAGGCAAAATCAATTACATAATTTTCCCAGGGTCCTCTTGTTCTGCTTGTAATGGATAGGCATGTACCTAGGCTACATGAATGATCTTCAGCTCCTGAGTCAAATATTGAATTTGACCAGAGTTTCTCCCAAGTGTTCCTCAAGGGCATTGGATTTTTTTTTTAATCTGCAAAGTAAAATGAATTCAACAATCAAAACCATGGAGAAAATCCTGCTGGTTGACCTATCAGTTGAATAATCTACTGACATGCTTCCCTCCTTTGCCCCACCCCCCACCCCCCGCCCCTCACCACACCCCTATGAAAAATGATCTGGTCTACAATGGGAATCACAGCTAAAAGGTACAAAACTGATAGTGACTTGTTAATTTAGAAACAGCTGCAAAAGAGGGTATACTGTATGAAGGTGTGTTCAAGTAATCTATAGGGAGTGTGTCTAGTAGTCATTAACTCGGGCATTGTTTCATTAACTCTCTAGGCTCAGCTCACTAATAGACCTGTTGGCAGAATGCAGAGATCTCTATTCCTTATCATCAAATGACCACTTGAGTTAGGTCCCCCAAACTAAGTCTCAACTAAGCACCTTCCCTCTCTCAAGTGATTTCCAGGACCTGTGTGATTAAGGGTATCTGTTTGTGGTTTCCCAGTGCAAAACAAATGAGAAGTTTTTCTATGAAATAGAAGCCTATATTACAGGGCATTACACATTCATTCTTTATGACATCAGCAAGATATAAGGGAAGTGTGGATCTTTTCTTTCCACAGTGCTAATGTGGTACTTTCTGGAATCAGAGCATGGCCCCGGGAACTGGAGACAGTATTCACTTTAAAACTCCAAAGACCACATTTGGCTGAGTTTCACCATGATCCAGGTCCTTGATTCTGTCAGGTAGGGGGCAGCAATTGTTTCCATGGATCCCGGCAGAGAAGCTGTGAATTTATGAGCCTGGCTTCCAGAAAAGAGAAAGCACATTTCATGGTTCTTGCTCAAGGCTTGGAATTGTGGGGTAGGGATTTGACTGGTCTATTGCTTCACAGAAATTGAAATTCTTTCTAGATTTACCCCTATTCTACATTTGAAAGGGTTGGGATCTTTGCTTCCCCTTCCCCCTGCCTGCTTTTATTAAAATATCTCCCTATTGCAATCTTTCCATTTTTTCATCTAATATCAATAGAAGCCAGTTTAGTGACCCTACTCAGACTGCCTTCTCTTTTCTATTTTTCCTCCATCTACCCCTCCTGCATTTCTTCCTTAAGCCTTGCTATGGGCCAGGCACACAGTAGAAACACAGAGCAAAAAGAGAAGTAGACAAATCTACTATTATATTTGGAGACCTCAACATACTCTTTCAGTAACTGACAGAGAAAAAAGAAACCTCGGGGCCTCACAGTCCTGTGGAAAGTTAGAGATGTCTGCCATACATTATGGGACAGATGGGTAAGTGCACCAACAAAGGTATTCTCTGTGTTAATGGGGGGTGATGTTCAAGAGAGTCTGGGAAAGGTTTTTTAGTTAGGTTTAAAGTTGCTTATATCAGACATTCAAGGAGGTTAAATACTGGGTGATGGTTAGATAAATAAAGGTGTGAGAGGAGAAAGAAAGAAAGAAGAATTGAGACTATTGCATCTTAAAGGATGAGTTAATAGCGCATGAGAGTACCACATTGGGCATGAGAGGTCAGCTACATGAGAGGGTAAAGTAGGAGGCACAGTTTTAAAGCTTTTGATATATATAATATTTTATATATTCATATATAAATATATTTGAATAGGTTCTGTCATGGTATGAACTAAGTATTTTTACATTTTTAACCCTCAGTTATTACAGAGTGGCCTTTGTAGATTCTCAGTGAAAAGTATTGTTGGAATGAATGAAGGTGATGGGACCATCAGTGTATTTTAATTAAGAGAATGAAGTAATTAGATGTCTATTTTAGAAATGTGACCCTGCCATCATTATGAGGTACAGCTTTAAACTTTATATGTGAATTATAGCAGTTTGGATTATGGCTGACATGTAAAGAGGGAGAAAGAGAAGAGAGGGTGCGAGAATAGAAAAATCAGTATGCATTGCTCATTTGCATATATTTGTGCACAGCTCCATAATGTATTTCTTATAGTGTCATGGACAAAACCATCTTAAGAAACCATTAAAAATTCACTAACCCAGCTAGCATCACTCAGTGGTTGAGTATTAACCTATGAACCAAGAGGTTATGGTTTGATTTTGGTCAGGGCATATGTCTGGGTTGTGGACTTGATTCCCAGTAGGGGGCATGCAGGAAACAGCTGATCAATGATTCTCTCTTATCATTGACTAGAGGCCCAGTGGACTAATTTGTGCACCAGTGGGATCCCTGGGGCTGGCCTGAGAAGTTGGTCGGAAACCAGCACTCCATATCCCCAAGGAATCATGGATTGCAGGAGGGTGCAGGCCAGGCCAAGGGACCCCACTGGTTCATGATCAGAGCAGAGTGGGACTTGGGAGGTTGGCCAGCTGGGGAGGAACCATGGGAAGGCTCCAGGGTGTGTTTGGTCCATCTCACTCAGTCCCGATTGGCCAGACTCCGGTAGCAATCTAACCTACCGGTTGAAGCATCTGCCCCCTGGTGGTCAATGCATGTCATAATGAGCAATTGAGCAGCCTTAGCATAACATTAGCATATAACACTTTGATTGGTTGGATGGATGACCAGACGGCTGGACATTTAGCATATTAGGCTTTTATTATATAGGATGTTCTATCTCTCCCTCTCCCTTTCTCTCTGAAATTAATAAAAAATTAACATAAATAAAAAATAAAATAAAATTCACTGGATTTGAGTTTGGAGAGATGGAGACGGCAAGACAGGCACCCTCTGCAATTGAGGTGGAGAATACTGAAGGCCCAGAGAAGGCAGCTGCTTTATGTTGCAGGGAAATAATTTTCTGCCTTATCATTTCTATTCCTCTGTTAAACTTCCCTGAACCCTGAATAAGGGAGGAAATTGGTAAACTGAAAGGAAGTTCTAATTTAAGGTCAGGGAACTTTTGTTTAGTCTCCCTTGGTAACAAAGCTGGGATATCTATCCTCATCCTAATGTGCTCAGTTTATTTTAGAAAAAGAAATCTTAAAATGTATACACTAAAAGTATTGCTACTGATTTCCTTGGTATCTGTGTCAACTCCAATGGTGAAGTGACTGGATGCACAGACATTTGGCAGGAGGAGAAAAGGCTGTTGTGGGAGGATTAGGATATGCAGCTGTAGGCTGCCTTAGCTTCCTTGGGCTGCTGCATAGTTCCCACAGACTGGTGGCTTAGAACAGCAGAACTTCTCCTCACTACAAGTCTGAAATCAAGGTGTTGACGGGGCCATAGTCCTTTTGAAGGCTTTAAGGGAGAATCCATTCTGTGCCTCTTCCAGTTTCTGGTGGCTTTGGCCTTCTTTGACTTGTGGCCGTATTACTCTAGTCTCTATCTTTGTCTGCACATCACTTTTCCTTCTACATCTGTCATCTCTGTGTTTCTTTTCTTCTTTTAAAAAAATATTTTTATTGATTTTTGAGAGGAAAGGAGAGGGAGAGAGCTAGAAACATCAATGATGAGAGAGAATCATTGATTGGCTGCCTCCTCCACACCCTCTACTGGGGATTAAGCCCACAACCTGGGCATATGCCCTCCTAGTTCATAGGTTGACACTCAACCACTGACCTATGCTGGTCAAGATCCGTTGTTTTGTTTGTTTTTTTGTTTGTTTTCCCCCTATTAGACTTGTCATTGTATTTAGGGCCCATCAGTTAATCCATAATGATTTTCTCCATGCAAGATTCTTAATTTAACTATACCTGCAAAGTTTCTTTTCCCAAGTTAGGTAATGTTCACAGGTTCTGGGACAGGAACATATTTTGGGAGGGCTACACAACCCACTACAGATGGGAAATGTACTTTAGCCAATATTTGTATATGGCATCCTATATAATTATATATCCTATAATAAAGATAATAATATGCAAATTGACCATCACTTCAACACACAAGATGGCTGCCCCCAAGTGGACACAAGATGGCCACCACAGATGGTCAGCAGGGAAAGGCAGTTGTGGGCCATCAGGTCTGCAGGGGAGGACAGTTGGGGCAATCAGGCAAGCAGGGGAACAGTTAGGTGTTGATCAGGTTGAAAAGCCAATTAGGATTGAGCCGAAACAGGCAGTAATGTCCAGAGGGTTCCCAGATTGGAGAGGGTGCAGACTGGGCTGTGGGACACCCCCTCCCACCCCGGAATTTCATGCACCAGGCCTCTGGAGTCACCCTAAAAGAGCAGGCCTGTCCATTGGCTCTAGATGGAATGTTTATATCCCTATCAAATTCATTTGTTGATACACTAATTCCTAAAAGATAGTGTTTGGAGATGGGCTTCTGGGAGGTAGCTAGCCATGAGGGTAGAGGTGTCATGGTGAAATTAGTGCTCATATAAAAATAAATAAGAATGTGTATGCCTTCTCCCTTCCTCTCTATTGGCCATGTGTGGATACAAAAAGAAGGCAGCTGACTGCAAACCAGAAAGTTAGCCTTTATCAGATACCAGTACCTGCCAGCACCTTGATTTTGGAATCCTCAGCCTCCAGAACTGTGAGGAATATATATTAATTATCAAAGCCATTAGTCTATGGTATTCTGTTATAGTAGCTTGAGCTAACTGGGACAGCAGCCAAGCTAACTCAACATGGTAACAGATTCATTCAGTGAGTGATGCTGAGCACTTGTGCCAAGGCAAGTGGGTGGAATGGTGAGCAATGAGGTCAAAATTCAGAGCTGAGGTTTTGTTTCTTTGTTTATTGTGGGGGGGCGGGGAAGAGATATATGTTTATTGGGTGGGAATAACCAAAGGACTTGTATGCATGATTGTAAGCATAACCAATGGACACAGACAGTAGGGGGTGAGGGGTGAGGGGCTGTGCTGTTGGGCACGAGTGAGCAGGCAGAGGTCAATGGAGGAAAAAAATATATATTCTTCCTTTTTTCTGACCATACACACACACACACACACACACACACACACACACACACATATGTATTAGAGGCCCGGTGCACAAAATTCATGCAGGGGAGGGTCCCTCAGCCTGGGCTGCACCCTCTACAATCTGGGACCCCTCAGGAGATGTCTGAATGCCTCTCACAATCCAGGACCAACAGTTCCTAACTGCTTATCTGACTTCCTGCCTGAATGCCCCTAACTGCTCCTCTTCTGGCCTGATTACCCCTAACCACCTCTGCCTCGCCCTGCACCTGGGACTCAGGATTCCCTCCTTTGGCCAATCTCAGGCACTTGAGACCTGGGCTTCCATCTCTCTGGCTGGCCGCAGGCACCCAGGACCCGGGCTGGCTTCTCCTGGGCCAGCTGCAGCTGCAGGGGACTGTGGACGGGTGGTTTTGCCCAGACTGCAGCCTCAGGCTTCAGGACTGTGGAACTGGGATGAGTGCCTTGTTCCTTTCCCAGGCTGCAGCCCTAGCCACTGGTGCCTGGGACTGACATGAGGACATAATGACATTTGCATATTATAGGTCTTTTTATATAGGAAAATAGATTCTCTCTCTCTCCCTCCCTCTCTCTCTCTCTCTTTATACACACACACACACACACACACACACACACACACACACACGCCATGGTACTCGTCAAGGAAGATAACCCCAAATATGTAATGCAAAAGTGTGTTGTGTTAAAAAAAAATGGATGCCTATGCATATAATTTAGGGCAATTGACTAATTTCTCAGATTCTCAAAATCCTCTTCTGTAAAATAAATGAATTAAACTGGGTTATTCTAAGCTTCTTTCCATTTTTTGCAATTATTTTCTTCTGTCAGAACTTTATAGCAAATGTCTAGCACCCCAGCCCCCTTTCCTCACTTTCTGCTTCTCTAAGTGCTGGTAGTTCACTCACATTCTCACAGGGCAGCTTGCTGGTGTGTGGGGAAGCTAAACCCACAGCAGCCTGTGTCTCTACCAATGAATGGGTCTCTGGAGAACTCCGGAATGGAAGCTACCTTCTTAAGCAAATTAAAAGTTTTATTGGCAAAATATAACTCAGTAATGTGCCATATAGACATTATCTTTATAACTTAGCAAGAAAGAAGATCCAATTTGGAACGCCAACAGAAGAGCAGATGTAAGTTTGCCTGTGAAGCAGGCAGCATGGTCCCGTGGCATCGTTAGGTGTTGAGTAATTGCATGCTGCATTTGTATGCACAGGTCTGGGAAAGTAACTCACTGCACAATCTCTAGTTTAAAAGGAAATCTCTGGAGCCCCAGCCTTGTCACTGGATCACCCATGTTTTCTTCCACTTCAGAGATGGAAGCCTGGGGTTGTACTTGCTCTAGGGTCCAAACAGCCCCCTCCACTTCAAGAACCCCAGCCTTGTTGCTATGGCTCCGTTCCTTTCCCTTCAGTGTCTGGAGCCCCTGGCATTGCATGCACTACAGGACTCCAGGATTCAAACAGCCCTGCAGGCACTCGCAGCTTTGGTTCTGATGACCTCAAGCAGCTTTGATGCTTGGAGCCTCAGAAACCTGGCACTTCTGGGTTTGTGGTTTCTTCTGTGCTGCAAACCCCTGTGCTGCTGCCTGCCCCTTCCCTCTTGACACCAAACCCTCAATTAGCTGTTTCTCCTAACACCTTGCAAAGGCCCTTCTAAGGGATGACCTTCAGTTTGTCAAAACTACCTTGCTCCCTGTCAGGCACTATCCTGCAACTTTCCCTGTTTCCAAGATACAAGCGGGGAAAACAAGGTAGAGCCAACTCTTAGGTGCCAGCCTACAAGACCTGGCCCAAGTCTGGGGCACGGTCTCCTCCAGGCATCTCGGAGGCTGCCTCGGTTACTGTGGTGACCTGACATCCTCAGTGGTTCCCAGCCTTCATTCATACTTCATAGGAATCCCACATTTTATAATTTCTCCACTCCAGACTTGTCAGTTGAAGCACAACATTAACCTACCTTCTTTAAATGACTCAATCTATTGTTTATTTTAAGTGAACATTTTAGATATAGGAAGTCTCCAATAAATATTTGATGAATGAATGAATGGTTTGAAATGCTTTGGGTCTATAATAACACAAAGTAATTTTAAACACACGCAGTAGAGTGGATTCTAAAGAATGGGGTAAAGATTCAAGAAAATCTCTATGAGATCAGGACACTTCTTCTTCCCTCAGGTAAGATCTACCCTTTTTCTGAAATGGAGCTGTGCTATTATTTATGGTTCCACACGATATTTGGCTATAGATATTTAACCACAGCAGACACTACTTGTATGCTGGTCTTTAGTTAAATAAACATTTCCACATAATCTAAACATTTTAAGTTGTTACCACCCTTTGAAGACACTGTCCTTCCCTTTAGTGCTTGTGAATAATTTTATGTAGCTTCCACCCCACTCCAAGAACTTCCCCTGAACCTGGCTACAGTCCTCTGCTCTTGAAACTCATTAATCCTAGGTTTGTCTCTGTCATAAAACATGTGATATTGTTACAGAAAACTGGTGAAGAACCAAGCAACACTTAGAGAGAAGGAGTTACACTTATTACATGCTGGTCCAGAGGAAAATGTCTCTCAAATTCTGGGCCCCAACATGGAGGAACTTTCCCTATTTATATGTTTCTATCTTCTTTTCTCCAAAATATTTGGTGTTTCTGGCCCCCTTTACAAGTTCTTAAAGAGCTATGTGCTGGGGCTTTGAGACCCTGACCAAAGGCCTGGCCTGGTGCCAGCACTGATAGCTTTGTCCAGGGATGGTTTAATAGCCTCTCTGAAGTGGGGCTAGTCTTATTTTCCTTATTATTTAAACAAGCAAGCATTTACTGAAGCCAAACAGCAGGGTTAAAATCTCAAATAGCAGTTTTTATATAAGATGGATGCTTCAATATCATATTAAATCTAAGTGTGTTTGCCTCCCTTCCTAAATTGTAGATATCTTCGGTTCTCGGACTTGCTCATTCTTCTTTTCCCAGTGCATCATTGCTGAGCTGAACCTTCTCAATTTTATTTCCCCTCCCCTCCCTGATCAGGGCATTCCTTCTTTTATTCTTCAGTGGGCTTTTGGGCTGCTGTGTGGCTGTATGTATCTTAGAGAATGAATATCAGCATGGAACTTGGGTAGAAAATGCAGTCAAGTGACCAGTCTGTTTAAGAGAGATGTAAGCCTTCAACATTCACTCTAACTATCCAGCTGGGGAGGGTTCCTGAGGTCCGCAGGCTCCCTTTTATGAGGATTTATCCTGATAAAAGCAGCAGGCAAACTGTCCCCCCAAAAGCAATATTCACCCTCCAAATCACAAGCATTTTCTGGAGTGTGATACCTGTCTGTTTAGTTGACAAATATTTATGATGCCTACTAGGTGCACTTTCAGACCAGATAGGCTAGAAACCAGTGGGTTCTTGAAAATAGGCAGGCAGCCAGCTGATCTGATATCTGAGTAGCAAGAAATTATTACAAAAAGAACTTGAAGTCCCCATCTTGGAGAGTCTTAACATTTTGTACTATTTTAAATTGGCTTTCAGGATTGGAAACAAATCAAAATGCTATGACTTCTGCAACCATCAGATACCTCCCCTACCCCAAGAGGTTCTTTTATTCAGTCCAAGAGGTTGATTTGAAAAGTTTAAAGTACAAAGGGATTAAGCAAAAACAAACAAACAACAAAACAAAACCAGCTCATAGACAATAGCTCCTCAAAGGGAAAGAGGGAGGGGAGGTAGAAGAGAATACAGGGAAGATAAATGATGATAGAAGGAAACTTGATTTGAGGTGGTGAACACAAGATACAATATGCAGATAATGTATTACAGAATTGCACACCTAAAACCTATGTACATTTATGAACCAATGTCATCCCAATAAATTTAGTAAATAAAAATAAATAAAAAGGCAAAATAAAATGAAAAGTTCAAAAAACAAACTAGCTTTTTAGGGGTTTCATCATACTTTTTCCATTCTTATCATTGAGATGTAGTTTGCAAAAAACAAGCCATCCCATCCCCCAATTTAAACACTTAAGTTTCTGGGCTTAAGTAAAACTTCTAAATTCTGTTAAACACCCCATTTCTTATTCATCTTAAATATTTTGTTATTTTTATCTTTTATGTGACTTTCAATATTTCAGTTTAGTTGCAGGGAAATTTATTCAACACACCCTAGGTGGCTGTCTCTGTAATAGAAATAGGGCTATAAAGGTAAATAAAATGTGAAGACTATTCTGCGGAGGCTCTATTTTTAGTTTGTTTTTTTTTAATTTAATGGATTTCTAGAACTTTATAATGATATGTTTATGAACAAGTGGTTTGCTTTTTAAAGTTGCCAGAACTCTAGGATGGAGGTGAGAAGACCTGAGTTTGAGCCTTCACTCTGCCCCTTTCTAGCCAGACAGAATAATATCACAGTTGTCAATGTGGGCACCATGGGAGTCAGAGGAACTGACTTTGGAAACCTGATCCTGTCCTTTCTCCTTTTACCCACCTAGTATATAGTCCACTCTAACACCCATCAGTGATTCTTATTGCCAAAGACTTTTCACTCGTAGGACCACCTTTTTCAGAAGTCAGTTGGAGTTGGTGTAGTCAAAATAATTCACTGTTGCTTTGGTCTTATTCTAATGACTATATGTGTGTAATGGGGCCAGTCACATCTTTAAAATGTGGTGGGCTAGATCATCTTTAAAGACCTCTCTGGTTCTAAAATGCAGTAACATTCCATATACCTTTTTTGGAGAAAAACAATAAATGTTTAAATATACCTTATCTAGTCAAAATAGGGTCCAACTCACTTTCCTTAGAGGTAGTTCTGTATCTTACCTTCCTTTACTCCTTAAGAGACTTTTCAATGCAGGCTTTTTTACATTTATTTATTCAACAAACATTTACTCAACACATCCTAGGTGGCGGTCTTTGTAATAGACACAGGGCTATAGCAGTAAATAAAATATTATCTCTACTGCTGAGGTGGCTACTGGAAGAGGTAGCCCTGAAACACCGAACTATAACAATATATAGAGATCTGAACATCAGTGAGTGGGTACTTTTGGAATATGTCCTTATCCCAAGAGAGGATGGGCACTTATGAACAAGAGGTAGATTTTTTGCCCTCAATTTCCCCTACTTCCCACCTCACCAGACACAAACACACAAATATACAAGTACACATTCAATCAACACAACACACACAAAGATGCACTGTGTACAAAGTACTTTGACTTTGCAAAGTATTTAAGTGAGAGAGGTATAATGTGTCTTATCAAATAGTTTGTGTCCTATTACAAAAGCTAGGAATAAGTTCATAAATGTCTGCCACTGTTAAGTAAAACAAGAGACATACCTAAGTAAAGTAAACAGCCCTGCGAAGATTCCAAAGGAGGAGAGAGCACTGCCAGTTTATCCAGCAGGAAAGGCTGGGTGGAGGGGCTGACATTTCTGATAGACTTCAAAGTGTCTGAGAATTTTCAACTAAGTTTTTGGTGTCTTATACAAGTATTGACTTTGAAAGTAAAAGTTTGCAATATGGCGTAAGATCACTTAATATTTCTCTTTTGGAAACGATTACCTTTCTTTTATTTATTTTTTTCTATTTAAATGTGTTTAGAATACTTAATGAAGTTAGCAGATCCAGCCAATAAAAGTCCTTTTAACTGACTCCTCAGTTTGCCTGTGTACTTCCACTCCTACTGGCTGTTTTGTACGCCTACCAAGAGTTAGTTGTATTTGTTCCCAAACTGGGTGTAATTTAATTAAATATTATGTAAGACTGATGAAATATGAGTGAGAGAGAAGACAGGAGTTGTTATTTCGATAAAAATTAAATTGAGTGCAAAAGGCTAAATAAAGGTGAGTCATTTAAAAATTGCTGTTATATTGGGAGCAGATGAAAAAGGTAAATGATTTGGGAAAAAGTAATAAAAGAAACTCTATCCAGCAGACCCACACTTAAAGAAGAAGCTTTGACTGGTTGAAATAAAACTTTGGATTTAGTCCTGGCCGGTTTTACCCAGTGGTTAGTGTTGGCCTGAGGATTGTGGGTTTGATTTCCAGTAAAGGGCACCTACCTGTGTTGGGTTTTGATCCCTAGTTCTGAGGAGGCAAGCAATGTGTCCCTCTCACTGATGTTTCTCTCTTTCTCACTCCCTCCCTCTCTTTCACTCTTTCAAAAAAAAAAAATCAGTGGGAAAAATACCCTCACTTGAGGATTAACAACAACAAAAACACATTTGGATTTAAATATGTATTGTTTTTTTGGTTCCATGTACTAATTGACTTTTTCATTTGAATATTTTAAATTGTGCTGTGTATAAGGTCACTATCCTATACCTACCCTTACTCTGAGCCCCTATATATTACTACAGACTTTATCAGAGCCTTTTGTGTAACACTGCAAGAGTTCTACAACAGTTCATTGATTTGATTGATTGTTCTAGTACAATACATTTATTATTAAGCTTAAATCTAAGCTTTCAGAAAGCCAAGTTAGCCATGAAGCTCATACCATGAATTCTGATACAAGAGAAAGGAAAAAACGTCACCCTGACCAGTTTGGCTCAGTGGATAGAGCGTCCACCTACAGACTCAAGGGTCCCAGGTTCAATTCTGGTCAAGGGCATATATCTTGGTTGTAGGCACATCCTCAGTAGAAGGTGTGCAGGAGGCAGCTGATCAATATTTCTCTCCCATTGATGTTTCTAACTCTCTATCCCTCTCCCTTCCTCTCTGTAAAAAAAAAAAAAATAATAAAAATATGTGTGTGTTTTTTTAAAGAGAGAAAGGAAAAGAGTCTCCTGTCCCAAATATGTTTTTCCTCAATCTACATTTTCTCCATGCACAAACCCTTCCACTTCTACTTTTCTCCTACATGCTAATTCCCAAATCTGTATTTTCTGCCCAAGCTCTTCACATCTTTCATACTGACATAAGGCCTTTTACTGCTAATGATAACACTTTTAAATTACATTATACAGTCAGCTCTTCATATATATGGATTCTGCATCTGTAGATTCAACTAACTGTAAATCAAAAATATCAGGGGAGCCCTAACCGGTTTGGCTCAGTGGATAGAGCATCGGCCTACAGGCTGAAAGGTCCCAGGTTCGATTCTGGTCAAGGGCATGTACCTTGGTTGTGGGCACATCCCCAGTAGGAGGTGTGCAAGAGGCAGCTGATCAATGTTTCTCTCTCATCGATGTTTCTAACTCTCTATCTCTCTCCCTTCTTCTCTGTAAAAAATCAATAAAATATATTTTTAAAAATATCGGGGAAAAGAAAATTTAAGTTATTGCTGGCATGTACTATGTACCCTGTTTCCCTGAAAATAAGACAGTGTCTTATATTAATTTTTGCTCCCAAAGATGCGCTAGATCTTATTTTCAGGGATGTCTTATTTTTCCATGTGCTAGGTTTTATTTTCGGAGGATGTCTTATTTTCAGGGAAACACGGGTAGTTAGGCCTGCAATGTTTGCATCTGTACTGAACATGTACAGACTTTTTATTGTCAGTTCCCCCTTAACAATACAGTGTAATAACTATCTGCATAGCATTTACATTATATTAGATATTATAAGTATTTTAATAATGATTTAACATATATGAGAGGATGTATGTAGGTTATATGCAAATACTACACTATTTTACATAAGGGAATTGAGCATCAGCAGATTTTTGAATCCTCAGGATATCCTGCAACCAATGCCCCACAATACGAAGGACTACTATACTAGTTAGTTGGCTACCCATATTTGTGGTATATATTAACATCCCTCTCCACCTCCCAAAACAGAATTTCTAGGTATTAGCCTCAGCAATGAGCATGCATTACATATAGAAACTGAACATTGTGAGGAAGTGAGCCAAAATGAAACATTTAACAAATATTAAACTTTGGGGTCCTATTGGTAGTTTTTACAACAAAAACAATAAAGCACAAAGGACAGCTGATCAGAATTTGTGTCACCCTCCTATCATTTGAGATTTAAATCAGTTACACTACGACACTTGATAGGTGCCAGTGTTCACTGATACCAATATTTTTTTGTTTCAGATATGGTATTTTTTCCAATTAGTCTATAAATGGATGCCCATTAATTTTCTTACTAGATTTTAATATATAGCATACTTTATAATTTTAGAACTTTATTTCCCCTACAGAACTACCTAAAAATGAATATATAAATATATATTTGGCAAAAAAATACTTACATGGTTTTCTTTAAAAAAAAATTTCTTTGTAAAGTTAGTATGCATCCTAATTCTGCCTGACTTATATGTCAGCAAATATGGTGCCCATATATTCTCAAGGATGTGGGGTCTTTGAGTTCAGGCCTGCATTTGATTCTCCTTATTATCCCCATCCCTAAGGCCAAATCTGGCACATGAAAATGCTCAACAAATATTTATCCAAATAGGCTGGGGCATGCTTTCTAATGATGGTTATTTTATTAGGCAGGCAGTTCATGATAAGTTTTATCTTAGCAAATGTTGTGTTATAATGATATTAGTAAGAATTGTAGACATATAATAATATACCTAGTATCTTTAGGCTTAAGAAGGGATAAAGAATTATTATACTTATATATTTTATGTGGCCAACCAAGTCCAGGTTCAGTGAAGCCAGTGTAGAAAAAAAATGTAGTCAATTAAAGGAGACAGGATAACTGAAAATTCAGGATTCAAATCCCAACTCTTTCATTCATTTGCCACTTGGGCAAGTGCTATTTGCCTCCCTTAAGTTTTTTGTATCTCAATTCATCACTGGTAAATGGGGATGATAATAATAGGATATAGTTCACAAGTTGTTATAAAGATGATTATGAAGAATAGTTAAATATATTTTTGTTTATACACCCATACTTATTTTTATATTATTTATATTTTATATTATTGGCATATATAAATATTTGGCACTATATATACATTTGCTTTTATTATTAAATATAAAATTATTCTCATTGGTCATTTTGCACTTTCTCTAAATATTTTTTAATATATTTTAATGATTTTTTACATACAGGAAGAGAGAGGGATAGAGAGTTAGAAACATCAATGAGAGAGAATCATCGATTAGCTGCCTCTTGCACACCTCCTACCGGGGATATGCCCGCAACCAAGGTACATGCCCTTGACTGAAATCGAACACCTGGGATCTTTAGTCTGTAGACTGACCCTCTATCCACTGAGCCAAACAGGTTTCGGCCAAATATTCTTCATATCTCGTTTGACATGTCAGGCCCAGAGATATAAACAACTTGCCTAATTAGCAGATAAGCTCCTGGTAAACATGGGGTTAGTGCCTTTAGATTTTTCTCTTACTAAATTCAGCCATTAATTTCATACAAGATTGACCCCCTACTATATAAAAAGCCAACATGAATCCTTGATAGGCCGAGAGAAGGATGTTTCAGGTACTTCTGTTAGAGATTCATTAAAAGAAGTTACTTTCAGCCCATCCAGTGTAGCTCAGTGGTTGAGCATTGACCTATGATCCAGGAGATCACCGTTTTATTCCCAAACACAGCCCAGGCCCAGGCATGCAGGAGGCAGATGATCTACGATTATCTCTCATCATTGATGTTTCTATCTCTTCCTCTCTGAAATCAACAAAAAAGGTATTTCTTTTTAAAAAGAAATTAAATAAAAGCAACTAAAAGGTTCTAGGATGTTGTTGTTGTTTTTTTTATTTTTTGGTGTGTTTTTTTTACAGTTTTGCTTTGTGTGGTTTACTACATAGTAAGAATCTAGTCTGGATTAGCATTGGAGATATGATAATAGTTTTATTTAGATTTTTCAAATTTATTTCTTGTATTTATCTCTAACATCAGTCACTAACATTTTGTGAGGAAATCAGATTTATAAAGCTGTAGTCAAACTCAGCAATTCCCTCAACTGACTACAGGTCAGAATCTCTCGGGGGATGAAGGGCATTAGAAAAACAAGCCATAAGAAAATGTAATAGCAGCCTGGACTTAGGTAGATCTACAGGATCAGTATGTAGGTATGACCCAGAATATATATACTTTTGAACTCTTGCTCCCATTCCCAACCTCTAGGACTTGCAGCCAAACATGAGCACTGTGGTACAGCACACCACCATCTGGTAGAAGTTAGCTGAAATGCAGACTCAGGGACTTGGGTATTCAACTCTTTGAGCAGTATGATTGGCCATTTGATCAGGTTTCAGAGATACAGAAGCTATCTATCCAGTGACACTACTCTATTAAATTTTGCTGCTTAACAAATATAGGAAAGTACTTAAATCAGAGAGCTAGATTTGGAAATTATGTGTTTTTAATCTATTCATATTGGTTCAGAAACAGAGTTAGCAAGACATGGTACACACATCCATCTCACATTTGATGTGACTTTCTGTCACAGCCCATCCCTGCTTCTCGCTCTACCCTGCACATTGTCTGAATTGACTTTGATCATAGCAACACTTTTAAACTGCAGTTGATAATAGAGAACACTCTTTTTCCCAAAGACTAACAGGCAAGAAGGTTAGTGGCTTTTTAAATAATATTTTTCTTGGCTGGACACTTTGCTTTTTTCAGCATGGCTGCCTTTTTGTCCCTGTCTAGCAGTCTACATCCTTGACTTTCTTGCCCTAGAATCAAGTTTTTGACTGTTAAGCTACCATTTGCCTGTTCCTTTTCATTGCTACATCCCTGGTTCCTCTATGTAGACCAATTTAAATTTGCATATTGAATTTTTTTCACCCTTCTTCTCTTCTAAATTTATTTCCTCTTGAGCTTTCTGTTTAATATCTTTCTGTAGGAGTGCAAAGACAAAACAAATAATCTGTTCATTACTTAGAGAAAGGTTATTAACCCAATGTCCTACAAGGGCCAGATGAACACTATAATGAGTCAAGTGAGCAGGTTGGGGATTGATGTGAAGGGCCAGTAACATTTGCCCACCTGAATGTTTTCTTACTAGAATATAAGATCAGGGGTGCCAGACCACCCAGGTTTTCAACAGAAGACAGTAAACCAAGATTTTAAGTGAAATATAACTTTCTTTTTTAAATTTTTTTATTGATTAAAGTATCACGTATTTGTCCTCAACCTTCCATTCAATCCCCCACCCCTCCCCACTCATGCCCCCACACCTCTATTGTCCTTGACCACTGGTTAGGCTCATATGTATGCACATGATCGCTCCGTTTTATCTCTACCCTCCCTTTGAGGTCCAACAGTCTGACCCATGGCTCCTTATCTCTGTGTCTGTTCTTGTTCATCAGTCTATGTTGTTCACCATTCCCCCCAGATGAGTGAGATCATGTCCTACAGGAAATATACTTATAAGAATAAAAAAAAATGAGACAAGCTATAATCATTATGCTGAAAGGCATATGAATCAGTCTGTAGTGAGTTTCTTTCTAGGCCACCAGTTCTTTTGAGACCCAATTTCAATGTCAAACAGTTCCTTATGTGTACATGTCAGCAATGATATTTCAGTTCTGGATGGTGGTGTATAACTTTCAAATATTGGCATCTAGCTTACCAGTGTGGCTCAGTGGTTGAGTGTTGACCTGTGAACCAATAGGTCACAGTTCTATTCCCAGTTTGATTCCCTGTTTGATTTCTGGTAAGGGAATATGCCCAAGTTCTGGGCTCAGTCCCCAAGTAGGGGGTATGCAGGAGGCAGCCTATCAATGATTATCTCCCATCATTGATGTTTCTATTTCTCTCTCCCTCTTCCTTCCTTTCTGAAATAAATTTTTAAAATATAAAAGAAATATTGTCATCTAATTTAATTATTTTTAAAACCCTGTGAAAGAAAAGAAAAATCAAGTAGTGGGTAAAAAATGAGTTACAATGCCTTTTCTAGAAATGATGCTAACCTTTTTGTTCTTCTCTCCCCTCTTCACCTTGGGAGGTTGGTTCTCATTGTTGCTTTAGTTCAGATCACTTCCAAAAAGGAGGGCCACAAACAGCAAGTGGTTAGATCTTCCTTGGGTGTTATGGACTGAACATCTGTGTCTCCCTAAATTCATATATTGAAACCTTAACCCCACAGTGATGGTATTAGGTGTGGGGCCTTTGGGAGGTAATTAAATTTAGATGAGGTCATGGGGGTAGAAATCCCATGTTGGATAAGTGTCCTTATCAGAAGAAAGACTAGAGCTCTCTCTCTGTCCACAGTGTGAGGGCACAGCAAGAAGACAGACATCTGAAAACCAAGAAGCTGGCTCTCTTACCAGAGACGAAATCTGAGGACATTTTGATGTTGGACTTCCCAGCCTCCAGAACTGTGAGAAATCAATGTTTGTTGTTTAAGCCACCCCATCTGTGGCATCTTATTATCGTAGCTAAACTGACTAAGTCAATTGGTCAGCTGGGTAGTTTATATTGCACAGGCAGGATATTCAGGTGGGAACCTACCCGCCCTTCCCCAGTTCCATGTTTCTGTAGGGAGGGGCATCACATGTGCCATCCTCTCCTATTTGCTTCCTCACTTGTTTCTTCCCAGAGGTGGAAGAGTAAACTGTCTAAGTGAAAATAGGGAAGCAATAGCAGGACATATGGCAAAGTATCTTCTCTCTTCTTCTTTTTTTGAGCTAGGAAGTGCTGTCCTACTCTGCTCTTCCATGTGGTAAATGGAAAGTCTTCACAGCAGTGCTGTCTGTGGTTTAGTGAGTAGACTGTTATACTCCCTGGCTTCAAATGAGGAAGTCCAATGTTGTTTCCCACCTCAGCTATGTTTTGCACAGGCCAAGAAAGCTGGCATTTTGATCTTCATTGACCAGATATCTCCATCTCTTCTGTCTTTTAATTGGTTCAGAATTCTAGCAGTGAATAGTATATGATTTCTAATTTCAAACACCAATTTTTAGGTTCTTTGAAATTAAAAAAAAAAATACTCCAATTTCAAATCTGTTGAGAAATTATCTACCTTTCTGTGCTTTTCCTGGAAGCATATGCAAGATTCTGATCCTATTCTTCCTCCTGTATCCCACAGATCGACCAGCTGATAGTATCTTAGAAAGTGGGATGCCAGAGATAGTTTTGTTTTGTCATTGGGGCTTATAATAAGTGTTTGTGCTTAAAATATCCCTCCAAGACCTTTTTTTCTATTTGAGCATAAAACTTGAGTTTGTGTTCTCTTATTATTCTGTAATTGTTAGTTCTCTTTTTATTTTCTGCCTCCAAGTAAGTAGATAGGCTTGACTTACCATAGTTTATTTCTACTGACATTAGATCAGAAAGCAGGGCCAATACTTTTCTTCTCATAAAATGTCAAGAGAGAGAAGATAGGTCACTGTACAATGTACCTCAGCTCCTAATTTCATTCATTAAAGGCAAGTTCCATTCAGTTGGGTTCATTAGGAACTATAAAGTTCCAGGGCTTCAGCAATGACAAAAAAAAAAATAAATAAAAAATAGGATTTTATGAAGAAGACCAGCAGCTTGGAACTGTAGAATAAGAAATAAAACATATTCTTATGTTATCATGTGTTATCAAGGCTCAGCAAGTGAAATTCATCACTGTCCACTAACCATATGTTAAATCTCAGGATAGGAGATGGATTTATGATTCTGACCCTTTTGTAGAAGATGGTCTCTCTGAGATTGTGGTAGAGATCTTTCCTAAGTGCACTCTGAGTCTTCTAGCCCTCAAGCACACCTTCCATTACAACCTCTGGAATTCATATACTCATTTAGGGATAAATTGTAACCCTATCTTTGGTCAAATGCTTCTTCCCTCTCCCCCCAATTAAAATGTGTATTTTCTGTGACAATCCCATTTCCTTAGAAGCTGCCTGAATTGAAGGGTACCCCTTTGTCTATCTTGAGTCAGTTGTTTAGGAAGAAGAATCAGTCAACTAGTTTTCCCAACCAGTGTTCCCAGATCTTTGTTTTACCACCATCACTCAGCAATACACTTTCCCTTAAAAATGGATACACTGTTTTGGAGATGTATTACCCACATGGGGCACACAAATCTTACCCATAAACTTTGGTACTGAAGTTTCTTCTTTACTCAGTGCCATCCAAAGGGCCTCCTTGATAACAGCATCAATGTCCATGGTCTCTAGCATCCTGGCTTTGCTTGTTTTCTTCTCTGACCCTTAATGTGGGTCCTTTCTTGCTCTATCGACTGTCACTCTCTCTCTCTTTCTAATCACCCAGACTTCTCAGCTTCCATTAAGTATTTCTTTTTTATTATTATTATTATTGATTCAAACAGTTGCTGTGTTTTTCTTCTCCTAACACCCATAGTGCTTTGCTTTTCTCTTCTTTCTATCTCTCCCTGTGTGTTTGCTTTATGTAAGAGTCACTCATGTTCCTCCAATCTCAGTACTTTATCAGAGGCAAGGTGGAATAAAGAAAAATGTGCAACAGAAGCAGACTGGTTTGATTTCCAATGGCAAAAGTTCTGCTGCTCTCTGGTTTTGTCATCTTTAAGAACTTACTCAAATATTTTGAACCTCAATGACTTTGTTACCCCCCCCCCCCTGAAAATCGGGGATAACCAACGTTGACAGGTTGGTTTTGAGGACTAACTGGAAAAAAATGCACATAAAACACCTAACACAGATTTTTGTTAAACAGCAATCAGAAACTTCAAGGAAATTATTAGTACTGAAGCTGGAAGCATCTATTATTGATCTTCACCCCACCCCCATGCTTAGCGCCTTGCCCTATGGCTGTGATGTTAATATTTATTGAACAGATAAATGAACAAGTGAATGAGTAAATGTTTTAAACATACTTCTTATTAATGAATTCTTGCACTTCTGAATAAAAATAACACACATTACACTTAAAACTGAGAAGGATGCAAATTAAGTTATTAGTCTTGCCTTCTGTATTAGTTTGTTAGGGCTGCCATAACAAAGTATAACTAACTGGGTGGCTTAAACTACATAAATGTATTGTGTTGTAGCTCTGGAGGCCAGAATATGATGTCAGGTTATTGACAAGATCAGGTGTGTCTGAAAGCTGTGAGGAAAGGCTCTGTTCCAGGTGTCTCTTCTAGCTTCTGCTAGTTTGCTGTGTCTGTTGGCTTGTATAAGCATCACCTAATCTCTGCCTTTATCATCACACGTTCTTTGTCTCCAGGTCATCTTCCCTCTGAATATATTTTTCTCTTGCATCCAAATTCCCACATTTTATAAGGACATAGTCATATTGTGTTAGAGCTCACCCTAATAACTTCACCTTAATTTGATCACCTGCAGAGACCTTAACCTATCTAATAAAAGAGTAATTTGAAAGTTAACCATCACTCCACTACATCCACAAGCCACACCCACCAGCCAATCAGGAATGAGTATGCAAATTAACCCAACCAAGATGACTGCAGCCATGGAGTGAGCAGAAGGCTTGAGTTTCCCCAGCAATGAAGGAAGCCAAGTTTTCTGCACACCGTGGCTGGCCCAGGCCTTCACTTCAATTATAGAGGATAAATAAATCTCAACAAAAATGGCTGCAGCTACAGAGCAGGCAGGAGTCTTGGCTCTACTCAAGGCTACAAAGTTCAATTATAGAAGATAAATAAATCCCAGATATCAAGGCCTCCATTTGGGTTGCCAGAGGGCATGGCCAACCTGAAAACCACCACAGGTTCCTTGCCCAGGCCACCCTATGCCCCAAGGGAACCCCCACCCTGATCCGGGAAACCCTTCAGGGAAAATCATCTGGCCCCCACCCATGCACCAGACCTCTATCCTATCATATAAAAGAGTAATATGCAAATTGACCATCACTCCAGCACATAAGATGGCTACCCCCATGTGGTCAAAGATGGCTGCTTCCATAGGGAAACATGATGGCCACCACAAGATGGCCAGCAGGGGAGGGCAGTTGGGAGGGACCAAGCCTGCAAGGGAGGGTAATTGTGGATGATCAGGCCAGCAGGGGGAGAGCAGTTGGGAGGGACCAGGCCTGCAAGGGAGAGCAGTTGGGGGCAATCAAGCCTGCATCGGAGGGCAGTTAGGAGTGACCAAGCCAACAGAGGAGGAAGTTGGGGGAAAGTGGGCCTACAGAGAAGAGCCATGGGGTGGACCCAGGCCTACAAGGGAGGGCAGGTAGGGACAAAAAGGCTGGCAGGGGAGCAGTTAGGCATCAATCAGGTTGGCAGGGGAGTGGTTAGGGGGTGATCAGACTGGCAGGCAGAAGCAGTTAGGGGCAATCAGGAGGGCAGGCAGGCGAGCAGTTGGGAGCCAGCAGGATTAGGCCTAAACAAGCAGTCAGACATCCCTCGAGGGGTTCCAGATTGGAGAGGGTCTAGGCAGAGCTGAGGGACACACACTCCCATGTACAAATTCCATGCACCAGGCCTCTAGTCTCCATATAATATAACAGTCACAGGTGGTGGGGGTTGGATTTCTGGGAAACAATTCAACTTAAAACAGCTTCTCATTTATAGAAACTGTAACATAGATGGAGGTACAAGATCAACATAAAATAACTGAACAGTATAAAAGAATAAACATTTAATAATTATACTGAATGACATAAACCCTTAAGTATTTAATAAAATGAATTAATAAATTTTGTAGGATCAAGAAAAATTTCATGATTTGAAGGAGCGCTCTTTCTTTAATAAATATTATTCCTAAAAAATCATATATTCTATATATTGTAACTGGTTACTGTTTTGAAATAGGTTTAGAATACTCGAACTAATGAGACAGCTTGAACAATAGAATCAAACTGTTAATGCAGCATCCAATAAATGTGTGTTGCAAGAAAGAAGTTTCCAGGGAACAAGAATTGCTATGGTAACCTGATATATCATTAAAAATGTAATGAATAAATATCATCAAGGTCTCAGATTCATTGCACACAAAAAACTTAAAGACTAGGATCACTAAATAGTTCTCATGTTGATTACTCAATATTTTTGTAGGCTAAATAAGACTGATTGTTAGGGGGGAAAAAAGTAAAAACATTTAAATAATCTAGGACTCCAAAAAGGTACATAAAAACTCCTTCAGTAGAGTTTTTTTTTTTTTTTTTTTTATCTAAATCACTGACATTTCCCACAAAATATTAATTTATCTGTAAAAAAAAAATAGTAATGTTAATGGGCCTGGTTATATGCTTTTCAAACAAAAACATGTTTTGTTAACTCCTAAGACTACATTAGACACTGTAGTTATTTTGGTTTCAATATGGTATTAGGAAGAAGATCTTTTCCTTAGAGGTCTTTTCTGCTGATATCTTATCCACCTTCCACTCTTCCCCCTTTTTCTCTCACCGCATCTCAATAACTCTGTTAGAAGATATAACTTGCTGTTTGTTCATTGCTGCACACTTTCTGTATCTGTCTTTAAAGAAATAAGGCAAATACTCTAGCACTTGGAGTGTTAAATGCAATTCAGCCTCTTGGACAGCAGACATAGGGAAAATACCCTGGGAAGGGTGATAAAGGAACATTGTAGACAAAGGACATCCATGCTCCTGCTTTCATGGGATCTCTGTACCCACTTTCTGTATCTTTCAAGTTATATTGTACTTTTAAAAAAAAAATATATATATATATATATATATATATATTTTATTGATTTTACACAGAGAGGAATTGAGAGGGATAGAGAGTTAGAAACGTCGATGAGAGAGAAACATCGACCAGCTGCCTCTTGCACATCCCCCACCAGGGATGTGCCCGTAACCAAGGTACATGCCCCTGACCAGAATCGAATCTGGGACCTTTCAGTCCACAGGCTGACACTCTATCCACTGAGCCAAACCGGTCTCGGCATATTGTACTTTTCTCCTCAGTTTCCTTATACCCATTTTCCATGACAGGAATATGGCAACGACAGCAGCTATCTTTATGCCCCTGCCATGCTCTTCCGACCACAGGGCTTTTGCACAAGCTAGTTCTGCTCTCTGGAACCCTGTTCCCATGTACGACCCACATGTCCTTCAGATTATAGCCCCAGATATATTCTCTCAGGTTAACATTCACCTGATGGGTCCTGTTGGTTTTCATAGCAGGTTTACATTTTATTCATAACACTTGCCATGGTGGCACTTGTATTACATTCAGTGAAAGCTCCATCTTTGGCATCGGCTATCTCTATTTTTGCTCACCACTGTGTTTCCAAGTCTAGCACATAGTATGGTCTCAGTAAGTGTTTATCAAATAAATGAATGGATAACTTGTGTTCCTGGGATTACACTTAGGCGTATCTGACTTGGCTATACTTGCATCCAAGAAGCATTCTGTTTCATGTTTGTACTGGCACAGTGTGTTGGCAATTCGTGAGATGTGGTCTCCCAATCCATAATGATACCATTAATGGCTGTTGAAAATGGAAACATTATATTGCTCTCTTATTTCTGTAAGTATGCCTGGTAAATTGCATCACACAGTTACAATGTCACCATGCTGGTTGAAGTGCATTGTTCATAATATAATGCACACAGTTGTTGATGTAATGTAGCCAGAAATTTTCTGTGGAGGAAACTGCTAGGCTTTAATGGTTTTTGGTGTAATAAATGATTGCCACTGAGAACGAAGCTGGGAAAAAGGTTACAGATAGACAGAAGCACTTGAAAGTGTAATTAGTTCTTTAGGATTTGAGGCCATGTCAATATTTGGCAGAAAAGGATTCTTGTTACAGATTCTGGGCTGAAGAGGTGGGAAGTGATAATTGTTGGTTTATCCTCTATGGTACAGTATTCTGGAATCTTGGAGAAGTCCTAAAGAAATATAAGCTTCTCTGCTTTCAAGCAGCTTATAATATAATTGGGAAATGAACCATACAAACAGAAAACAAATCTGGATTTCCAACCATGTGGTAAAACACACACACACACACACACACACACACACACACACACACCACTGCATTTTTCTATAGCCATGATTATAAGAAAGAGACAAAACTATCCCAGTAATCTACAAGGCCCTACACGACGTAAATGCCAAACACTCTTATTTCTCAGATGTCATCTTCTCCTGTTCTTTCCTTCTTTCATTGATCCGACTCCCTATTTCTACCTCAGTGTATTTGCACTTTCTGGTCGCACATGGCTGGCTTCCTCATATTCTTCAAGACTTGACTCTGTCATCTTCTCAGTGAGGCCTACTTTGGCCACTTGGTTTGGAACTATCATATCAGCCAATCTTGCTGCCCATAATCCCACTCCTTTTATCTTTTTTTTTTTCCAGATAGATTTTACACTGTCTAATAATTCTGTATATTATACTAATTTATCATGTTTTGCTGCCTTTTCCCACTAGAATGAAAGCCCCCTGAGAACAGATATTTTTGTTTGTTTTCTCCTTGCTGCTTTTCCAGTGTATAGAACACCTGATACATAGTAGGAATTCATTAGTAGATATTTGTTGAATGAATGAATGAAAGCACTGCATAGAAGAAGAAGGTAAAGTACACAGGCTTTAGAGTTAAAGACCCTAGCTCCACCTTTTACTTTCTGGAAAATTTTAGGCACAGCAGTTAACTTCTATGAACCTCATCTATAAAATGAAGACCACCCTTTCATTACTGTCTAGAATTATTTTTGTATGTGTCACTCTTTTCTGAACTGTGGAAATCAGACTGGTTCTCTCATTCTTCCATGGTTGGCCCTGGCAGGTGGAATACAGCAGGCCCTCAAAGACAGCCTTTGTTATTATCATAAAGGCCTTCTGGAGTAGTAGGTCTTGAGTAAGTACAGATTTCAAAGAGACATTAGCAGAGTCTACCAAAGCCAATAAGTTATGTGTGGAGATGGAATGAGATAAGGGTTATTAAGTGTAAGTACAGAGCTTGAGTGGAGGAAGGGCTTAATAACCAGTGGAGGAATTTTCTTGCTGTTCTCATCATGCTTAATTTAAGCAAAGGGCCTGCTCTGCACAGGAAGAAAGGAGAGTGCTGGTCAGGCTAACCATCATAGAGCCATGTGGAGGATAGCAAGATGAAGAAGGAGACATGGGAAACCAAGACCATCTCAGGAGGCCAGGATGACCAGATATTGTGTAGGGAAGGTTCTCATTTCAGATGAATGTTTGGAACTGTGGAAACCAAGTCATGAGGCTGATAGGTGCTGATAGGAAGCTTTCCTGAGAACTGGAATTTTTTTTTTTTTTTTTTTTGTCTTGATCTGGCTGGTGGTTATGTTGGTGAATACATATGCTAATTCATGATGCAGTATTCTTCATAGTATGTTAGTTCAAATTTATCAAGCTGTATACTGTACTGTGTGGAAGTTATGGTTTAATTAAAAAGTAAAATTGTGTGTGTGTGTGTGTGTGTGTGTGTGTGTGTGTGTGTTTAAATCCCATGGAAACTTGCCTAGCAGTGTTGAGGTAATGATGCTAAGGATGGCTATGCAAACAGGTAAGAAAGGGTAGATTCAAGCAAGACATTTATCAGTCATGAGTGGCTAAGAGAACTTGGCAGGACTGCTAAGGCTTGTGCTGAGGAAGGAGGGAAGAGATGCTTGTTGGACTGAGAAGGGAAGCAGGGGAGGTGCAAGGGGTGTCTCTGGGGTCATTCAGTGCTGTCTCCACGTGGTGAGCTATGAGAAGCTTCAAGTAAGAGAGTCCTCATTCAAGTTAAAAGAGGACCTGATAGTGCTTCAGACCCTGAACATTTCTGCTTTGAGTCCGTAGTGAGAGCTGTAAAATCTCCTTGTGAAAGTTGGAGATATGTTTTTAACACCACAAAGAAATGTGGAAGAGCTCTAGAGAGATTCTGGCTTTCAAAAGGAAAATACATTAGTGCCAACTATCTACAAGGAAACTTTTATGAACATTTTGAGGCTGATTTTCTTGCATAGAATCACAAAACAGCAGGACTGAAAAGGATCTCGAGGCCACTTGTTCAATAGCTTCATTTTCTTGAAGCTAATCCTCAGGAAGGAATGGTGTGGCTCTAGTGAGCTAGAGGGAACTTATTCTATGTAGTAAATTGCTCCTTAGGCCTTCCTTCCTTCATTCCCTTCCCACAAGTCTCCACTCTTTTCTCCCTTCTTCTGTTATTTTTCAAATTAGGAAGGTAAGTTTAATAATACCTTTACCTACAGGATAAATAATTACTTTCTAGATGTTTAGAAATCTTATTCATTTTTGTTCATTCTATAGTCAATGAAAATAAAACAATTGAAATGAAATTGTTCAACATATTGAAATGTGTTACAAATTCTTTATCTAATGAGAACTGTGAAGTGTAATAGCTTATTTATTTTCCGCATGGGCACTTTCTATAAAATGTGTAATAAGATTGTCTTAGGGTCAATAGCACCTTCACAAAAGGAAAACAGAAAAATTAATATTATAATCCTAGGTAAGCTATTCAAACAAACACAACAGCAGACTTAATTCTGTAATTCACACTAAGTTCTCAGTTAAATTACTCATGTTCCCAGCATGGGATTTTTACTTCAGGGTCTGTAACACTAAAACTAAAAGAAATAACATGAAAATATTGAGAGAAACATCAACAATTAAAATTTTCAAACTTAACTGAGTCATCACCAATTAAACAACTGGGAAAGTGAGTCAGTTTTGAGCTTGATCTTAGAACATTTTTAATTAAAAGGAGTACATTCATTTTCATCTCTTAGATATATTTAAGCTGCAATTTGAAATCCTAAAATATTATTTTTAAATTAGGCAGTATGGCTAAAATTTAGTAGGTCATCATGCACTCTATTAACTTGCAATACTTTTCCAATTTATTTCAATTATCAAAATGTAAAAATGTTCATTATCGCCTTTTTGTAAAGTAGAATATGTTAAATAAAAGAAATGAGACAAATTTTCTATTCTTGCAAGTACATCTGGAAAAAGAATGTGAAACTGCTTTTACCTCGTGTTCCGCCCCTAACTGGACTTTGCACTGTTTGTTCTGCTACTACCTGTGCATCATTTCTGACCTCTAACTCAGGAATGAAAAGAAAAACAGGAATGGGGAGGTGTGTTGTCTCTTTGATGCATCTGTTGATCAGAAAGGAAACTGGGAATATGGAAATGCATTTTCTCTTTGATGCAGGTTTTGATCAGCGTATTTATAAGCAGCACAGGGAGTTCTTGCAGAGAGCTAGAGATGGAAGAATTCTCTCACCCTGCTGCTGCTTCTTTGGTTCCAGTATATCTGACATGATTACAGGAAGTGCCGAGGAGCTCAGCTTTCAAGGTGGAGTTAAATCAGAGTGTCAACAAGTATTTATTGAGCATCCTCCGCAGGGCACATAACTTTGAACCGCACCCCAGGCATAAACTGTAACTCCTCACAACTCAGCTTGATGGGCATGAGATTTAAGTAGAGTTAAGAGCTTCATACTGGCACACTTTCCCTTATTTGTCCTTAACCAGGAAACTGGCATTCAATCTGATATCAAGCTGTTGTTGTTTGTGGGGACATTCACAAGGTTGGTACGGAAATGCATCCAGAGCCTGGGAAGCTCCCATCTTCTCTGTCCTGGGGTGAGTGTTGTACTATCATTTGTGACATCTTCAATTCCCAGCATCTTATGGATGTTATACTCTGTGATCTTAGTTATCCCCCTAGCCACTCAAAGTGTGTCGGTGCGGTGACATAATAGACTTCTAATTGGATTTTCCTTCTTGGATTCATTTCTACTGACACATCCCTCTCCAAAAAGAACTCTAAATGCTTACCCAATGTTGCTGTTATGATTATTCACTCTCTCACCTAGTAAGGTCAGAAATCCACTTGGGGCCTTGTCTCCATGGTGTCTGGGTCTGAGCTGCTTAATTCCGGAACTTCAACCTCTCCTTCTGCATATAGCGTCAAAATTCAACGAAAGGTCCGTGTGATATTATAGTGGTGGTTCCCACTCCTTAATAATGATCTCAATTATCTAGTATCTTTCTTTTATTTTTTTTAAAATATATTTTATTGATTTTTTACAGAGAGGAGGAGAGAGGGATAGAGAGCTAGAAATGTCGATGAGAGAGAAACATTGACCAGCTGCTCTTGCATACCCCCTACTGGGGATGTGCCCGCAACCAATGTACATGCCCTTGACTGGAATGGAACCTGGAACCTTTCAGTCTGCAGACTGCGCTCTACCACTGAGCCAAACCAGTTTCGGCTGGTATCTTTCTTTTTAATAAAAAGTCCTTGAGCCCCATCTCTGGAAATTTTAATTTCAGTAGATCTGAGAGGAATTTGATGGGCAGGGGGGTAGGTGGGTGGGGTGGTGAACACCACTTTAAGCTACTCAGAGTATGGTCTTCAGACCAGCAGCCTGGGATTCATCCAGGGGCTTGTTAGAAATGCAGAGTACAGGCCTCACTACATTAATAGCAATTGACATTTTAACCAGATCTCCATGCATAGTCATAAGAACATTTGAGAGGTTCTGTGAAAAACTGACCCAGAAGCAGAAACTCTGGATCATGCTCTCAGACTCCTGTTAGCAAAACTTGAGTGACCTATGCCAAAGCCGGTTTGGCTCAGTGGATGGAGCGTCAGTCTGTGGACTGGAAGGTCCAGGGTTCGATTCTTGTCAAGGGCATGTACCTTGGTTGCGTGCACATCCCGGTAGAGGCTGTGCAGGAGGCAGCTGATCTACGATTCTCTCTCATTGATGTTTCTAGTTCTCTATCCCTCTCTCTTCCTTTCTGTAAAAAATCAATAAAATATATTTTTTAAAAAAAACAAAACAAAAAAAAACTTGAGTGGCCTAGGACTTGGGCTTTCAACTTTACTCATTCTGCCTAGGGAAAAAAGAGAGTGACAGAGAGAAGCAGGGGGGATATAAATAATACTTCACATGATGGGAATCTAATGATTTGTAAAGAGGTCTTTTAGCAACAAAGATGAATAGAAAAATAATGAAGGGAACTGAACATGCCAGGCGGTATGTCTATGTGTGTACTTCGGGGGTGTGTGTGTGTGGGTGTGTTTGTATGTAATGTGTGTGAGTGTGGTATGAGTGTTTTTGTTTGTGGTGATAGCAAACCCAAAATCCCTTTGTCCACTGTATTAGTTTACTAGGGCTGATATAACAAAGTAGCACAAATTGGTTGGCAAACTGTGGCTCACGAGCTACATGCGGTTCTTTGGCCCCTTGAGTGTGGCTCTTTCACAAAAGACCACAGCCTGGGCGAGTATTTTGAAGAAGTGTCATTAGAAGAAGTCTAAGTTTAAAAAATGTGGCTCTCGAAAGAAATTTCAATCATTGTACTGTTGATATTTGGCTCTGTTGACTAATGAGTTTGCCGACCACTGGCTTGAACAATAGAAATGAATTGCCTCACAGTTCTGGAGACTGGAGTAGCATCAGTGTCTACTGGACTGGCTCCTGCTGAGGGCTGTCGGCAAAGGAGCTGCTTTGGCCTCTCCCCAGCAGCTGCACTTCCCTGGCTTCTGGTGCATGGCTCCAGCCTTCACAGGGCACCCTCCCTCTGTGGGTATCTGTCTCCAAATGCCCCCTTTTTATAAAGACACCAGTCACATTTATTTAAGGCCCATCCTAATGACTTCATTTCAACTTGTTCACTTCTGTGAAGACCTTAACTTCAAAAGAGGGCACATTCTAAGGTCGTGGGGATTAGGACTTCAACATGTGAGTGTGCAGGGGAATGATTCAAACAGTAATATTCACAATATTAGCAAACTGCAAATGAGAAGGGGGACATGGGGAGACCTGTGCACCCCCCCCCCCTCCACAATCATCCCAATTGGGGATTAGATCAGGACACTTGCACACAAATCCTTTCTGAGAATTCCTATTCTCTGACCTTGAGGTCACACCTGCCCAGACTGATTATGCTTGACATCATTCAAAAAACAAAACTCCTTCTGGTTTGCTGACTTTTACTTCTTGACATAAGTGAATGGAGGACCAAGACAAACGATCTCCGAAGGACTACTGGCAAGGTTTATTTCCACTAAAAATCAAACCCACCATAATTTCCTTTTAATGGCCCAACTGATCCCTGACCAAGGCCTACAAATCTACCAGGCCGTCAGTCTTCACAGCTTCGGGAAGACAAAAATGTCAGTGATTTTCTTTACTAGGCCCGATGCTGGGGCCCTTGGGTCCTGGTTTTATTATTGCTGTATCCATGAGGTGTGGTCTGTGCATAATCTGAGAAAGTCAGCTACATGCTAGATAACCTTGATTTAAAGCAAAAAGCCGTGGATGGACTAACTTCTCCAAATAATAGCATACTCAGAGAAAGGAATGAAATGAAACCTAGAGTGAGAAATGGCCCAGATTTGAACAGCTTGTGTATTCACAGACTCTGAGTGGACATAGATGAATCATGCCACCAGGTAGGAAAACTTGCACCCTACAACCATTTCTGAGACTCTACACAATTATAGTGAGGAACTCATAGTGGAATAAAAACTTTTCATATGAAAACTGTCAGTTGTATCTCTGTTAGTGAACGTAAATCAAGTTCAAGGTGACCCAGACAATTTGGAGAAGTAGACACATGCAAATGGAGCAGTTTCACAGGTAATTCATGTAGAATGATTCAAACATTGTAAAATTGATGAAATTGATTTGGCAAAAGAGTGACAACTAGGTATCAGAAGCAGGTTGAGAGTAGAGCATGCAGGATTAAGATGTGCATATAGGATAGAAAGAACTTAGGATAAGGGTTTTCAAAAGTTTAAATTATGACATAGTGTAAAATAATTTTACATTGTGACCTAGAATATGCACACACACACACACACACACACACACACACACACACACATATATATATATATATATATATATATATATATATATATATATATATTAAACTTTAATATGCAAATAGACTGAACAGCAGAACAACTGAATAACTGGTCACTATGTTGTGTGCTGACTCCAGGGGGTGTGTGTGGAACATGGTGGGTGTCAGCCATGGCAGGATAGTAGAGCGGGTGAGCTGGGGCGCCAGACCAATGTGGGATGCCAGTTGCTGTCATTGGGGTGAGCCTTCATTAGTTACTGAAGATGTTTTTGCTCCTGCATGGGCACTTGCACCTGCTGCTGGTGCCGGCCCCACTTGCACTCACAGCTGGCACTGGAGCTGCTGCATCACACCTATTGCCAGTGCCCAGCACTGTTCATGATTGTTTTGTGTCAGCAGGTGCAAGCAGTGGCTGCCAGCCCCGGTCGCCCCTGAGGGCTTCTTCACCTACCCCTGCTCCTGAAGGGCGATCAGGGCAGCAGCTGCTACTCCCACCCGCCAATGGTGCCAGCCCCACTTGCACCCACTGCTTGCGCTGGCCCCAATGACACCATCAGTGGGTGTGAGCAGGGGCAGCACTGTCAGCATGTGGAAGCAGGGGCAGTGAAAGTGGGACTTCCAGCAGACAGGGGACTATGGTGGGAGGGACTGCATGGGGGTTCAGAGGATGGCTGAGATCCACCCCTGTGGCCACTGCAGACTCACAACCCACAGTTCCTTTCAAGGTGCACAAATTTGTGCACTGGGCCCCTAGTATATGTATAAATCTGGAACAAATGTTTAACAAAATAATGCCCTTATTATGTGAGACTAGATTTATATTTTATTCTACTCCAACTTCCCCCAACTCTCCTCTTCTCTTTCCTGTCATACTATTCTACTCCATTCATTTTCATTCCAGGCTATTCTATTTTTATCCTATTCTACCCTATTTTATTTGTCTTTATCTTGCTTATTTATTTTGTATTTTGATGCTGGTGTGACCCACTACATTGATTTTATATCTCACCTAATCTGGCTTGTAATCTGGAAAGGTTGAAAGGATTAGCTTTATACCAGTGGTTCTCAGCAGGGAGAGAGTATTAGATGAAGGTTGTCTCAACTGGGAGGATACTTCTTGTATCTAGAGCAGTGTTTCCCAACCTTCTCTCATGATGAGAATCACCTGGTGGAGTTGTTAGAACACAGATTCCTGAATCCCAACTAAGAAGTGCTAAACTAGAATTTTTGAGAACATATAGGTAAAATTACATACCTAACTTAGTGCTCTGTATATAAAATCTGTCTTAGAGCACTAGTTAAGTATACATACCTAACTTAGTGCTCTGTATATAAAATCTGTCTTAGAGCACTAGTTAAGTATACAATTTTACCTATATGTTCCCAAAAATTCTAGTTTAGCACTTCTTAGTTGGGATTCAGGAATCTGTGTTCTAACAACTCCACCAGGTGATTCTCATCATGAGAGAAGGTTGGGAAACACTGATCTAGAGGACTGAAGTCAAGACATTATAAAACAATCTACAGTGCACAGACTACAACAAAAATTATCCTGCCCCAATGTCAATGCTGCTGCTGCTGCTTCTGAGAAACTCTGCTTTGTCCTTAGCACTCTTCTAGATATTTTTAGAGTGTGATTTTCAATCTAAGTTCTTTGGAGCCCATCAAAGTGGTACAGGCAATGAGAGTTGGGAGAAGGTTATAGGGACCTTTGACTCTTGGCTCTCTCCCATGGCAATCAGAAAAGGCTAGATTTATATATGTAGGAAGACCAACTCATCCTGGTATGCTTGGAGTTTACCTGGTTTTAGCACTTTAAACTCCCTCACTCCGGTAAACAAAATCAGTTGGTCACCCTATAGTGTGCTTGACAGAACAATGGTTCTTTTTACAAAATCATTTCTTTCTTTTTCTTATATACTTGACAAACATTATTATGTTAGTTTCAGGTGACTGTCCTAATAAATCTTGCACTTATTTGACACAATACATAGTTATTAGAATGTTATTGAGTATATATTCCTATGCTGTACTTTACATCCCCATGCCTATTCTATAGCAACAAATTTGTACTTCTTAATTGCTTCATCTTTTTCATCTATCTTCCCAACCCATACTTATCTGGCAACCATTCAAATGTTCTCTATATCTATGAGTCTGTTTTTGTTCTTGTTTATTTTATTTTTTATAAATATGTATTTATTGCAATTTTATTGATCATATTTTCTCTCTTTGTTTCTTTCTTTCTTTCTTTGATTCTTTCTTTCTTTTTCTTTCTTTTATCTTTCTTCTCCTCCTGCTCTTCCTCCTTTTCTTCCTCCTCCTCCTCTTCTTCCTCCTCCTCATTTTTATTCTTATTTTTATTCTTATTCAATAATAACCTTTAACATTTCATGGTGATGAACTCATTTAGCTTTTCCTTATATGGGAAGCTTTTTATCTGTCCTTTGATTAAAAATTATAGCTTTGGTAATCTTGTTTGTAAGTCCTTGCTTTTCATCACTTTGAATATTTTTTGTCAATCCTTTCTGGCCTGCAAAGTTTCTATTGATAAATCTACTGACGTCTTATGGGAGCTCCTTTGCAGGTAACTAGCTTCTTTTCTCTTGCTGCTTTTAAGATTCTCTCTTTGTCTTTAACCGTTTGCATTGTAATAGTGAAGTGTCTTGATGTGGACTTCTTTGGGTTCATATTGTTTGGAACTTTCCGAATTTCCTAGACTTGTATGTGTATTTCCTTCAGCAAGTTGGGGAAGTTTTCTGTCATTATTTTTCAAATAGGTTTTCAATTCCTCGCCCTCTCTTTTCGCATATCCTCATGATGCGAATATTGGTACTCTTGAAGTTGTCCTAGAGGCTCTTTAAATTATCTTCATATTGGGGGGTTGTTTTTTCTTTTTGCTGTTTTGATTAGATGTTTTTTCATTCCTTATATTCCAAGTCACTGTTTTCATTCTTGGCTTCAATTACTGTATTGTTGATTACCTGTTAATCAACAATTAAATTATTAAATTATCCTTCATTTTAGTTAGTGTATCCTTCATTTCTGATTAGTGCTTTTTTATACTGTTGAAGTTCTTGCTAAGTTTATTGAGCATCATTATAACCAGTGTTTTGAACTTTGCAGCTAGTAGATTACTTGTCTCCATTTTGTTCAGTTCCTTTTTTAAGAAAGCATATTTTTGTTGATTACAGAGAGGAAGGAAGAGATAAAAACATCAATAGTGAGAGAGAATCATTGATTGGCTGCCTCCTACACACCCTCCACTGGGAATCGAATCTGCAACCTGGCCATGTGCCCTGACCACGGCACTGAACCATGACCTCCTAATTTATAAGTTGACACTCAACCATTAAGTACACTTGTGAGATGGATGCCAATATTTGAAAATTATTATATTTCACTTAAATTTTTTGGTTTAATGTCTTCTGTATATCTCTGGTGCCATTCAAGTTGCTGCTGCAGTGCTGAAGCTCAGAGGGAGTGAGTCTGAATAAGTTTGTGCAAATACCCCTAGGAGGACCGCCTGGGATTCCAGAAGCCCTCTATCTCACTTATCCACAACCCTACTGTCTTTTATAGCCAGAAGTTATGTGGACTTCTCTTCCTAGCACTGGAATCCTAGGCTGGGGAGTCTGGTGTGATGCTAGGACCCCTCACTCCTCAGGAGGAAACCACTACAGCTAAAATATGCCTCCCAATTTTTATCTACCACACATAGGTGTGAGTCTAGCCCCTTTCCTGCATCCACCTCTCCTACCATATTAACGTGGCTTGTTCTCTCATTCCCTAGTTTTAGGACTTTCATTCAGCCAAATGTCAAATGGTTCTGAATGATGATTGTTCTATAACTTAGTTGTAATTTTGATGTGGTTGTGACAGGAAGTGAGTACCACATTTACCTACCTGCCATCTTGAATGGAAGTCCCCAGAGAGTGGTTTTTAAAAATATAAGTCTTTTAAGAGCATAAATATTATCATGGAAAAATATTGAGGAGACTGTGAAGAAGATCTCCTAGGGATCATTTCTTAAATGTTATTAATGATTTGGGGAACAGTCTGGTGAAGAAATGTTAAATAACTAGGTTTTTCTCCCCAGGTTGAGAAAGATCTTAATCACCATCTTCACTAGAAGGAAGCTAGGACTCTATTTCAATGATTTTAAGCAGTTGTTCTCTGCTTCTGTATTCGACAGGTTAAGAGGAATTCTAGTGAAATATTGGGACAAACTTCTGGCCTTGGAAAATATTTGTAATGTCTTATTCTCTCTCTCTCTCTCTCTCTCTCTCTCTCTCTCTCTCTCTCTCTCTCTCTCTGTGTGTGTGTGTGTGTGTGTGTGTGTGTGTATGTGTGTGTGTATATTTTTAATAAAGATAAGAATGTTTCTTTTAAAATATGAACTGAACAAAATGAAGGCCAATTTTTGAATTGGGTACTTCTTATAGAAGAGGGACTTTGGGCTGTGGCCTCTTGAACTTCCTCCAGTCTGTTATTCTACAAATGGCTTACACCTTTATCTGGTAAGTGCCCTGAGCTAGATTCACTCTGTAATTAATGGAAAAGGACACAAATCTTATCCTTTAGGATATGGCATTCCCCAAACAGTCAATCAAAATTCAACTGCATTTTTTTTTAGGTCAGATTTTCTTAAAAGCATCCCTGTAAGGATATTTTTTCTAGTTCCTGCAAGCCAATTTATTGTAGTTGCTCAGGTAGTTTCTCTCAGACCCCAGAGGTACAACTAATTAAACTTCAACAAGGTAGCACCCGACCTCCCTGCCTAACCTTCTTTCAGTGCTGTTTTCTTATATTTTGGCTCAGTGTTCTCTTATACCTTTAGCAGAAGGCCAACAAACATTTTTCAGAGCTATAATTAATAATATAGCTGTTGTCTTTCAATGCTTCAAAAGCAATAGAAAAATTCCCTGTGATGGCGATTGGCTGCCCACTTAAAATGGTTACATGATCAGGTTAGCTTCCTTTGTACTTCCTTTCTCTAGAAGAGACCATAATAGCATTTTATCTTGAGAAAAGGGGATATCAGCCCAAAGGTGAAAAGAAGGAAGATGCAGAGTGTCCCCATTCATTTTTAAAATAGAAGCTATGTTTTATTTCCCCGATGGGTTGAGATCTTGTCAAGTGTGACATGTTGGCGAAGTCTGACTCAGGAAGTGAAAGGGCTGCTCATTGAGCTGGAAAGCCCTAGAAAGGGGTGTTCACGTGAGCTCAGCTGCTGTGGCCTTCACTGCCCCCTTCATGGAAACTCCCTGGGAATGCAGAAGGAGGACTGCAGAGGGGCTATGTATGGATTTACAAATGAGTCTCTTCCACCAGTGTGACAAGATGCTTCTCCATGTAAACAGTGCCTTCTTAACAAGGCGACACCTCATTTCCTTCCCTTAGGAATAAAAAGAATGTCTTTGAGAACTCAGGAAGTGTGTCACCTGTGTTTACAGTATTTTAATTATTATAGACCCATTTGTTCAATTTAAGAGGCCGTGGATAATACTTACTTAAATACCTGAATGGCCTAGCCTGCATGCAAAGAGTCACTGAGCTATAAAATACTCATTTGCCAAACTCCGTTGTTGTCTTAGACCATTAGTTACTACGGAGATCCATAATGATCCGGCCATTTCCAGTGATAAGCAAAAGAGAAGCGGCTCATTGTCTGCAGCACCCGCAACTAAAATTACTTGGTTGCAGTTCTTAACTGAATGGTTCCATTGGCTAGTAGTTCTTCCTAAAATTAAAGTTTTTTTTTTTTATTTGTCAAAGGTATTTTATTTCCTTAGACAATGGCATATATATTTTTGTGTTCTAGAATACATATTATGTCCTTAGCCAAAATTGACTACAGAAATCTGCAATTCCAAGTGAAATATTATTAAGCTAATTTCTTCGGGCATAAGTGAAAAAGTCCCTGCATATAGTCTCATACAAAGTAAATGGCCTTATTTCAGCTTGCTTCTGCTTGGAACACAATGGCTCAGCACAGACATTTAAAAACCAAGTTGGAAAAGGGAATAATATGAAGAGAAGAAAAATGAATTGCAGATTCAGAATGCTTTGGTACTTTGCTAAACATTTCTAGGCTAGGGAAGAAAACTAACCTGATAAATACCATAGGAGGAGAGGGTCAGAACTTCAGAGCCTACCTTGGTAGGGGAGTAAAAACACAAAAGCACTAAACTAATTTAAATACATTATAAATAGGAATAGGGGTGTGTGGAAGGGAGCAGATAAGCAGGAGAAGAGGAGAAAAGGAAGACTAAGGGAGCTGGTGAGGAGTGAGGCGCTTCAATAGGAGCCTATTGAATATATGAGACTATTATGCACTCATGCTTCCTAATCAATAGAATTCTTTCCCCTGGAGATTTGATTAGAAAGTTTGCTCAGTATTTTCTGTCCCAAAAACACTACTTCTGTCCCCAAAACACTATTTCTTGTGCCTTTCATGTTGCACAGCTACAGGAAGCCCTCTCTTCAGCTTCTGGGCCTGATTTTTCTTTCCAGGGGAAAAACTTAAAAGTGCATCCTTCAGCTAGTGTGCACCAGGTGTTTAATATTTGCTTCACTTCTCCCCTTCCTGGGCACCCCAAACACACACACACACACACACACACACACACACACACACACACACAAATATATAAAGAACAATAAGATTATCTCCATTGAGCCAAACAGTACAATCCTCTGTCCTCCCAATATTAACCCTTTGTGCATGTCAACACATGATATCAGTGCCCACTTGAAGGGATTGAACAACCAATTCTGCAAATAGAAAGATTAATCTGTTCTTTCACAGTCTGTCTAAAACGATGTGTTCTCTCCAGGCCCTCAGAAAAGATGGAATTCTTATCCTATGCCAGATATGAGGTTGCCCTCTCATAGGCAGCTCAATTCCTTTCATATCCATTTGTGGAAGTTTAATTATATCTACAAAGTTCTAAGTGGGTCGGATGTATTTGAAGAGGCTGCATATTAATAGAATTATCCACTCTCCACCTTTATTGTTCAGTCTCTCCATATCTTCCTGAATTTTCAGTTTTCTGTGGTTGAAATGGGACTAATGCAGGACCTCACCAACCTGAGGGTAGATAAAGGTGATCATCAAATCCCTAGAATTTTCTCTGCTTCCTTATATACGAATGGGGTGACCTTCCAGGGGCCAAAAAGCTAATAACCTCAACCCATTACTATCTGGGATAGTGACTCACAGGTTCTTGGGAATAGTTCAGAAGCTGTTATCAGCAGTTGTTCTTTTTATTTTTAAAGGTCTCTCTCTCTCTCTCTCTCTCTCTCTCTCTCTCTCTCTCTCTCTCTCTCTCTCTCTCTCTCTCTCCCTCGCTCTCTCTCTCCTTTATGGGTGTCATTCTCACTAGACCCAAACTTGATTGCAAAAAAAAGTGCATTTGGCATTTGAAAAACACACTTATCAGCACCATGAAGTAAACGTAATTTTCAAATGTTAAATATCCTTCAGGCATTAAGGAGTAATGCAGTCCTACCTAATCTCTTAAACAATAAAGATAAAGCAATCACTGAGTCACAAAATGTTACTGTCAGAAGGAATTTAAAAACCTGACAAATTTTGGGTGTCAAGGAACTTTTAGAGGATTCTTATAGAACAGGCCAACATAGCTATGATCCTAAAGAAACTTTCTAAAATAGAACTTATCTCTCCTCCTTACATGTTTTAGGCACCAAACCATTCTTTTTAGAGTAAACTAATATTTGAAAACTACAGGCCTCATGCACGACATTCATGCATGGGGACAGGGGAGGGGGGTGGGACTCAGCCTGGCCTGCACTCTTTCACAATCTGGGACCCCTCAGGGGATGTCTGCCAAGGGGTCCTTAGTGCTGCTGTGGAGGCAGGAGGGGTTCCTGACACTGCTACTGCACTCACCGGCTTCTGGCTGAGCTGTGCTCCTGCATTGAGCATCTGCCCCCTGGTGGCCACTACGCATCATAGCAAATGGTCATTCTGCTGCTCAGTTTATTTGCATATTAGCCTTTTATTATATAGGATAGACTATTACTAATTAGCATATCTTGAATATTTACTGTGTGCCAGGCACAGTTTCAAATGCTTTAAATATATTGATTCACTTAGTTCTTTTACCAATGGAATATAGAATTTTGCATAAGGTCACATAGCTCATATGGGACTGAGCTGGGATTTCATCAGAGATAATCTGGGTCCAGATTACTGTTCTCTAGTGCAGATAATAAACTATGCTAACTAAAAATATTTGCAGTGTAATACTTTTCCAATCTCCCTTCCTGTTTGGTTACATTACCCCAAAGTCAACTACTCACATTGCTCCTGACTTTAGACTACACCCTCCTTCCCCCGCAGTCTGCTTACAAGTACATTTGGCCTTAATGACCAAGCTCTGGCTAATGGGATACAAAACATGTTGGAGGAATCCCAGGAAGACTTTTTAAAGGGATATGATCCCACTAAAAGGCATCTCCTCCTGTCCTTCTGCTTGTCCTCCTTCAGACTTGCAACTCAGATAAGAATGTTGGTCTATTATAATCCCATGATAGCATGACCTTGAGGTTGAAGCCATGTGCTGGAATGGTGGAGTAGAAAGGTAAAAGCCCACTCACCAGACTTTGCTTTTAAAGACACATTTGTAATGGCCAAAAAGCTTGTTACAGCTTTTTTAAAAATGGAGATCTCACTTGAACCTTGTTTCTATGAATTTCCCCTAATTTTGTCTATACTGACTTGTCCATTTCTTGCCTTCTCTTCTTTCTATCCAGTCTCCTGAGTTGGTTTTTTTCTGCCCTATCCCTTTCCTTTTCTACCTTCATTTTTTCATTATCTTTGTCCTCTTTGCTATTCTTTCATCTCCTTATTATTCTCTCTAACTTTCTTTATGCTATGTGTATGATTTCTCTTAAAGAAAAAAAAAATAAATAAGTACAGCCCTAATCATTGTGGCTCAGTGGATAAAGAATTGGCCTGCGGACTGAGGGGTCCCAGATTTGATTTCCGTCAAGGGCATGTCCCTTAGATGCGGGTACATTTCCAGTGGGGGTGTGCAGGAGGCAGCTGATCGATGGTTCTCTCTCATCAATATTTCTAACTATCCCTCTCCTTTCCTCTCCATAAAAAAAATCAATAAAATATATTTTAAAAAATTATATAAAAATAAAAAAGTAAGTACATGAATTAAAAATGCATATGGAAAGCACTATGTAATTTTGAATGAAAATATAGTAATTGTGTTTGCATAAGAGGATTGTGGATGATTTTATTACTACTTTATCACTAATAATACTAATATTATATGGATTTTTCAACAACATATAATAATAAATTGAATGTTTAAAATGCTCTGTAAAAGTTAGTATTAGCCATTTTGCATTTCTTTCCTTTTTTTTTTTTTAATCCAGAGAGGTTTCCTTCATCATTGAAATGTGCAGAGATTGCCATTGATGTATGGCTGGGTAAAGTAAACCTGTTTTAATATCTGAGCAGGATAAATATAATTAGAAAGTTAAATATATTTTTAAAATCATGTAATACATTTTAATTCCCCAAAACTAGGATTTGGGGATTTTCTGCAGTTTGTATTATTTCTGCCAGTGAATGCCTCCATGCAGAAGATATGCTAATTGAAAATTAGCAATTGGCTAATTTATTAAAAGTATATTTCCTAAAATCACTTTTAGCTGTAAGAAAACAAAGTGTATACTGAGAATGAATAGTATAACATACAAGATAACTAACTGCTCTCATTATTACTGATACCTGGGTGTCTGTGCAGAATGAGGAGCCATGAATGGGCTTACTTTTACTTTCTAAGTATCTTCTTTCTCTAACCCAGTGGACACTTTCCTTCTCAGAGTCTCCAAGTATTTTATAGATTTAAGGAGGAGAAGTTACTTTCAAATTCTCCAATTCTGCAAAAAGTGGTTGAACAAGGAAATCATTTTTTTTAAAACAGAGCCAAGCTACTTAAAATGAATTTTATTTCATTTGTGCACATTTTCAATTTCTTAGCACATCCTTTAGTCCTCAGTGGAAGAGATAATATGAAATTTTCTTTTAATATTGACTTTATAAAGATTTCAGTGGAGACTTTTGCTGAGAAAGCTAGGAAAAGGGGAATCTGATTTACATCTGTTTCTTAAAAGTGGAATATTTCTGACAACTACAATAAAATATATGTTCATTTCTAAAACTTTTGAAATTTGGGGCAAATAGGGCTCTATCATTGATTACCCTGGGAAATTAGCATATGATCTGATAATATCATGGATCTGTTGGTATTAAGTCATTGTGCAACAGGGACCTATTAGTCTAAGAGGGAAATAAAGCATCTTCCTGGCATTTAGCTTTCTTCAAGCATTTACTGCTATTTGTGTTTTTCATGAGTGTCTTGTCAGATCTTGCAGCTTCATTATGTCTCAGGATTTCACTGTTCTCTTTTAACCCTTTTATGCTTCCCTATTTGCTCTGGATGCTTTATTTTGCCATCAGTGAGAAAGCTGGTGATTTTGATGTAGAAGGAAACATAACCTATAGTTTAAAGTCACTGTCAAGAAATGTGAAAAATTGCTATGTTCTGGGAATCATAAATTGTCTTGTCTCTCCAGATAGTTCAGATTTTTGTTATGGGCTCCTACAGTCTCCCTTTTTTTCTTTTCTCGCTCTTTTTAAAAAAAAATTTTTTTAACAATATTAAAAGCCAGTTCAATGATTTCCTTATCTAAGGAGACCAGCTGTTTCCTGGAGGTTGGATCTTTTCTCTCCTTTTTAAATCAATGTCTTTCATAGGGAGACAGAAATATGTGTATGACTTACAGGATTTGTCTTCATAATGATGAATGTTTGGTTAGAGCATTGATTATAATAGAAATCAGACTTTGAAAAGCAATTTAAAGCTATGGTATCTGTCTGTTACAATCATTAAAACCTAATGAGTATATTTCATTGGTGTGGTTAATCTTTCTACAGTCTAATGTGGGAAAGATTACATTTGGTGTATGATAAGCATTTTGCTGATTAGCCCCCAAATTATATGCTATTTAGGCCATTACTTAAATGCTATATAGAGTAGAGTCTGCTTCTTCACCAACAATCATGTGGAAAATATACAGATTCAGGCAGAATTAAAAGAACATTTCTGTATTCTAACTGCAAGATACATTACATGTGATTAAAATTTTAAATTGTTGCAGGAGCAGTTGTTTTCAAAGAGATCAAAGGTTTGCTTTATGCATACATCTTACCACAGTTTATAATTATTTATCAAATGTCTGACAAGTCTAATGAGCTTTGCCCATACTTTCTATCCCTCTTGATACAACTATAGTTTATTCTATTCACTTTTGAAAACCATAAATGTGCATAAAGCCAGAACTGGCATAGTAATTTTTTTTTCTAAATTGGGGGACTTTATTTTAAAGCAAGTAGCTTAAAAAAAGACAACTGAAGCTTAGGTTTGAAACATCTGAAATTAAAAAAAAAAAACAACTTCATGTAATTGGAGTTTGATTTTTCAAAGAAGTGTAGAGTTTTAGATCTGGAATATAAGAGTAGAGGTTATTTAATCCAATTCCTATTTATTTTTTTTAAAAGAAAATATGGAGGACAAAAATAAATCAAAAGGGAAGTTACTCTTAAGAGATAATTTATTTAAAAATGTGAGGTACTAATGATAAGGAGTTTCTCTATGTTTATGTAAATTAATGTACATTGATATACCCACATGTCTTGCTCTATAGTAAAAGTAACAGAAAATGTAAGCTGGCTTCAGTGATGAAGAACATCTATTGGTGCCGGGACTGGTTTGGCTCAGTGGATAGAGCGTCAGCCTGCGGACTGAGGGGTCCCGGGTTCGATTCCGGGCAAGGGCATGTACCTTGGTTGTGGGCACATCCCCAGTGGGTATGCAGGAGGCAGCTGATCGATGATTCTCTCTCATCGATGTTTCTGACTCTCTGTCCCTCTCTCTTCCTCTCTGTGAAAAATCAATAAAAATATATTTTTAAAAAAAGAACATCTATTGGCTTCTGTAATCAGAAAGTCTCAAGACTGCCAGTTTTCAAGGTTGGTTTGATTGAGCAGTTCATTGACATCATAGAGGTCCTTATTTTCTTCCCATCTTTCCTTATTGTCAGCTTCATCCTGAGGCTGACTTCTTCCATTGTGGCAGAATGCCCTGTCAGTTTTAGGTTTTATATCTATATATTTACCAACCATGTATAAAAAGAAATTGGGCTCTCTCAGATGAACAGATCACCTTCTTTCCCAGAAGTCCCCAGAAAACTCCCCTCATGTTTACATTGGACCAATACCTCTCACCAGAATTACACCAGAGGTTGAATTGCTTAGGAACTGGTATATTGGACAAGTAGCTAGGATCTGGGTTTAGCCCTGTGCCCCTAACCATTTACTACAATTAAAACTGACTATGTTAAACCATTAGGGCCTATTCCTAGAGTTGGAAGAAGATGTATGCTCACTCCCCTAACTACCAATTTCCCACCTCTATCCCATATTTATAGGACAAATATACATCTTTTACTTTTTTTAATGAATGACTGCATGTGATCTTATTTATTGTAAGAGAGAGAGACAGAAAGAGAGAGAGAGGGTGTAGGGGAGAGTGAGAGAGAGAGAGAGAGAGAGAGAGAGAGAGAGAGAGAGAGAGAGAGATCAATTTGTTGTTCCATTTACTTAGGCATTCATTGATTGCTTTTGGTATGTGCCCTGACCAGGGATCAAAATAGCAAACTTGGCATGTCAGGAAACCACTCTAACCAACTGAGACACCTGGCTAGGGCTTTACCTTTTAATAATCATAAAAGTAATTTATGCTCATTGTAGAAAATTTGAAAAATTCTTACCAGAATAATAAAAACATAATTCATAATCTCACTTAGAAATTATGACTAACCCCAATGTTAACTAACCATGAACATTTGGTGCATCTTCTTTTTATCTTTTTAAAAGATGCAATGTTAACATTATACAATATCTATTCTGTCTTTCAGTAAGTATATTTGCGTTTCTGTCTTCAGTTTTATATTCTGCTAGAGGCCTGGTGCACTAAAATTCATGCTTTCAGGAGGGACCCTCAGCCCGGTCTGCATCCTCTCACAATCTGGGACCCCTTGGGTAGGGTCCCTAGGTCTGGCCTGAGATCAGGGCCTATTGGGACTTTCCTTCCCCTGGCTGCAGGAAACTGGCCTCACCCCCACTGCTGCCACTACTTGCCATCTGTGCAGCTCTCCCCCTCCCCCCTCCCCTGTAACCAGTGGACTCTCTCTGCAGGCAATAGGCATGGGGTGTGATGTCTTGACTGATGGGTGATTGCTGGCTGGCTGCAGTGCTGCCAGTGGCCTTGCCTCCCTCTTTCTTTGCTGGAGGGCAGGGCCAGCCCTGTGAGGGGCCATCTGCCTACCTGATCACTCCTAACCACTCTACCTGCCTGCCTGCCTGATTGCCCCTAACCACTTGCTTGGGGGCAGGGCCAGCCCAGTGAGGGGCTGCAGTAGTTCTGGTCTCTGGTCGTTCTGGTCATTATGCTTATGGTGGCTGGCCTTTTATTATATAGGATTTTAGATTTCAATCTAGCACTATTGGAAGCCTTTCCCCATAACACTGAGAAGCTTGACTATCAAAGATAGTTAAGGAGTAGACTTATTTGGGAGATAAAAACAGTTATAAGCAATGCCAAGTACCTATCATACACCAGTCATTGATAAGTTTCTCAAATATCTATGGTATGGTCTCTGCATTTATAAAATGAGGATAAGAATTGCATATACTTTAATGTGTGATTGTGATAATTCTATGAATGACACTTTAATAATGTGCTACCACATAGTAAACACTTAATATTAGAAAGTATACTAAAAAAATGCACACAATTATATATGAGCAAAGATGTTTCCAGAAACAGTGATTGTAATAGTGAGCAACCAAAAACCACCAAAATGTGCATCTATAGCAGCATAACTAAATAAAAAGTAATGCATTACTCTATGGAATATTGTATGGCCATTGAAATGAATCAGATGTATCAAAACTCTTTCATTAGATTGTAAGGCCAATGAAACAAGGATACCACTCATTATTTCATTCTCCAGAAGCAAGACTGGCACGTAGACAGTTCTCAGTGGTTATTAATTAAAAGAAAGAATAACTATGAATTAACAGGGACAAGCAACTATTACATATTAAGTGAAAAAAGCAAGTTATAGAACTTTCCTCCCATTCTTCACTTCCTTTTCTTATCCTTTAGGTTTCTGTTTCTCTGAGAGTGTTTTCTCCCTTCACTCCTTGCAGGCCCCCTCTGTGTTCTCTATTCCAGCCCTGGGTTTGTTGCCTTCCTTGGGCTGATGATAGTTTATAATTTGTTGTTTACTTGTTAGTCTGAAGTTTTGGCTTTTCTCTATTTCCTTCTTTCACTGAAATATAAAGTACCTAAAGCAGGAATCATGTCTTCTGTTCACCATTATAACCCTGCAGCCAAATACTTAGCATGCACTCAATAAATATTTGCTGAATGAAGGAATATAAAATTGATATTAAAGGATTCACAACCAACTCTTTGCAGTGATCTCTTCTAAAGAGAGGAGTAACTACAAGAACTGGGGTAAAGGAATTTTTTTTTCCACTCAATCTTCTGAATAGTTGGTTTTTTTTAAGCAGTAAGTGTGAATTATGTTTATTGCTAAAATAGAGGACTATGCCAAGACATGCAGATTTGACTAGGAAGGAATTCAGATTGTCTAATTTATCTTTGCGATGATCGTCTCCCACAGTGAAGTTATAGTGGGGGCAGCAAGGGTGACAAGTTTTCACGCCATTACCCTCCACTTCCATAGGAAGGACCTTTCAGGTTTTGTAAAAGGATGAAATTCTTGCCAGGGGACCCATTCTTTATGAAGGATTTCTGTTTCCTTTCAGTCTGTTATTTGATTATATGTATTGCTCTAATGAGCTTATTTAAAATGCATTTTCTAAGAGACTCTCAAGGTGTGTTGAAGTATGGCCACAGGTGGTTGGAAGATTATTTACCTATTAATGGTGATGAGTGAAGACATAATGCATGGGAAGACAGAAAGGCTTAGGAAATTAGTACATAGCAATGTAGGCTTACAGAAATAGTCATTTCCATCCTTGTCAGATGAACAGGTGCTGAAATTTGGGATCGAACAAAAGCTTAATTGGCGTTCCCAAAATGAAGATAAGAGGCTACCCCAAACTGCAGCAACTAAAAAGCCCACCTGGAGATATTCTAATGACTCAAATTTGAAGCTAATTTTATATGTACTACTGAAACCATCTTTTCCACCTAAACATCTGTTTGTTCCTTCCCTAAGGGCAACCTGAAATTGTCATTGGGTGATGATAACTTGATTGGTAAAATGCTTACCTCAGACACACTGATGAGAACAAGATTCAGCCACAGAAATCTGGATGGCCAGAAGATGCATAGGTGATGGAAGAGAATACATTCAATGTACAAACACACACCCCCTTTACACACACACACACACACACACACACACACACACATACCAAAAAAAAAAAAAAAAAAAAAAAAAAAAAAAGACATCTGTTAGGTTTGATAGAGCAACTGAATCGATACCCTTCTCCTGACTTCCAGATCATTTTGCAATGGACATTCCCTTTTGCTGAGACATGTTTTACTTGCTAAGACCACATTCCACTTGATAATACCATTATCTTTCCCTTCTGGATCTGCACAGAGAATTCTCTGCCCAGGAAAAAAAAAACCAAAAAAAACAAAAAACTCGTCAAAAGTCCTTTTATTTATTTTTATTTTTATTTTTTTTAAAATATATTTTATTGATTTTTTACAGAGAGGAAGGTAGAGGGATAGAGAGTTAGAAACATTGATGAGAGAGAAACATTGATCAGCTGCCTACTGCACACACACACTCACACACACACACACACACACACACACACACACACACCCCACTGGGGATGTGCCCACAACCAAGGTACATGTCTTTGACTGGAATCGAACCTGGAACCTTTCAGTCTGCAGGCTGATGCTCTATCCACTGAGCCAAACTGATTTCAGCCAAAAGTCCTTTTAAATTCCTTGACTCCTATCACTGGGGGCTGGTGACTTTTGGGGACTCAGCCACCTAATGTGTACATGATAGAATAAATTTATAATCTCTTTACATTTGGCCTTGTGAATTCCTCCTTTAGCCGACCTAACAGCATCGTATCCCTGTGGCCACATAAAATAACTACTGCACTTACTCTAAATATTGATTTTTCAACACTATTGACTTTTGGGGTTGGAAATTCTTTGTGGGAGATTGTCCTGTGCATTTGTAAGATGTTAAGCAGCATCCTTAGCCTCTATCCACTGGCTGCCAATAGAACTACTCTCTGCCCCCCTCCCCAGTGTGACAACCAAAAATGTCTCGAGACATTGCCAGATGTCTCCTGGAGGGCCTAATCACCCCTTAGTAGAGAATCATTGCTCTAAACCACATTTTTCTAATAATAAGAACAGTTATTATTTCACCTTTGTTTGTCTAGCACTTCATAGTATACAAAGCCCTAAGAATATGTTTCAAAAAATCAATTTTATTGCCACCAGGGAAAGCAGTATGAAAAGGGTGAATGGCCATGTTGTACAATGATCTTCTGCAAGCTCTTATCAGAAGAAATTGTTGGCCAGCAGGAAGCTGATGAATGGAACTTTCCTCTTGGTTTTAGTTCCTTTGATGCCACCTGCAACTTGCAATCCTGGGGCAAGGTTTTTGTTCAATTTCTTTCTCCTTTAGAAAATTTAAAAGAGATACTGGCTGTAAAGAATAAGTCAAAAATTAAATTACTAAATATATTTTATTAGTTTGACACTTATGTTCCTATTCTTCAGGGGCTTAGGGAAAATGTGAAGAAAATAGTTAACGAAATCTTACTAATTTCCCCATATTCAAGTCTTGAGTCACATCTATAAGGGAAACCTAAAAGGTGGCTTAAGTTCATTCAGCAGTGATAGTTTTGTTGGATGCATGAAATAACCTTGGGTCTTTGACATTCTATGACTATTTCATTGTATCAGCTTTGTTCAGAAAACTTTTGCCCCTTTATTGATTTTTTTTTTTCTCTTAAAGTGATGTTGTTCAACAGTATAATCTTTTCACCCTACATCTCTCCCTCACCCTCTCTGTCTTTTTTTCTCTCATTTTTTTGTCTTTCCTCAGTGGTACCTGATACCTCAGCATCAAGATGTTATAGGAAGAATGAGGGCTTTGGAGCCAGATAATCCCAATTCAAATTTTGGTTTCAACAACTCTATCATTGTGACATTGGGCAAGATTTCTAGTTTCTCAACATTTCAGTATTGTACATTTTATGGGTCAAAGAAATAATGGCTACATTATCTATGAAGACTCCTCTGTTATGAGTAACATATAACATTGCGCAAGCTAACAAGAGGAAAAAATGAAATTTGTTAGCTAATATGAGCTAAAAAGTCCATGCGTAAACCCAGCTGCCTTCAAGCAGGGCTTGATATTTGTCTCATATATTTTTACAAAGACTCATTTTTTCACTGTGCTTGAGTATATTCTCAGGTGCAAATCCTGACCCTTGTCTACTTCTATTTCAACCCCTGACCAGTATGGGAACCTGCTTTCTCGGTAGATCAAATGAAAGTTCTGGCTTGTCACTTATTTGTCCCAGTTGGTTACAAGTGTCCAGATCTGGCCTGGCTGGCATAGCTCAGGGTTGAGAATCAACCTATGAACTAGGAAGTCATGGTTCAATTCCTAGTCAGGGTATCAGGTCTAGTAATACTTAATGTCGTTTTAAAACATTCGTTTAAAATCTTGCTTGGCGTTGACTTGATTGACATAACCTTCAAACACGTGGTATCTACAGAACGTGTGAAGTGCAATTAACAAGTTTTGCTTGAAAAAGTTTGTGTTTGGTTTGGTTTTTGTTGCAAAACTAGGGCTAAGAAGATGGTGGATGAAGAACATATTCGGCACTGCATGCTTTAAGAGTTCCAATTAGGAAGAAAAGCAAGTGAGGCTGCAAAAAACATCTGTAGTGCTCTTGGTCAAGATGCAGTTAGCGCCAGAAAATGCCAGCGTTGGTTTGAGAAATTTCACGAGGGAAATTTTTCGTTAGATGACAAGAGTGGTCGAGGCCGTGTGTCCAATTTTGATCAAGAAGCTCTTCAAGCTCTTTTGGTGCAAAATCCTCAAATTACCCAACAAGAGCTTGTGACAACTTTAAATTGTTCACAAAAAACAATTTCCAATCAATTGCGTGCACTTGGCACAGTCCAAAAGTTTGGAAAATGGGTTCCTCATGAGTTGACCGACAACAACCTTAATCAAAGAGTCACAATTTGCAGTTCGCTCCTCTCTCGTCAAAACCGTTTGCCGTTTTTAGAGCAAATTGTTACCGGAGATGAAGAATGGGTGCTGTATGTTAATTTGAAAAGGCGGCCTCAATGGTTGGACAAAAATGAGGCTCCACAGCCCACGCCAAAACCTGACTTGCATGCGAAAAAAGTGATGTTGTGTGTTTGGTGGAATTTTAAAGGAATTCTTCATTATGAATTTTTACCATCTAACCAAACCATTACAAGTGCAGTGTATAGTGCCCAACTGGAAAGGTTAGCCCAAGCTTTAAGAGAAAAAGAACCCACGCTGATTAATCTGAAGGGCATAATTCTTCACCACGATAATGCACGACCGCATACTGCAAGAATCACTGCTGAAAAACTGCGCCAGTTGGAATGGGAAGTTCTCCCTCAACCTGCATATTCTCCTGATATTGCCCCTTCTGATTACCATTTGTTTCGTTCTTTGCAAAACTTTCTTCTTGGAAAAAAATTTAATCATGAAGAATGCCTCAAAAATGCATTGACCGATTTTTTTGCATCAAAATCACAAGAATTTTACAACAGAGGGATTAAAATGCTTCCTGAGCATTGGGCACAAGTAGTAGAAAACAACGGCAACTATATTGTTGATTAAATTTTGTTGTATTGTTTAAATAAATTCGATTTTAAAAAGTATTAGAAAACGACATTAATTATTACTAGACCTAATAGTATAGGATCAAGGATAGAAGTAAGAAATTGTGGAAAAATTTAAGCTGCTTAATTCTAATCCAATTACAAGCAGAAAATGCCAAATATATCTCCCAAGAACCCATCATTAGAATCTTTGCTCATTTTTAAAAGCTTAAGAGTTTAAATAGTTTTTATGCAAATTCTAGACTCCTGGGTATCTTTTATATTCAACCAAAGTAAGAAGTAAATATGCAAAACTTTACAAGATACAAAATTCTTCCTCAAGGATACTTAATTAGATCCATTTATTTTTCTTTCTTTTTCATTTGCTTTACTTCATATTTTCTAAAAGACAGGTCTGTTCTTGTGATGAGATAACATTGACGCCTGAAACAAACTTAGCACTCATAAATATTAAGTATCACTATTAATTCTTTCCACAAATATGTATAAAGTGCCTACAATGTAATAGGGACTGGGAATAAAATACAGCCATGTTCATGAACCAAATAGCTAGTGGAGGAGAAGTGAAAATGGCAAAGGAAATGTACAGATTATTTGAAAATATATAATAAGGCAGCTAGACAAGGAGGCCAGGGAAAACTTCCTATATACTTGAGCTGAGATCTAAATGGGCAATATTAGCTAAATAGGCAAAGATAGGGCACAAGTGTCTGCAGGCAGAGGAAAAAGCAGGTGTAAAGGCCCTGGGGGGAGAAAGCACATGCCAACAATTATCTGCTCCAGTAAAAGCAATGTAGAGCCATGATGTAAGATGAAGCTGGAAATGTAGGTAAGAGCAAAACCACACAGAGATTGGTTGGATACATTAAGGTGTTTTGATTTTCATTCTAAGGGGAATGGGAATCCTTTCAATAGTTTTAAGAAATAGAGTGGGTAGTAAAGGAAATGTGATAGATTTTCTTTTCTAAAATAATTATTATAATTTCGATAGTATTTATGAGAAGTCCTTTAAGGTTCACCCCCACACACACCCTTTATTTTCAATTCATATAATAAAAGGGGATTTTCTACTAGAGTTTCTCCAATTAGACTCTCCAAATAAAATTAATCATATGGGCTTGGATTTAATTTCATACATTGATGTTACTGATCTAACCTTATGCTCATATTATACAGCCATAAATACTTTTTGAATAATAGATTCAGAAACCAAGTTATCAAACACTGATAATTTAAAGGTACTACTATGTTTCTTTTACTTTTAGTAAGAAAAGTAAATTTAAAATTAGCTGTTTAAACCTCTCAATCTTGGGGACCATTAGTTCCTATTTTTCTTGTAAAATAAAGGCTGAAATACAAATTTTATAAGGCAAAATCTGGATTGATTTATTTAACCATTATTGAAAAGAACAACAAGTAATGTGTTAATTATTATATTTGGTGGAAAGAAAAGGGATTAGAATAATTCTTTAGTAAATTAAAACGTTGCTAATTGGAGTTTGTGAGATGTAGTTATTTCTGATAAAAATGAAAAGGCATGGTTGAAATACTTTAAACAGGTGCTTGAGTTAAAGCTACCGAAATAGCAATATCTCTGTTTTTCATATAGTGATATAGTTAATATTTTTCCAGTTGGAAATCACCCTCCCTATAAGAAATTAGGTGAATAAAAAAAATTTAAGCTCTATTTCTATGAAACTCAGCTACAGCTGAAACCTTAAGTCAGAAAATTGATAGAATAGAATGGCTGCAAACAGTAATATAGATCATATGGAGCAAATGCAAGAGAACGAAGATGAGAGGTTCTTCAGGTACAGAAATCAGAAAGAGCTATTAATTTTTTAAATTTTTTTTTCTTTCCCAAAGTTAAGGTAAAAACATAAATACTTATTCTACTACCTCAACGTTCATATTAGTATGTACCAGCTGGAGTTGGGCATTTCCCTGAATTTGATTTGGCTCTGAAAAGCAAAAGAATCTCAGACAAAGGATAATAACAGAGAAAAGACAAATTTTGCAAGAAGCAAAAGTAAAGGCTAAACAAATTCTCATAACAATCACCTGGCTAAAAAAGAAAATCCCACAAAACTAAAGCATGGTCTTAGATCTACCCTACACACACACACAAATCTCCTGCAAATGGTGGGTCCAGAAAAAGAGAGTTTTCTACTTCAAGATTAATAAAAAATGAACAGGTCAGGCTATATTATAGAGATAACACAATAAAGAAAATAAGAAAATAAATCGCAAATATAATTACAGAGGAAGAACACTCACCAGAAAAAACACAAGACTGTTAAATGTTTCAATTCAGCAGATAAAAACTCTAATAAATATTTATTATGAATTAAATACTACTACCAAGAATAATATGGCAATTGCCTCTGCGAAGTAAGAAAACAACCTAGAATATAGAACCCCAGGGAAGAGGTAGTTAGAAAACCGAAGATGAAACATGAGTTCCTGGAGAACTGCAGAAAAAGTGAAAGAAATATAAAACCAAGAAATGAAGGCAAAATTAGAAGGAGCATAATAGTTTATAGACACTGCTGAAATACAGTAAGAAATACAAAGAACAGAAATAAGTGAGTGCAATCAAAAGAAGGAAATGAAGAAACAATGGAAGAGAGTTAGGGAGGGAAGGAGAGAGAAGGGGAAAAAAGGTAAGAGGAAGAAGAGAATAGAAGGAAGTCAAGAGTAGTTATGGACAAGCAAAAAAAAATCCAACATACACGTAATTGGAGTCAGAAAAAAGGAACCAATGTAATGAAATAGAACAAGTGTTAAAATAAAGAAAGAAAATTTTCTAAAATAAAATAATCTAATCTTCCTATTAAAGGAAAATTATTCCCAGAAAAAAAAATTACTAAATACTAAAAAAGTTATTAGAATACAAAGACAAAGAATACTTTTAATCTCAAGGTAAAATGGTAAAATAATTTATAATAATTAAAATTTAAAAATCAACTTGCCTTAAATTTCTCCAAATCAACAAACATACTACAAATTCTAACAAAAATATAGTGTCACCTTATCATCTAAAGCTATTATACTTAGAATACCATACAAGTATAAAGAAAATCAAGACTTTAAAATGTTAAAGAATTCAGAGAATATTTCAATGAGAACTTCCTGAAGAATCTAATAGAAAATAAACTTTAAATTTTTTCTTTAAAAATTATAGCAAAATACCACTACTGAACATTAAATATATTTGACTGAAAGATTAAGATTCTAAAAACTATAAGGATTATGTTTATATAAGAGAATATAATGACCTAAATACTGAAATTAAAAAATGTTATAACTAACAAAAGTTTGAGGAAAATAGGATAGAAAGTGAAAAGTTTAATCAGTGTTTTTTCTTATATGTAATAGAGGTAAAAGAAAAATCAGAAGAAACTGACACATCATAGTAAAGAAGTAAAAGTTTTATTTTACCAAAAAGTAATAAAAAGATAAGATGATTATATAAAACTTGGTAGCGAAAGAGAAGGAGAAAAGAGAAGGATGAAAAAGTAATAAAAATTTTATTGCTACTCATGGTAGGGATAATAACATCAAAGGAAATGGAGATTAAACAAATTATGAAAAATTATTATAAAGATAAACAAGTACAAAAATATGTATATTATATTTTCAAATTTATCAGAAAATATAGCAATAAAAATAAGCTACACTGTGAAAGGATTTAAAATAAAAACAGAATCTAAAAAAATAAAGTAACAAACCTAATTAGAATAAAACCTTTCTCATACAATTAAAAGCAAATGGTCTAATCACATTAAAAAATGGTGTAGATAGTCTCACACAAAAAACTTCATGTATGCTACATAAAAGACAGAGATAAAGCAAAGAGATTCAGAATGATTGGGAATAAAAAGATGGGCAAATGTATAGCAACTAAGCATAAATAAGAACAAATCAGGGTTGTGATCTTAATCTCAGATACCGGTTAGTTCAGCACCCAAAATATTAACTAAAACATACAAATGGCAAGATATATAATACCAAAGGGTACAATCCAGAAAGAAGTCCTTAAATCAATATGTATCTAGCAAATATCATTCCTAAAGTCAAAACTACATTTGATATAATAATAAACAGATGTAGACTTACTGTACTTTAATCCATAATACATCAAAAGTACAGAATACAAATACTAGTAAGTATGGTGGCTCTAATAAATATATATATCAAGACCTATAACCTGAAAGTAGGGAATGTCTCTATTGTTAAAGGTCAAATGAATAGTCATAAAAAAATTCATATTTTAGGTCAAAGGAAACATAAAAAAATTCAAAAAAGTTGAAGCAGCAGTGGCCCCAATGCAGCATAACAAAACCAGAAAACACCTAACAAAAGTTTGAGGAAGATAGGATATAAGGTGAAAAGTTTAATCAGTGTTTTTTCTTATATGTAATAGAGGTAAAAGAAAAATCAGAAGAAACTGACACATCATAGTAAAGAAGTAAAAGTTTTATCACCTATGAGGGAAAAAACGAGGGACATCTGTAATACTATTAACAATAAATAAAAATAAACAATCACCCACAACCCAGAAATTCTTTCTCAAACAACTCTTAGGTCAAAAAAGAATATTCAGAAATCAAAATTACAAATGTCTAAAAATCGACAGTTCTATGTATAAGAACTGTGTGATTTAGGTAAAGAAGCAGTCATTATACTGAGGTCATATTTAAGTACTCATATTAATAAACAAAAAGAAATTAAAATAAATTAATTGAGCATTCAACTCATGAAATTAGAAACAGATTAATAAAATAAACACAATGAATCAGAAGATGAGTACATATTAGAGCAAAAGTTAGTAAGTTGGAATACAGAATATATGAGGATCTAACAAATAAATCTAAAAGATGGACTTTAAGAATAATGCAAAAAGGAAACTTGGATGGCGGCATAAGGTATACACCTGTATGTGTTGTCTCTCACAACAACACCAGAACTACAACTAAAATACAAAATGTCTATCATCCAGAACTACAGGAAAGCTGGCTGAGTAGAAGTTCTACAACTGGAAGGAAAGATAAAAGTGTATTGAGGAGAAACCAAGATGGCGGCATAGGGTAGACACCCGAATGCAGCCTACCACAACAAATTTGAATTTAGAACTGAAAAACAGGGGAGGCATTGCCCTGAAGCGCCAGACGGCTGGCTGAGAGGAGGCTCTGCCATCTGGGAAGGAGAGAGAAGGCACGCTGAACCTCAGGAACTGTGAAGGTACAGAGAACTGTGTGCGCGAAAAGGCGCTGGCTTAATCCCAGTGAGAAGAGGAAGGGCCGGACTGAGATTGCTGCTGGCTTACTCCTGGCGCGGAGAGGGCGAACAGCTAACGCGGCTGGCTTTCTTGTCCGAGAGGAAAACAGAATCACCCTATTGCTCTGATAAACGGCCCCAGACAGGGAGAGGCCAGACTGTCAGGCAGTGGGCAGAGATCTCTTGAAGGTATGTGAAGCCAGAGGACATTACTGTGGGAATTGGGGAGGAGCCGAAGGGAAAACAAAGTTTGTCTGCACCAACCCGAGACTCCGCCCTACCTGTGGCTGAGCACAGAAGCTCTCCCACAGGCTGGCTTTCTCTAAGGAGGGACTTGCAGGAATCCAAAGCTTGTCTGCGCCTTTACCAAAGAGGTGCGTGCGCCTGCAACCAATCTTCCAAAACTCTCCATGAACAGGACTTTTCTAAGGTGAGACTGACAGGGAACCAAAGATTGTCTGCGCCACCCCGAGACCCCGCCCTATTCAAGCAGGTATGGAAACCCTCCTAGCTGAGACACTGCTGATCCTCACAGCCAATTGGCTTGGAGATCAACGCTTCCCAGTGATACCAACAATAAGCAAGGCTTAACAACAAGACTGCACACACAGCCCACAAAGGGCTACACCAAGACTGTCCACTGCAGGTAACTGGGAAGGCTGTGCTACTGGGCTCTACCAGAACACCTAGCACACAAAGCTATTCCATCAAATCAGGGAAACAACTAAAATGCAGACAAGAAGAAGGACACAAAGGAAGGAGATGGAGGAAAAGAAAAGATTGGACATTGAGTTCAAAACTAGTTATAAGGTTATTCAACAATATCCTAAAAAAGGCCGATAAAATAAATGAGACCTATGAGGATATGAAAAGGGAGCAACTAGAAATAATAAGGGATCAACAAGAAATGAAGAAAACATTGTCTGAAATAAAAAATATTATACAAAGTCCTAAAAACAGACTGGAAGATCGCAAGAATCAAGACAAAGATTTAGAACACAAAGAGCCAGAGAACACTCCTCTGCAGAAGGGAAAAGATAAAAGAATCCAGAAAGTTGAAGATAGTGTAAGAAACCTCTGGGACAATTTCAAGTGAACCAACATCAGAATTATGGGGATTCCAGAAGAGAGAGAGCAAGATACCGAAAAAGTACTAGAAGAAATAGTGACAGAAAACTTCCCCCACCTGGGGAAAGAAATAGACTTACAAGTCCAGGAAGCCCGCAGAACCCCAAACAAAAGGAATCCAAGGAGGACCACACCAAGACATATCATAATTCAAATTCCAAGAGCAAAAGACAAAGAGAGAATATTAAAAGCAGCAAGAGAAAAGCAGGTAGTGACCTATAAAGGAGCACCCATAAGATTGTCAGCTGATTTCTCAACAGAAACCATGCAGGCCAGACGGGAATGGCAAGAAATATTCAAGGTGATGAATAACAAGAACCTACAGCCAAAAATAATCTACCCAGCAAAGCTATCACTCAGAATCAAAGGACAGATAAAGAGCTTCACAAATAAAAAAAAGCTAAAAGAGTTCATCACCACCAAACCAGAATTATATGAATTGCTGAAGGAGGTTATTTAGGAAGAGGAAGAAGATAAAGATAAAAATTATGATCAACAAATATGTAACTATCAACAAGTGAATCAAAAACCAAGAGAATTTAAAAATCTGATGAACAATATTAACTGGTGAATATAATAGAATCAGAGGTATGGAAGGGGAGTGGACTGACAATTCTCAGGGAAAAGGGGAGTGGGGGTGCGGGAAGAGACTGAACAAAAACTGTGTACCTATGGATGAGGACAATGGGGGATGGGGAAAGGACAGAGGGTGGGGTGGAAACCTGGTGAAGGGGAGCAATTGAGGAGGGGGAAGAGGATCACATTTGTAATAATCTGAACAATAAAGATTTATTTAAAAATAATAAAAATAAATAAATAAAAGTGTATTGAGACTGAGTAGGAAGTGCAGAAGCTCGGAAAAGAAGAGGTACAGAGGCATGAACCTTGCTGGCAACTGGGTGCACTGTTTTTAAGTTCCCAGACTGCTCTGAAGAGTTTCCTGAGAGACTCTGGGGACCTAGACTCCTACAGGGAGAAACTGGACTATCTGGCATTGGATTGGAAAGCAAGGGTGGCTTTCTCACAGAGGTGCTCACAGGAATTGTTGTTACTGCATGGGGGGATAGGACTTGGGGACACAGAGATGCAGGAATGCAGAGACCCAGAGACTGCATACTGGCAGCCATCACTGTTTGTTCCTCCCTGGTGACTCCCTGAGACCCCACCCCAACCTAAGCTGTGTACAGCAGTATTTGCACATGAATGGCCTGCTCTTTCACAGCCTAACCTAACAAACTGCAGCTGGGTCAGAGAGCTCCAAAACTTCCAAACCCCATACAAAGAGGAGAAACCTGCAGATCTTGCTTTAGTTCCTGCTGGGTGGCCTCAGGCAGTGTTGATTTTGCACTTCCTTGGAGATCCAGGAGCCAGTATATGGTAGTGGTTGGAGCAAGACAATACCAGATTGCAATTCCTTACATCCATAAGTGACAAATTCAAGAGGCAGACTCAGTGAGCACCAAAGCCCCACTGAAACAAGTCCTGCCCCATAAGAATATCTCCAGCACAGCAGTTATTTTATTATCGACCCAGTGGGTCCTCACAGCCAATTGGCCTGGAGGTCAATTCCTCCCAGTGATATCAACAGCAATAAAAGCTTAACTACAACAGACTGTGCACTCAGCCCACAAAGGGGTGCACCAAGAATGTCCACCTCGAATAATTAGGGAGGCTGAGCCACTGGCCCCTATAGGTCACCTACCACACAAGACCACTCTATCAACACAGGGAAGCAGCCAAAATGTGGAGACAAAGAAACATGTCATGAATGAAAGAAATGGAGGAAAACAAACTACTGGATATAGAGTTCAAAACCACAGTTATAAGGTTACTCAAGAATCTTTTAGAAACCTCCAAGGAACTTAGTGAGACCTTCAAAGATCTTAATGAGAATGCAAAAAAAAAAAAAAAAAAAAAAAAAAAAAAAAAAAAAAAAAAAAAAAAAAAAAAAAAAAAAAAAAAAAAGGAAAAAAGAAAAAAAAAAAGAAAAGAAAAGGACCAGTCAGAAATAAAGTATGCACTATCTGAAATAAAAAAAACATAATATACAGAAATTCAACAGTAGATCAGAGGATCCCAAGAATCAAGTCAAAGATTTAAAATACAAGGAAGCAAAAAACACCCAACTGCAAAAGCAAAAAGCAAAAAGAATCCAAAACTATGAAGATAGTGTAAGGAGCCTCTGTGACAACTTCAGATGTACCCACATTCAAATTATGGGGGTACAAGAGGAAGAGAGAAAGCAAGATATTGAAAACCTATTAGAAGAAATAATGACAGAAATCTTCCTCTACCTAGTGACAGAAATAGACTTACAAGTCCAGGAAGTGCACAGAACCCCAACCAAGAGGAATCCAAAGAGGACCACACCAAGATACATCATAATTAAAATTCCAAGGGCAAAAGACAAAGAGAGAATCTTAAAAGCAGAAAGTACTCATAGCACTATCAACTGATTTCTCAACAGAAGGGAGTACTCATAGCACTATCAACTGATTTCTCAACAGAAACTATGCAGGCCAGAAGGGAGTGGCAAGAAATATTCAAAGTGACGAATAGCAAGGACTTACAACCAAGATTACTCTACCCAGCAAAGCTATCATTTAGAATTGAAGGTCAGATAAAGAGCTTCACAGACAAGAAAAAGCTAAAGGAGTTCATCACCGCCACGGTATTCTTTAAGAAGAGAAAGAAGAAAAAAAAAAGTTAAGATAAAAATTATGAACAATAAAGTAACAACAAATACATATCTATCAACAAGTGAATCTAAAAATCAAGTCAATAAAACACCTGATGAACAGAATAAACTGGTCAATATAATAAAATTGAGGGCATAGAAAGGGAGTGGATTGACAATTCTTGGGGGGAAAGGGGTGTGAGGGATGCAGAAAGAGATTGGGCAAATATCTTATACCTATGGATGAGGACAGTGGCAGAGGGTAAGGGCATGGGGAGGGGGAGGAACTGGATGGAGAAAAGCTATGGGAGAAAAAAGAGGAACATCTGTAATGATCTGAACAATAAAGATTTATTAATAAATAAAAAAGAATAATGCAATAACATTCCCACATATAATAAACTAAACTAAATATAATCCAAAAAGGAGGGGACCTAAACAAAGAAAATAAGAAATAATTGTAGGTAAGGAGAAAAATTAAGTAATCATACCAGATGACTTTGATCAACGACTTTGCAAATTAATTTGAAATTTTGGTTGTATGGATAACTTTCTAGGAAAGTGTATTTTATGAAAACTGGCTTCAAAAGAGAGGAAAAAAAACTAAACTAGTCAAATACTATAGAAGAAATTTGTTAAATAGCTTAATGTTCTCCCCATCCTTTAAAACAAACAAGCAAACAAAAACAAAAACAAAACAAAACAACACAAAAAACTACTCCAAGGTTTAGTGAAATCACAGTAGTTCTAACAAGCTTTTTAAAAAATAGTTAATTTTCATGCTATTTTTAGTTGTTCCAGACTATTGAAAAGAGAAAAAACTTCCATTAAAAAAAAATGTAGTAACAAAAACACTGATTCAAAATGTCAAAAAAAGAGGTTGTCCTGAAAAAAACACACCCTACAAACTACAAATAGTTTTATGAAAATAAATAAAAGAATCCCATAGATAGCATTTTTATAAAGAACTAGCAAGCATATTAAAAATAAAATACTTTTCCCGGGACCGGTTTAGCTCAATGGATAGAGCGTCGGCTTGGGGACGGAAGGGACCCGGGTTCGATTCTGGTCAAGGGCATGTACCTTGGTTGCGGGCATATCCCCAGTAGGGGGTGTGCAAGAGGCAACTGATCAATGACTCTCTCTCATCGATGTTTCTAACTCTCTATCTCTCTCCCTTCCTCTTTGTACAAAATCAATAAAATATATTTTAAAAAAATAAATAAAATACCTTTCTTTTATTTTAGAAATGCATGATTGATACTTTATTTGAAAATTTATTATTATAATTAATTGTATCAAATCTAAGAAGAAAAATTCTAATTATTGCCAAATTTGCTAAAATCAGGGTATGATAAAATAAAACATATATTATTGAGAGACACTCTTAATAAAATAGAAATATATGGAAAGTATAATAATATAGTCTTCTAGCTTCAATTTTTATCCTTCTCTTCTGACAGTCTATTTTTCACATGTCAACCACAGTGATGGTTTATAAATGGAAGCAAAATCACATTATTTCTCTTTTGAAGACCCTCTAATGTCTCTTCATTTCATGCAGAGTAAAAACCATCATCACAATTGCTGTGGGCTATCCATGATCTGTGATGCTGCCTCTATGGTATAGTCTCCTGTCACTTTCTGTCTGGCTTCTCTCTTGGACATACCAGGCACACTTCTGTTTCAGACCCTTACTACCCACCTTTCCTCTGCCTGGGAAATTCTTAGCTCACATAACTATATGGTCATAGATTTCAGAGAGGATGGGAGAAGGAGAGAGAGAGAGAGAGAAACACTGATGATGAGAGAGAATCACTGATCAGCTGCCTCCTGCACGCCCTTCACTGGGATCAAGCTCACAACCCAGGCATGTATTAGGTCTAGTAATAATCAATGTCGTTTTCTAATACTTTTTTAAATCGATATTATTTAAACAATACAACAAAATTTAATCAACAATATAGTTGCCGTTGTTTTCTACTACTTGTGCCCAATGCTCAGGAAGCATTTTAATCCCTCTGTTGTAAAATTCTTGTGATTTTGATGCAAAAAAATCGGTCAATGCATTTTTGAGGCATTCTTCATTATTAAATTTTTTTCCAAGAAGAAAGTTTTGCAAAGAACGAAACAAATGGTAATCGGAAGGGGCAATATCAGGAGAATATGCAGGTTGAGGGAGAACTTCCCATTCCAACTGGCGCAGTTTTTCAGCAGTGATTCTTGCAGTATGCGGTCGTGCATTATCGTGGTGAAGAATTACGCCCTTCCGATTAATCAGCGCGGGTTCTTTTTCTCTTAAAGCTTGGGCTAACCTTTCCAGTTGGGCACTATACACTGCACTTGTAATGGTTTGGTTAGATGGTAAAAATTCATAATGAAGAATTCCTTTAAAATTCCACCAAACACACAACATCACTTTTTTCGCATGCAAGTCAGGTTTTGGCGTGGGCTGTGGAGCCTCATTTTTGTCCAACCATTGAGGCCGCCTTTTCAAATTAACATACAGCACCCATTCTTCATCTCCGGTAACAATTTGCTCTAAAAACGGCAAACGGTTTTGACGAGAGAGGAGCGAACTGCAAATTGTGACTCTTTGATTAAGGTTGTTGTCGGTCAACTCATGAGGAACCCATTTTCCAAACTTTTGGACTGTGCCAAGTGCACGCAATTGATTGGAAATTGTTTTTTGTGAACAATTTAAAGTTGTCGCAAGCTCTTATTGGGTAATTTGAGGATTTTGCACCAAAAGAGCTTGAAGAGCTTCTTGATCAAAATTGGACACACGGCCTCTACCACTCTTGTCATCTAACGAAAAATTTCCCTCGTGAAATTTCTCAAACCAATGCTGGCATTTTCTGGCGCTAACTGCATCTTGACCAAGAGCACTACAGATGTTTTTTGCAGCCTCACTTGCTTTTCTTCCTAATTGGAACTCGTAAAGCATGCAAGCCCGAGGTAGCAAGAGAAAGATACATTTTTTAAAAATGTATTGTAATTTAGGCTTTTGTTTTTTGGAACCTAAGGAGAAGTTTGCTTTGGGTTTTGATTTTTCATTTGTCATATGTATAATATTTTAGGGTGCCTGTTTGATATGCCCCCATACAGAGCTATTTTGAATTTTAAGAGAAGAAAGTGTAGAAATTAAAATTTATGGGGGGTTAGAGGTAGAAGGGGCTATAGAAATGGTCTGTTCAATGCTTCTCATTAACAGATGAAGAAATGGCTACCCAAGGAGCATATCTGCTGAAAGAGTGGTGAAGAACTCTGGTTTTCATACCTCCTTTCCAGTGTCCATTCCCAACTACACGTGGTCATAGAGAAAGACTAGGGAAAGACCCAGTGTTAAACCTTACTTGTACATCAAAATTGGTTTTCTCCTTGATCTGGCTTAAAGATACAAAGATGAAAATAATCACATCTTGAAAATACATGAAATACATGGGTTTTATACAAACACCATCTAATAACACAAAAGCATTTCAACTTTCAAATGTATTTTCATTGAATTTGATTTTTTTATATTGTAGAGAAGGTACCACTTTCTATCTAAATGGCATCTATACAGCAGGAAGAGTTCACAAAGCTTGGGCATAACACATATACATGCTCAATTCCTGGCCTCTCCATTTATTAGCTAAAACCTTGCTCACTCTTAGAAACTTAAAAATTTGAAATATTACTTATACTTAGAAGTTTGTAATTGAATTAGAATTTGGTGTATTTATTTAAAAAATCAAAATATCAGTACCTATTTCATAGACTACCTGAAATATTTCTTGGGAAGTCAATATATAGATAAATATGCTTTTTAAGAAATATTAATAAATACTTCACAGTTGCTGTAAGAGGAATTTGATATAACAGTGCCTGGCATATAAAAGCTGTATGCTAAATCTCAATTTCCCTTCCTTCTAAAAGTATTAGAGCCATTTATGTCAGCTTGGGTGAGTTGGTTTTACATCCTATAGACGCAGGCTATTTGAGATCTCTTAAGAAGGCACCAATGAAAATATTTCATGTCAGTGTTATCTGACATGGAGCAATTATTGAGAATTTTTTATATTGAATATTTATTAGATGACCCCTGTAGTAATGGCTGCTTTAAAGGACAAGAAATCATGCGTGTGCTGTGATTGAAAATTACTGCTTGCTGGCACACCAAACTTTTGTTAATGTATTGATGGAGAGTATTTGCATACTAGGTTGAAAGTTATGTTGGTTTAATAGATTTGACTATCAACCAGAAAATCACAGATTTTTAGTACAAAACAGCAAGTCAAATTCAGTCTGCCTCATGAAGCATATTAAATTCTTCAAAAGGAGGCAATTGCTACATGACATTTGAAGAATATACCACTTCAGGCTGCAATGTTGTTTCAAACCTGGAGATTCTGGCTTTTTCCACATAGAACCCTATAGCTTTAGAGGAAGGCAGAATGTAGTGGGATAATTAACTATATCTTCCTCTGATTCCAGGTGCCATAGTGTTGAAAAACCATTGAACTCTGAATCTTGGGTTTTCTCCTAGCACTATATTAACATTGGACAAAAATGCCTTTCACCTTCAGTTCTCAATTATCCTATATAATAAAGCCTAATATGCTAAACGTCTGGTGGTCCGATCAGTCATTCAACCAATGGAAGTATAATATGCTAATGCCGCTCAACCTAATGCTGGCTATGATGTGCACTGACAACCAGGGGACAGACAGTTGACCAGTCACTATAACGTGCACTGACCACCAGGGGGCAGATGATCCGTCAAGTAGGTTAGCTTCCTGCTGTGGTCCAGCCAATTGGGACTGAGCGAGATAAGCAGGACACGCCCTGGAGCCCTCCAGTGGTCCCTCCCCTGCTGGCCAACCTCTCACATCCCTCCCTGGCCCTGACTGTGCATCAGTGGGGTCCTTCACCCTGGTCTGGGCCCTTTCACAATCTGGGAATCACTCAGGGGATGTCAGGGAGCTGATTTCGGCCCTATCCCACAAGCCAGGCAAAGGGACCTCACTGGTGCACAAATTTATGCACTAGGCCTCTAGTCTTATTAATAAAATCATAGAACTGGAGTAGACTTGCACTAAAGGAATAAAATTCTGAGTCAGTTTCACTAGAAAGATATTTTGCCAACAGTCATAGTGATCCAGTACCTGGATTGCATTATTCTATAAGGTAGTCTATAATATGTTTTTGTACATGTTACTCTTCTTCCACATAACTCACCTTAAAGCTTTTAAAGACACTGATATGTCCTCTGGTTAAACTCGCACTGCTCATGATCGCCTGTCAGCTAGATTCCTTAACTTTCCATAATACTCCTTATAGAAATTTTTCAGGACAAAGGATTGGAGGCCACAGCTTCTTAGCTGTAGGTCTATCTCAGGTTCAATATCTTGTCCATAAGAGGTTTTAAAATAACAATCTACTACTCTGGAAAACTCTTATCAAAAAAAAAAAACATATTTTGTTTGGAATAACTTACTTTTTAAAAAGTCCTGGGGGAGAGGCTCCCAATTAATTTTATTTGTTAATTAGTCATAAATTATGTAGTCCATCATCTCTACTAGAATTTTTCCTAGAAATTGACATCAAAGTCATTGATATGTAGTCTCATATAACCAACCTCTGTCTCTCTCTCTCTCCTCTCTCTCTCTCCTTTTTTTTTTCTTTTGTACCAGTACAATGTTTACCCAGATCTATAATATATTCTAGATTTTTCTCATTCATTTTTTTATTCCATAGTAAGAGGACCCAAAATGGTCCTGTTCATCATTTTCCTGACTTGACTTTTTTCAAAGTCCCGGAATGCTTTTTAAAAATTATCTCTAAATCCCTGTAAGTGAAAGGATGCAAAACTAGACTTCCAGGAAGCCTGAATCTGAATGCCTTTGAGTAGGGAATCCACTCTCCAGTCCACCCAGTCCTCCTTAAGCTTTCTACTTTCTTAACCTAGCATTTCCAAATAGTTATGCTACTGGACTAATTCATGAAGTGTTTTGAGTTTGCAACTCCTGTTAGTTTTATTCCTTTCAACCTGAGGTTTATTTTCCTTGTTAGTGAAAAAGGAATCACAAAAGGAGTTGCTGCCAAAGATTTCCTACCTTTACTCAACTATACTCTCCTAACTGTTCAGAACTGTTCCTGCTTATTTCATCCTAGTGACCAGGTGCAGGGATCTATGCACATTGAAAGGAAATTAATTAGAGGTTGGCCAGTGGGGCAGGACTGAGGGACATGGCCCAAGATGGGCCAGACACTCCTTGGAGTCAACCTCCCATAGTCCCTCCCCAGCACCATGGCTCGAAGGGCTCTGCAAAGTGAGTGGGATCCCTCTGGCAGGTGGAGTACCTCAGTCTGGCCTACAGGTATTGGGCTAAAACCAGCTCTCTGACATCCCCCAAGGGATCCTGAATTGTGAGAGAGCAGTTTTCCAGTGACCCACCCCAGAATCGGGCTCCCTCCTTTCTGGTTCTGGATGCATCATCCGAGAACCTCTGCTGCCAAGTCACCACAGCTCGGCAGTTCCTGCATTGCATGTCACAGCTACTGGTCAGATAGTGGGATGGTTGCTTAGCTATAGATATATTATAGATATAGATAGATATAGATAGATATAGATATAGATATAGATATAGATATAGATATAGATATTGATAGATATAGAGATGTAGAGATGTAGAGATATAGAGATATAGAGATATAGAGATAATATCAGCAATAACAACAGCAGTGTATTGTGAACATACTATAACCAAAGGCACTGTGCAGGGGGTATGGAAATGAATAAGATCTGTTCCAATCTCAAATCCTTGGTATAGAGTGGGGGAATGATATATAAAACTACACTTACAATGTGATGTGTGCAATGTAGTAGTTTTGCACATGGATTCAGAGGCCACACTGCCTAATTTCAAATCCTCTTTCCAACACCTAGTAACCATTTAGCACACAAAACATTTTTAAATTACTTTGTGTCTGTTTTCTCATCAGTGAACTGGAGGTAATGATAGTAATGATAGATAATGGTAGAGCTGATTAAATAATTAATGCATATAAAATATGTTGAATACTATTTGGCATATATAAAATCCTAATCAGTGTTTGCTATCATTTTTTATTATTAAAGTATGTGTAGTGAGAAAACATCTGACCCTCTTTGTGCTCATATAACCTCTCCCAAGTATTAGAAGTTCCTTTTCTTTGCTATAGCACTCTATGCATACTATTCCTTTAAAAATATATATATATATATATATATATATATATATATATATATATATATATATATATGTTATTTCAGAGTGGAAGGAAGAGGGAGAGATAAATAGAAACATCAATGATGAGAGAGAATCATCAGCTGCCTCCAACACACTACACACTGGGGATCAAGCCAGCAAGCAGGCCATATAGCCTGACTGGGAATTGAACCATGCCCTCCTGGTTCATAGGTGAACACTCAACTGCTGAGCCACGCCGAATGGCTAGTATGCTTTATTGAATCAAGCACTTTTAAATTGTATACTGTCAAGCAATACTGCTTTCTTCACATTTTTATTGATTTTTCTTCTTTATTTTTCACCAAAAATGAAGTTGAAAGAATTTCTCATCATCCTTGAGACATCTTCACTCTTCTGCTCCTTCTGCAACACACAGACTCTCACTTATGTTTCCCCAAAACACTGTAAAACCTGCATACATGGAGTATACATGTCCCCACTGTGGCTCCCACAAACTACAAAAAATAGGGGTGCTTTTCCTAGGGTACCACCAGTTTAACCCCCCCCCCCCAAAAAAACAAAAAAAACATTACACTTGGTACTTAGGGTCCACTTTTGGTTTCCGGCAAAACACATAATAACATCTCAAAAACATTTTGTTTTTAAAGAATTCAATGTTTTCTTATGGATTAGAATAAAACTCAGGGAATTAGTCCCAGTCATTGCTTATTCTATCATCTGAGAGGCAAAATGTTAGGACTGACTATAAATTCTCAGATTGTTCTTGGACTAGAAAGAGATATTCTGCACAAGTCCAGATTCTTGGTGTTACTCATCATTATGGCTTTCTTCTGTGGTTATTTATTTTATAAATTGTGTTCCCCAGCAATAAAATCTCCAGCATACCCAATGGCATAATTCTTTCCTCACTCATTTTCATTCAAGTCTTTTCTACTTGCAGGTTGATGCAGTTCTCTACTGGTATCTTCTTTCTTGACATACTTTGTTTTACTTCCACCGCTTTCATTATATATGTTGACTTTGAACAACGTTTACCTTTTCATTGTCATCGTCTAATCATGATGGTTAACATGTCAAACACCAGGAATACCTCAGAATAATTCTTTCTTCCTTGGTTGAATGCTCCATTTCAATTATTGTTCAAATAATGCTCATTGATATCTATGTGTTGGACGGTACATTTATTATTTATGATACATTTCCTGTTACTTGATAACTTGAGTACTTATTTCCTACTGTTCATTATTGAGCATAATAGCTTCTTCTCTACACTCTTGGGTCTTTTCCTCTCTCCCAAGTATCATTTTATCATCATTATAACCTGGTTAAAAAGTATCTGCTAAGAACATTTTTTCCAGAACACATCATTTGTTACCAAGAGTCCTTTATTCAGGAAATGTTTATCATGTTCCAGAAAGGCAGCCCTGTTTCTTGACCCCATAGATTTCTAAGGTTCTTAACTTTCTTGTTGTCTATAGCCCATTTTTCCACTCAATCTCAGTTATGCATGGTCATTACCCTTAACCTTGATGGAAACCATACTATCTCAATCCCAAATATCTCAGAGCTCCATCTCCCTTCTCTTCATTTCAATTATTTCTTCCATCATCAACCTTTTCAAAACATGTAATTCATGGATCCTAATTATTCTCATTCCTGATGATAAAAGAAAGGCTTCTCTTCTCTCCTTCCCGGGACAGGATTCCATAACCCATTAATAAAACCATGCTCTAGCAATTGGTCCTAATTCATTTTATCTAATTCTCTTTGTTGTTTTTCTTGGCAAAGCCCAAGGCCAGAACCTTCTTAAATCAAGCAGTTAAAGTTCATCAGGGGGAAAAAAAAATCAAATGCGCATCCAGGATTTTGTTTCATTTTAAATTCAGGATTATAAATCTCAAATCTGCCTAACAATCCTTCTATATATTTGATGAGCTCAAATTTCTACTCCACCAATGACAAAGACTCTTTGTGACAAAACTTTGGACAGGCTCCTCTGAGCCCTTTTGCGGACGAGGCTCTGACCTCACACTTTCTTTTTGTCTCAGTCCAATTTTAGGAAGAATCTTGCTGAGTCACTTTAGAGAAAATTCACCATCTTTGGTATGTGATCATCTTCAATATCTAATCAAATCCCTCATCCCTCTACCCTCTCTATCTTATCACCATGGCCTGCCTTCAGCAAAAATGATGTCAAGTTGTCTTACCCTTATTCTTGATGTTTTTTCTTAGTAATTTTCTATCCACTGATAACCACCCTCATCCTTGGCTATACATCCTCACTTGACTTTGTTGGATTTTGAGGTGAGTGAGTGGATCTCTCACTCTTACTGAAAACCCCCATTTCAGTAGTCCCTCTCAAATAGTAAGTCTTCTTTACTATTTTAACAAGTCATATTTTTTTGACACAGATGATATATTTCATACTTTCTTTTCAAACTCCCACATCTTTTCTTCTCCCCTTGTTCTTAGTTGATCATCTTGACTGGCACTTCACTTAATATATAAAAGCTTTTGGTCACTCAAAATGTATCCTCCTCTACCACCAAATCTACACACCTCCTGCTTCTTCACCCATCTTCTCCCCTGTTAGCTGTCCCTTCTCCGTAGGGGTGTCGAACTCAATCAGAGAAGGGGCCAAAATCTAAAATCCAGCCTAAATCGCGGGCCGAATGGTTTACTGAACAGTCATAAACTGTCATTGTGATGGAAACGCAGCGGAGTGCAGTGATGACAGCGCGGTGCGGGCCACATTGCAAGGCCTGGCGGGACGGATTTGGCCTGCGGGCCTTGTGTTTGACACATGTGTCAGTCCTGCCATCTGTGTTCCAAATCCCATTCCCTTTCCCTGTCAAAAAGCTAATTTCTTCCTCATTCTCTTTCTCTTCAATCAATAAATGATTTTTTAAATGAATGGATTACTCCCATCACTGTTAACATGCTCCAGAATCCTCCATATTGGAAAAAAAGAAAAAAAAGAAAGACATATCCCTTAACTCCATCTCAACCCTAAAGCTGCAGTACTATATGCTTTCTTTCATGATCAAACTCCTCAAAGATTTGTCTAAATATGAGCTCTATAGTTTCTTACCTCCTTATCATCCCTCAACCCAAGCTCCATGGAGGCAAAGATAATGTTTTTCGTTCACAAATGGAGATACACCCAATTACCAAAATGTCTGGTACATGATATATTCAGTAAGAATTTGTCCAATGACTGAATTAATAAATTTTAGTTGACAAGGTCTCTAGTGCTTCTTTGACTCCCATGTTAATCTCTGTGAAGTTCAAGAGTATGATTCTATAGATTGCTGTGAGATTTCCATGTTAATTATTAATTTGTGTCTTCTCACACTTGACCATTAGACACGGTAAATCAAGGGACTTCCTATTCCTTGACCTCCAAAGAATGTAACTAAAACAGTGTCTTTTTAAATGCCTACCTACCTTATCATCTCTTGGAATTCTCATCATGTAAGTCAATTTATATTTTTCTCTTTCAAAATCCACTTTACAGCTTATTATCACTAATGAAAGTGTAATGAAAAGGAAAAGAAACCTAATTATGGTATATAATTTGTTCCCACTGAATAAAAAAATCAGAAACAGCTAGCCTATTTAGGCTACATATTCTTTGAAAATTAGAAAAAAATATGAGGTGGAATAAAGTATATGTTATAATAACCATTATAAGATAGAATCCATAGATCTCTATATCTTATAGAAATTCAAGATTTTAATATAGAATATGTAATAATAAATTATATCTTAAGCACTTTCATGGAAATGTTCTTTTCTAAAATTACAATTATTTTTATATGTATTGCTATTTCAATAGTTTAATGTGTATATAAATAGAACATGAACTTTGGTGGTAACTGGCATTGGTGTTATTTTTCTCACAGTCTTAAAAAACATTCAGAACTATTCATGGTCAGTGTGACTTAGTTGCTTGAGCACTATTTCTTGCACTGAGAGGTCACCAGTTTAATGACAGTCAGGGCACATACCCAGGTTGTGGGCTTGATCCCCAGTAGTGGGAGTGCAGGAGGCAGCTGATTGATGTTTTTCCTTCATCGATATTTCTATCTCTCTCTCCCTCTCCCTTCCTCTCTCTCTAAAATCAATAAAAACATTTAAAAAATCATATTCAAAGCTAAAAGTTTACTTGCAAAACATCTGCATCATGACAAGAATTCAGTATGTAGGGTGGGGCAAAAGTAGGTTCCAGTTTTTTGTATGGGAAACAACACAGTAATTCATAAGTAATAATACAAGAATAAACTGTTTCACATACTCCCAACAGTAAACCTACTTTTTGACCCACCCAGTATTTAATAACATTTCCTTCAGGAAATGATTAGAATTATTCAGGTGTTAACATTATTGAGTAATATGAGAGTTGAAAGAAAAATCAGTATATTATTTAAAATTCACTCAAATGTTCAATGTTCATAGAGAGACATACATAAAACAACACAGAAGTAAATGAAGAACTGATCCCTCCCTTTATTAAGTATAGATAGAAATGCATGGACGTCTTCCATGGGCCTTAACTGTTTTGCTGTGGACAGACTAAATTAATTCACAAATGCAGCGCAGTTTTTTCCCAACAGAAAAAAAAAAAAGGTGAATCAGCTGAAAGATAAAAATGAGAATAAACACTGAAATAAACACTGAAGCCGAAACTAAAGGAACTGAAGTGAAAATGTTTTCATAATGAACTTTTATGTTTAACAAGCCCAGACACTTGGAACAGTGTGAGCTACATTAAACCCTTTTATGAAAAGATTATGTTTTGTATGATGAGTGTTTTAATATAAGTATGGCACACAGCGTAAAGTACAACTACATTTAACTCAAAGTAATTACAAGAATGCAGGCAACATTATTTTCTCCTGTACTGTCACATTGATACGGGAGAAAAAAAAATATATAATTCTTCTGGAACCTTCCACCAACATGTCTCTTTTCAATTATTTTTGGCAGTATATATATTGCGTCTCTGCCTCAGCTACCTTTTATATCGACAGTTGGTAGCACAAGCCTTGTAATGTACAAAGGGTAGCAGCTCTTCAACCAATCTGTGATAAAAGGGGGGGGGAAATGAAATCACTATGGAAACTGCAGGAAGGATCTAAAAGCTCTCTTTATAAAGTAAACGTCTGATGTTTGTGACTGCAGGGGTAAAAAATTCATAAATCTGTATGATGCTATCATTTCTGATTTGTTATCACTGCAAATGCCAACTGGAAGCCGCCTGACCTTCGCTTCATTAAGTGCGGTCTATTCAGAAAGAGTTACTGTTCAGCAGGAGGAGGGAGACGTGGTCTGCGGAGAGGTTGGGGGCTTTAAGGGAACAGTGTGAGATTCAGAGAAGAAACTAATTTGCTTAGAATGTTTCCTTTCTCTTCTCATTTGATTGTCTCTTCCTTTTAAATCCTGGTGACTTGATGGAATCAGGCACACGACTTGTTCTGCTTTGTGTTTTATTTTGCTTTGTTTTTTTCATTCAGAAATGGAGCAAATCTCAGACCTAAATTCAACTTAGAAAAGTATGTCTGTCTTTGATTTTGAATTGGGGGGCGAAAGGAGGGAGGGAGGGAGACAGAGAACAAAAACAAAAACAAAAAATGTTAACCTTTTCCTTTCAATCAAAATAGCACCCTGGACCCCCAGGCGGAACAGAATGAAGGTGGGGGTGACTATGCAAGCTCTGGTGAATTTGCTCAGACAGCAGACAGCAGCAGACACCTGTGTCATGAGAGAAACTGCAGGATATTCCGTTCTCAGAAGTTAAGTGAGTTGTTTAAATAGGGAGCTTTATATTTGATATTAATTCACCTGTGGAGGAGGGACGGTGGGCTCAAGAGGACACTAAAAAATTCTCATATGGGAAATTCTACAAATCCAAGAATAGCCTTAATTCAGAGGAAGATGAATATTCAAGTAAGTAGACCAGTTTCACGCTACGACACCTATTTCTGCAATGTTTATAATTGAATACTGCTTCACTGGTTAGAATTTCAGGCAATAGAAACTGGCTTTTTTTTTTTTAAGTTTATGGCAACTTTATTAGAGTTGTAATGCATTGAAATGTCAAAGATTGATGTGCATGGTAATTGATTTTTTATCGTCATGCTGTATTTAGACAATTATAAACATTGCTAATCTAATGTTTCAGGGTACTTAGGAACAATTAGCAATTCTGCTCTAATATCTCAAACACACTTTTGATGATAAATAATATACTGAGCTAGGTTCTATAAATCCTAAAAGGGATGTTGTGTAAATGATGATTAGAAAAATATATTTTGAGCCTTTCCCCCGCCCCCAGTGAAATGATGAAGGCTTTGAAAATAAAAACATAAGTATTCGGAAAGTGAGCTAACAAAAATTCAGCACAATAAGAAGGGAGAATGCTTTGCTTTATATTAATATGCTTGTTTAAGAGCAAAGAATATGACAGCTGCCATGCTAACTTTATTGAACTTCTACTACTGACTACTAAAGACTAACTTGCCTGCTTGTACAGCCTTTTCAACTTCCAGTGCTTTCTCTCCTGTTAGAAGAGTGTTAATGGTCAGTGATGCAGAAACAAATGGAAGTGTGTGTTTGGCCACCCAAACATAAGTACATGCATACTTTCATTTGAAAATATTTAAATGCCTCATACATACTGACTTCACGGATGTTTTTTTGTGCATATAATGAAAAGCAATTATCTGTGGAGAAAACTTGACTGGGTGGAAGGAAATTAAATTGGTTTTTAAAGACTTCCTTAAACAGCAGTAGCTCAGAGAAGCTCCAACAACATTTTAGCTTTAGGATTGTAATGACTTTGCTATGTTAATAAATCATGCTTTATCCTGATTTTTATCAAAAGATTTGGATGGGAAGATGGCACATGTTAGAAGGAAAGGGGAAGAGCACTTTCAAGCTAAAGTTTTGCAGGTATCGGACCAATATCTTAATGCCTGCAAAGCCCTGGAAACAGTTGTTGGAGAAGATAGATAGGTCCTGATTAAAAAAAAAAAAAAAAAAAAAAAAAAAAAAAAAAAAAAAAGGAAACAGGATAATATATGTCTACTAACAAAACTTCCAAATTGTAATTCCTGAAGGAAATAATTCATGTTTTAGAATATTCCGTGATGTACAAAATAAATGTAAGGAAATCTTTACCAACTTTTCTGCCTAATTTCCTTCTGGGAGTTTCCCAATGTCTATGATATGCTTTGAGTATCAGCTCCATGTTAACTTTTTTTATTGTGCTACAAGTCTGAGACCACTAGAGGACATTCACAGAAACATGGAAAACATATAGTTTCATTTATGCGTGCAACAATACAAAAACTTTACCTTTGTTATTATTCAAAATGTTAGCATTCTAGTCTCTGCATGTATGTTTTCAGAATTGACTTCCAGCAGCTATTATAGAATAAGAAAGGCAAAATACTCAAAATAGCTGACTGTTGACTAATTGATGAGTAAAATATTTCATTGAGCTTTTCTTAAACCACATATTTACCTAATTTAAATTCTGTGAGCAAGTTGATCAGAGAGACTCTAATATATATATATATATATATATATATATATATATATATATATATATATATATATATGTAATTCTGCTTCGGTGAAGGGATTGGCAGGGAAAATAAAAATAAATGCTTAAATAAATGCTTTTTCTTCTATTAATTGTCAAATGACAAATGTATTGTAGGTGTTTGAATGGTGTAAAATAGCCCCTAATATTTTCCACTACATTTTCACAGTCTTCTGTGAACAGTGTTTTTAGAGGTAATGTTTTCATTAGAAGCATACCTTATCCTTGATCTTAAACATTGAAAAGTTTGAGTTTATATATTTCATTTCATATATTTTAATTTATATCTCTCATGTTTTTCAATCAGTGATGTTACATGATCAGATTTTGAACATTTGAATGTAATCATCCTAATGCTTTCCTCTCAGACCCAGTAGAAATTTTGCCTCGCATCTTTCTCTCTCCAACTCCCAAGAAAGTGAAGTTCTGCAGAATAAGTTACTGGGGAATCTCTAAATCCCCTTGTCCAAAGGAGGTCTCAGAAGTCATTCATGGTTTTTGCCTTATTTTCTTTCTATTAGAATCACTTTGTCATTCTGCCATAAGCTTCTAAATTGCAGCCAGCCCAAATTTCGTGTCCATACGAGCTTTCACTCTCAACCAGAATCCACTCTCTCATCTCAAATTGGCCCACCGAGATGAGACAAAAGCTTTTAATTAGAATTTTAATATGTAATCCAAGCCATTTATAGATTATGCACAGAGGTGATCTCCTCTGTATTTAATAACTGTGTGAAGAACTTAGATAATGTTTAATTCGGTGGAGAGACTATTTTTAACTTTTCCTGGAGTCAGGTTACCTGCAATGTTCCCAGAGAGTCTCTTAGAAGTTCTGTAGGCATGAGGTTTATTGTGTGAATGAGTAACTGACTGTGTCTGTAGCAAATCCTGGGGGAAAATTATAAAAACTTGAAATATTCTGTAATAAAAAGAAGATTTTTTTTCTATTCACATTGCTTCTGGGAAACCTCATTTCATGTCTCTCAATTCAAGCTAAGTGGGTGAAAAGAGATGAATACCCAGTGGAGTGCCCGGGGAATTAGCCTACCTGTTAATGAGTGTACCCCTAACCTCATGTGTTTAGTCCTTAAAAACTCAGCACATAAAACCGTGGGTTGTTGTTTTTTCAAGAAACAGTTGGCACTTCATGTTGGATTTATGCTTGGCATGAATTATTTGGCAAATTGGGCACTGAGGTGTGAATTATAAACTTAGGGCTCTATAATAGGCTTTAGGGGTGTTCTGGGAGAAAACCATCTTTGTAGGGATTTCACCAAAAAACTTGATTGAGAAAAAAGGAAGGTCTTTTTCCCTCTCATGAAACAACAGAACAATATGTGCCTTGCAAAAATACCATTACCCATTTACACATACATACACACACACTTTGCAGGAGTGTATCCTGCCTTTTATTGAAATGTTCACGTGACTCTCATTAATGTTGATAACCCTCTGCACATGCCACCAAAAATAATGGACCCCCAACTGTGAGAACTGTCTGTATTCCAACATGTTAAGAGCTGAATATTTAAAATCTGTTTGGCACACCAAGCTTGGTTTTCTGAAGACAACAGAAGTTGGACAGAAAGATCAAAGAAGAAGAAAAAAAATCAAAAGCACCATAAAAGATAATGACATCTGGATGGGGCCTGGATAATGCTCTAATTAAATGTACTTACACCCAAGTCTTATCACATGCTCTGGAGGGAGAGCTTCGCTGCCCCTTTAAAGCACAGCATTACAGGCAGCCGTGGGAGCCTTGTATGGGAACTGCTACCTCTGCTGGGATCAGCTCTATTCTGTATGTGTGCCTGTAATCTGTCCTAATCTGTCCTCTACCTTCTTGCTCTTTTATTGAATGGGTTTCTGATATGTTGCTATTAAGAATATTGTGATAAATTAGGTTATCCCTACAGTTTGAAAAAATCAGCTTATCACTTAGATAAAGTAGGCTACAAGATTCTCTCGTTTCATTGCTGGCTCATAGGGTAAGATAGGTTTAGGAAGAAAACTTGTCTACTATTCTCCCTGTCCAGATAGTGTCTTCCGACATCGTTTCTCTTCAGAATGTAATAGAAGTTCTCCCAAGTACAAAGCACAAGGCAGACTTTCAGAAGTCATCAAGTCAAGCACTTTTAATTTCAAAAAGAATTTCTAAAGTTTACCTAAATGGGACAAAGTTGTAGTTAAATTAGTGTGACTTTTTCCCAAAAAAATGCTGGGATTTAGGACAAGAGACAGTGTAAAAGGAGGGAACTGTGTTTTCTAGGTTCTTTTTCTTTTTTTAATGGAGTTTTTGAAATGTCAGGATTTCTTCTAAGGTTTTCAAAACAATAAAATATACTCTAGATTTTCATAAGAAGATGGTGGGGAGTACATAGATATATACCGTGTATCTCATTACCGTTAACAGTCATGCTTGGTGAAACCTCATACTATTGCACTGAGTATTTGCCCTTTTAAAGTGATGCTCTGGAGTGTGGGTTTTACAAAGGAATTTCATACCTATCATAGACTCTGCAACACACCTACTATAGCTGAATATATAGCATTTCCTGGGGAAATGATAACAATGAATGAAATTGGTGTTTGTTCTAGAATAAAAGGCCAACATGCTTATATATCAAGTCTTTAGGGGGAGTATAAGTCCATTTCTTATCTTAACTCAATGAAAAGCTACTTTTCTCTCTTGTTTTCCTATTCCAAGCTTTTTAAATAGTGCTAAATGTTCAAATGTAAAGCATCGTGCCTTCTCTCACTCCTTAGAGGAAAATTACTTAGTTAATACACAAAGATAATTTGAAAAACCACTGTAATCTAGAAAGGTCCAGGAATTTAAAGAACCAAATGTACTCTGGGTCTCGGGGTCTATCAGGAGAACGTAGAACGAGTTAATTCTCTCTGACTTCCTTAATTGTGTTTTCCTGCCTTAGGTATAACTTTAACACTGGTGAGGCTTTGGAAAAGCAGGGTGGTTGGGGAGTGCTTGAGAAAGCAGTGTTAGAGACAGAGAGAGACCAAAAAGACTTTAGCTCCCAGAAAAATGAGGGGGAAGATTTTTGTGTGAAAAGTATTCAATGTACCACACCCCCTAGGCAAAAGATTGGGCCCCTTTGGTTTGGGTAACCCATTTATGTTCTGGAGTATATATATTTATATCCAGGATGCTTTGAAAAAACACAATTCCTATCTTCCTTTTAAAATTGGCTGTGCTGTTCATCATGGATATCAAGGTTTTCTTTTACTTCCCAAGTCTTCCCTGTGTAATCTAATGCTTCATTTCTTCCCAGAAAAATAAGATGTGTGCATTAAACTTAGCATTTCAATAACAGTCCTGAAGAGTTTCTCTTTGTGAAAGGCACAGGCTTAGTTCCTACCATGAGCTCATCTGCCTCATCTCCATTTATTTCTCCTGGGTGATGAGAAGACCTTTGCGTTGTCCAAAAAGCACTAGGAAATAAGGAGTTAAACTGAAGGCAGGCTCACTGGTTTGCTGAGATCTGTCAGAGTCTGACTGGCTGGCTACATATCTGTCTCTGGAACAATAGGTACCTGTATTCTGCACGGGCTGCTGGGCAGCACTGACACTCAGGAGAAGGTCTGCCTCTGTCTGTGCTTTCCTGATGAGAACCCCAAATGACAGTTCCACTTTTCAGTGGAGGAAGGAAAAAAATATCTGTCTGCTCTCTTGATGAAGGACAGAGCTTTGATCATTTTTATTCCCGCTTGTCTTGGCCGGAGGTTTTAGGTTCTTAGTCTCAAGTCAGCATTCTCTCCCTTTTGCGCGCTCTCTCTCTCTCTCTCTCTCTCTCTCTCTCTCTCTCTCTCTCTCTCTCTCTCTCTCTCTCTCTCACACACACACACACACACACACACCCCTCCCTCTCCTTTCCCTCTCTCCATCTCTCTCGCGCTCTCTCTCTCTCTCTCTTCCTGTCTCCCTTTATAGGTTCTGTGCAGGCAGATGTGTGTCACAGCTGTAACTGAGGCACAGAGCAATAAACATAGTGGAGCCAATTTCCACGATGGCAAGAGGGGCCACTGGAGGTGACAACAATGACAAGGACTCAAGGACTGTCCTTCTGACAAGTTTCAGGTAAGAATGTATTTCTACCTCGATTCTTGTGCTTTTGCATCCCTATGGCTGAGAGCGAGTCTCCATAGGGGAACATTTTTGTGAGGGGATCATCTCTGCTGTCACTGCCTGCAAACCTGTGTTCTCGGGGCTTTGTGTTACTAGAATCCTTGGAGATGAGGCGTGAACAGACTGGGCGAAAGGGTGAGCCGCTTTTTATGTCTATCTGGTGACATTTATCATGCTGTTTAAATTCATATCTGGAAGAAATTCTGTTTGACGATAATGAGCAATGTTTTGTGCAGCGTAGAGCATATGGCCATGTAGAATTCAAGCGATGCTCTTTCATTCTTAATTTGTAATTATTTTTACACTCAACTGTACTGAGGTCAGAGAGTTTTAAAAATTAATGAGCTTCCCTGTGGAGTTCAAATACTAACGTTCTGTGTGAGCTGCCACAAAAAGATAAGATTATGTTGGTATATTTTTAACTTAGACTTAACTGTATTATTTTGAACGCACTCCACTTGAAATATGTGAATTGTACATAAGTTTATGGAAGTCTAAAGTATATTCAGATATTAGTTCTTAAAAATTGTTTTCAATCATCTGGAGACAGTTTGTCAAAATTAGCCTATAGAAAATGATTACTTTGTGCAGAGACATTGCTAAAACTTAATGGACATGATTGTTGTGACAATGGAGAATACCTTTTACTTTCGAGGAAATGACAATAATGAATGAGCCACATGCTCCAAAAATCTGCAAAAGGGCTTTCCTTGTAAGTAACATACAAAAATTCAGGGAATAGTTAGTGTGAAATTTTGCTGGCACGAACAAAGAAACAAGTGGGCACATAGATGAGAATTCTTTGTCACAAAAACGAACCCGGGGCATGGATTTAGGAGGTTAAGTGATTCTACATTCTCAGTGCCCCTCTAACTGGGTGAGTCCGGACACTTAAAAATGTACCCAAAACTTTCATTTCCCACAATTTAAAAAGCATTGTTTATGTTCCAGATCCCACACATTGTTTAAAGGAGAGGGATTTAAAGCAGTCTGAGTATACAGTAATCGGGGCTAAAGATGCTTTTTATCCGGAGTTCCCCATTTACAAGACCCATTCTGAGCTTCCCGTGATATATTGTTATGTAAATACTGTGCAGCCAGGGAGAGCAGCTCTATGGAGATTCAATTTACTTTGAAAGTTGTTCATTATAGCCGGGATGAATGTTATTTATTTGATGTGATTCAAAGGCTGGAAATGACTTTTTCATTGTGGCACCTTTTGTAACGGGTGCAGGGTGATCTAATCTTTTTAATTTTGGCTTTCACACCAGTGAAGATGAAAAGAGATCTGAACTCATTTATCCGTTGCTAGGTCCTCTGGAGACCAAGTCCTGTTCTTGGTTGCTATGGCCAGTCTGACCTCAATCTCTGTGGTTTGGGGTGGGTGAGTGGGTAGTGGGGGGGGGGGGGGGACTGAAGCTGTTTCTTCCTCTTCTTTTTTATTTTTTATTTTTATGAGGAGCATGTACCTTGATTTATGTCCAAAACTGTGGCCGAACATCTTTGTCTGCGAGCGATAAATGGTGCCGAGCAATTCATCAGCTCTTACAAGTAAACACTGCTGCCCGCTAAAAATATGTTTTGTTCCGAGTTAATGGTATGGAACAAGGCAGCCTCCACCAACAGCTATCTTTTCCTTGTCGAGGGGGGGGGGGGGGGGGCCCTGGAATTTGGAGCGAAGTGGAGGAAATTGGCTTTCATTTTCCTGGGCATTAGCATCTCATTTGTGATTCAGCTGGTGCAGCTCTGGGTGGATCAGAGGAGGAGGATTGAGGATGAGAGGATAATCTTCCTCTTTCCTCACTTTCTCTCTCTCCAGTCTGGGCTGCGGATGCCTGGATTCCGCTGGGCGCTGGGAAGTCAGGAGTAGTGTCTGCTCTGGGGTGGGTCTTGGATCTGCCAAGTGCTAAAGGCACAGACAGGCAGGTGGTGTGTGGCTCTGGTGCCTTCAGTCCCAGGCTGGTTGTTGGAGGGGAAAGTTGTATCTCATTTTGGTGACTCCCAGGCATGTTCTACTAGTGTGCTAATGACGGGTCCCAGGACGCCCCCTTCCCCTCCAGAACCCCGATAGCAGAGAGCCCTGGTGATTAGAGGCTGTGGAGTGGACAGCCGTGCTCGGCAGATGAGCCCTCATACATTCATGTCCCCATCCCTTTCAAAACTGCTTAATTGAGGCTGCAGGGAGCATACTCTGCTAATAAGAGCGACTGGGACGGAGGAGGTGTCTGGAAAGGCATTTATTGCCTACCAGCACCAACAGCTAGCTTCCTTCCGAGAGTATGGCTCTGCTAGTGTAGCTCATTCCTTTTAATAGTGATATGCTAATGGTTTTTATTCTAAACCGGCCAGCAAGGAGCATCTTCAAGAAAAATGGGTTCCCCGGAGAAGAATCATCCTCCTCGAACTGAAAGGTAAGAATTCAACTTTTTTTTTTTTTAAAGTGCCGTTTTGCAAACCATATCATGCACTCCTTGTCGGCAGGCAGCTTTGGAAAACTGCCCTCTCAATAAAACTCTTCAAAATCTAAACTATTCTCTTGAAAGTGATGGTTTTAAGGAAGAGACTACCTTCGGGGAATTTTATTGTTGGTCATTGGCTGAAATCGCTTAGCTCTTTATTGACAAAATGCGATCAGGTACTTGGCTTACTTTCTGCCTTGAAAATAAGCAGTTTTTAAATTTTTTTTTTTTTTTTTTTTAGAGAAAATGCTCATCTTAGATAAATGATCTTTATTGTGTTTAGATTTTCTTCCTAGAACTAGTAAATAAGAGCCAGGATTTAGTAATGTGGAAGGTCTCCTCTGCCTTGAAATGCTTGGAGTTTTCAGAAAGAAGGCATAAGAATGCCTTTATTGGGTAATCACACTTACCCAACTAATGCTTAGTTCTCTTTACTTGAGCTGCAGTTAAAAGTTCTGTGCTCTATTGTACGGGTAATCATTTTGACTAGAAGCAATTTCTAAAAAATTGATTTTTGAAGGCATTTTTTAAAACTGCTGCTTACCGCTTTATGAAGACTGGGGTTTTGCAAAGCTCAATTGTGGCTGCTTAACTTGGGTTTCTTCAGGTCTTCCTGAAGATAATACTTTATTTAAGTGGTTAATGTCACAAAAAATATTTAATTCTAGCTATCCGAAGAAGACAAATACTCTCCGGTATGTGGTATGTATCAATGTATATATATGAGTATCTTTTAATATAAAGTGTCGTATAAATTTCTCATTGTGTTTTGCTTTGCTGTTATGTCAAAAGATTAAAGTGAATATTGGATAGTGCTCAATTTCCTGAAGTGATTAAATTCAGTCTCTGAAGAATCTGGGGAGAAGGCCTGTAATGACATTTTGATAGCTTTCATTTTAAGGTGTAATAGAAATTGAGTAAAATATTTTAATAGCTATTCTCTAATATCTCATTTCAAATACAATGTTTTTATTGCTCATTCTAGCTTACAATTTTCTGGTGATGATAATGTTGGCTGGTAATTGTTTCTTACATAGAAATCATTTTATCCTTATGTGAAAGTTATTTCTGAAAAGTCTTCATGCATATATTTCAGCTGAAGCAATTGCATTGAACTCGAGATAAAACAGTATTTCCAGATTCCTCCTATTTTAATTGGGTACTTCCTTACAAGAATTAGGTGTATCTTAAAGGGAGCAATATTATATATAAGATAGTTTGTTAAAGATGAAAAAGAGGCATACAAATCAGGGAAAGACTGAGAAAACAGAAGGAATAAATACTATGCCTATTACAAAATTGACTGTGCTTTCCAGTGGCATGTCATTTTTTAAGATTTAAATATGGGTTGAGAAATAATACATAGGTCTGTAAATATCTAGTTATTATGTATATCGAGACAGAAATGTAATAGGATTGCAGCCAACGATACAAGGACGATCTTGGCCCCTCAGGACTTTCAAGAGACGGAGACCCAGTAAAGCTAACCACATCACTTTTTAAGAATCAAATCTTTTGGGAACCAGAGTTGTGACATATTAGATCAAATTATGTAAGTCAAAATGAAATCCTTAAATCAGTCATTCTGTGCAACTTACACAGAGCCATTAGCTTCCAGACTGCATTGTTCTAAACTCTAGATGGAAATATTTTTTTTTTATTCAATCTAACTTAATGGCAGTGAATATTTAAAGTCAAGATAGAATATTTGTGCTGAATTGACACGCCTTCTGTGCAAATATTTATAGGAATAAAATTAAGCTCTAGGATCCGATAATTCTCCCCTCCTAATATGTTTACTAAATTTTCCCAGGTTTGCTTTCTTTTTGTAATTAATATTATTTTCCAAGAACTAGTGTGGCAGGACAATTTGGTCACTCTTCCTTTATTTCTGCCCACTATAATTTTGTCTTTTGTCTTTTCTTGGTGTGCCAACATTATCTGTCACCTAGAAAGTTCTATTGACTTTGAGGCTTTTTAATATATTTATCTAATTTGAGGGGGAACCCCAAAACTAGTGTCATTAGAAATTGTGTATAAAGTGCTGAGAGACTTGAATTGGCCGTGGGTTGATATTAGGCTATAGACTTTTCCCAGTGGTAGCAGGTAAATTCAATAACATCTTTCAGCTGCTTTGGTTTATTTTGTACAAAAATGGCAAACCTTTTATTTACATTGAGCATAATCTAGAATATTTAATACAGGGAAGGCATCACCCCAAATTCCTATTTCAGCATGATGTTTGATGCATGGTAAAGTTTTACCTACTGTTGCTTCGTGTGTTCATCACCTCTGAGATCCAACAGCAGATTTTAATTTGCGATGCCATCCGTGAGATACTTTGATTTCAATGTTAACAGAATAACTGAAGAAAATAAATGTGTGCTAAAAAGCTTAACTATATACTCTAGCATCCACTGATAATGAATTGAAATATTTAAAAATGTATTCAGATTTTTAAATGTGAACAATGTAGTTTGATTAATGGTGCTTGTAATTTTATTTTTTTTATCAAGAGATGGCCCGGGTATGTTCATAATGACCCAAGTCCTTCTAAAGTTGCTAGACTGTCTGACCTTACACCATATCTGTCCTGAACAGAAACTTTTTACATTCTTAATAAGTCTCTGAGCCATCATTTATATTATTAATGTTGCTGAGTGTTATTTAAGCGCATGTACATATGGTTCATAAATCCTTGGATTTCCTGTATTTTTCTGACAGTGGAGTTCACAGTCCAACTGCAAAGACTAAAATATACCATAAGGCTGGGAGTTTCCTTAGAGAAAGAAAGGCAAGGCAACACACCGTGGTCAGGGACATATGGTGTTTAATTATCACAGTCTCAAGGGTTTGTACATAGTTTACTGCATGCATCACAGAAAATACTGGATTTTCCAGAAAGATTTGAAGAATTCAATTTGCTGGAAATCTGAAACATGGAAAGAAATTAAGTAGTATAAAAACGTTCACGTTTTCTAAATAGATTTAGAAATCTAAATAGATTTAGAAATCTAAATAGATTTAGAAAACATTCATTCATTCAACAAACATTTATTCAGTGCTTATCCTGTACTAGACATTATTCTTGAGGCTCTTAATTTAATAGTCACCATTAATTTAATATTCATTATTTGGCTGATTTTATAGATTATAGGAGTGTCACCAGTTATTCATACATCATCAGCTAATCACATCACAATCCATATAATTTTGGATCTTGCATTTTCCTTGTCTGTTCTTTAAATGACTCTAAATATAATGTAGACATAAATACCAATTCAAAAGAATACATTGGTAAAAACAGTCATAATGTGTTTTAAGATGTTATCTTATTGATATGTATTTAGAAAAGCATTTCACATCTAAAAGCATCACACCTTTTCCCTCACTGCTCAGGCCCGCACTGCAGCAGACACTATGCTGGTTTCATTATTTTTACACTTCCTTCCAATGCTTCTTATACATCTTACACTTAAGGGACCTCTAATTCTAATTATTAATGTCTGACAGTTATGGTCTACATGCCAGTTAATGTGCTGGGCCTTTTGCCTTTGTTTTCTAATTTAACCCTTTGGATTACATTATGAGAAAGGTAGTATCACTCAACTATCCCTGCTTGTAGATGAGGAAACTGAGGCTTGAAGAAATTAAGTAACTCCCTGGAGATCACAGAGCTACTAAGCATCTGAGATGACTTAATACTGAGGTCTTTCAGCTTCCATTCATTCTTTTAGTCACTCACAAATATCATAGCGCCTCTTTGATACCGTAGGCCCATGGTGGGGTGGTGTTCAGAAGAAAGCAGTGGCTCTATCAGGCAAGTTTCTGCCCTTGGAATATGAGCTCAGAGCCACCTTGATGCTTTCATTATGTTAGCCCCTTTTGCATCTATGTAATGTCCAGAGGCAATGAGATAAATTTTTTAAATTTCAAAACTTCACTGGACTTCTCACCATTTGGCTTTCCTCTTCTCAACTGCGTTATTTCAGATTCCTAAATAGGAGCTTCCTGTGCTGAAAGACCGAGCAATTCAATGCCCTCAGGAAGTCCGCCTTGTGTTTGCGCTCATTGCTCCTGCCACTTACACACGTCGCCACTGCATTCTCTATCCCTCCCATCCTTCAGTGTCTGGCCAAAGCCCATGGATCCCACAAAGCCTTATAAATGAAATCCTAAAATTATTTTATCTGCATTGATCGGTGGACACATGACATTTTCAACAACGAATGTGATTTCAGGCTAGGTAGCTTTTCACCCATTTCCTGTGTCCCGGCAAAGAGTGCAGGGAGCAATCAGTAAAAGAAGAGACGAAAGTAACCAAAGTAAGATTGGAAGGTTTAGAAGGCAAGAACCCCATTGCCTAGCACAGTGTCTGGCATAGAGTATGTAGTTAATACACATTTGAGGCTGGGAAGAGGGGAAGAGGGGAAGAGAGGTGTTAAGGAGGGGAGAGACTGACAACAGTAGGAAGCAGCAGGGAAAGAAAAAGAATGTTTCTAACTTTGTAGCCGGGATCTTCAAAGGTCTTTACATTTTTGAGGGTCAGAGATTCTATTAAGGCATATATAGGCACACACAAGAATTTTTACTTCCAAATATATTTTTTGCTTCTTCTGAGAATAATTGCCACCCATCGATATTAATACCTCACATGTAGAATGAACTTTCTGCTTTTTTTTTTTTTTAAGAAAAGTGCAACTGTGATATGTTTGTATGTTTCCCATCACTATTCATGTCCATGAAATAGCTGATTCTAAATGTAGTTTTATTGTTTTATGCTGTATATGATTATTTCTCTCTCCCTGGGGATATTTTTCAGTATCATAGAAGTTTCTGACCACCCTCGTCCCCAAAAGAGCCATCTTCTTAACCTCTATAAAGTTTTTGTATGTGCGCTTTTTATTTTATTTTATTGATTTCAGAGAGGAAGGGAGAGAGAGATATACAAGCATCAATGTAGAGAGAGGATCATTAATAGGTTGCCTCCTGCATGCCCCTCTCCCTCCCCCCAACACACACCTAGAATCTATCCAGCAACCAGGGCATATACCCTGACCAGGAATTGAACTGTGACCTCCTGGTTCATGGGTCAACCATTTAGCCACACTGGCGAGGCATAACGTTTTATTAGTTAATACTTTGTGATGGATTTTTTCCCAATAAAAGGCAATTTAATATTCAAAATCCTAGTGCAAAATTTCTTCTATTAACAAGCAGCTCTTTGGTTAAATTTGACTTACATTTTTTAATTGTATTGAAATCTCAAGTATGAATACATTTATCAAGCCCAGTGCCTAAGGTAAAATTGAGGTAGAAATTTTACTTCGTAGGAACATCTAGATGAATATTTCTTAAAGCAACTATTACATCTGACCTCTGCTATGGAGTTACTTTATTGGCTGTGAGAGCCATGACTTGTGTACATAGATACAAATATTGAGCTTCCTTCAAGAAAGTACTACTAATATAATACATGTGCGACACGACCTAGTACTCCTGGGTGAAGCAAGCTAGAAAGGCTGCACCTTGATGCAGAGAGCATAGCCGGTGTGCACTCTCTAATTTATAGGGGAGCATTCTGCTGAAGTAGCCCCATTCTCTGGGAATTTCTTGCTGCTAGTTGAGATAAGTGAGGATAAAGCCTTGCCCCTGAGGCTTTCTTTGAGCCAACTTCTGCTTTGAAGACATAAGAAGTATTTCCACCAGTCTGTATTGTAATAGTAGCAGTTGAACAGTCCAGGGGAGCTCCAAAAAATGAAACAGTGCTCCCCATGCTTGCTGCAAGCTGCGTTGATGTCAGGGAAGTGCAGGGGATGGGCTTGTCTCCCCTTTAACCCTAACCATCAATGGCCCTTTCATTTTGACACTAATTTCAGGCATGAACCTTGGCACTCAGCTACAGTGTGTAATCGTTGGTATCTTGCTGCCACCTGGGTGCACAATGGAGAACAATATTTAGCCCCTGTGATTTGCCATAAGAACACACCACATGCAGTTGGAAAGGGAAATGTTTAATCAGCCAGTTTTCTCCACACAGCTCCAATCAGTTAGGTCGGTTGAAGATTTTATTTTCTCTGGATTAACCGGTTGTTCAGTCACTGTGACGATAAAGACCTTGGCTCCCTCTTGAATTCCTATCAGGAATCTTTGGGGACACTGCATATCCATTTGAATGCGCAAACAAAAATATATTTTTAAGTATCCTAAGGTAGAAACTCATTTAGGCCAAATTATTTTTTTTTAAGTTTCCCCAGTCCTCTGTTTTGTTGTTTGGCTATAAATTTAATATGAAAATAAAAAGTGGTGTATGAATAATATCCTTCCATTTTTTAAAGGATATTGTATGATGACGCTGTTGATCTTTAGGAGACATTTCGTTTGGTGACATTTACAAATATAGTTCCACGTCAGCAGCTTTTAATTTTAATTTTAAAAAATAACGAGAATGGTATAAATTTCAAGTGCCAAGGAAGTCACCTTGGAGATGTACACTTACATAAAGAAAACGTGAAACCTACCTCACTTCCCATCAGATGTTGTGTTATATTTAGTTTAGAAAAATAGTCTTTAAAAGTATTAGCATGGTATAAGAATAGGGCCATCTGTATAAATAAACAACATATCATCATATAGACTTTCAAAGTGTCAGAAATATTTACATCCATAGTTTAATCCTACTAATTCAATGCAGTGTAGCCCACTACAGTTCACCAAGGTACTCATTGGATTTCTAACAGTTCTAACATTTTAACCTCCCCCAGCCAATTATCTCTTTGGTGATGTTATTATTTGTTGTAGTTGTTGGATAAAGACAATATAGGAAATGTTGGACCATATGGCAAAGAATGTCTAGCTCTTTACCAGAAAACAAAATATTTTAATGAGCTCAGAATTTTTACATGGGTTGGGATTTTTTTTTTTCTTCATTCCAAGATGGGTAAAAATTGGTACAGAATATGATCTTTTTAATTAAAATGACATTTCTTTTACTCAAAAAATGTGATTATTATCATAAATTTGAGAACACTTCAAGTATTTATTTACTCAATTATTCAATTGACCTTTTATTTTTTCTCTTCATGGTTTTGTCTGACCAGTGTTGCTAAAGTCACTGGGGAAGATTTTACAAAAAGAGAAAATATGATCTTTCCCTTGTCAACTATAGCATAATTGGAGAGAGAAAAACAACTCAAAAGAACATATTGGGTAATGTAATAAAATTACTCTTAGCAATCAAACTTCAGTACTGTGAATGGAGAAGCTATTTCCTCACAGGTAGAAAGCAATCCTAACAATCAGATTAGCTTTTTGGCTCAGAATATTGTTTCAGATTATTTGTTGTGAGAACAATAATAGAACATTGAAAATAAAGACGAGTTCTTAAAAATAGATTTTACAATTTTCACCAATTGACTTCATGAGGACTCAAAATTAAGGAACTGTCACATGGTTTGTGATTAATTCAGTGAAACTTACAAGTATTTATTGTTGGTTTATAATAAAACTAGAAGCCTGGTGCACAAAAATTCATGCACTGGGGAGGGGGCATCCTTCAGCCAGGTTTGCACCTTCTCACAGTCTGGGAGCCCTCAGGGGCCTAAGCCGCAATCTGGCTTCCCTCTGGAAGAGGCAACCAGCAGCTGATCAGGAAATAGTGTTGGAGGGAGTGGCAAGAACTGTCCCCCACTTGCCCCTCCACCACTGCCAGTTGCCACCCCCCACCCTGCCATCCCCTCCCTCTGCCTGCTGGCACCTGCCTTGGCTGGCCTGGCACTGCCTGTTCACCAGACCTTCCTCCCCTCTCCCCTCCCTCCACCCTCACCTATTAGTTGCTTTGCATATTATGCTTTAATAATATAGGATATGAGGGAATGTAGAGTTTATCATTGCCATTATCATTGTACTTCATGACATTCTTCCACATTTTGGACACAAATACAAGCTAAAATGGTTTTCAAAACACTTCAACTTCCTTGCTATCTTGAGAAGACAGGCTAACACATTCTACACACCAGAACACTTTTCAAAGCTGTCTTTCACAGCATCCTCGGATGTGTAAAGCCCTGCCCATAGCTTTACTCTCTGGCAGAAATATTACACTATTCGCCGATGTTGATAAATCATCATTCCAAATAAAACTTAACATTAAGCAAAGACCTTTGGGATTGGTTTAATTCTTGGTTTCTATCTTGAACATAAAATTTTAGGATTTTAAGAATAAACAACAACTTTGTATGTGCATTATCATTTCCAAAGCCAAAGATTTGCCAGCCAAAGAAATTTAAAACTTAACTGAACACCTTGACATGTTTGCCTTTAGTTACACTGAGACAAGTGTGCTGAAAAGCCCAGACAGCACTTAATTATTCTCTTCTTTTATCTTGTGGAGTTTGTGTTTTGCAGACATAGAAAGAAGAGTATGGCCATTTTTTGGCCATTTTCTGCCTTCTTTGCTCAGGGATAGAAAAATGCTCATCCCATTCTCACCAGACATCTCTTGTGGACAGTATATGCTATCCACTAAACACTGAAGGACAGATGTTCTGTTATTAAGGGGACAGTGGGAGAGAGTAGCAAATAAACAATTCTCTGGTGTATCCTATTATGTGAATAGATACATAATGGGGAGAATCAGATGGAAGGATATATAATGAACCCCACTTGGAGACTAGATAGAGTGTTTTCTCCAGAATGTGGCAGCTCTCCTGGTGTCTTTGGGAAGCAAGGCTTAGCCCACACATGTCTTACCAGGTGAGAGCAGAGACACCCCACTTTCTCCCTCTGACTTGTGAATGCCTTCGGTGCCTTAAGTAAGGAACTCCTCTCACTGCTACCTGCCCTGGATTGCATTTCATTTTGATAGCCCCTTGCAGTAGGCACTTTTGAAAACCATGTAATGTAAAAGGTATGGTTGAAAGCTTCTTCAGTGGGATTTCTCCCTACTTCCCTCCCCGGTGGGGGATTTGGAACATGAAGACTAGTGACTTCGAGATACTGTACCTAGCCTATCTCTGAAATTACACATTTAGTCTAACATCATTTGGAAAAAAACAAACACAACAAAACACCAACCCCGAACTTGAGAAAGTCAAGATATTTTACATCAGGGAAAATGTCAGTCAGTCAAATCTGCAAATAAGAAAAGATAAAAGAAAATGTTTAGAAGAAAAAATATCTAGTTTTTTGTTTAATTACAGGGTCACCTATTCTCAGTTTTACTTGCTAGGTCATGATGCCATTTTCTCATTCAAATTTAATTTTTAGTGCTATCACTCTAAAAATAAATATGTGTTAATGTGGGCATCTTTACCTTATGCATTCTTGCAGTGGATGGCACACTCTTTGGTACATCTTCAGCATGCTCATTCATAACATTGTAACTTTGATATAGCTTGCTCATTGTCATCCAAGTCTTCTCCCCCAATAAAGTAGCCAAATTAATTTGATTACCGGTGCTTCTGATGGCAAATACAACTTCTTATGTTTTATCTAAAATATTTAAACATGAAATAGAAATACCAATACTACATCAATGCCAAGAAGCAGAGAGGTTTTTTTACTCCTTTAGTAAATTCAGATCTTGTCAGTAATCAATGAGTGTCAGCTTTTCAGGTTCATGTTCGTACTTTCAGGCTAGATTAACTAGTCACAATTTCAGTTATTTTTACATTTGAGTTTAATTCCCTGCTATTGGAGGGCCTAGAATGAGTTTTGAAAGTCTGATATTCAAGCATATACTTTGAAGAAAAGTTATAGATCACAGACATCCTTATATGAGCACTGGGATGGTGTGCGGGCATCTTCTCAGTTGTTGTCTCCTTTTCTTAGTCACAAGGGGTCTAAGTGAAGCAGAAATATTTAAGCCCAGAAGGATGTAGGCTCTGTCATCAAACCAAATCTCATTAACTGCTGTTACCTTGGAGCAATTAGTTGGCATCCTTGAAACACAGTTTTTTCTTCTGTAAAATAAGGATTATAATTCCCACATTATTAACATTTCTCGGCCATTTCCCACATGTCATGCATCAGATTCACATGGGCTATGAGGCAAGTATTATTATTATCCATAAATTACAAATCACCACTCTGAGACTTGGAGAGGCTAAACACACATACACACACACACACACACACACACACACACACACAAACACACAGCGCACAAAGTTCTTTAGTAGTGGGGCATCTTCTTGGTTCTTTTATTTCCATAGAATTTATTTTTAGGAAAGGAATTGCAGGGTGAAAATGTACGTTCATAATAAATGTAGTTAGTTTCCAAAAGGTCACTTAGTTTTGAGCCCTTAACGATGAGAATGAGTATTAAAGCCGTAATTTATAGTTCACCATGTTGCATGGCAAACTGATGTTGCCTGAGAGTTTGTAAGTGGCCTTGGAGAGCTATATGCTATGAGATCTGCTTTGTGCTCTTCTTCTTGAAAATGGTGATGGTACTCTCCTCTTGATGGGCACAGCTCCTTTTCAGTACAGATTCTGGATAAATGGCTGTTGCATGAAATTGAATGCTAGTCCACAAGGCAATTGTTATGCCTCCAATGAATAGTGGATGTCATTTCCAAAAGAGCTTGACATTCTCAGGGAAGAGTTTAATAACCTTAAAGATTTTATATTGGGATTTTTGTGACTCTTGATAGAAGAAAACAAGTAAGATATACTAGGAGCTTAAAACTTTTATTCTATTGTAGCTTCATCTGCTGCCATTCTCTATTTGTAAAACACTGCTAATTTCAGTGCCTTCTCCCACTTCATATGCAGGCTCTTGAAGTCTGTGGGATGTCCAAGTGAGTATAGAAAAACAAAAATAGCACAGGCCAGTTTTCTTTCTTTCCTTTTTTTTTTTTTTTTTTTTTTTTTTTTACTTTTGTGCTCTCTCTGGAGTTCACCCATGCATGATGTTCCAGTTGACTTCAAAGGCAAGTCTATGGCTGGATTAGCTCCACAGGACAGGGAGCAAGGTAAGAAACAGGCTTAGGGCTTTCAAGGCCCACTGGGGAGCTGAGAGAGCCAAGCTATGTAGTTACCAAGACGACTTGTTCATTTATGTCCACATGGAAGAACAGGTACATTTGCATAGTTGCTTCTACTTTATTGTCACTGTTAAAATAATTTTTAAAAAGATGACTGAGCAGTCCTTTAAAAGGTTGACTTATAACTATGTAATTCCAGCACTTGGGAACTTTAAAGTCAAATAAAGGAGATATAGATATAGTGAATTTGAAGTGAGCAAATACCACTAAAGTCATGAAGGCATGAAACTTACAAATCATAGAATAATTTTAGGTATTAAGAAAAGTAACAGTGTAAAGAAAGATGTGTGCTTGAAGAGTTATAATTAAGGTTTGCTTCCCTGATCTTGCCAGCAAAGGTAGACTTCTTTCAGAAGGCTAGAGTCAGGCATTGCAAAGGGAAGGAAGGGAGAAGACTGGCTGAGTTGAATACATCATCACAGATTTAGGTCACACTTTGGGAGAAGGCTTAATGGTAAAAGAAGAATGGTTGGATGAAGTGGGCATTGAGATGACTTGGCAGAGAAGAATAAGTCAGACTAGAGCAGGTTAATAGACAAAGCAGACAGGGCAGGGTAATGTGTCCCCATGGACTGTGAAACCAGGAGGAGTCTGTGATAGACAATATCGACATAGAAACCTAAGGAGGAAGTGGAAGTAATGAGGTCTATGGGAAAGCAGGGAAACATCCCTGGCAGTTCTGCTGTGCATTGACAATAAGCTTATTTATGATGTCTGAAAGCTATACAAAAGAGTGAGTGTCAATTTTAGGAAATCAGAGGACCAAGATAGAAGAGGTCAAAATAATCCAAGTAAATAATTGACCTATCCTGGGCTGACACAGTAAATGCAATGTTAAAAAGAAAAAGAAGAAGAAGAAAAAGGAGGAAATACATTTAGTAGTTGTGAAGGAAATAACCAAACAAAATAACGTCATCAACGAAATCCAACACAACAGAAAGAGGATTCAAAAACAGTAAAAGATAGAAAGGAAACAAAAGACATTTGAAGGTTTTGCTTCTTTGGTAGAGAAATGACAGATAGAGCAAGACTGAGTGAGGATTTACAGCAAATCCTAGAAAGAGAAATAAACATACTTATTGCATATGTTTTTTTTCTTCTGTCTCTAGAATGAAAAAGAGAATAAAGTTATTGCTTTGCACTTTGATTCATCCCTAGAACACAGAGTGTATGTTAGTTATTAACTGCTAATGTACTTTTTTGGTACCCTAGCTCTCACACACCAGAATTATTTGAGGTCATTTCATTTGGCATTGTCCAGAGAGTCACTACAGAAAGAAACAACTGTCTGTGTGGTAACCAAAGGCATAGACTTTGTATTATTTAACCTCAGATTGAATCTCAGCTGTGGTTATATTCTTCTAGTGAATAGAGCAGAAACAGAAATGAATCATTTGTCTCCAGAAATGGTCATTCTGACTTTTCTTTTGGCAACACTGGCATATGTACTCTGGCTAGAACAATCGCCCCTTGATTTACCTTCAAACCCTTGGTATTTGACTTTGAAAGGGAAAAAAATATTGTGTAATTCAAATGGGCTTCTCACTTGAAAAGAGAAAAGACTATGTATATAACTATCTTTTCTAATTATTACCAGTAGCCATTTTTCTCCCAAGATACATGCTATAATTTTATGATCTTGGAACCTACTCAACATTTGCTTCAAGATTCACAAAACATAATTCAATATAATTTCTGAAATCTTAGAAAGTAGAACAGAACTTTCAGTCTTGTTATTTTTTAGCTAGAAATTCTGGAAGAGGACACTATCAAAGGAAAGCACCTCGTTTTATAGTTAAAATGAAGGCTGAACTTAAAGAATGGATTTGTTGAAGGTCACAGGATTAGGTAGAGTCAGAAAAATCTCAAATATGTTCATATCCAGACTGAGCCTCTTTTAACTATGCTGTAGTGTTTCTTTCCAGTGCAGAAGATTATAAACTACTTTGTGCATTTCCTTGCCCCCACCTTACAATTCCCAGCATCTGGCACCTGCTTTCACTTCACAACTGAACTGATGGTTCTTGAATTGCTAAATCCAGTGGAGGTTTTGCATCTTTCCTGGATCTATCTGCACATTTAGCCCATTGATAACTCCTACCTTCTCTGCTCCCCACCTTCCACAGTGCCTTACTCACCATATCATCATCTAATCATTTATTTCTGTCTCTTTTCATGGACTTCTTTTCTTCCTCTTACCTACGTTCATCCTCAACTCATTGCTCTCCTCACTCTCACACTCTCCTTCCCTACTCTCATCTACTGTCATGATTACAATTACTCATAAATTTTTATATATAGACAAATCAGCTGCTGCCAATTCAGACTCAACTATCCAACTGCCTGCTGGTCCATTGAGCATCTTTCAACTCAACATATGTAAACCAACCTTCTCATTGTTCTCCTTCACCTCTCCACCCATGCTTTCTACATTGTTTTGTGGAACTCTTGTCCATTCATTCATCCAAACTAGAAAGGCACAGTTATTTTCCCACTTTTGCTGTTTTCCACATCAGACCCATTACTGGACCTACTAACCTTCCATCCTAAATACTTCTTGAAACCATTTAAGATGACCATCACTACTACCACTGTTATAGTTTAGAGCTGCTGCCCCTGCTGTGACTTCTCCCTTATTTGGGTGTCTGCACCATTGAAATGGCCTTTCTTCTACCAGCTTTGTCAGTGTCAAATGTCATCATATATACAATCCAACTTAAACCTGCCTTTCAAGATTAAAACCTTTCCATGTTTCCTCACCCTGCTAGCTAAAGTTCAAAGTAGTCTCAACTTAAATTCTAGCCTTAACTATGCTATTTCTTGCCTCTCTCTGGTCTTATCTCTAACCATTTCCTGTTTTAAACTGTGCTTTACAGCACCACACAACAGCTGGAAATTCTACAGAAATCATATCATTTATTTGTTTTTGCATCTCCTTTACCTCTATGCCATTTCTCACTTCTCTTTCTCAGTCCCAATCTTCCTTTCATGAGTCAACACAAATGTGTTACCTCCTCCAAAATCCTTTCCCATGTATGTCTTGTCACTTTCCATTCCAACTATCTTCATCAAGTCCTTTTCATATCCCAATTATGGCATTATCTATACCATTTTCTAATTTGAATTTTTGTGAGCTTTGCTGTCCATTCACAGCTGTTAGGAACCTGTTGCCAACTTATTCTACTTCCCTATTAACTTTAGGTGTCTTTGCATAGGAATTTGTTATAGAACTGAAAATAATATTTGCTAGTTCCACTGCTGACAACTGAGTGAGGATACAGCTCCTTTGGATATTGATAATTGGAGAGATGAATGGATAGATAGATATATAAATATAAATACATTATGAGATGTCTGTATATATTTTGCCTTTGGCTTTAATTTAATTAAGCTTTCATTTCATACAAAGAATTAGCATAATAAGTTTTGCATTCTCCAAAAATACTACAAATGTTATTCTCTCGGAAAGAAGAATGAGGTATATTTTATGTTAATGAAATACCAAACAAGCCCAGCCAACTTGCTGGGCATATTTAAATTGGCACATCTTTGGCAGTACGCTACATAGTATTTCAATCCATGCAAATATTTTGCAAAAATTTAGCTTAAGCAATTTTTCTTTTTTGCCAGATTATTTTCAGGACAAAGTTGGGAATTCAGAAATTGGGGCAGTTTTTACAACATTATCAACATTTCCAAAGACTAGTTAAATAAACTCTATTATTTTTCTAATCTATCAGCTCAAGCCTTTCTTTCTACTTCCATCATATACATCCAAACTTCAGTGCTTGGCACACATGGGTGTGGATGTAGTGGAAAGTTCAGATTTAAAAATACTGCTTGCACAGTTATTTCATTTCTAATTTATATTCCTGCTACCTCTGTTTTATTTATTCACAATCTCATTTTTATTGTTCCTCAAATCAGAAAGGGAATAAACACATATTCCCCTAGAAATCACTCTTAGATAAATAGATTTACTGTTTTCTTTAAAGACACCATCAGTTTTAATTAATATATTCTTTATTGTGTCCACTAACCTCTTCTCTTGTAGATCAAAAGTAGAATTAGATAATACACCAACAGATGAGCATGATTGTGTTCCAGTGAAACTTGATTTACACAAATCGGTGGCAAGCCGGATTTAGCCCACTAGTCCTTGTTTGCCTACTCCGCCCTTAACTCTTTTATTTTGAATTTTAAAGCCATGAACATAAAGACCAATGCTTCTATAATATGGAAAATTTTAGGTTATATCAAAGACAATGAATTCTTCAAGGGTTAGAAATGATTAATAATATCTAAGATATTTTCTGCATTTGAAGTTACTATTTGTACAGTTGTCAGTTTCTGAAGGAGAGTAAATAGATCATAATTCATCTTACACTCTCATCATGACAAAATGCTGGTTCATGGAAGAGGCACAGTTTTGAACAAACAAATATATAATTAGGACCCCAGAGGCCAACAAATAAGTTGATCACATATAGACAATATATCAGAACCAATTTTTCAAGATTCTTAAGTTCTCTGTTATTCCAAAGAATGCCAGATTAGCTGCACTGATGTTGGGATGCATATTGGTGCCATCAAAAGTAGGGAAAGTGGTGTGTGTTCCCGACTGAACCCACGTTCTGAAAGGGATGCTTTATAGGATGGATTTTATATAGTAATCAGGTATGGATAGGTTTTTAATATATAGAGTGCATTTCTTTTCTCCAATGCTTTAAATCTGTTTCATTAAAATTAAGAAGGGTAACTCTTTTAGCTGCAAATGTGGGCTGAGGAGTGTGACGGATTTACTAGTATTTTTGACTTCTTAGATTTGAGGTTATTATAGGCATCTTGTCCTCGGTGAAGCTTTGGAAGTTCTTGTGACAGGTAAGTGGCCATATGCCATAAAGGGTGCTCTCCACATCAATGAAAAAATATCTATTCTACAGAACTCTCTGATCAACATAGATAGTCATAGGCTCTATTACAAAAGACCTGTAATCATATTCAACAGTTCCTAAGTAATAGGTGCCTTAACTTACTCTTCTTGTCGCTTTTAAAAATTAATTATGAGCATAGTAGTCATAACATGGAAATTTAAAGAGTTAAAATTAAAGCAACTCCCTCTCCTCCTTCTGTCCCTCCCTCTTCAATTATGTAGTTCCCTTCCTATAAACAATATCTATTAACAGATTGACCTTTGTCTTTTTACACTTTTTCTTTACATACAATTGTCTATGTGTGTCAAACTTAACTGGGGGTAAAATATCTCTCTCTCTCTCTCTCTCTCTCTCTATATATATATATATATATATATATAGATAGATAGATAGATAGATAGATAGATATATACATATATATATATATATATATATATATAGAGAGAGAGAGAGAGAGAGAGAGAGAGAGAGAGAGAGAATTCTCCCTCATTCAGTTAAAGTACTACCCTATATATAACTACTTTATACTTTTCTCCCCTCCTTTTTTGACCACCATGCTGTGCTTATAATAATGCATATTTAAAAATATGCTTGTAGTGGTTAATTAAGAAGACAAAAATAGCTCTTCCCATAGGAGGGAAATGAACATCTACTTTCATTCATCTGGTTTTACTACTACTAGTTGGCTCACGGATAACTGTTGATAGCCTTGTTTTACCAGTGTTCTGCCAAATATATCTTTGGTTCTTACTGTGGCATATATATTTTATTACTGTGTGTTTATTCTTGTAAAACCATGAGGACCTATGCCTACAAATGTACAAATGCTGATTTCTTTATTTCAAGGAAACAATTGAGATGGCCAAGCTCAGAGTGGAGGTCATTATGACATGTATCTGCCTTTTGTGATAATGGCTACCTAACAGATACAGTATTCAGATGTTGAGCTTTCAGAATGGTCTGCCATTCTACAATAATTGCTACATGCTTTTAGCCATATTAACAAAGAGCTTCTTCAGCCTTATGTGCAGAAACCTTTATACCCTACTATTCAGAAATAGCTATTTTAAAATTTTTCAAATTCACTGGCATCTCTGTTCTCTGCAAGACCTACCCATCTATTCAACAATGTCAAACTGTGATAAAAACAGAAGAAAACAAGAATAGATTCTACATGTCACTCAGGTTAGCTGAGAGATAAGCTGAGAAAGCAAGAATTAGATGATGGAGGAATAAATGTACCATCATTTGAAAAAGAACTCTCCTCTTTCAAGCTATATATAACTTTTACATTGCAAACTGAGTAAGACTATTAATAGTAATAATTATAATAACACCTTACATTTGTCCAGTGCCATAGAAGTTACAAAGTCTTCCTCAAGTTTTAATTCATTTTATATTTTTGACAGTTCCATCAATTAGTCAGGATAGAGCCTATTATTTCCTCCCTACTTCCCACCTTTGCAAATACTTCCTGCTGCTCTTTCCCAATATGGTGATTAAATGCAGAGAAGTAAAACTCACAACCTTTAATATCTCCTAAAAATCCTGAGGTTTGGGCATCCTACTTAGAGATCTGTTAGAATATGGGAATTTGGAATTTCTGCTGTGGCCCAACATCCCCTCAGGGAGAATACAAATCACTGTAAAGATCAGGTCAGATAACTTGGAATTATTGAGGTGATGCTACTTTGTTGAAATAGTGATGAGTGACACTATTAAAGATGGATAGCATGGGTTAATTCCTTCAATTTATGCTTAGTTATATCACAGAGTCATTTGGATTCCATCCATCTCCCTTGTAAATTAGCCACTGATAATCACAATTGTGACCCTTAGGTGAGATAAGACAATGAAATGCCTCCCCAATTATTAAGAAGTGTTCATTTATGTCCACTCTGTATGTAGTTTTGAGTACTTTACTGCATTATCATTACTTGCAAGTTGGTCACCTGCATATATGATATATGCATAAGATTAATGATGATATTTCTTTGGAAGAAAACCCCTATTCCAAAAGCTGAATAAATATAATTATAGTTAGAAGAATTTTTTCTAGATTTCTGTTCGGTGTCCGTGGTCTTGACTTATTTGTTCATTAGTCATAGATGCTGAGTATTTATATAATGCTTTATCATGGATCAATGTTTTCACTGTCATATCCATTGTCCAATTTATTATATAAACCTCAAAAGGTATCATTACCAGCATTGTCTAAAATAAGCCTCAGGGGCTATGTGGTGTGCTCAAAGCCACAGGCTCATACGAGGTAAAGAAGACACCCAATACCATCTTCCCAAGTCAAAAACTCTTTCTGTCAAAGCTCAGAGCTTGTGTTAGGTCACTGCAGCCAACCGTGGGCCTCTCCATGTGGAAGCTCATTGAGATGAGTTTCTTTCTAGTTCCAGTCAGAGGGACAGGTATCAACCAACAAATCAGAAAATGTGTTGTAATCCTATTATCAGTAAAAAAGGATAATGTCCCCAATATTAGATAGTGTTCCATCCACTGGGAGAGGTGCATAAGATGCATGATTTTGTAGAGAGATGGCTTTAGTTTCCCTACCACATGACCAAGACGGTGACTGAGTGGGACCCTTTGTGAGAGCCCTTTACCAAAGTGAGAATAGTGAGCTTTGAAAGGAAATGTAGGTGTGGGCCTTCTCCACTGGCCATGGATACAAAATAGATTTTCAGCCTTTGCTGAAAAGAACAGGCAGTGCCCATCTTAAGGAGACAAAGAGCTCTGAACACAAGGTTATCATCACCTCTCCCTTTTTTTTCCATTGCATTCTAATCAGAAACCTGTTGTTAAACAGGCTGCCCTGGTATTAATAAGTGACATAGAAAAGTCACTGCTGATATAATAAAAGGGCACAAGAAGGTGAGGGACATTTCTGAGCAAGAAGGGTCTTTGACAGGAATCATGATCTGTGAGGAACAAACAGTGCCTGGGAAGTAGGGCTGGTGTTGCAGAAATAGAAACCTAAAGCATTAGAGCAGGCTTCTGCTTTTTAATGACATATTGCTGATGCTGAATACTAATTTCCAATTAGGATAATGCTGTAACAAAGCCACCCTGCACTTGCCCATTCTGGAATATGAAAGAAAAATGTTTTCTGTATTTATCAAGCCCCTTATAATTATTTTTGGCATGTCAAATATACTGGGAATATAGAGAGAATAGTACAAGATTGGGGGGAACCTTTTCTAATGCGATGTCAAGTCTTCAAAGAATTGAAAAAGCAGCCCCAGAAATAACCATGCTTTAAGTATGACATTGCCATTTCATAAACCAACAGAGGAAATATTGAGAGGCATTCTCTCAACATTCTGGGATTAGTGTAATTTTGAACAATTGAGCATAATGGCAAGATTAAGCTTAATGTTGTGCTCTATGACTTGTGTTTCTATGAAATTGTAAAACTTGCCAAGCACAGGAAAGGAGAAATGTGTAGTGATGGAATAGGAATAAGGATGTGGGGAGCTGGTCATCTGGGTTCTGCCCCCTCCGAACTTATAGATATGCAAATTATTTCATTATGTCAAAATAGCAGAGATGAAACCATCAAGGTTCCCTAAGAATTTTCATTTTCACCACAGAGAAAGGTAAGTTTTGCATTTGAACTAGCTGAGAGTAGGTGAAGTGTTGTGTCATTAAAATTTATGATCAGAATTAATTCACATTCATTTCATTAAGGGCCAAATCACCTGGGTTGAATTTGTGTGGGGGAATCATAAAAAGAAAAAGAAACAATAATGAGAAATGACAGCAGGTCCTCAGAGTGTCCAGTGAGGACCACTCAAAGATCTGATCTTTTTCTTTTTCCTTTTTGTTAATGTTCCTGTTGGTATTTGGAGGTTGTTTGTTGTTTGGAGAATCAAGGTCATTTGTTGATACTTGGGTATGATATGAAATAAGTAGAATGCCTTCTAAAACCCCTCAGGTAAAAGGATTAAAACAGCCTTAAAGAAGACCTAACCATGGGGCAATAAGGAAAAGTAAGACTCCTATAAGAGAGTAAGAATGGTGCTTGTCAGGGATGATTTTGTGCCTGGCTCTTTGCTCAGTGGACCTGATGGTGCCCTTAGATAGAAAGCCTGCGCATGGGATAACTTTCCCATGAGAGTGGCTGAAAGGGTCCACTTTGTGATCTGATGGCTCAGCATCTCAAGTAAGAACCCAGATAATCTGGCTGGCTCCTTACTACTCCAGTTCTCCGCATCTTCTGGTTGCAGAGCACCTAGTTCAGCACCTCTTTATGCCTCTGTAAGTGTAGGTCAGGGTGGGGAACCTTTTCTTCTGCCAAGGGCCATTTGAATATTGATAACATCATTCTTGGGCCATACACAATTATCAACTTTAAAAATAAGGCTGCTATCTATGGCCAAATATTTAATTAACTCACCCCTTATGCCTTGGCAGATCAAATTATTGCATGGGACTTACACAGCCCATGGGCTAGATGTTCCACACCCCTGGTGTAAGTAATTCCCAGCTACAGATGTTGACATCAGTTTGTCTTGCATGTTTCCTGGCCTTTCCGTTTTCCTTCCAATAATTAAGTTGCTATCATTATGGGTGTTTTTTTTTTCCTCTAGCTTTCCAACCATCTTCTGCTTCCATGTGTTCTAATCCTAAAACTGCCCCACACTCAATGATACTTTGGGCAGATAAGTTTTTCTGGGGGCACACCATGCTCATCAAGAGAAACAGAGGCTGATTATTGCTAAGACCTTATTTTAGAATGAAAGTCTGCTGGTCTGTGAGTTTATAAGTTTGTACCCTCTGAACATTGACTCTTCCATGGGGCAGATGTAGGATTCAAATTGACACCTTGCATGCTTTGTCTCACCATTTCATTTCCTGTATATTCTCTTTATACCAGATGAGGCTGCTCTGACCCATTGATTTAAAATTTTAATTTTTGATTAGGTTACTGCTTTATACCTCAACATTTCCTTTCACCGGGGATTGCCAAAGAATATGCCATCTGGGAAGGCACTGGGAAGTGAGACAAAAGTTCTCCTCCTCACTGCCAGCTGCTTGGAGACCAGCAAGTGGCTCTTAAGTCCTAGGGCGTCTGGACCACAAAAAGACAGTTCAGTGATTCCTGGGAATATCCAGGCGAAAGAGTGAGCATTACCTCAAATAGCTTCTCTGTGATTCTCCTGCTGGCCTGCAGGCTCCTTGCTCTCTCAACTGACATTGTGCCCATTTTAGAACTAAAAGGAAAAAAAGGCTTCAATCTTTCCCTTTTTCTTCATATAATACTTACCGAGTAGCTCAGTGCAAGTGGGCATTCAGTGATCATTTCCTTCTAGTACTTGTATTATTTCCTCTTAATGATGGAAATTTCTGGGCAGTCATTTCTGGCGAGTAGCCTATGTGGCCTCAAAGAGTTGGGACTTAAGCATAAGCCTAAGCCTTTACAAAATAAAGAATGGAAAGGAGGGGGGAAAAAAGAAGAAAAAAAAAAAGAAAGAAACAAGCAAGCTGAATACATGGGCAGATGGGGAGATAATTGTACTACAGTGGAATCTGAAAATTGTTAAAATTGCTGCCCAGGTCAATTTCACTTCAGTAACTCTGTATAGACATCTGAATGCTGTTATTTAGAAAATTAAGCAAGTAATCCTGTTATGTTAGTTAAAACCTAACCTTTATACAATAGAAACACCTACTGGCCCTTGAGGTGAATGTCCAACAACAGTATGAACTCTGATGACTTTTCAGGTAGTTTGATGGATTCTGTGATTTGCCTGTGCATCACACAATAAAGGGGAATGAAATTATATGTGGACATATGTCACAGTAAATATTTAAAACTAAATTATCCCTGGGTGGAAAGGATTTCCTGTGACCACAACTGATTTTCCTAAAATCTATATTAATACTTTCACACCAAAATGAATAAAACTTTTGATTGTTAGTGCTCAGTTGTAGCTAGAGGTTAGTCTCATACAAGCTAAATGTATAGTAATAGTAATAGTATACATTTATTGAATACTCATTATGGACCATGTAGTGGGTTAAGCATTTTGAATGGATCCTCAAAACCCTGAGAGGTAGAACTATTCTTATTCCCATTTTACAGATGAGAAAAGTAAGTTCATAGAGAGATAAAATAACTAGTCCAACTTGCAAAAGGTGGTATCAGGGTGTGATCTCAGGAGGCCTGAGTCTATGAGGCAACAATTAGGCACATGCTCTTCTCAGAGGCCCTGTTTAATCACTTTTATTCTTGCTGTTTCTTTCTTATTTGATATTTTCCACATTCAGTGATCATCTTCCAGAATTTAAGTTTTGGAGGAATAAATACTCTTTTGAAATGATGACCAGTGAGAATTAATTTTGCTTCTGACTGCACCTAACTTATTCTGAGAAAAAAAGATGATGGCTCCATGTGAAAGAAAATGCCAAGTAGATAGCAGGAAAATGAGCCTAGGAGTCAGAACAGCTCAGACAATAAAATGTAGTCTCTTGCATATTAATTCCACTCACATAGGAAAGAAAGAGGCAATGTAAAGAAACCAGTTTCTGATATGGATCTCCATCCATGATGGCATGGTTCGGTTGCCATGACCAAGCAAGGGGAAAAGAAGCAACATGATAGAGTAGACTCTGGAGCTAAGCTGCCTGGATCCAAATCCTGGCTCTACTACTTCCTGCCATATGATCTGGGGCAAGTTCCTTGCTGCCTCTGTAGCTCTGTTCTGTAAAAGAGAAATAATAGGACCTACCTTATAGGGTGGTCATGGAGATTAAATGAATTCATGCCAATAAAGCATTCAGAGCACCTCTTGGCGTGCAGTAAGAGCCCCACAGTGCTGTATCTTCACCATCATGATCGTCCTCATCATGAGGCCCACGAATATTATGTGGCAAAGATAGCAACAGAGGTTTTATATTTAGATATTCTCAGGGCTTTTATATAGAAAGAGAAAATAATAGACTCGATTTATTTTAGACTTTTCTAAGTGAAGCAGTTCTTAGATCACCTAAATTTTTTTTGGTTTGAGTCTAAGTGGTAATTTATAAGTTATCCAACTAATATGACTCAGTCTAAAGGAGGAATGTTGCTCCCAGCAGAAAAAGAGGATTTAGCAAAACTTAATTGAACAATTGTAAAATAGAAACAGCCTGACCACTATCCTGAAAATAGGAGTGGAAAACAAAAAACAAAAGGGGCAGGGGGGGGGGGGGAGAGATAATTCTGCCTGCAAGTTCCAAGTGATCAGGGAGACTGGAATTTGGAGCTTGGCATAGCAACTTTATGGTGGGGTGATATTGGTAAATCATAGCTCGTGAAGCACAGTTCTGATAGATTCCCACCCATTTAAGTCTTCCCCTGTGTTTCCTGCAAGTCATTGGACTGGATTCTTTCTGACACCCTCTAAGGGCATCCTTGGGAGGTGAGACAATTAGATCCAACTCTGCCAGCTCATAGGTGAAGAAGCCTGGCAAAATTCCAGAGGCGATTAGTGTTGAACCCATTATTTCACAGGGTTGAGTGTGTTTGGGTGGAAGAAGTGAGAAGCCTATAATTTCATAGCTGCTAGTAGAACATTTCTGCTAAACCTCTTTTTCTTCTAGACTTCTGAAAGGATCTCACATTCAAGATGATTTGAGGGCATTGCACCCGCAGTTGTTACTCAGTCTTGATGGTGCAAGTGGGAAGAATATAAATATTTCCTTCAAAATATTGATGATCATTTTGACTCATTTTTTGTGAGATCTATTAATAAATCCTCTTCTCAATTATGGAAACTTTGGGGGGTTTTCTCCCATAAATATAAAATTAGAGCCATAAGCTTACCTTAGACCAGTTAGGAAAAAGTATTACATTTTAAAATGGTGCCACCACTGTTCTGCTGAGAAGAAATGTGACATGGGTTAAGCCAAATTTTGAGTGATTGACTATTTTAATGCCCATATTCACCCTTGCCTGTGAAGTGGAAGCATTCTTCTTATATTTATAGGTCCTTTGAATTACATTCCAAATGACTACCATGCAAATAAATTAGAACCGCAATCATGCCATGCTTTTTCTTTGTCATCATGGGTCATTGTCATCACATGCTTAGTAATTTCATTGCACTTGTGTGATTAGGGGGAGATGTAACACCAAGCATCCATGGGTCAGCTATGTGGACTCTAGCTGCCAAAGGCGCTTCTCCATCTGAACAGAGCGCTTTGCTCAGCCAGTGTAGACATGGCCTGATAAACAATGGAACTTCTCCCCTGAGAGCTGAAGTTTGGATTGATCTAAGTCTTTAACTCAGAAATGTACACAGTTTGATGAGCAGTTTAAATGCCTTCCTTTTATCAGAACGGGAGCTTAAAGTGGCAGTAATATGAAGAACGGCATCATTTATAATGAACTTGAAAGGCAGTAGCACTCACAGTTGCACAAGCTAATCAAGGGTCTATCGAATCAAAGTTTTACCGTAAGCTTAAATATCTGTGACAGGGAGGTTGTTCTTGCAGGCTTACATCTGTCAGGTCTTAACACTACACCTGTCAGAGTGCCACATGGCCTTGTCACTTTTAACCAAGATGTCACAGATATTGTGGGAAGCAATCTGCTTTGTGTTTTCTTCTCTTGGATTTTACTAGGAAAAGTGAACGTGAATGGATGTGTGTTGTTGTTTTTTTTTTAACACTGCATTTTTATTTTGCAGATTCTCAGGCTGATGGAGTGATGATGGAGTAGGTTGACAACTGTAGTTTCTCCACTCAGTGCAGAATGGCTGCAGGGAACAAATGCAGACATGCCCAGAGAAGTCTGCCCAGGGTGAAACAAATATCTTTGAGGTTTACATCAGGTGTGTGAAGAATGCTGGAAACATGACTTTTGGGTGGTTTTTTAAAGTTTTCTTTTGCATTTATATATGTCAAGGAAAGTGGAAAGGTTGGTGGCTTTTGCCTGTTCTCCCAACTCATTTAATGCTATAAAATACCCCCGAAAAGCTAACCTAACCTCTCTCCTAGGATTTGCTTTATTCTACTTTCCTGCCTGGCTGGCCCTCTATTTCATCAAAATTTTAGACTTCAAAGACACGATTGTATTTTTTTTCTCTAGTCAAAAAGAGGTTTGTTTTGAGATATTTTAAAAATTGGAAATTGAAGTTTGATAGGCTTTATTTACAACTTGTGAATTTACGTAGAAACATAAATACTATTGTTAATAAAGGTGTTAGCTACGAAGTACCAAAGAAAACATCATTCAAGTTATCTTTATAAATATATGTTCACATTATCTTTAAAAGGTTGTTAAGTGGCTCAGAAAAAGCAAGCAAAGGTACCTTTCTATCAGAAAATGTAAATCATATTTCCTTACAGGATGAAGTTTTACTTAAAAGCCTCTGTTTAATTCACTCAGAAACTACACAATTGTTGTTGCTATATTTTGTTAGAAAGGAAGGAGAGGCTGTTTCTACAGGTGTCATAGAAAAATCAATGCTGAGCCATGGATTATTGGGTCCCATAGAACCATGGACACATGGCAGTGAAATTCTTCCCAAGGTGAGTGGGAGCATTGATTTTCCTTCTCATGCCTGAAGAAATATGACACAAGGAATGGAGGCTACACTTAGACTTAGAGACAAGTCTAGTTTGAAACTATGCCTTCAAAAAATTAGTGACAATTTTTTTTCCAAAAAATAAATGAAGAAACTGAATGAACACTTGAGAATATAAATGTTTCTCATATGTTGCTTCTTTTCTTTATTCCTTTGAGTGCTTCTGAAGGGGGTGGGGGGGCGGAAATGAACTATTTGACCAACAATTTAACTGTAATTCAGAGCCAGTGATTTCTTTGTGGAGTAATTGTGTTACACACTATAAAACAGTCTCTCTCTTAAAACAACAACCAAGAATGCAATAGATCTTCAGCTTCTAAGAAAAAGCATATTATTTATACATTCATACTTAAAAATATGAGGTCACCTCTCATCTCCCTTATTTAAACAGTGCGTTTTACCAGCTAATTTGTGCCTGAATGTTTAGACACATACTTGCTTATTTGTGACTTATTTTACAGTTTCTTCTAAATTTTGCAAAGTTGAAAAGCTATACCTAATGCACTGGTTGTTTTGCCGCATTGCTTAGCATTCCATCCACGCAGGCAGGCGGTGTTCCTAGGTCTGGAAGGATAAATCCCAGGGGAAGTGAGCTGCAGAACATTTTATGCATCACTCATTCTATTATGGGCCCTCTGCTGCTCCATCTCTACAAGGTAAGAGATTTATTGTGCATTGGCTTCTGGAAGTAGGAAATGACGTATGCTAATGGCTCTCACTTCAAAGTGTATGTGTTTGGAACTCATAATGGGGATTGTAGAAATCGTTTTATAAGGAAAAGAATAATTGGAACAATTTAAGTCACTCACACACTCTCTAGCACTTTCATCTGTCCCCAGGTAGCATTTGGTTGTTCTACCCAGAGACCCAGATTCTGTAGTATTGTCTCTCTCATGTTAAGTGAGGTGGAAAATTGGTCATTTTTATAATGAATTCGAGCAGAGTTATGTGATTGAGAGATAATTCAGGTCTCAAGGTAGAAAATCACCAAGTTACCAGTTTCCTATGTCTGGGGGTAGATATAATTTGAGTTTTGATATTTTGTGGGATCAAAAATTGATTCTGATAAATTAAAATATGCTAACAAGTTCATGGTAATACATAAAATTACCTTAATATTATTTTTTTATTGCTACACAGTGGAAAATTCTTACTCTTTTTTTTTTTCCTATCCTAAATTTTCAGACTGGCTGAACCAACAACAATAACAATTGTTTACAATTATACTCTCTAACTTTGGATTATCTAGTTAATACCCTAATGCTGATTATCTAGAACACAATGTCCAATAAGAAAGACTATTTGAATGCTGCTACTGCATTAGTAATAAAACAACAAAGAAAAATGAAACATTCTGAATGTACCATCTGATGAGGTGAGATTTTGTTCTGTCCCACTAAATGAGATTACATTTGATTTTATGTCATTATCTCAGCCCCAAGAAAGTTTTCATTTATCAATTTGACACATGAGCCTATAAAATAAAGCTTCGTATACATTGTCTAAACTGTGACCAATTTAAGACATTTAAAGCCAAACTTATTTAATGGATTTTCATTATGTATTCATTACATTATTCTTATTATGTTTCATCCTTTCCAGCTTAGAAAATTATGACTCATTAAGCACACACATATTTAAATAAAAATAAACTATGTACATTATAATTGTTATGGAAGGGACAGGCATACTATTCTCTAACTTTTGATAATGTTTAACTGTTGATGTGTGAATTCTTAACTGTGAACAAACCAAAAACAATGACATACTTTCAAGTGCTTTCCAGTTAAAATGGGAAATATAGATCTGGAAGTAAGGGCCAGCCTTTTATTTACTGTTGTAAAATATAACATCTGCATGAGAAGAAATAACGTTCAAAAGACAATGAAGAGATAACAGAGGAACTGGACATATGGAAAGCCCCATGTGTCTGTAGACACAATATAAGGATATTAAATATCTAGCACTTGTTATTTGGTACCTATCCATCAAAGTGGTCAGGTGTTCTCTTTGTATTCCCCAAATATTAGTGTTTTCAACACCGCTTTTATCTTTATATCAAAGTCTCCCACAATATTGTGAAATATGCTTTAATATCCATATCTGAGTAGCATGATAGTAGTTATTCTCTCTTTGGGTTAAGCACATCACATGACATTGCCTAAAATGTTGCCAAGACGATTTCTTCTAGATAATTTATAGTTTGTAAAATATCATAAATCTGCAGGGAAATGTGACGATTAATTGAAGCATAATTATCCTCCATGTGAAAGCTGTCTAGGATGCCACATTGGCCCAGCAGGATGTCTTGGATTCATTACCACTTTCTTAGTTTGCTTTGTCATCATCCTCCAAGTCCTTTCTGGGTCCATCTCTCTTTTGTTTCCCTTTGACTCTCTATTGTATTCCAGCTGACAGTAAAAGAACAGACACTGAGCAATAAGACTGCATGGCTACCTTGTCCAGAGCCACCAGCTGGGAGTTAAGTTGACTAAGGTTGTGAAACCCCAGCCCATTTGGATCACAGCAGGCATGGCAGGTAAAAGTATTTCTATATTAAAGTGCACACTTTGTTTCTTTCAGGTTCTTGGTCTAATTTCTCTTGTTTGCCAGTTGTGGGGGAGAAATGAAAATAGGTCGAGGGCCAAATGCCTGGGGTATTTAATCAAATGCCCAGCAACTCCTGATGATAGGATGCTGAAATTTCACTTTCGAGGATTAACTATGGTGGCTTTTGTCCACCCAAATGCATGTCTCCTTCTACCCAGCATGTTGTTGGGCCAGTTTCTGCCACTGCCTAAGTACAATGTGGTAGAAGAAATCCAACTAGTTTTTAATAATAACTTCTGAGTGAGAAGAAACTAAACATGCAAGGTGAAAATGATCATAAAATATAGGTATTATTAGAGTTCCTCAAACAACCCAGTTAAATGCTACCGTTTACTTCTATTAAAACAAGACATTGAGAATTGATTTCACTGTACACTGTTAATTTGATTACTCTCTCATAAGTGGTAAGTATAAACCTCCTTAATTAGTGTATGAAGCTCATTTAATCAAGCAAATATCCTAAAGCATATCACTATACTGGTCCTTGACCTTTTGACCTGTCACCCCTGTCCTGTCAGATGCCTTTTTCTCATGTCCTTGCAATGAGAGCTTAGGTTTCAGCCTTTCTCTGTCAGCAGCAGACTGAGGAATTGTCTCCTTGGGGGCATTTCCTTGCAAGTGGTGAAACTGGGATGAATAATATCAGTTTGCATTCATATTGGATATATATTTTAGGAACCTTAAGAAGACTATACAAGAGTCACTTAGGAGGGATAAATGTAATATACATTTAAGGTGGAAAAACTAAATTGTTGTGATGTGTCAAATTAGAGTGATAACATCATAGGTCACTTTATATCGATAGATATCTCTAAATATTCCTCAGCTAGTTTCCACACGCCATTATTGAACTAAATTTCACCAAGTCTCTTTCTCACAGTGTTTAGAGCCTTCATGTTCATCTTCCTTCTCTGGAGTGTACCCTAGTTTGTTCTGTTTTATGTTCTGTGACTAGTCTATGCATATATCTTAACAGATTAGATCTAAAGTTAACAGAGAGTGCCAGGGAAAGCTAAAATAACTGTTTTTGAAGTTTTAGCAAAAAATACACACAACACAACAGCATAGAAATTATTAAAAGCCCTATGGATACCTATACCATGGCTGGACCTGGAATCTTTTCAACAGTGTAAGGTTCCTTCTATGTTATTAGGTAGATCAATTCTGTAGCCACTTTGGCCTCAAGTTCAGAAAGAGTTTTTTTATTTATAAATGTCCCTTGGGGTCCATGAGGAATCTGTGATACTCATTTATTTTCTAAAGATAGATTCTGGATCAATAGTTTCAAAATATTTCAGAGTTGCCAAGGACTTCTCTGTTTGACCAGCTCACACAGCCATGGACATGCCCAGATTCTCTCTGACACCTAACATGGCTGACCCCCACCACACTTTAGTGCATTGAATGGCCTGATTGTCTAATAGCATCAGGCCTAACATTTCTCTAGTTGGTGCTGTCTGGTTTTCAAAATCCCTTTCTCAGGAGAGTCATGATTTGGGGCAAGGGGAAAAAGGACAGGAAACAAGGATAATGATATTGTTGTGATTCTTTTTCTATTTGTTAAATGAAAAAATGCTGGAGAATAAAATGTCTTTCTTTTGGTTTTGGCTCAAATAATTGTCTGAGATGTGAATCACAGCATAATCTTCATGAAGAAGAGCAAAGGAAGGAATCGGTTACCCTTCAGCAGCTCTGGTTCTAAGGGACCCACTATGCTATCTGTTAGTAAGCTAAAAGGAAGGGTGCACCATTCCTCTCTAACATGACATAAAAGAACAGTTCCCTTAAAAGAGGTTCATTTTAAAATAGGAAAGTCAGAGGTCCATAATTTAGGAGAAATACATACGGACATATATTCATATGCATATACTTGTCCAAATGTTTCAGCTAAGTAATAAAATGGTGGAGAGGAGAGAACAGGACTCCCTAAGGGTTTGGGGCTGTTGGTGTTGCCTTAAACAGGCACCAAAGCAAGTCCATTTTTAATTTGAAGCTTTGGGTTTTAGATTAGATGTTCACTCATACTTTACATTCTGTTCCATTGTGTATCATGATAGTTTTATTATTTTTAAAATTTTAAGTTTCTTACCTTTGAGAAGATCTGGTGTTTGAGACAAGTGTGCTTTGTTTGACCTTTAATGACTTATTCAGAGAACACTTATTGAGCTTCTACTATGTGCCAGCCACTATTTTACCTCTTTCCCCCAGTGCTATCTTAAACCCCAGACACTTTTATTTTATTCTGAAAAAGCACAGAGTAGACATATACAAGGCTGTGAGACTGATGAATCGGCAGTAGACAGGTGAGTTGTAAATTACCATAATAACTTGATACTGCGCACTTCTTTGCTTTTGCCCAGGGATTTTATATGATCGTTCTCAGAATTTAGCAAAAAGCCTCATCAAAGTTATAAATTTTTATTAAACTTAAAGCTATTCCTTCAAGCTTTAAAGGTTACCTTTTCATTGTTTTGTAGAGATACAGAAAGTTCTTATTTTCCATTTTTAATTTTGACAAGAGCTCTCTATGCTTAATGTTTATAACCTTTTGTTTTCACTTTTCCCTCTTTGTTTTCCATGTTTTCTGACAATGAAATGCTGCATTTTTTTTCCCTTCAGAGTCCAATTTCATGTACTTGGTATGTGTTAAACCAGGAGATTAAAAACTGAGTGGATAGGGGGCTCTGGCTTCTTTGCTGCAGAGCCTAAAATATAATGTGCGTGTGTTATGATAGAAATATTGCATCTTGCCAAAACTGGTTTAGCCAGTGGTAGAGCATGAGTCTGTGGACTAAAAGGTCCCAGGTTCGATTCCGGTCAAGGGCATGTACATTGGTTGCAGGCACATCCCTGGTGGGGGGTGTGCAGGAGGTGGTTGGTCGATGTTTCTCTCTCATCGACATTTCTGGCTCTCTATCTCTTTCCTTTCTTCTCTGTAAAAAATCAATAAAATATATTTTTTTTAAAAAGAAAGAAAGAAAGAAATATTGCATCTTAAGTTTAGGACACAAATGTACTGGTTGACTTAGAATTGTATTGACTAGTTTGAGTTTTTACTCTACCCCTTTCTAGCTATATAAACTAAATCTGTTTCTTTAGTTATTAAAAGAAGCAAGTAACATACAAACCCAGTTGGAATGCTCTAAAGATTAAATGCAATAATTAGTGTAAAGCACAGTGCTTGGCTTATAGTATAAGATTTAAAAAAATGTTAGCAATAATCTTTAGTGTTACTATTATTTATTACTTGTCTGTGCATATAGACATCTACTCCCAGAAACAATTTTTCTATAGGATGCATATTCAAAGAATGACAGCTACTGTTAGGCAAAATTGTGAGGAAACAGATCCACCTTCAGCATTGCCAGTTTCTTTGAGAAAGTGCATTCTTTACTTGTTCCCTTCAAAAGTCCAGTGCCCTGCCTCTCATCTTTTCTTTCCTGCAAAAAGACCTCCTTTTAAGTAAGGATCTAAATGTTATCTACACAGAGGACTAGATGGTTGAGAACATTGGAGGCGTTGTCCTTGTAAAGGTCATGACCTCTTATCAAAGATCGAATACCAGGCTGGTGAGATGGTAGGTATCTGGCAGCTGCTGGAGACATTTGTTTGTGGGGTGATCTCTCCCTTGCCTTCTGGAGCTCTCCAGAGGTAGGAATGGTTAACTAGGCCAAGGGGTGTGGTTAGTTCTGCTACCAAAGGTGCCTGCTGGGGCTCTCCTGGGGGTTGTCTGACATCCTGACATCCTCAAAGGCTGCTTCCCTTTCCAGGCCTGGGGCCATTTAGGAATAATCCTCACCCCCCCAGACACACCTTTTTTTCCCCTTCCCATTTGTGTCTGTGTGTTTTTGGATCTAGTTATGCCTGAGACCACAAAGGAATGCCTGTATTCCTTTAAACCTTTTCCCCTAACACTGTTCTTTATTTTTGGATATACAACCATTATTTTTTCTACCCACATCTCATCCATATATTCATTTTTAGTTTCCCATTGTATTTCTTTTACAAAGGCATGTGCTCATGATTTAAAGTTTTCAGACATCAAACCATTATGCTGAGACATTCTCCCAGAATGGTCTTCTTTTTTTATGTAACTCTACTTCATCTCTATTTTTTGGTGCACAGATTTGAGGGTTTGAAGGATCAGGTTCAAGTGAAAGGTATGCTTTCACCGGCAATCTATGCTTGGAAAACCAGTTTCTCAGCCTGGGTTTGTCAATGAAGTTGGAATAACAAGGTCTGTCATGGTGTTGTAAGAATCAAATCAGTGTTTTGTAAACTCAAAAGTAATTAGAAGCCTTCTGGCCTTCTTTTTGCTCATCATCACTCCGCCCTCCTCAAGCAACATTTTTTAAGGGAGGGCAGTGAAGGCACACATTATATGAATAGTTTGTGAAAAAAAGAGATAGGGTCATCTCTCTCTGACATCGTTGCTCATTACTGAAATAGCTATTGTGTGCTTCTTTTAATCATGGTCAGTTTCCTCTGCCAGTGTGATGACCCTTTAATGCAGGGACAGCCCAGAGGAGAATATTCTCAAATGAAAATATGAGGGGAAATGTCCACTAGTAGACAAGAGGCCAGCAATGATGGGCTAGATCTATAAGCAGCGTCTCAAAGGATCCTGTAGAGCTTCCGTATGATCAGGCTGAGATGTACCACATCATTCTAAAGTGTAGATTAGGACCCCGCATAACATTTGCAGGGTCCTCTACACAAGAAAGATACAATAAAAGCTAGTAGATTTTGAGTACCTACTATGTGCAAAACACTTTTAATACTAATAACTGCTAACTTTGGAGTTCCATCATACACCAAATAGGTACCGAGTGAATGGCAGGCTTATCCAGTTATCTAATCCTTACCACTTTTGGACACTGGGATTATGTCCATTTTATAGTTGAGGAAAATGAAGGCCCCCTGACACCAAAGGTAGTGTTTTCTGGATTTCCCCAAAAATTTGTGAAAATAGACAGCATTCTGTGCATTTTACAGATGAGGTAATGGAGGCACAGAAGGTTTATGTAATTTGTCCCCATGGCTCTAAGAGGAGGAGCTGGAATCCCACACACATGGACCTGACCTGCTGCACATTAGGCCACACTGCCATTCTGAGTGCTCTAAATCTCAAAAAGAACCTTCCCCTCTCAATTTACATTTTGTGTATTGATATTTTCATAAAATTGAATAAAATAATTACTGGGGACAATATAATTTAAAAAGATATACAAAAACTAATATTCTATCTTTTATTGTTTCATTCAACAAATATAAAATTCCTCTGTATCATTGCTGGAGACATCTAAACACTTTCTTATGATTTCTGGCTTGTCTTATGGTGGACCAATAACAAAACTGCTGCACCAGCACAGATGCACAGGAAATGCTTTGAAAAGAGCAGCTCTAGACCATGGGGATATGAAGAAAAGGCAGTTTCTTTCTTCATTAACAAAAGGCTTATAGTCATAGGTTTAATTTCAACATTTACTAGTAAGACCTTGAATAATACCCAAGTTGGCAATTTACTGAAACACAGTTAAATATTGAAAATCAAGACCTCTATTTTTGCATTTTTTTAAAATCTCTCTGACATTAAATAGAATGTGTTTAAAATATACCAGCAGGAATTCAATTAATTTTGGATGGAACACAACTATAATTTGAAGGCCTATCCTCTCATAACCTACATAACCAAGAAATATGGACCATTGTAAATTAGCTTGTTTGATAGAATAGAGATTCCAATATATTGCAAGTATATCACTTTCTCTCCAGAGGACAAGGTCATTGTCATATTGATTAATTAATATTCTATCCTGCTGCATCCAAGTAAGTTAAAGAAATGAGAAAGAAACAGGATAACAAAGCCAGCACAGCCAACATTTCTGTTTAGTTCCCACAGTGACTAAAGAAAGGCTTGTTACCTGCTTCCTGTTGCTGGGCAGAGTAAGTTAGCTTAATGATGGCTCCTTCTTCAATAATTCTGAAAGCAAGTCTTAGAGTAGAATGGCCATGAAAAAATACCAAATGTGTTTCCCAGAGGAAAACATGGTCTGTAGCAGGTACCATCTCTGCATCCATCTGTAGCAGTATCTGCAGGAGATAAATGAGAGATAATGGCTTAATAAGGAGAACATATAGATTTGCTATTTATAAAATTTATTTAGCCTGCCTCAAAACTCTTGGCTACTAAGTAGACTTCGGGTGGGGCCACCCAGCAATTAAGGGTCATTGATGAGGAGTGTCAATACTACAGTAAATGTCAGCGAAAAGTGTGACGGTAGCACATTCCTGTACATGACAAAAAACAAAACAAAACTGTTAAGAATAAACCCTAGAGTCCTATTTTTGTCCAGACACATGCTCAATACCCATCTAGAATCCTGCAGTTATGAATATGAATAAAGACAACTGAACATCTGAGGAAGTTGATAGCGCTAAAAATATGTCAGTCACTGTTCATTTATTAAGAGAGACTGATATACTTAAAACACTATTTTTAAAAACAAAACTAAGAACTTGGCATCATGCCTTTACATGTGCCAGTGCAGCTTTTCTAGGGATTGGAGACACTATAGTGAATGGAAATACTCATTCCCTATTCTATTCCAGACAGAGAGACAGATGTCCATCTAGTGTAAAATATGAGACAACCACAGGTTATGTAGAGGGTATGGTGGGTGTAACTAACAAGGAGATATAGCTAAGTCTTGGGGTATGTCTGAGATACTTTCCTCAGGAAGTAAGTTTCTAGTTGGGAACTGGAGCACCCATGGAAGCTAGCCAGGAGTGAATAGAGGCTGAGATTGGGCAGAGGTTGAAGTCCAAAGATAGGAAGGAGTGGGAGAAGTTGTTGAGCTAGGATAGAATGTCATAATAGAGTAGTCCTGTTGGCTAAATCTCAGCATATAAGAATTGGGTCTATATCCCTGGATTTCAAAGCAGTGGAAAACCACTTACCAGGAGACCACTAAGAGCTGCTGCCAACTCAGAAATGTTCCAGAGGTCAGTGCCCCTTGCATGTTCCCCTTAGTCTATCACAATATATTTGCTCACATCTGTAAAAGTGTGGAAATGATACAGGATGGGGCAAAGTAGGTTCAGAGTTTTTTATATGGAAAACAATACAATAATTGAGAAATAATAATACAAGAATAGACTCTGTTTTGAACACTCACAACTGTAAAGGATGTATAATATTATCATAAAATACCAGCTTTTAGCCTTGACTTTTATATTACTCGTAATGGAAAAGTCTGAGTATTGTAATTTTGTTTTGAAATGTGAAGAAAGAAGTTCTTAAAGAAAAAATTACTTTTGTTAATAGAGGTCCCATATCTTGACTTATTTTTGCCATATCTTGTAGATCCCGATTCATATGGTTTCAGACTTCAATTTGTTTTATATCCAGAATATTAGCATAGGAAAAATGAATGATTTCACTCATCGCCACAATGAGTTATACCCTTTGAAACAGAGAAAATGATGCTTAGACTTATTCTATTATTAGAGAAGGAAATGGTAAAGGGAGTAATATAAGAAGGATTACCTTCCTAGGGGTCTTGGTCACTGCTGTTTGAGAGCCTCTCATTTTAATCTTCATGTTAGATTCAGCTCACTTTTATTTTATTTTGCTGTTGATGACCCATCAAAGGTTTTAGTTGGAAGATACTAGGTTCTCATTTTCTCTCTAGGATTCATATATTTTTTTGAAATAGGTGAAATGTAGTTGTCAGATGAATAAAATTATTTATGTGTGTAAGGCAAAAAATCAATGTAATTCCCTTACAGTATTCACACAGCAATTAAAAATATTAATATGCAACTCCTGTATTATGCTCATAGAATCATAGAAACAATTTTGAGTTAAGAATATAACTTACTAATCAGGTAATCAGTGCTGAATGCAAATCTTAAGTGAATGATTGCTTGCAAAGAACCAGTTTCCACAAAAGTAGAAACAAACTTTGGCAGCTGCATAGGGCTGTGTGTAGATTTCTATCATTGTAGTGTACCAGGTGCTTGGATATGACAAGACTGAAAAAGTTTATAGTGAAAACTAACTGAGAGTAACACTTGTTTTCTGCAGCAATGAATACTTGTTTTCTGCAGCAATGAATACTTCTTCTTACCCATCAACTAACAAGATGTATGTAGTAAGTGATGCATATTGATAAGTTGATAATGCACAGAGGGTTTCTGCTTCATACAGATTCTTCTAGAGGTTTTAGTATAATCTAAAAAAAAAAATTCAGAGCTGGATTTAAATTTTGGTATCACCCCATCATGACAGGGTGTTTAAAATGAATTTAAGAAAATTTCTACTCATATAGTTCTTATTACAAAAAGAATCAAAACGTGATTTTATGAATTTTTAAATAGAATGGAAACAAAGTATGGTCAGATCCAGGTATATAGAAAGCAGTTTATTTTCTTATGTATTTCCAAGTAGATAAATATACAATCAATGTAAAGCCTGGAGGTGTGAACCATTTACAATATGTATCGACTTCTGTATATATGAAGTCTTTTTAAAATTGAAAAATCATTTACTTTAATAAAAGTAGCCATTATAAGTGCATTTAATGGTACATTATATTCTAATATATGTCAGGTAGATAGATTGAAAAACATACACATTCATGATCACATAAGATTTTATATTATAGTATCGATATAATGGGCAGGAATATATTAGTTACCAAGCTATCTTGTTAATTGTCCAAATATAACTTTATAAATGACTTTAGGATCTCCTTCCTTTTTACCTATTTAGCCAATTGTAAAAGTGGTCTTTGTGTTTAATATAATAGACATATCAAAATGAAAATAATTATGAGTTTATTTCCTTATTTGGATTTTCCCATCACTCATTTTCAGTGATTAATGTAAAACATGATTATATCAAAACTATTTTTCAATTCTATATTTATTCTTTATATCCTAGGCATTGTGGTAGGTTTTTGAGATAGAGATGAGTGAAGATCTCTTAATTAAATTACCTGGAATTAGAGAATGATCCAGGGGTATGACAGAAGGACAGTGGGGCAAAATCTAACAGTTGAAAGTAATAAAATGTAGTAATGAAGGTAGAGACTACATAATCAAGGCATATAACATTGCTTTTATTTTTTAGTACAATATCGGAGGTTTCTGCAGAAAGACTTAATTTATTCTGTGAGCTCTAAAAGAAGACAAATATTTAGACAGGAATCAGCTACTCTTTACTAGATTTATCACTATATAAGGCGGCATCAGTAGAAGAGAGCTGGAATCACTGACTTAATGTTCTTGAGTTTGTGTGGTAAAGTGATTCTCAGAAAGTTCATCCTTTGAATAGGATTTCAGTCAGGAGCCCATCATATCTTGTTTCAACAGCCATCTTTGTCATTGCTTGAATTGTCATTTATACTCTAGGTAGGAAGAATCAAGCTAGACCTTTCAGAATGGATAATTATAAATTTTATTCATAAAGACTCCATTATAAGAATAGGCTGATACTGGAGTTCCTCTGTTCTGTTTGTGTCTTAAGTCAAACATTTAATTGACTGCAATAGACAATTTTTAAAGCCTACCTCCAAGTAGAAAAAGCTTTTTCATTAATACATTCTTTGGGTGTGACATAGTGGGACTGAAACTAAACTTGCTGGCCTGGTTATGCACTCAATCACTTAAATAAAAATAAGTCACTTTATATCTTAGGGTACTTCCCTCCCAGATTAAGGCTGAGAGCCTGCCATATAGGATAAACCTCTTAGATGGGCAATTAGGATGGTTCCACCTCCTCTGGCTTCCTTTCCCTTTCTTTTACTGTCATTCCCCCCTCTCCTCCCATCTCCCCTCTCCACCACCAATACTGAATGAGGTCAGAATATTCTGGAAACAAGTATATTCACATGTGTGAACTTAAACAATCTCTGTAATGCTATTTTTACTGAACTGTATTTATATTTTATACTTATGTTTATGTCTTACCCACTAGACTGACCCATCTTGTGCCTTATTTCTTCAAATTTCCATGATTTAACCTAGTGTTTGACACATAGTGGGTGATCAATAAAGATTTGTTGAATAAGTTAATAAGTGAATAGATCAGTTAACATAAGCATATTTACATTCTGAGACTCCTAATGGAGGAAGCATTTACAGAGATTTAGTATAATTATCTCTTAAGATGGAATGATCTGCCATGTTAGATACAAGGAAATACATTTTATTAATTTGATATGTTTGGTAACTTCAGAAATTATTCTTGTCATTTTAGTGAGTTACTGTTAAACTTCTATGAGAAACATTTTCTGTCAGGGCCAACAACAGATGAAGGCATTAAAAAATCCTATTCATGTAGACCAGAGGAGGGCTGGTTAAGCCCAGAGAGAAAATAAGATCTTTGGTTTTCATTGTTGTCAACTAATGAATGATTTCTATGAGTCACTTATTTACTTTGTAATTGAGCAAGTCATAAAATGAATTGAGCATCCACAGATTTGTTGCAAATGAAGATGAATTACCATGTGCTTTTATTAAATAAGAAATTGCATTTTCAAGATAGTTAAAAATGTTGGTACATTGTATGATCATAATGCCATTATTTGAACAAATGATTTATCCATTTTGTATCGGTAGAATATTAGTTAGCCTATTTGAAGGAAATATTTTCACTAAATTGGCAGGTGCTTGAATTCATTGGTCAAAAATGCCTTTATCTTTTGTCACACAGGGACTTACTTCCAGAAACCTGGTAGATGATATAAACATTTATAATCCATGTTTACTCTATGTGAAACTTACAAAAATGATCCAAATTTAATTTTTTTCAATTTATTCCTAGTCTATCTTGGCTCGTTTCCACGAAACAAGTGAATGTGTTGAGTTATTTTTCATACACAGTTTTTCTAAGTTGAATTTAATGGTTGATTTGTCATTATGCACACATGGTTTATTCACATGGAATCTATGATTTGAGTCTTGTTTCTCCTCTTCTAAACTTTATTTTTAATTATTGTTTACGATATCAACCAGCTTCTGTTATAGGAATGACAATTCAAAATTTGATATAAATTTCAAAGTTGAATTCTCTTAGAATTTTTTTTATCTCTAATTGTTTGAAACTATAGAGCAGAGAAGGGAACATATTTAAAGGAGAACAGATTTCTATTGAGAATTTATGATAAATTCTGAGAAACTGTACTCCTCTTTACCAGGACAATATAAATTATTTCAAAGTGTTTCTTTTTAGAAATTCCTTGACATTATTTTCTATTTTCCATTATTATTGTTTTTATTTTTTCTAAAAAGGAGAGTGTGGAATAGTGGGAAACAAAATTTGATCCTAAGATGCCTGAATATCATTCCTGACCTTGGGATTTACTTATGGTGTGACTCAGGCAAGTTATTAATCTGCTGGGTTTCAGTTGTTTCATGTAGGAAATCAATGTTATTTGGAAGAGTAAATGAAATGACTAATTATAGAAGGATTAAAATTGGAATGAATTGACCTATAGAGAGATGTTTACTTTGTAGTTGTAAATTGGGGCATGTGATGAAGACAAATTGGATTCTTTGAATCCATTAAGTCTCATTGGCTAACAGGAACCATTGTTTTAAAGAAAAGTTTAGTTCAGTATACTTTTAGCTACTGTAACCACTTGATCTTAATCAAGGCAATATTCAGCAGGTACAAAGCTCTATGTTTAGATTTTCTTTTTAATTGATTTTATGAATACAGACTGTAAGGGACCTGGCTTATCAACAATGCACATAAGCAAAGATCTATCTGCTTTAAATTACTGCTTTATTCTTACAATTAATTTGCCCAGTATTTATTGAGTGCCTACTATGTGCTCAGAACTGCTATGTGCTCAGAACTGGAAATGGAGCAGTAAGCAAAACAGACAAGAATGTTCCTGCCTTCATAGAGCTTCTGTTTTAGTTAATCATAAGCTCAACCCAACACAAAGTCAATGATGCTGCTATGAAAAAAAAAAAAAAAAGGAAGTGGGATTCACTTTTCTCTTCCAGTTTCCAACAACAGTCAATCAGAATTCTAATGCGTTTAATGCATATTGAACACACTTGTTTTCTTGTTTCTTTTCGGTGGTAAATTGAAGTATCTTGGTAAGATAGGACCATGAACATTTGAAACCACAAGCACTGTAAATGATGTGCTAGTAGAAGTGTGTGAAGCAACTAGATAGGTTATGTTTAGAAGAGAAAAGGGCGGCAGCAAAGGACAGATTACCGCAAACACTGAAGGGGCTGATCCAACAGAAAGGCAACAAACTGACTTTAGGTTGCTCCAAATAAAGGACTTGAAAACAAAGAGTGGCAGTCTACAAAACAAAACAGTAGATTTTAGCTCAAGACAAAGAATTTTCAATCTAGAAGAGTTATTCTGTAGATAAAAGGTTGTCAGGGGGCAAGGTCCCTTTTTGCTGAGAGGGAGTTGGCAGGATCTGGAAGAACAGGGTTGGACTCCTCTCTGAGAGGGAGCCTGCCAGATGTGTCTTGGATTCTCCAATCCCATGACACCATGTTTGCTCTGTAGTTAACTATTGTAATCATTGACAGTCCCAAAACTCAGAGCCAACTTATTTTCAATGACAATTATTGCTCTAGGTTTCTGACCTTTAAAGGTTTTTTACAAATTTGTATCTCTAAAAGTGTCTCTCTCCCTGGGAGAGGTAAATTTTATATGAAAGGAGAATGAAGCCTTTCTTATTTATCAGCCATATTAAAGAATTTTGGGGGGTGTCTGGATTTCACTGTTGCATTTTTAAATAAAGACTCCCTTGGAGATGTCCAAATCCATTTTCTTGTCAAGATTGATGACAGGTTATTCTAATGCCCAAATATTAACTTCTGTAATGTATCTATATTTTTCATTGGCAAGCCAACTGTGAATTTTCTGGATTTCGATTAGCTTGTCCTAAATCCCTGGTAAGCTAAATTTCTCTAATAGTCTTCAATTCGTTGCATTAAATGTCTGTTCAGCCTTGGAAGATATATTGATTTTTTTTTCTCAGCGAAGTGACAAATACCATTTTCATGACCATAATAGAGATTGATTATATTTTATGGTACACACAGAGAGAGCTGATTTCAGTGTGACAACCTTGGGGTTTACAAAAATAAAAAAAATCATTTCAATTAATAATAAAGTTAATAAATCTATCTGTTGCTGGAAATAGAAGTATTTTGAGAGGGAAAGTGAAACATTCTGTTCTGCAGCTCAATGAACACTGGGAAGATTTAAGACCAATTTAAAGATTTTGCAAGTGCTGGTTTTGTGATATCTTAAAAGTTGATAATAATAGTTTTTAAAACTAAAGCTATGATATTAACCCCCAGCACAACCTAAGCATGTTGCATGATAGTATTTATAATGAATAACATTTTTCAATTAATTCAGTGCAAAAGTAAATCATAATCAAGATCAACTATATGTGAAATATAAAATGGTCTATGAGGAGCAGTCTATGTTTCTAAATAATTTATATAGCCTCAATTTAAAATTCATTCTAAGCTTTTTACAGGTAGACCTTAACTAGAGCTAAAGTTATATTTTTTTTATTATTCTGCCTTGCTGTCCAGTAGCTTTTACCTTATAATCTAAAAGGTATTTTAAAAACAAATGGAAAATATGCATACATGTCATAAACTTTACATATGTAAAGGATACATGCTATTTTTTTAGAACTAATAGAAATAAGAAACAAAGGTTAAGCATTTTAAGGTTTTGAAATAGTTATGGTGGACCCAGAAAACATTGTTAGGGAAGATTATAGAATTACTTTTGTGGGGGTGGGAAGGGAGGAGGAACCTTTAAAAAAAGGAAACCAGATTTTGTTTGTTTAGGGATATTTCCCATTTGTTCATCTTCTATCCCTGTTGCCTAACTTTATACCAAAAATAGTACCTAGCACCTCTTAGAAACTCAATAGTACTGTGTTTGTTAAATGAATAAATAAATTTTCTTAATAGCAAAAAGAAATACATATAATGTTGTTAAGGTACTAAAATGTTCCATGAGATTTTACTATTTTACCTCTAATATTTTCAGCTCTTACATAGCTATAGGGTGATAAATCTTGGAGTAGGATTGGAAGGGGGGGTGGATAAATTAGTATAGATGAAGCTGAAGATATTTACACATTTTCTGAAATATATGCTTACATGTTAGGTATAGTTATGGGGGGAATGACCTTGCCTGAGGATTTGAGAAATTATTAAGGATATTTTAGTGACTTACTCTTTTGTTTTTATTCTATGATTGTCTGACACATAGAAACACTATTCTTTTAAAAATATTTTCTAATTATTTCACAAGTGTACACTTTGTTTCTTCAATCAGCTCCTTGTTGGTGAATTATTTTTGTTCATTCCTAAATGTTCTCTGTATGGACCAGACTGTACCTTTGGGTTCAAAGGGTTTCTAAAACTCCATACACTGGAGAGATGAAACCTTTAGTTTTAACATACCATTTCAATAATAGCTGACTGGTGGGTTTTTTTTTGTGTGTGTGTTTTTAATTATATATCTAGAGAAACCCTTTTTATATCATTTTTAAATTTTATTAAAATTTCTAACTTTACATTTATGGAAACGATACTTTGCTTAAGAACTTCATGTTTGCTTAACCAGTTCACAGTATATATTGTAAAACATGAACTTAAAAAAGGATTTAAATAAAAGAACAGTGGGACTTGCTAATTGCCATCCAACTCTATGAAACTCTGCGGTCGTTTTCTCCTCATTATTTCCTATCTGGAATAGGCTTGGGGAAACTGTTCCTTTCACTGTAGCCTATACAACCAGCAAAGGTGTCCCATCGGAACTATTAAATATATGAAAGTGTGACTTACACCATCTCTATTTCGTATTTTACTTTTCTCATATTTCTTAAAATTGGAGTAAAGCTATAATCCAGATGAAAACCAATTGCTGAAAAATTGAAAAAGCTGAAAATATTTAACTCTAGAAAATTTCATATTGAAATTACAGGTTTGTTTTTAAAAATAATATTTAAGAGTTAAAATAAATTACCTGACTTCTAGAAAATACATAAATTAGTTTTTAAATTTTTAAAATTGCTAAGTTGGTGTAGGAAAAAAAGCTTCATCTTTTACATAGTATGCATTTAGCAATTTAAATAGCATCTGTTGGATGTCATTTTGAAAATGAATTGCTATTAAACTTAAATGTAAAATAAGTATTTGTATTCAGCATTTCCATATATTATGTTATGAATTTGTGACTATAACTACATAGCTTTCTGTAAGACATATGTACTTGATGTAATTATTTTCTTACTGATATTCTTATATAGTGTTTCCTTTTTCCTGTAGATTAAGGGTTCTGTGAGCATATGCATGTGTGTATTTGCACTTCTGTAGTTATATTCTGAACTAGACTTGTTGTTGTTGTTGTTGTTGTTGTTGTTGTTAAAGAATGTGGGGATTTACAATTTTGGTAGGCATTATAATTTTGGTAGGCACTATTGATACAGAGGAAATTCTGATAAAATTCTGGGTTATATTTTTGAGAGAAATAAAAATATTGATATTTATTTAGACCAAAGGTAATTATTATTAGCACTCACTTAGGTTAAAATAAAAAATTATGGTTTAGACTTATTGATTAGCATTTCTTCATGTCTCTCAACCCTCTTTTCCCAAAGTCCTTCTAACATATTCTTCAGTTCACTCCCCCCCAATACTTTTAAGGTTCCCTGTTGCTGCTAAGCAATTGAAATAATATTGTAATTTGTGAGTTTGTTAAGAAATCCAGTTCTCATCCTTGATTCTCATTCACAAGGTCTGGAGTGGGTTGGATCATCTGAGTTTTTAGTAGGATTGCCAGGTCCCTCTTCAGGCTGCATCTTGAAAAGGACTGTGGAAAACCAGTTTATGTATAAGTAAAGAAAAACTCCTCATAATTATGTGTTAACATCATGCATGTTTCTCTGTTCTCTAGCTGAATAGGATGACTTGCTCTCTGACTTTGGATTCTAGATTTTTCTATCTGTGTACTTAACTCTAGAAAACCCTTTCTCTCCTCCTTTACTTCTCTCTACATTATCCTTCATGTCCTAAATCAAATCTTACCTCTTAAGTGAGTTTCATTTCTCATTCTCAGAAAATTATGATTTCTTCAGCTGACAGTGGTCCACTTCTATAGCATGTATTTACATCATACATTCAACATTTAGGGTTTAGCGTTTTTCCTTATGGTTACCATGTAATTATCTGTATCCCTCAGAGTGCCTTTCACATAATCAACACTGTAAAAAAAAAAAAAAAAAAAAAAAAAGAGTAGTTTGAGGAGTAAGTGACACTGTAATTAAACAGCTAGGGAGCATGTCAAAAACTACACTCCAACCCCACAAAACCACTTCTGGATGTTTTGCCACTTATTCTACTCTTGAGAGACTCTATGCTTGCTTGTTTAGGTAAATAAAACCAAAGCTAATGCTTACTATATATTTGGATCTGTGAATCACATATTTAAACCATTCTACATGGAGTGCTTGAGAAAGTTAACCCATACTAATGGTAAAGGTTTAAAATTTCATTTGAAATCTAATGTTATAACTCTATACAATCCCTCCTCCCTCAAGTAGGTCTGTGTTCCTAAAAGCCACACCTGTTTAGCTTTCTCAAAAGAAAATTGTTTTTATGTTTAGAATAATTTCTTATCTGTAGCTACATCATAGCACTGGGGCACAACCATTAGAATAAATGTGACATTTGTCACAGGCACAGAACCTTAAGTGCATCTGAGGCCCATGCTGTATTCTTGCTATACAGAACCAAATGATATAATTTAGCATAGCAATGAGTATAACGGGGCATGGTGTTCATAAAAATTGGGGTATACTTCATGCTACTAAAAATGGTAATTTCCTGAGAACGGAAAATGGAACTCACGTAATTTACTGATATTATTCAAGCTTGATTCAAGGAAAACATTATTCACTGGAAACATACTTTGATCATAAGGGAGGCATCTCCCTAATACTGTTCCACAACATAGGCAAATTAGCACTACCTATTTTTTCTCAATTTTGAAAAGAAAGCACTTGGTAACTCACCTTGGGAAAAATGAAGGTGATTTATTAATTAGTCATTTCACTGGACTGAAACCATCGTGACCAATACAAAAACATCCACGGGACATATATTCCTTTCTCTTAAAACTGGCAGTTTAATACTGTGGCCGGCTGGTCTCCAGTAGGTTTGAAGGTGGAGGAGCAGGTGTGCTCTTCCAAAGTGTCTTTACAAGTGTCTCAGTGGGGCTTCCCTCCATGCCTCTGCAGGAGGCAGCTCATCTGTTTAATCCTTATGTTTTCCTCAACCTTTCTTATTATGCAGACAGGGTTCTGAGGCTCAGCTGGATTTTGACTCTCCCAATGAATTGATGGGGCTCTTTGATCTTAACTGTGTACTGCATCTGTTTCATCCTTCCTCTTCATGCTTAGTCTTCCAAACTCCCATTTTGGCTGGGACTCTTAAAATAAATGGATAGTTATACAAACAAATAAAAAGTGCTATTTAAAACTCAGCTACAGACTCCATTTTTCATTTTGGCTCTCTCTCTCTTGCCCTCTGTCTCTCTCTCTTTGTTTCTTCCCTCTCTTTCTCATCATAGTAAACTTTCTTGGGGGAAAAATCCCCAAAGCAGTTTAATTATGTTACTCTGTAAGAGAACACCAGACATGAGAATATTTAACTATGCATGTATGAATGTATATGTGCTCTCTAGGATCAGATTTGCATAGAAATAAGAATGACCGACGATTACAATTTAGTCAATTGCATGGTAGCTTCATATCATATTATAGACCACATCAAGAGCAAAAAGTATACAGCTTACTTAGAAAAATTTACCATTGAACAATTGAGATCCTATTCCTCTTTTTGATGGGAGTGAGGGAGACAGAATTGCAGAGAAAATCAGTTAGAATCAGAACTAATCTATATGAAGAATTCATTCTAGGTCACTGGATGCTAAAATATCTTTTCAACAAATCTTTAAAATTAAATGTGTAGGTTTTTGTGTGAAGTAGGAGTAGAGGAGGGATGTTCAGGGAATAGCATGAATTGTTTGCTTACCCACATTAAAACATGTAAAGTTATGATTAATTCAACTGGAAAATATCAAGTTTTTATCTGAGTAACCTTTGATAGTCTAATCTGGTGTTTTGAAGACTTGTATTAATTATTTTTTATTTTTTATTCCCCATAAATCTTTGTTTATCTTGGAATGTACCATGATCTTGTGTTGATAATATAATGTCAAAGTTGTCATAATAATTATAGCTGAGCAAAAACCTGCTGTTTCCTAAGAGCCAGAAGCCCTTGAGAGTGTTATGAAAAGGTCTTTCTTCAAGAGGAGGGATGTGATATGACCTTCTATTCTACTGAACATGTCTTTATCCCAACACAGATACACTAAAAATACTAATAATTTTTAGTAAAATGTCATACTAAATATTTTCCTTAGGAAAAAAGGGATAAGATATAGAGGAAATTTGATCCTATAATTAAAATATTTCTATTTTAAAACATATTTAACTAACTTTCTTTTACTCAAAAGTATCTCTCAAGCCCCCACATGGCACTCTATTCTGAACTAGGGAGATTTTCTTCACTATTTTCGTACTTTCCATATGGAATCTGAGAATAACTGTGCAGGAAGGTTACTCAATCCTTCTTTAGGCAGAACTACTCTGAGACCCACTAAAGGTTACTCTCCTCTAACCAGTGTGTTTATCTTGATACCAACTGGGATGCACTTTCTTTTTTTTGTGTGTGTGCGTTAATGTTGCAGTAGGAAAGAAAAGACCTCCCAACCAGCCAACATAAGATATGTGTTTTCAATGCATTTTAGTGAGCTTCCCTGACTTATTTGGTTTAGCTTCTTATATCACACTCCCAATTGCTGTGTTCCCTCTGTAAAATGTAGACAAAAATGCTTACACTCTCAGTCTATAATGATTCTGTGCTTCTTGAACTTACAAAATGTACAATTTTGCCTTGCCCTCATGAAATGGAGCAGCACACACTAAAATCTCAATTTTTCCCATGCCCCTTTTGTGTATATGAGCTTTATATATCTGTAAAAGCTTCAGTAATGTCTATCTGGTTCATTGATGTAACTAACTCCCAGATCAGTGCAGCTCACCATACTGGAATTTATTGAAATGATACCAAATTGTGCCCTGGTTTGGTAGTTCAGTTAGTTAGAGCACTATTTCCCAAACTTTTGACATATGTGTACCCTTCTATAATTTTTGTAACACTGAGTACCCCTCGTACTCATGAGAACATAGAATAGGGGCACTAAGCACAGTGCAGTGCATATCCCCACCAAACTCCGGTGCAATGTGTACCCCCACCAAACTTTTCCCATACCCCTGGGGATACACATACCACACTTTGGGAAACAACATGGGATAGAGAATCATCCTAATACGCCAAGATTGTGGGTTTGACCCCTAGTCAGGGCACATACACTATTCAACCAATGAGTGCATGAAAAAGTGGAAAAACAAATTGATGTTCACAAGATACTAATTGCTACCTGCACATTTCCTTGTGTTCATCAGTTCAGACCCATATTCATTCTTAACTTACTTGCTTATCATTTCCTCCTAATAGTACTTGGGTAATTCACTTGAACTCCATTATTCTATCTAAATGTGAAAGGTGATTTTTTACATTATATTCAAGAGACGAGAGGGAAGAAAACATTTATATCAGTGGAGATAAAGCTCCTAACATTCACCCTTTATAGGCTCTCTGAACATGCCTTTGGTCTATGATGCCAACCGTGGCCTCAATTCTTGAACATCTCATGCACCTATGTACTTCCAGAGAAACAGCTTCAGCTTAGCCAGAACTTACCAAAGGCTATCTTATTTTGTCCGAAAGACCCATTAGTGGATTATGAAATCTACTTAGTAGATCATAATCATTTAAATTTAAAGAGGAGATAAGAGAAAGACTATTAAGGTGCTGTTTGTGATAAGAATAAGTATAGTTTCATAAACATGCTTTTTCAAAACCATTCAGAGTACATGTGTGGTACTTGGTTGTATTACACATATATATTTCCTTGCCATGAATCCAGTAAAAACAAACAAACAAACAAAACAACAAAACAACTGAAAGCCTGAAATACAAAACAAAACTAAAACTGAGTTAGCCACATAGTAAGATTTGCCTGGATGGTGGGTTTTAGAATTTAGAATAGTGTTTTACTATATGCAAATTCTATTATTGTTTTTCACCGGTTATTCTGAAGCAAATCAAAGGAATTACCTGATAGCAATAGAAATAATGGAAGCTTAGCAAATATTTCCAGAATTGTTGAGTTAAGACATATGAGCTTACCGAGGGAGTAATATTCTTACTGATCCAGGGGTCCTCAAACTTTTTAAAGTGGGGGCCAGATCACGGTCCCTCAGAGAGCTGGAGGGCCGGACTATATGAACTAATTCCTACTGTAACACCTAGGCTGCGCTCACTGCCCAAAAAACCTGGCGGGCCGGATCAGACTCCTCTGCTGGCCGCATGTGGCCCGCGGGCCGTAGTTTGAAGACGCCTGGAACCATTTAGTATTAAGTAGTTGTTTTAGAAACAACTATGAATATTTAGTTACAAAAGGATTTTGTTAATACCTTATTTTTGGTGTTGGGCCAAACAGAATGTCTCTAAACTATGACTACATACTTACATACTTGTGTTATAATAAGCAAGTAAATAACAGTTATCACTCTTCTAAAATATCTCAAGGCTAACATCTTTGCCTTTTCACTTAAAAAGTCTTAAAAAAAAATGACCCTGACATTATGCATGATATAATTGTTCTTTTTCCCTCACCTTTGCATTTACCAGGACTTAGAAGAACTGTAGCTGTACCTTTATGGTACACTAGAATTTTATTTTATGACTAAGAAACATAAGTGCTGTTTAGCAAGATTAGCATGAGAATGAGAAACATACATTTGTAAGTGGCTTGGTATTTATTGTGTTCATTACCAGGCATGTCGTTCTTACTCTCTATAAAGTCCATAATGGTATATAACCTGGTACCCTGTTACTAACAACAGCACCCTTACTTCAGAGTCATCAGACATGGGGAAAGTCAGGCTCCACCCCAGACTCACTAAATCCAAATCTGCATTTTAATGTGATCCCTGAATGATTTACCTAATCATGGTTGTGGGAGAAGTGCAGGTCTATAGGATAAATATTACCAGTTGCTGTGTGGACCTGTATTCATTTCCTGGCTAACACTTGCTGTGGAAAAGAAACATCAGCACGTGGAAAGAACCAGAAAATTTTCATACCCTACAACTGCAATTGACTATCTAATAGGATATGAAATTAACAATGATGTCAGTGACAATGCCGCTAATGAGAGCACCCATTACCAAGTGTTCCCATTTGTTGTCCATTGTGTCCAGTGTTTTAACTAGTCTGTTTAACCATCATCGTTCCCCTATGAATTCAGTGCTGTTTTACAGACGAGGCAACACAAGCCTGTTGTCAAGTCAAGCATTCCCATGCATAATATCTGTGATTAGTATTTGTCCTGTAGAAAAGGCTGTTTCAAATAGGAAGCAAATGTATCACTTGGAAGATGCCTTTGAAAGTATCAATTGACATCTGTTTAGATAATGCTTATGATCAGCAATGAATTATCAAAGTTTTAAGCCCACATAAAACTTTAAGGTGATCAGTTTACAATTTATTATATAGTAGGTGTATGCACTATGCTGCATCTTGTGCCCCATCAGAAGCTTTTGGCTTTGCACATTCTGCTGACATTTGGGAACTGAGCCTTGAGCGTCACCTGCTTGTCTGAGGACAAACATTTGGATATTTGGAACATGAAGAGAAATGACTCTAGAATAGTGCAAAATGTAGGAATGCAATTTGCCTCTCTTGTGCTGAATTAAATCCTTTCTAAGGAAGGCATCCTTTGAGAGAGGAGATGCTTCAGAAGTATCTGTCGTTTGGCATTTAAGGGGTGGAGAAAATGAACTCCTGCAACACATGCAGTTGAAAATAGTATTGAAATGAAAGATCAAAGCAGAAGGTAGCGAGGTCATGTTATGGTTCAGAAAAAAACAGCTCTGTGTATCCTGTGTACCACTCGGCAGACAGAAGCTGGTGAATTGTGCCTACTAGCATGGGAGAGTGGAGGATGTCCAGGCTTGTTTATGGAGAAACTGAAATATACTGGTTGCACTTTTAAGTAGGAATAATGAAAATTTTAAGTGGAATTTGTTAATGTTTTAAAAACAAATATGTTTTATAACATATATAACAAATTCATGTAGTAGCAAATAATATACTGTTAAGAGTAGTTTTTCCTCCACTTCTGCCCCCCATGCTCCTGTTTCCCTGCTGAAGCAAGCACTATGAGCAGTTTCTTGTATATTTTTCAAAGATAGTCTTTTTTTTTTAAATATATTTTATTGATTTTGTACAGAGAGGAAGGGAGAGAGATAGAGAGATAGAAACATCTATGAGAGAGAGTCATCGATCAGCTGCCTCTTGCACACCCCCTACCGGGGATATGCCCGCAGCCAAGGTACATGCCCTTGACAGGAATCGAACCCGGGTCCCTCAGTCCCCAAGCCAACGCTCTATCCATTGAGCCAAACTGGTCTCGGCTCAAAGATAGTCTTTAAATATAAAAACATCATGTACAAAATACTCATTAAACAAAATGATAAAATATGATACACATGGTTCTACACCATTCTTCTTTCTCTTAAAATGCATCAGAGGAATAATTTCATATCAGCACTCCATTCATTTTACAGGTACAGGTCATTCCCCAGTATCGATATATTATACATCATTTAACCAGTTACCTTTGGTGACTTTTTTACATTATCCTCGGTCTTTTGCTATTACAGACAGTACTGCAATGAAAATCCCTTGTCCACCTGTTATCAAACATATGTGAATATATGTGTTCTCCGGTCTTCACAAAGTCCCAGTTTAATTTTATTGTACAACAGCTAAGCAGTGATGAAGAAATAACCAATGAGCATAGGAGGCAGAACCATACTAGTAATTGCTAACATCATTTACTCTGTGGTAAGTACGTGATAGTAGTCATTTAATTCTTATTACTCTATGGGGAAGTTAATTTGCTGTTGTTGTTAATTATTTAAGTGAGAATGCTGGAATTTAAATTGACCCAAAAAGCTTGATTCTAGATCCCTGGCTGCTATTGTGGGGTTGCACTGCTGCCCAGCCATTCCATTGCCACCTCGTCAATGACAGAGCATGTACTGGATACTTACAATGCACTTGACATGTATTATTTAACATTCACAATAGCATTGTGAGGTGTTGTGGATTTTTTTTTTTTAATACCGTCTTAATGAGTTTAAATAACTTGCCCCAAGTTCCAGAGTTAAGAAGTCAGGAACCAGAAATGGCGTGGAAGCAGAATGTCTGACTCCTGAGACCACAGCATAACAGAGACAGGAATTGAGGTATTTGAATTTACATCCAACAGTCTGGAAGACAGAAACACAATTAATACTGTATTTTTCGGACCATAAGACGCACTTTTTCCCCCCCAGAAGTGGGGGGGAAAAGTCCCTGCGTCTTATGGTCCAAATATAGCCTACACATATACTTTAAAAAAAAAGTTTTTTTACTTGCCCGGCTCTGTGTGGTCTCTGTGTGCTTGCCCGGCTCTAAAATGGTTCTAAATGCTGCTGTTTACTTTACAGGGTTGATTACATGTGTTTATGACTGTGATGTTGGGTTTTAATGCACATAAAATATTTTAGGACACTATTTGTTTCAGAATCTTTTTTTCTTCATTTCCCTTCTCTAAAAACTGGTGCGTCTTATGGTCCGGAGCGTCTTATGGTCCGAAAAATACGGTATATGACTGAGACTTAAAGGAACATATTCAAGTTATTCGGAGGGATTAAAAAGGGCGGTTGCAGGGGCCACTGGAAGACAGTTGGTGGCACATCTGTAATCACATTCGTAACAGAGTGGGACTTAGTGGTCTGTATGAATCCATGGTTCTCCATAGACAGTGTGTCCAAGTCTAGATTGCTTTGTTTTCACTGACTGCTCCCATCTTTCAAAACCCCATACCTATACGTCATATTTGTATAACAAACATTTGTGATGTAGCACCAGCATGTCTTAGAGAAAGGTGATTTTCCTCTGAGTTTGAATTTGTGCCCACAGGGAACAGAAATCAACAAGTACCCACCCTGGGAAATAAAAGCAAGAACACTGAGATTTCTCCTGGTGTCCATTCCTCCAGGTCAATTTCTTCCGAATCACCTGAGTTTTTCTAGCATTGCCTCATTTAATTCAGTTACTTTTATGTAATGCCTCAGAAAAAGTAAAAGATATAGTTAATATCAAAACATATGCCTAGACTGTTTATTTGGTTATTATAGTAAAGATAATGAGGAAGCTATCATACATAATGAGTATTTACTGCAGGTCAGAAAATATGCAAAAGGTGTTATATGGGTTATCTGGTTTAGTACCAAATCCCTGTCAGAAGGATATTATTATGATTTTTGTTCCCGTTTCATAGATGTGGTTTTTAATTTCTATTTTTTTTAATTCACAATCATAATTGTGTAAGGCATGCTTTTTGCCTACACAGTTTTGCCATTCCACCTTGAACAAATAAAAAAAATACTTTCTATATTTTTAGAACCTATTTTATATTTTTGCACCTGTCCTCCCAGTCAATGTCCAAGGATACACAGCAGTTAATATACTGTGTATAATTCTATATTCTGACTTTTTTCCATTCAGTATAGTCATAAGAAGTTGGTTTTTCAGTTATCTTCATTATCACATAATGACTGCATACGAGTAATTGCTACAATTTCTTTAATAATTCCCCTCATTAGGAACATTGGGTTGCTTCCATTTTCTCTTATAGATGCTACTGCAATGAAAAATTTTGTGTACATAATTTATTTTATTGTCCTTTCATTTCCTAGGAGAAAGGCCCTTGTTCAAAGAGTAAAGGCCTGTTTAACTCATTCTCTAACTTTCGGAGTTAGAATTATTTTTATGGCAACAAATAGTGAGCCTTATTGATATACTTATTTTATAATCTTAAATGAAATGTCTACTTTGAACCATTTTTAAGAATTACCTGTTTTTTAGTATAATAGAAAAGAATATATGCTAATTAATATATAGTAACCAACATAGGCCTAATGAGTGATGTTTTTGCACTATTTAATTTATTAGTAGGTGACTTAGACTTGGAGGAGGATGGTGTGTACAACAAAAGTATTCAATCATCAAGTATTTTTTGAGAAACTGCTATGAGCCAGGCCCCATGATTGTCCCCAAATTGAGGATGGTGAATGTGAAGGGCACAGCTCATTTCCCTACAGAACATTACTAAGCACTCATATCTAAGATTGTTTTGTCCTTGACCTTGTGCCAGAGCACTCTTGTCCTTGTAACACTTCTGACTGCTTTCTTCTTTTGCTTTTATGGACTCTGACTCATTTCTTAGGAGCAGTGCAAGGTACAAAGGGTAAAGAATATCTTACTTCCAGAGAGAGATATGTATATATAATTTCTAAGAATTCCCGAAACGATATTTTCCCTCCCATCTCTGTGTTGGTGGGATTTAAGAAACATCTTTATTTTTCTAGGATGAAAGCATTTTGCTCTGTACTTTGGGAATCCCTAAATTATCTTAACCCCATGGCATATATCTTACATTGCATCTAAAACACTGATCTTTTTAGCATTTTAAGCTAAATAAACCAAGTACAGGGACTTTAGACCCTTCATTACAGGAACATCCTCATATGAAAATAAAATGTAAATTTAGGGTATGAACCATGGTTTATTAATACACTGCACTATAAGTGCAATTTTCACAAGTAGCGATAACCATTTTGGTCCCTTTAGGGAGTCAAATGTGTAGAATTCCTGTTAAACGCACTTTAGAATTGCATTTTAACTTTCCACCAAGTCCTTGCATCCCAGAAAAACCTACTAATTTGTTGAAGACTATAACTTTGTCATGCTGTATATTACTCTGTTTTTCAACTCTGCAGTGAACAGTTTTTACTTTACTGGTACTTAAAATTTCAATGGGGAAAAATATCATTTAGTAAATATGATGTTGGGTTTATGGCTCACTATGCAGATTAAGCTTTTTCCTGATCAATTGAATGTTTCACTACCAGAAATGTTGTTATATCATTTTTATAGGAATGTTATAGTTGTTACCTAATATGTATTTAAAGTTCAGTAAATTCATTATATGCATTTGGGTGTATAATTGCCTATTGATCTATTGCTTGATAGAATTACACTTCTGTATGATTCCAGTGGACTGACATTTTTTGAGGGAAAATTTGTATTAGGGCATAAAGATAAGTGTCTATTTTTCAATCCAAAATTGTATAAATGATTCTTAGCTGAGATGCCCAAATTAGTGTCTCACATTATTCTATACAAACATAATTTGAATTTATATGTGAGGATATGTTCCAGAAATTGAAACCTATAGAATCCTGCTCTTGGTTTAAAAAAAGGGACACTTGGAGGCAATAATGTCAGAATGCCACTTGCATGGGTTGAAGTAAGGCTACTTAGCTATAAAGCTGGCTCCTCTGGGTAACAATCTGCCCATCTATATTAGCAAGGTAGCACAGATGTGGGTAAGAAAGTACAAAGGCATCTGGAAAAAGAACTCTGAAAAATTTCTTTAAAATTTTTCTTAAATTTCTAATATCCCATATATTTAACACTGAAACTGAATGTGTCCTCCCTATTGTGACTTTCCACATACTGTTTGAACTTGAACCCTTAGAACTGCATGTCTGAGAGCTGAGTGTGTTCTTGGTCCCAAATCACTCTTGTCACCGCTCGGAAAGCAATGCAAGACAATAAGTAGTATTCACCTGATTGCTTCCCTGCTCCAAGACAGCTGGTGACACGTGTCTCCCTGATAACCAGGAGCTTCAGATCTAAGGCAGGGATAAGGGGAAGCGAGGAGCTCCAAGAATCTAAATTTGACAGCCGATGGCTGAGGAGAGGGTCAGCAGGGAGAGAATCTGTGACACGTCTGAGAAAGGAACAAAATTTATCTGCTCCGGTTGCAATGATTAGATGTCTCTTTGTCTGGCTTTCTTACAGCGGTTGACTGATTGTACCCGCCAGCTGGCTAATATCATAATTAACAAAGTTGCTACTACGTTGGCGAAGTTTAATTGAAAAATTTGCCAGTGATATGACGGCATTGTCACGAAGATCACAAGGGACACAGAGCCGACTTCTGCTCGAGGTGGAATGGCAAAGCTGTGTACGCAAGCGGAGAAATCACAAACTTGTTCGGCCAAAGGTCGGTTTCTTTCCTAATTCTACATCCTGGGGATTCTTATTCAGATTGTTTTGTGTGATGGTTGGTGGGTTCTGTTTGGTTGCATGAACAAAATAATTTATAGAAAAGATCCGTATGCTTCTTGAGTACGTAAAGCATATTTTCTGAGAGCTTTGGTGGTGCATTTGTCCCCAAATCTGGAAATTTAGAAATATAATGAAATAGCTTTTCGGTGCTGAGAGTTTTGCCTCTTGTTGTATCTGGCTAATCTTTATCAGGTTTCAGAATAATCACTTGGTAACAAATGTCAATTGAACATTCATATGGGGTAGCGTTGGATTTATTTTGTTCGACAATGTAAAAGCTCTGCTCTGTCTCATTCTATTGCATCAACATAGTTACAGGAGCAAAAAGAAAAACGAGCCTAGTTATGGAAGATGTAGAGGTTCTATTTTAGTTTTAAGAAATGCTCAGAGTCGGGGATGGAAGGGCTGAAATCTTGATTTTAATTAAACGAAGTAATTGGGGCTTTTTACGTTTAGAGAGACCGGTATTTCTTGAAATGGTGTGCTATTCCCCCAATGCCAGTCTGACCATTGACCGTTTTACCTGTATTTTCTTTTCACTGTAATTTGCTCTGCTTGATTGAATATTCAAGCTCTGGGGAGTTTCCCAAATTAGAGCCATCACATATTGCTGTTGGATGAACATGAATACCGGTGAAGAGGGACATGTGCCTCTGTGTATGTGCCTGCGCGCTGCCTCCGAGAACAGAGGCAGGAAGGCATCTCAAAAAATATGCAGAAGGCAAAGTTTGGCTTATTTATGCTGTGTCACACCGCTGCTGTCATAGCAAGGCAATCAATTTGCTATATAACTCAAGACATACATTAAGGTCCTTTTATTTTCCCTATGTGGTCATTCAGGCCACTATATAATGGCAAAACACACACGCACACACACACACACACCAGTTTGGTTTTTGCCTGTTATTCTTTGTCTTTCATGTTAATAGCAGGGTTCAAACATCGTGAAATAAAATTTTGGAAACAAATTAATTTATACCATGTATATTTTTAATCAGCCCATTTAAACTTACTCATGGTTTTATATTCCTAACCATGGGAGACTAGTGGTTTGTGTAGAGTTATTTTAAAATTTGACAATAAAATTTTATATTCTCAAATTTTAAAAGGGAATCATGTTATGATATGAATTTTAGAGTTTTCAGTGTCCAGATGTTTTCATAAAAGCCACTTATTGAAATTTTGCTGAACATTGACTTGCATTTTTAATATTTACTGAAACTGAATGAGGTTAATAATTTTTTAAAAAGCTGAAAGTGAAGCTTTCAAGAAATATTTGATTGTTTTCCAGGCATCATTTTCAGAAAAGAATGTTATTCTCATAACAGAAACCCTCTTTTATTTTTCTTTGACTTCGCATCTTCCTCCTCCTAGTATTTGGTACATAATAGGCACACAATTTGTTTTTATTGAGTGAGTGAATTAATGAATTGAAGTCTTTCTGCTGCTGTTCAAATATGGTTAATATTTGCTTCCTCCAAATCAATAGTAACTTTTGTATGTGGTAAACATTATAGACAGACACAAATAGATGAATGGTATAAGCACAGACAATAAGGAGGATTATGTTCATAAAATAATATAATGTTGTTTTAACCTAAACCTGTATCGTGTTTTATGTAATTGAGATTTGCTATTGTATCAACTCAGTTGGAGTAGCAGAGGTCTATGAGGATTAGAAAGGTCTAGGAAAGTGGTTCACGGGTAATGCACCCTTTCCTTTAAACAGGATTATCTCCTGAGATGTGTAGAAATGAACTCTTGTCAGAGTTTCAAAGGAATTAATATTTTTTGGTAAAATGTGCTAATGTAAAGAGTTAGATTAGTGGTGCATAATGAGAGCAATGCATTCTTTCGCATGGAAATAGGAGTGTAATAAATGTCCTGCAGGTGATTGGAGCTGCAGCAATTTTATTGAAGATTAAAGTTTGATTGACCTTTGTTAGGGTGATTAACCCTTCTGAAATTAAAAGCCAGAGCTGAATTATTCTGGCCAATTTAAATGCAAACATTGAGCAGGTTGTATGTCATTCAAATATAATAATAATAAAAACCCCTCCTGTTTTAATTTTCAATTTTGCACGTCTCAATGGGATGCTGTTTGGAAGGATCATAGCTCTGGCAAGAGCATCTCTGTGGCAGAGAATATAGAATAATGTATAGATAATTAGGATCATATGGGAAGAGTCCCAGGCATCACTCCCTCTATTCAAAATATCAAAACCACCATCCCAACAAAAACAGGCAATCTGAAAGCAGACTGCACACACTGAAAATGCGTGATCTCATTAGAAGACAATCTAAGAATATCCTGAAAAGGTTAGGAATAAATAACATTCTAATCCAATGCCAACCACCCAAGCTGCATATTATATCCATACTTAATCTTTATGCTGTCTCCTAAAAGTGAGGGCTGTTTGTTACGGTTGCTTATGAAGCTGTTCATAAAAAGGAGATTGCTTCTGATGTCTGGAATTTCATTGCCCATGATCTCTGATAGTCTATGGATATATTCAGTATTTCCATTAAGTTAAAAAAAAATGTCATAGGAGGAGCAAACGCTAGTTATTTACAGAGCCATTTAATGGTTTGGTTTTATTTTTCTTCATTAAATTTTCCTGAAGCCTTTGAAAAGTTGCATATTCACATTGCTTCAAAAGACTGTTTCCATTTTTCATAACATATTAAATTTTCTTTATTGCTAAGTCAGTGAATATTTTTAGGTTCAGGTTCCCTTTTATGTGTCTGTGAACTATTAAAATGATAATAAAGGCTCTCTCTTCATTCCATATGTAATTTATTTCTCTCTCCTTTTATCAAAGAATTCACTCTGAATATGTCGAGGTAGAAAAGTCCAAGGTATTATAATATAAAAATTAAGAAGCCCCAGGTGCTACAGTTTATTTTGCACAAGCTTTTCATGTATCCTTTTAACATGCTTTTCAAAGACAGGTTTCTACTCCGGGCCTATGAAGAAAGTCAAAGATGAAAAACTTGTGATAGACTGATCTTATTCAGCCAGCCCAGTGAGTGGCATCCTCCAGAGAACTGGATAATACCTTGCAATACAGATTAATAATATGTTTAACTAAGATCTGTTTGCTACAAGGATACTGTCCTCATTCTTAATCGTGGGGCTAGAATTTAACCTCAAATTGTCAACAGATATGTCATTCTGTACTTGCCTGATAAAATATAGATTTTCAGCTTTAGCTTTTGGTACATTGAATTGTCAAACTTAAAAACAAATCCAGTTGTTCCATGATGACACTAGTTTTCTTATTAAAGATAATCTTTACTAAAAAGTAAACATGACTGCTAAATTAAATCTCTAAAATAAGCACTATTAATTCTTCAGATATAATTCAATAACTGTCTCTGATTTGACTATTCTTATTTTACCACTTACCAGAACTAAACGAAAATCATTTTGGACATTAAACTGTGTTTCAAACACAACATTCTCTAAGCACAAAAAGCTAATGTGTCGAACTACTGACAACCGACATCCTTTTCTGGGTTTCTGTTAATTATCGGCAATCTTTTCCATAGGAGAAAATCATGGCTCGAAAAGGGGAAATTCATATTGTCTTAGTGTAGAAAAATGAATTGGTGAAAGAGCAAAGACAAATAAGATTATATTTTGTTAAATCCCAAATCCAATCATTTGTTTTGCTTTAGTGTGCTTGGAAGACATTTTATTTCTTTATTGCCTTTCTTTCTGGCTATCTGTTCCCTCTGGTCCTTCCAGTTCCAGATCTGATGTTTTTTCTTATAGCTGTGAAGTGACATTCTCTGCCATTAACAAGCCAAAATTAATCTGCTTGATATTTTTATGACCACATATTTTGGTTGGAGTCCTTCTGTTTAAAAAGCAGGCTGCTTAAAAAAAGAATGACTAATAGTGTCATTTAATCATTTATTGTTTGTGAGTCAACAATTGAATTCCACTAAAACTTTAGAGTAAGCTGACCATAAACAATTTTATTGTGTGGGGCTAAAGAGAGCTAATTGAGAAATTCAAAGATTTTCAGAGTTTTTCAAATCATTAACAGTCAGAAACTAATCACATGAACTTTTTCAAGATAATAGTCTCTTTAATTATAGAATAAATGGGTTGAGTAATTTTGGCTGAGTGAATTATTTATTGTGATTTGTTTGACAGAATAATAAAAGTACTCTAGAGACAGTAAGTGCTCTGTTGTTACATTTCCAGCTAATTGTGAAGGTTAGTTTCCTAGAATTCATTTTCAAGTGAATTGGAAGCCTACCAAAGGTAGTGTAGTGTAGTGATGCATGGCCTATTGGTGCATCATGATATTTGTATGAAAAGGATCATATCATCTCTACATATTATTTTAGAACCCAGGGAACTGCTTAATAAGATAACTTTGACTAAAATGCATTTGGCATGAGTATTTCTAAAGCCATCACTGACTGACATTTATTCAATTTCAGTAGTTACTTATTGAGCACCTCCTATGTTCCAGGTATACCCTCCAACCCAGAGAGGTGGGTGTCTGAGCCAAGTGTTATGGACCAGAAACTGAGACTCAGGACAGAGAGTGATTTGCCATAAGTGAGACAGCCAGTCAGTGACACAGCCTAGGTGGGAAGCTGGTCCCGTATTTCAAGACCTTCTTCACCAGGACTATCATTGTAAGATTCATGGCATTTCCACTGTGCTAAAACTTGGTGTCTATGAGCACAGGATTTTTAGATGAATTAAAACTCTTTCTCTAAATGAATAAATTTACTGAAATTAAGGAAATAAAATGAATTACCTCTCTCTTGATTGATGTCTGAGGAAAAGAGAGAGAAGTGGTTTAGAATGCCAAAGATTATTCACTGGCAGCTCCATCCAGTGAACTTCACTTAGGTAGCTTATTTCATGGAGACCAGAAATAGTCTTCCCCAAATATTTATCATTTACCGTATTTTTCGGACCATAAGACGCACTTTTTCCCCCCAGAAGTGGGGGGGAAAAGTCCCTGCGTCTTATGGTCCAAATATAGCCTACACATATACTTTAAAAAAAAAAGTTTTTTTACTTGCCCGGCTCTGTGTGGTCTCTGTGTGCTTGCCTGGCTCTAAAATGATTCTAAATGCTGCTGTTTACTTTACAGGGTTGATTACATGTGTTTATGACTGTGATGTTGGGTTTTAATGCACATAAAATATTTTAGGACACTATTTGTTTCAGAATCTTTTTTTCTTCATTTCCCTTCTCTAAAAACTGGTGCGTCTTATGGTCCGGTGCATCTTATGGTCCGAAAAATACGGTAGTTCATTAAAAAACAGTTATTAGATGTATGTGCTTACCTACCTTTCATTTAAGATTTATAGAATAATTTTGCTAAACAGCAGCAAAGTCAGAGGTACCTTTTCCCACCCCATATACTTTCATTGTCTGAGTGGTTTGACAATCCATTGATAAATGTGCCTCCATGTTTATAAGTCTGTTAGATTTCTATTTAATAGGGAATTATTTATAACAAATGTGTTTAAAGGAATATGTGGGGGACATGTTTTTAATAAATATAAATAATAAACATACAAGTTGTACAGGATTATCGCCATATGCAAAAAAGACATTGTGATAATTGTCTAAATAATTTTGGTTCTCATTTCTTGACTTTTATGAGAACAAAATAGTTAACCAGTGGACCAAAAAGTAAACCTCTACAAAATTAGCGTAGGGGGTTCCAAAAGTTTGGAATTGATAGATAAATTTTCACTTGGACACAGGGTCCACCTTTTGAAAGTTGATTTATTTAGTCTGTAAACTCACTGAGCTTGGACCAAAGAAATGTGATAGATCTAAATCCATTTCTGTATTCCATAGAGCCTAGAAGAATGTCTGATACATGATGGGTACTGAAGAAATGTTTTTCAAATTATATTGAAAGAAACTATTACCATTAAAATAAAGCTAGAGAAACTGGACTCTACATTATAAAGGTCTTGTATTTGCATTAAGAAGTAAATCTAAGCTTCAGAGTCTGAAAAGCTAAAGAAATTGAGAAATATACATATACAGAAAAGTAGGTAGATATAGTTATGGATATGGATAGAGCTACAGATAATATTCCTATACATTCTTCAGAATGCTTTTTAAAATGGTACCCTTGTTTCTTTTACTCCACGCCTGTTCATCTCACCCAGACCATTCATTAGTCACTAGTTAATCACAACTTACTAACAGTTAAACTAGTTTTTATGACTTGATAAGAATATTTAATAAAAATAATCTGGTTGGGTTTTGTTTGGAGAAGTACAGAGAAAATAATTCATAGTATTCATTTTGAAACAAGTAAAAATGTAATTAAAGGGCAATATGTGGAATCAGGGAAGTTTAGAAGTATTTGCACAAAAAGAAGAAATTACTCTTATGAGTCTTAACTGAAAATGAGAGTCCTTTGCAGCAGAGAAAATTAGTATCTAATAAAAACACACAGAAAAAATTAAAAAATAAGAACATCTTCCCTTAAACTTGCTGAGCAAGATGAAAGAGCAGGTTTGTCCATCTCTTCCAAAGATAGATAGATACATAGATAGATACATAGATAGATAGATAGATAGATAGATAGATAGATAGATAGATATACATACTTTGGAATTCATTAATTGTTTGAGTCCTGCTTGATAATGATTAAACCCTTAGGCAAATGTGAATCAACTTTAGTATGTAGAAACACTGAGGAAAACATTTATGAAAAATACGATCCAATTCTGAAAATATAAACCAATTAAAGTTTGAGATTTAATTTAGGAATTTTCACTCAATCTGCATGATGTATATATTAATGATAATTTCTCTCCCCTCATTCTTCATATTTATAAGCAAAAGGAGATTTTTACTTATTGGCATATTACTGAAAAAATCTAGCTTTTCTCCAAAATTACACATTTTTTGGCATAAATGGGCCTAATTACCTGAATTCAGTTTTGATTAGCAGTGTTAATTGATGCAGCTGTGGATGGTATCTGTTTACCTAAATTACCATGTGCAAACAGCAATATGTCTGGAAGTGAATATGCTGAACTGAAAATACTAATTAGCTAAGACAGATTGTTATTCAAGTCACATTGTGAAGCTTTTTAATGAAAGTCCGGATGTGTCAGGGTTTTATGATATTCAGACAGAAATGTCTATATTACATATGATTTCTAAATTTAATTCATAAGAACAGATGGGATGTCAGCCAGGGTTCTTCTGCCTTATTCCAGTATAATGTGAATATTTTACTCAACTGGAGATAAATTCGTGGGGGCCAGGCGGGCGGGGAGTTGTAAGAAGGTTGTCATGTGCTTTGACAACATGCCAGCCCTGCACATTCAGACTCATCTATTTCTTGACCAATATATATCCCAGGTTATAGCCACCTCCTGTCCCAAAGATGAAGATAAATCAACCTGCCAGCTTAATCACATCAACTAGCTAATTTAATCAAATCCAATAGCAGGAAGGTTAGTTAAACAGACAGCTTTCACTGACTAGTATTTTATGGGTGTTTTCTTTTTGCATCCCAAATTAATAATAACAAAGTTTGATCATACAGTTCTTAAGAATCAATGAACAACTCACAAGGCTGAAAGATTGCCTTCAGACCATCTCATCTTTAACCATTTAAAAATAGACAGCAATGCAGTGCTTATTTTAAAGTACCCAGTCTTAAAGCTGCATAGTCTCTTCTGTGTCTTTGGTTCCCATTAACTTTGTCCTGAAGCATGACCTGCTTTGCTTAAGGTTTCTCTCCGAAGAAAGCATTAATCTTTTACCATCTGCTCTGGCACTCAGCACTCATTAACAGCAAAGTGACTTAGAGGCACCCAAAGATTATAGTAAAGATCTCTCACATCATATAGAAAAGAAATAATGGACCCATCTTCCCTTTCTCAAGAGGTTGAATAACTATGCTTAATGCATAATAAGTCTCTTCTTCCCAAAGGCTGTGAAAATAAGGCCTCTTGACTCAAACTTAAGAGTTTAAAATCCCTTATTAGATATTTTAAGATGCCATGAGCAAAATGGGGATAATTTCCACGATGCAAATTTTAACATAATTATAGTTTGGCATGTTTAATTTAGGTTTAAGTGAGAATTATAATTACCAAAAATTGGATTATATCAATTATGCTAATTTCTATCCCCAAAGTTTTGTGTAATTTGGGATCCCTAAGATAGGTGTAAATCTAGCAAAACTACAATAGAGTCTAATACTAAAATTAAGAAATTCGTTGAAAATGACTCTTTACATCTTGGCTACAGAAATGTTCAACTACTGTTAACTCACCAGGAAAACATGAAGTGCTTGAGATAGCTTAAACCAAAACATGTAAAAGGGACATTAAATCCTGCTTGGACCATTTGTGTCCTATTTTCTATATCGATAGCAATTGTAGCATGTTATTGCTATTTGCTATTCAATGAATCTAGTTCCAGGTTTTTTTTTAAATAAATTCTATGCTATAGTGCTGATTATTTAATAATATGATTTGAAAAGTCATCTTCAGAATTGTCTTGCCTTAATTATCATTTTAGCCTTAGTCCTTTCAAATATGCTTACTCTAAAATTCCTTTATTCTTGTAGTTTCTTTATTCTTGAAAACTTGAAAGGTCCCCCCCACCAGTGATAGTTTACTGAATGCTTTGTGAACAGCCTAAGAGAGTTCACTGTTATAGAAATAAAATGTGTGTGTGTGTACACATATATTCATAAAATCACCTATGCAAGAAGTTGAATTTAGACAGTAGAGTGGGCCAATCGGTTTGATTGTTGACTGTGTTTATGTTCTGTGTTGCTGGATCCACTAAAACAACTGCTAAATAATGTCATTCTGTTTTCAGAACATAGATAAAAGATAAATCTCTACCATGAAGTTCAGTTATCTATTCCACTCAGAGTGATGACTGGGACCCTCTTTTCTCATCATGAAATTCTCTAAATATTTTAGAGATTCTTTTGTCTTCATGTGTAGATGTGAAATTGTTTTGTGTCACAATTTTTTAAATAATCTTTCTTGACACATGATCATTTCTACACAGTAAACCTTCAAATGGGAAAAGAGGTCAGTGATGTGAAATTCGAAATGGAGTTAAGGATTTTTATCAGACATTCCAATGAATTGTCTTCAGGCAAATCATTTAACTTTAGTGTGCAAATTAGTTAATTTTAAGAATAAATATAGCTATCTTTCTGATTTATAAAGGATTTATCGCTGTGCCCAAGGTTCATTGGATCTGTAAATGAAGTGTATGAATCTTTTCTTTGAACTCTAATTGGCATGTGAGCAAAGCAGGTCAGATTGAGTTAAAGGCTGAAGGACATAATCCTTTGAAAAAATTTTGATTTAGTTTTATTACTTCTAAGTACTGCTAATGTATTCTAAAATTAATTTGACTCTTTGACTTCTTCCTTTATGCTGATTTCTTTCAAAAAGATAGACTGTGGGCTCCCTAAGGGATATCTTTTATTTCTTTGTCAAATCTTCCCCTCTGCCTTCATCTACATTCCTCAATAAGAAGTGGTGTGCACACAGTAGGAGCTCTCAAGATGATTCTTGATAAATAATGATGGCCATTAATCCCATTTATAACTCTTAGTAACCTACATTATAGGATACTGTGTGCTGCCTGATCCAGGGGCTGTAAACCCTCTAAAGACATTTTTTTTAAAATATATAAAGTTCCTGGTTATGTTTTAAAAAGTTGTATATTTTTAATCACTTTTTGTTTTGGTCAAAGGAACCCTAACATTTCACAAAGGATAGGATTCATTTGAACTTGCTTCCTAAACCGTGTAACATATGCTACTCTTGAATTAATGCAAATTTCAAATGAATGTGATTTGAATTGGTAAGCAAAGCTTTGTAGACAGAAATATGTAAATGCATATTTTGCCTCTGTTATTTGCAAGCAGTGTGACTGTGGGTGTTTTCTTAATTCTTTGGGACCTTAGTTTACCCATCTGCAAAAGAGAGTTAATAGAGTGTTATTATGGTGATAAACTACATAATGTATATAAACACCTTAACCCAATGCATACTATCAAGTTGACACTTAATATATAGTATAATTGATATAATTACTGTATAAAATACAGTGGCTCTGCATAAAAAATAATATAGGCAATTGGAGAATTTCTTAATATACCATTTAACTCAAAATTTTATAAAGTGATTTGAATTTCCCACCAGTAAATAAATATAAGTCCATTTTCACCAAGCAACTATGTGTGTACATGAATATAAACATATCATTTACATAAGAATGAAATTAAAAGCCTGCCTTCTCAAGGTATGTTATCTGTAGACATCTGGCTTTTTCTTTTCTAATAATTTATTACAGCTATGTAGCATTCATAGCTCAAAGATAATTTTTTACATGTTATCACATGTAATCCTTACAGTAACAAGATAGGGCAGGTGACATTCCATTTTTCTTTGCACTGAGGTTTACAGAAATGTTAAGTGACTTACTTAATGTTTTACAACAGTGAGGGACAGGAAAGAAATGAAAGTAGGAGAATACACTCTGAATCTTTTTCTAAACTCATTAGGAAAAAGAAGCTGATAATGTTTCTCCATTCAATACAGGCAAAAAGTAAACATCCTCAGTGACTATTCCTGCATTTAAGTATAGAGCCCAGTAATGAGTATGTTAGGAGAGCCAGGACATTATTCAGGTTTTTCACAGGAGGATTGGAATTTGTTTCTCCTCAACAAACATTTATGAGGATATTCTGACTCATTGCATTATTCTCAATAGTTACACATTGTCATTTTTACTATTATTACTAGAGCTTAGGTGGAAATGAGGTAGTCCATATTTGGAAAAGCTGGGACCAGAAACTTGGGTAACTTTTAGGACTAAACAAAGGCTCAGAAGTCTGAACATGGGCACAAGTCTAGGGATTTCTTAAGAAATTAGTGCCTAAAGCCAGATTCCAGAAACATCTAGTCTTTCACATAAGGAGATAATCACAGAACAAGAAAAATGACCCAAGGAAGCCATTGCATCCATTTATAATTTATTATATTGAGTAAAAATATTGCACTGATTCATACGGTATTATAAAAATTTATATATATATAAATTTATATATATATATAAATGCAATGCCTATAAGAATTTTAAATAACTATCCTTTTATAGCAACAACAATATAGTTTAATTGGCAAATTATTCATCACTTAATTTTAAGGACCTTAAGTATTGCATTTATTCATTAATGTATTTATTCAACAAACCTTTCTTTCTGCTCTGCACTGGGTAGTGAAATTCAAATGTGGTCTTTGAAATCAGATGATCTGCGTATACGTCAGAGGTTGTCTACTAATTAAAGGCAGGACAAAGTATTTGAATCTTTAGCTTGCTTATCTAAAAATGTAGGTTTGATCCTGATAAGAATGATATGGGGATTCACAGTATTTGTAAGGCACTCCTCACTGTGCAGGGTACACACAAGTGCTATTATTTCATGGAAATGAACATTCCTCCACTGAAGAGACATAAAAGTAGACTGGAGATCCACATACCTAGAGCAACTAGGGAATTCTAGTATGGCATAAATAAGTACAATCTAAACTGTTTAGACTCCATAGGTGATGACAAAAATTAGATATAGGAAAAGACTTAGAGAAAGGAAAAACAGTAGCAAAAATACTTTCTAAACAGTGTGGTGTCTACCTTCCAGCCATGCCTTTGTTCATTATATGGAGCCTGATAAGCATCTCAGTGGAGACCACTGTTAATTTGGGAACCTACATCTGTCCCATTTAAATAGGACCGGTGCCCAAACCCAAAAACACACGGAACACGACTTCCCTATTCAGTATTATTGAATAGGATAACATCCGTCTCTGGGCTGTGATTCATGAACTACATGGACCTAATTGACGCAGGGTTGTTGCCTTTTCAGATAGCACGCATGGAAGAGTTTCGATGTATTTGGACTTGTTCAGAGTTCTTATGTCCAGAAATTCCAAATTAGATTTTTGTCATTAGCTTGTCTTAAGCCCACTTAATGAGGTCTGCTGGTGGAATGCCTTTTATGTTTTGTGGCCTTTATGTTTAGCCTCAGCTACTCTCAACTGTGGCTGAGAAGTTAATGAAGTTACCACAGTGCTTGCTTGTCTGCAGCTTTTGAAACACACCTCGTATGTGTTTGGGTATTTAAATTCTGTTTTCCAGCTTTTAGGGTTTATATCCTCGTGGTGCATTCAAGTGCTATGGAAATAAGACCAGATGGATGTGACAACCAGCCATTCGGGAAATTACATACACATTACATTTCAGAAAACCAGAGTACATATGTCTATCTGGATGCATTCATATGCCGGATTATTTTTGCTGCATCCAAATGGTTGGGATTTCAGTGAAACCATTACCTAGAATGTCAGCTAGAGAATTCCTTTCAGAGGAAAAGCATGGCCTGCAGTGAGCTGTTTTATTAAATGCGTTGAATATGGGGACAGAGAAAAGGTCACTGCTTTTCTCAACCTCCTTTAGTTTTCTCCATCACACTCATCACTACAGACATTACATTATACATTTGTTCAGTGTATCACTCCTCTAGAATATAAACTCTATAGGGACAGGTGATTTTGTTCCCTTATTTAATACTTACATAGTACTTAGCACATAATAAGCATGCTGTGTGTGATAATGAATAAGCTGGATATGACTAGGTAAGGGAATGATATTTAATTCCTCTTTGTGTTAAAAAACAAAACAAAACACAACATGAGATTTTCTTTCTTCTTTTAAATAATGAACACTTAATTGTTCTAATGATGACCATGCCTAATGATTACTACTATGTATTAGGCACTGTTCTGAGCATGCTCAAAAACCTTTGGTGTGGAGGTTATTATTCTCCCTGTTTTATGGTTGGGAGATTTGAAGCACAATACTTGGACATAAGAGATCCAAAATTCAAAGCCACAAGCCTACTCTACTACATCTCACCAGTTATTATATAATGTGGCTTCTATGATTTAAAAATAAATAATCTCAGGGATGTATCTACATTTTCAATTAGCAAAAGTCATCACATAACAATGATCCATGAATTCCGTGCTATATGTTTAAATATGCTATTCAGTTCAACCTGGTGGTGCAAGGGCAATTACTCCCATTTCACTCTGCTAAGTAGGAATCTAAAGAGGCAATCACTTTTCTTATTTTCTATTACTCTCTTCATTGATTAGTCTACCTACTTGCTCTTTTGTGGAAAAGGAAAGAGAAGACAGGCTATATGATAAATGCTAGCTAAAATGTGGTGTTAATACTGCCCAAAGCATATTGTGAAGCTGGATGAAAAAATTGGTATTAGGGACTCTACCTTGGCTTATTCATGGTTCCTCAGGTTTCACGCTTACAAACACATATAGTGATCGAAGGTTTAAATTTAGATTTGAAGTAATATATTATAGAACTTTGAGCCACAAATGTGCCTGCCCAATAGGGTCTGGGTAAGCCCATATCAAAGATAAGTTTCTGTACTTCAGAAAAGACCTCCATATTGGTATAGGCTTTGCCCCAGGTGAGTGCCAGAAGAAATAGAGAAGCCAAAATAGAACTGCAAATTGGTGAGAATCACCTCCAGATACATAGGTATTCAGGGAGTGGATGTATACAGAATGTAATTGATGGCTGATAAATCTTCAGAAGAGTCGCACAGTTTTCAGGGACTTGTTTGTGTCCTGGGGAATGCTGTTCCATAGCCAGAGAGACCATATCATCACTAGAATTGGGAATTAGTTCATCACCTGAATGTTTTCCTGAAATCTTATCTATTATTTCTCCACACAACAATATTATTTTACCAGTTCATTTCTGTGATGTTTCCTCCTATCAGTTCAGGTGTCCAAATCAATCTTCCTGCATCTTTTCTTCTCCTGAATTTATCAGTTCCGTAAAATCCCATTTCGAAATGAAATAGCTTTATTTTGGGCTCACATAATCCTGTTGAATTCTTTTATATAATATGTATTTATATGCGATGCACTCTTGACATTACCTAATACAGTAGGATATCAATTCTTTCTCCTACTAACTGAATGAGATAATTCATGCAAAATGCTTGATGATACTAGTTCATGGTAAACACACACAAATCTCAATAAATGGCATCTATTATTAAGCATTGATTACCTATAAACATATTCAAATACATTGGGATAAAATTGGAGAAATCAATTTTTTATAAGACCTTGTAGATAAGACCGTGATTATTCCCATTTGGGATCAGATAAACAAAATTATATTTTGTTTATATTAAATTATATTAAATTATTTTATTAAATATTTATATTAAATTATTCTTTTGGACTTTGTAATCATACTATCTCTAGTCTGTTTCCCCATAACTTTCCTTTCATATATTATGAAATCTGCTGGTTTACATCTAACAATCATTATTATCATCATCATTATGATAAGAGTATCTCCCAAAACCACTATCGATATTCACAGAGAATATAAGACACTTCCCTCTCATTTTCTTTTCTCTCCAACCTTTCATAGTAGACATTGAAAGTAAAGAGGACCCAAACCATATTATTAATATAGGATGGATCTAAGATTAAGAGTCTGATTTTCAGATGGCACATCTTAATGATAAATGTGCCATTATTAGTTCAGCAGAGTATTTTTAATAACACCTGCAGGTATGTCACACCTTCAGAGAACAAATTTTGGAAAGGGCTTTTTTTAACTTATGTTATTGAACCTGACCTGAATGAAGTAGACATTTGCTCCTGTGTCTGTTCCGTCTTTCCCTCCTTTAGTGACTTTGAAAAGGGTTCTCAGGCATTGGCCTCCAGGTGCCGCAGATGGAAAGGCAAGTAGGTAAACCAGGGTGTGGGGCCAGGAATAATTGCTTTTTCATTAGGATTTTAATATTGCAAGAGTATAGCTGATTATGAGACTTTTTTGGAGCAGCTTTCGATTTATAACAAAATTGAGAGGAAGGTACAGAGATATCCCATGAACTCCCTGCCCTCACACATGCATAGCCTTCTCCTATTATCAACATCACTCACCAGAATGGTACATTTATTACAAATGATGAGCCTACATTGACACATCATTATCACCCATAGCCACATAATTTACAAATTTGCAATAGAGTTCACTCTTGATATTGTACAGTCTATGGGTTTGAACAAATATATAATGACATATATCCATCATTATAATTAGAACATGCAGAACATTTTACTGCCCTAAAAATTATTGTGCTCTGCCTATTCATCGCTCCCTGCCTCTCATTCCTAGTAACCACTGACTGTGTGTGTGTGTGTGTGTGTGTGTGTGTCCATAGTTTTGCCTTTTCCAGAATGTCATATAGTCAGAACCAAACAATATGCAGACTTTTAAGATTAGCTTTTTTATTTTTTATTTTATTTTATTGGTTTTTTATAGAGAGCAAGAGAGAGGGATAGTTAGAGACATCGATGAGAGAATCATCGATCAGCTGCCTCTTGCACACATCCTACTGAGGATGTGCCCACAACCAAGGTACATGCCCTTGACCAGAATCAAACCTGGGACCTTTCAGTCCGCAGGTCGACGCTTTATCCACTGAGCCAAACCAGTTTTGGCAAGATTAGCTATTTTCACTTAGTAAAATCTATTTGAGGTTCCTCTGAGGCTTTTCATGGTTTGACAGTGTATTTCTTTTTAGTACTGAATAATATTCTGTTGTCTGGATCTACCACAGTTTATTTATTTATGAACCTACTGACCTGGTTGCTCAGGTCATGAACTTCGATGAGGAAAAAAAATCTAAGGATGAACAATCTTCTCATTAATGTTTCTAATACAACAACGTTATTAGGATTCCACATAAATATGTCTCAACAGTTTCAGAGCTGAAGAAGAGATAAATGGGGCACAGTTTTTACAAATTATTTGTGTCATTGGATAGGATGAGAAATGGGGATATGCCTGTTTCTTATTTAAACAACAGTTCACAGATAACAAAACATTCCAGATACAGGACAGGCTTATCTGTAGGTACCATGCTGAGAGCTTAGTCATTGCAGACACAAAAGGAAGTGGGGAATGGAAGAAGATGATTTATTTAACACTGAAAGAGATGCCCCTCAATCATTATTATAAGTTAACTATTGTTCTTTTTCCATCTGTGGGAGTAAAAAAAATAACTTTCTTCCCACCTCAAGTTCTTCTGGTTGGGCTAATAATCATGTTAACATAATACAAATTAACAAGAGAAAATATCCAAAATTTATTTGTAATATGCTTGTAGGTATTCCATAAAATGTGAGACCGGAAGACACATTGGGCAATTGAGGTTTATATGCCATTCAGGATAAAGAAGAGGGAGACAAGGGGTTTCAAAGGCAAAGCAGGCAATTCACAGGTAGATGAGAAAAAGCAAACACGTGGGCAACAAGAGGGGAACCCAGCAAGTAGCTTTGCTAGATTTCGCCCCATTTGCCACATTTAGTTTACATTTTGGTGATGTTCCCTTTCTTTTAAGTAGGTTTTTCTTTTCTTTTTTTCTTTTTTTACCTGAATTACTGTAGGCAAGTAAGGGAAGTTGGGCCAAATCTTCTTTCTGAGTCATTTGTTCCTTAATAGTCAATTTGAAATCAATATCCCAAAGGGCAAACTTGGGGGTAGTAAAACTTTGGTCCATATCACATGATATATACCAAATTTGGAGGTCATCTTCATCTTTAAAAAGCTTTTATCTTAGGTAGATGAACATTGCTGTTTTTGTTAGCGTATTTACTTAATGGTTGAGAATATCTGAAAACTACTAATGTGTGTGTGTATAGAGGAGATTTAATCTTTTACAGAGATGTTTTTAGGTAATGTTAGTGTCCAAGTAAATTTTTCTGACTTTGACTATTTTGTGGCAGTAGCAGTAAAGAATGATATATTTTGGCCAGGTATAAAACAAATGTAAATTCTATCAACTGACTTTTAAAAATAATCAATGGAGGTTGACCTGAAAGGTTTATTTTTATCAAGTTCTAATAGACTTTAAGATCTGAAAGCTGCCAAAACCAGTTTGGCTCAGTGGATAGAGAGAGTCGGGCTGTGGACTGAAAGTTCCCAGGTTCGATTCTGGTCAAGGGAATGTACCTTGGTTGCAGGCACATCCCAGTATGGGGTGTGCAAGAGGCAGCTGATCAATGATTCTCTCTCATCGATGTTTCTAACTCTCTATCCATCTCTCTTCCTCTCTGTTAAAAAAAAAAAAAAAAAAAAAAAATCAATGAAATAAAATAAAATAAAAGATCTGAAAGCAAAAAATTTGGAACATCAATGAAATAGAAAGATTTCAGAGTTTGTCCAGTGCCTGGCTACTCACTTTGAATACTTTTAACCTCTGAAAACATCTGGCCATCATTAGCATTAGGAGAAATGTAAGAAATCAGAATATTTTTTACTGGAACAAATTTATAGGGTTTTACATCCATTTTGGATTATAGAAGAAAACCTGTTTTACCTTACCAAATGACTCATAGAGCTTTGCGAATGCCTGTTTTTTATTTGTTTGTGAAACTAGCCCTTTTTCCTCAAAGCTGGAAGTCATTCTCAGATAGCATGCAGGCATTCAAAATGTTTTTAAATCCCAGAAGCCACTAGCTTTGGGTTTATTTACTGATATGTGTCTTTCTAAATGTCAAAAAACAAACAAAAATACACTGGTCCTAAGGGCAATAAACTAGGCCTCTGTTAGGCCTAGCTGATAATAATAATAATAAAAAAAAGAGGAATAAAGGACTTTCAGCAGGAATAACCTGCAAATAATGTCTATCTAGAATGTATGATCACTGAGTTATTTTAAACAGAAAAGGTGAAACACAGGATAACTATTTTGTGTTCATGCAAAGCAGCCAGAACTTTCTCAGGAACATGCTAATTACATACTTAAGTAGGTAGCATATGTGTCCAGAAAACTAATATGTGAGGGTTTTTCTTAGCGCCACCCCCATCTCCAGTCTCACAACTCTGTGTCAGCAGTATGCTAAGTATTGGTGAGATAATATAAACAGTCCAGAAATTGATGAGTATGATTTGCTGGACATGTAATTGTTGACATAATAGCAGGTATTAGGTCCTAAGAGTAGGTTTAAGACCTATGTTCCACAGAAAGAGAATGAAGTGACATAAACCAAGTTGGAGTTTCAAATCTCTACAGAATTCAGTGTTTTGTAATTAATGTGTTCTTTCCCATTTTACATGCTAAAAGACCAAATCACACAATGTTTGTGAAGCAACTAAGTGGCACCAAACAAAAGTCTAAAGTTGAAAACAATTTAACAAAATCAAATAGTATTATTGGCAAAGGACCTGTTCTTATTTGTTATAAATGCTGTATTAATAGACATTAAAAATAACTAAATATTAAAAGAAGCAAAACAATGTGTATGGTATCCAGATATCTGGATATTGATTGTGTTTTGACATTCCAAATTTGGTTCGTTCAAGGAATTTAACTTTGTCAGATACTTTAAGTATGTCCGATAATCCTTACTTTCTTTGAATCATGTAAAATGTTCACAGCTTTCTGTCAGTTGCCAACAAAGTTAAAATTAAACTCCTGCTCTTGGCTTCATGAGACAAATATTTCCATAAGGATTTTTCTTGACCTTATTATTTCCAGTGCGATTTATATTACCATCTTTGTAATCCCATTCCACCAGGGATCCAGAACAAAACATCATATTTTGTGGTATCTCTCCTTAATAAATGTCTTTGGGCCATATACTCATCCATGTACATGCAATGTAGAGGTAGAAAGTAGGCTTGCCAAATCCTAGAATCTCCAAATTATGGCATTTTCACTAATACCATTGCGGAATGTGAATTTATCTACTTTTATTGAGCACCTACTAAATTTCAGATAATTTGTATACAGGGTGGGATAAAAGTAGATTTACACTTGTAAGTATGCAAAACACAGAGTTTATTCTTGAATTATTATTTCCATACAAACAACTCTAAATCTGCTTTTGCCCTACCCTGTATAAAATTTGTAATTGTCACAACCCAGAAAAGTAGACAACACTATCATTATTTTGTAGAAAAAAAATTGAAATTAATTACATTTAATGAACTTTTCTAGAGTTATACAGATCAGATTTTTAAATGGGGTTGACTCCAAAGACCATATTCTTCCAGTTACACCATAGCATGCCAACTTACTACCTTGAGAGACTGCACCAATTTGAAATATAAAACGAATCAATCTTATTCAGGGTCCATTTTTAACAAGCCTAAACCCTCTTTTCAAGTGAGACTCCTCACTCCTCTTGGTAGTTGAATTACCAAGCATCTAGGGAAAGATAGAAATTTACCTAAAGGGAGAAAAAGAGAATATTAGATCTATTTACTTGGTGGTGCCTCGTAGAAGAAAAGAAAGGAAGATACTTGTTTTCCTGCTGATTTTTCTGTTTAACAGAGAATAGGGGTGTGTGAGGAGTGGGGAGGAGGTAAAGGGCAAATAGAGAATGTTGATATGGTGGTAATGAGCAATGAAGAGTTGGTTTGGGAGGAGGAAATAGTTTTCCATCTCCCTGGTCATTCCACCTTTCCCTGAATGAGAATATTCTGTTTGGATTTCAGACTAGGGTTGCCATGCGAGAAGTGTATGTTAATTTTGTATTTTCTCATAACTTTCTTTTGGGGATAAGCATTTTGGTTTTCGGCTGTTTATTATTTCAGAGGCATCTATATGCTAATATATTTATGCTAATTATTTTCATGTTTCCCCTCAGGTTATGCTTCATATCACCCATCAGGGAGGATCATCTCTCATGAAAACTTTTAAATTTGATTTTGAAAATTATTCGGAAAAATTTAAGCGGTGCTTTCTTCTAATATAGGAAAGAATATGCTCTGGAGATTCTTATAATTCAAAGAAAATGGATTGGTAAAGCATTCGGGTTCTCATGCTGCCAAAAATCCTCTTAAGCAGGTACACAAAGCATTTACTAGTATCATTGTGACATCGAAACGTTGGAAGAATAATTAAAATAATAATATAATAATAGGTTTTCAGGAATTGCTAAATTTCAATGTTTGATCCAGAGAGAAGAAAGGAAAGGCTATTTTCATTATCCACAGCTTCTGAGGTGTGTTAATTGCTTCTATTGCTATGAATACTATATTTTAATTGTATGTCATTGTTTCTTACTGTCATTTCTAGAAAGTTAATTCTAATAATATTAATATCTAAATCTGATTTTTTGCTTACGGGATAAATGAGGTAAAAATAACTTTATAATAAGCTAGTTTGATGCTTTCTTCCAGCTTTATTATTACAGGACATTTTTTATGAGATTGTAATTTTTTTTGAGAGTAGGTTGCAATAAAAAAATTAAAAAAACATATAGAAGTCAGCCAATTACCCTGTCTTAAAACTATTTTTTCCAGACATCTTCTTTGGAAGATAACAAGACTAAAAAAGCTGATTTTGCAACATGAGATATTAAAACTTAGATCACTTGAGGGGAGTTAGATTTCTCCCTTTTGTTCCCAACCATCACAGGGTTGAAAAGAAAAGGCCCCATTTCATGCTCACCCCTATTATTCTTTGTCCTGCTTGGTGCTTTAGAAAAATCAAGGAATCAGAAGCACTGGTGTGTGTGTGTGTGTGTGTGTGTGTGTGTGTGTGTGTGTGTGTGTGTGTGTCATACTCCAGCCTTAAGTTCATCATGGGTTCTGGCCTCCTCCTTACCTCTTCCTCTCTCTACCTTTTACTAGCTGCACCTAATCTCATTTCTATTTTTAAAATACCTTCACTTTTCAAACTCAACAGTGCTTCACTCCCCAAAAAGTGCAGCCAGATGATGCTATTTCCCCCTCTCAGCTCATTGTAATGCCCTTTGAGTGCCAAGACAACTTTGACAGTAGGAGAATTAACAGTCAGGGCTGGAAGAAAAGTCTTCTGAAAGGGTGCCTGACAAGGAAACTAGGCTCTTCTAGCTTAGACAGGTTCCTGGACAACATATGCTAGAACTAGCAACCAGCATCTCAGCATTTACAGTCATCATCTCTTCCCAAACAGGAAGCAACATTGCTGTGGGCCCATTTGATAAGTTAGCTAGAATACACCATTGTCAATTAAAGGTAAAATAACATTTTGTTGAAACCTGGCTAGATTTGGTACATTCTCTTCCAATAGTTGATGTATTGAACTTTTGTGACTCAACATTATTTTCCTTTCCATTCTACTTATTTGCCTGTGGCAATGACAAAATAGCTACACATTTTCCATTTTAACATTTTGTTTGGAAAAGGATTCATTGAACATTACACAGTTGATCTTAAGGTAGTCCCAGCTAAGAAGAAACTTGCTCTTCTCTCAACATAATTTAAACATAATTCAAAAAAGCAATTTGTGTACAATTATACCCAAATTTATTAAGTGTAAGGTGAACCATGTAATCTGATTAATGAGGCTGCTCTGACTGTATTATTTTCTTCATGAACTAAATTCCATGAACACAGGAAATACATCCATAAACCACTGTTAGCTCAGAGCTCTAGAAGATGGCTATGTTTTGTGGCTATTCACAAACTTTTGGCATGCCTGACTTAATCTATATGAGTAAGGAAATTTGATTCAACACAAGTCCAGAAATGCTGCATGATCTGAGAGGCGTAACACTCCTGAGTCTGCCAATGATCATGAACTTTGTTAAAGGCACATGGCTTTGAAATAATAGGAACTAGATTCAGAGGAATTTGGATTTTGTCTCACATAATTAGTTTCTTGACCTACATGAGTTTCATCGCATCCTTGAACCTCAATCTCCTTGTGAAAAATATGAAATTAAAAAAATCACATTTATTTTATTTAAATTGGCTGTGAGGATTAAATGAGATTATATAATTGTATGGTGCACAAACAAAGTAAATGCTGGACTAATGGTCAACACTTCTATTATCATTCTTATTTTTACTCATAATACTTTTAGGATTGTTATTATTGATATTATGGTTGTATGAAAGGTTCAAAATATTTTTCTTTGGATAGCTTAGGTCATGGAAATCAAAAGTTGACACATTAGATTCTTTCTCTGCTAGAAACATAGGGCCTATGAAATGAAAATGTGGAAAAGCTTTGATTTTAAGTGTTATTCATTGAAACCTCTATACCATCACATTCATTAAACACCTTTTCTTTTGTTATTGTTGAATCTAATATGCTACACAAGAAAGATAAAAAAATTTAAATCCCACCAAATATTTTTCTTGTTTCTAACCAATGCCAAATATTCAAGATAGAAAAAGTCATTTACAAGTCAGATATTTTTACCTTCGCTTTCAAGACTTCAAATGTCTAGCTAATGAGCTGGTTTCCCCACTTGTCTTTTGGGTACCTGATATTAGCAAAGCTATTTTATAATTTGCTACTTGTGTTGCTGACAGTGGTGGCCTTGTTGATCACAGGGTATAATTTGAAATTCCAGAATTTTATGAAATGGGGGATTGCTTAGCAATTAGGCTTTCTATAGGAAAAGCCATCTTGTTTGAAAAGCCATAGGAGACTGCTAGGCCATCTTTATGGAGCCAGAGCATCATATGAGAGTATACGATTGGGTCTCAAGGCCATTAACAAGTTTCAATCTTGCTGCTAAACAAGGGAAGAATAAATAGGCTTGTGTTTGCCTCCAAAACTCATGGCTCCTCACAGACAGAAAAGTCAGGTGTTACTTAAACTTTTGCAGGGTTAGAATGGATCCTGCCATTCCGTATTGAAGAGTCAGCTTTGACTTTTAATTGCATGCCAAAACAAAGACCCACAGATGCTTTTGTTAACACAAAGGTTTTTATTACAAACAAGCCCTAGTAAAAAGAGAATTTTTAAAATTTGTATTTAGAATGGTTCTAATCACAATAGAGGCTTCATTATTTTAATTGTATAGTTATGTTTTAATTAATTTTTACCCTTTCTTAGGGATTTTCCTCTATTATGAAGCCATCCCTCAAAGGAAATGCCAGCAATAAATTAATATCCACACCCTGGTATTTCATTTTAAATATACACACTTAGGTGAAAGGGTAGCATCCTTTACCTTTCACAATGCCTAGCACATAGTAGAGGCTAGATAGATAGTAATTGAGAGAAAATGGCATTGTTAGAATTAGAGCAATACTTCCCTGTATTTCATTTCTATCCTGCCATTCTTCAGTGAACTTGGTGTAATTTCTCCTCCAATGGGCAAGATCTGGTACTTTTCACAGTCACAAGTGAAAGAGAGAACAAAATAAGAGAGATTTTCATTTATAAGATTGCCTTTCTCTTATCTACTGTTCTTGCCTCCCAGACTGTCTGTCTGTCTCTGGAAAGCAAAGTCAATAAAAAAAAAAAAAGATGATTCGAGTTGGCGTATTACAAATGTACACCCTTAAACCATGAAGCAGTAATGCTGTGCAGGAAATATTTTCCTGACCTTTTCAAATTGCATCCAACTGTCTCGGGAATTTCTCAGTGACTAGAGGTAATAAGGTTCAATACGTTTTACTGGCTGGCTTCAAATTTAGTTCCTCCAAATCTCAAACTTATCTATTCTTGCATCTTGGCCCTGGCATCCATTCAGCACAGAAATCCATGCAACTAATCTTCTTTTTCTCCTTCTCAGGTTTTGCTAAAGAATCACACTGCAATCTACAACTGCTAACTGTCCCTTCCGAAACAAAATATTAGCATGGGAAGGCTAGTGGGTGTGATTTCTTTTGGAGCCCTTACTGAATGTAATTAGCTTTTAGATTTCATCTCCATCTGAAGTCTCAGTTTTTACCTATATGATTTATACCTCACTAATCTTCATTAGATGAAACTTTATCAACTTAACTATACCATGGGCACTCTGGAGAATGTTAAAGTGGCAAAAATATGTGAATTTCCTTCATGTTAAATTGATTTTAGCTTTTCTTCTGTGAGTCCAAATGCGATGGACACACTCCCTGGGTAAGGATGGGAGTCAGCCAGGTGTGGCGTGCTAACAGGCAGCTGGGCGGCCCCATTCTTCACCATGCTCTCTGAAGGGGAACAGAAAACAGAAGCTGGGGACACATTTCTTGACCTCACGAAAGTGCTGGATGTCTGAAAGCTTTGGCAAGGAGTTAAAAAGCTCGTCTTACTTTTCATATTTAGAGTGTCTCTGTGCTAATGTGATCCTGGGGAGATGCCTGTGTTTCCTCATTTGTAGGACACACCACATTCCACACACACTCTGTTCTGTGGCTTCCATTCATAGCCTTTGTTCTGCCTTCTGCAGCAGTGATTAGATTCTTGGCCAGAAGTTCCTGTGGTCAGTGGAGCTTGGGGCCTCTTTCCAGAGCCTCTCTGTTCATGGGCGAACAGCTACTAGGAGGAGGAAATCTGTTTGAAGTTGCCCTTCTAAGAGTTTGTATGTGCTCAGACAATAATTGTCAAGTTCGATTGGCATAGATATTTGGCTTTATAAAAGTGAGATCATGTCAAACAACATGATTCGGACAACAAGTTTAGAAGGAAGAGGATGAAAAGCAGATATTCTAAAATTTACAGGAGTGTATTTTTTTCTTCAAAAAAACAAACAAACAAACAAACAAAAAACCAGTACATTTGGCCCTTCCTATCCATGGTCTCACACCCATGAATTCAATCAAGCACAGATTGAAAATATTTGGGGGGAAGTAGTTAAACTGTTGCTGACCTGTACTATGTAGTTAGGCTTCTGATGGTTGCATCTGTATTGAAGACATACAGTCTTTTGTTTCTTGTCATTATTCTCTAAACAAAACACTATAACAACTATTTAGTATGTAATGTCTATATTTTATCAGGTGGTATACATGATCTATAGGTGGTTTAAAGTGTACAGGAGGATGTGCACAAGTTATAGGCAAATACTACATCATTTTATGTAAGGGACTTGAACATCGTGAATTTTGGTATTCATGTGTATGTGTTGGGGGTGGGGGGGTTCCAGAACCAATGCTCCATGGATACTGAGGAATGACTATATCCTTATTCCAAAGTTTAGCTTATGATATAGCTTATCTCTTCCAATTTAAAAAGCAAATACATTGGTACTGATGAAAGTGAGAAGGATACACAGAAAGTATGTTTAGAATAAAGGTTTTGTGAAGTTGCTATTTTGTCATTTAAATTTCAATTCATCTTGATTCACAACCCAAATTGTTCATGTCTCCTTACAACTGGAGAATAGTTAGCTGTTTTGGGGTTTTTGTTGTTGCTGTTTTTTGTTTTTTTCTTTGTTTGTTTGTTTGTTTTTTGTTTTTGTTTTAGTAGAGATGAGGCATTTTGGCAGTTTTGCATCATCAGATCTATTCAATATTTGCAATGTGGGATAGTGTTTTTATGAGCGGCTGGGGAAGGGTCATAAAAGACTTTCATGTGAGGTAGCTAGAGCAGGCCTTTTCCTCAAATGGAGCTACAGGACACCTGCTAGGTCATTAATGCACATGTATGTATGTCTGCATGAATGTTCCTTATTAGATATAGCTGCTCTTTACTGGTTTATCACAGATAGCTCACAGTAACCTGACTTAATCTTTATTGGAACCTGATAAATAGGCTCATCTCTCCTCAATTTATAGGGGCAGAGAGGTTTACTACGGTTAAAATTGAGTTTGCTTATAAGTGGCAGGGGTATGGTGGGAAGAGAACTATTTTCTCATGAAAAGGAAGAAAATAACTTATTTGTTGCACTCAGTGTGTTTTTAACAATTCCTCCTCCTTTTTCTCTTCCTCCATCAACTATTCTTTTCTTTTTATGTTGCTTCTCCTCCTTCTACTTTTTCTTTTCTGAAGGAGAAAATGAATCGAGGCCAAGTCTTTAAAGAACTGTGCCACTTTAAAGAAGTGTCTCTTCCTTGGGACAGCCACTCTTCTCTCCGTCATCGCAGAGTTGCTTTCTGTAGAGTGACTTATTTTAATACTTTGAAAGCTTAATACAGACTAACAGTTTGGGCTGGTGGCTTATAGTACCATTAGCATAGAGGCATTTCATTGCCTTGAAATAATAATACAAGTGGCAGGAGATTATACAATATATTCTTTTGTCAGCTCATGATTTACCAGGGTAAAAGGTGGATTGAGGAAAACAGATATTAAAAGGTATTTTTGTAGGTAGCACAGGAAACCCATTTCCTTTTCCTTTTTCATTGAATATATTGGAGTGACATTGGTTAATAACATTACATAGGATTATGGTGTATAATTCTATAAAACATCACCTGTATATTGTATTGTATATGCACCACTCCAAGTCAAATCTCTGTCTATCACCATTTATTCCCCTTTACCCTCTCCTGCCTCGCCACCCTCACCCCCCCTTTACCTCTGATAATCGCCATACTATTGTCTGTGTCTATGTATTTTGTGGGTTTTTTTTTTTTTTTTGGTTCAATCCCTTCACCTTTTCCACACATTCTGAAATCCCGTTCCCCTCTGACAGCTGTCAGTCTATTCTCTACAAATCAAAATATCTAGGAAATTCAATGCCTTCAAATATAAAACTAAAATACTCTTCTATTTGCCTTACATATCAATATTATAAAAATAAACATTCTTGATTTCCCAAAGAGGCTTGTTGCTGAGGCCTTAGCTCAGTGGAGATATGGATGCATAAGGATTCCACTTTTCCTCTCTGGTGTTGCCTGGTTCACTGCAATCTGCTCCTTGGCATTACTTATTGCAGTAATGGGGCTTCTTGTGTTGCCACAACATCACTTGGTATCTGATGCAAGGCCAGCAGCCTGATGGGGCCCCATTTGTTCCCAGGCATATCAGAAGACAGAAAATTGATTCAAATCTAAGTGGAGTGGTAGAATCTCAAAAGCTCTGTCACCACTGTTCACTGCAAACATCTCTCTTCCTAGAGCCAGTGTTCTGAAAACCTGGAAGCATCTAACTTATAATAAATATCCCCCTTAAACATTTCAAACAGATCCACAGGAAAAGCTTCAGATGGAAATCGAATGTCAAGTATATCCTCTCTCTTTCTCTCTCCCTCTATTTCTCTCTCTCTCTCTCTCCCCTCCCCCCATCTCTCTCTGTCTCTCTCTCTGTGTCTCTCTCATCCTCCCTCCTCCCCTATCTTAAATATGCATGTGATCTCAGTACAGAGTTCTTTATGTTTGCACAAGGCCCCTTTGATTCCCACTATACCCCTATTGGAAATAAACTTAAAACAATATAAACAAATACAAATAAATTGCTCTGAAACTGTCTGCCACACACAGTTCACCTTCAACACTTTGCTTTCCATTAGGGCTTCGGGAATGGACATGCAGCCTTGGCTTTCCATCTGCAGGTTTAGCAGTGGTGGCACCTGCCTGTACCTCTGTGACATACTGGCAAACTCCACTTATCCTCAGAGCTGCAGCAGGATTTACATTTTCTTAATTGGGACCCCACAGGTCCCCTGAGGGATTTCCTCCCCTTAACAAGGCGCTATATCCACATGGACATAGAGTATAGTCACTGTGGCCTCTTGTTATGGTCAGAAATATCAACATTGGTATATAAAAATATAATATAAAATTAAAACAATACCTCAGCTAATGGAGTTTCTAGGCTGGGCTTTTGATAGTATTAAGATCTCACCATTTTTCTCAATATTTATCTTTGGAGTTAAAGTGATGTCAGCAGAAATTCAAATTGAATACCCTTCCTTCTTCACGGTATTTCCTCTTCGGTTGTAATTCTGCGTCCCATTGCTTCTGGAAGTAAGGGTGACTGGTAGGAATACCAACTACCACATCTTATGAACAACTAAACAAACATAGAGGTTTGGGCACTCTACATAGAAATGTTATGGTTTTACCATATCCCTTCTTTTCAGCTGAATAAGTATAAGATCAACTCTGTCAAAGTGCCTGGGGAAGCCTTAATTTTATTAAAACTAAATAAGCTAATACAAAATTAACAAGTAAATGCCCTTTATCTTCACTCTTCATGTCATTACCTCGAACATCCAAGGGCCACTGCCTTATCTGTATTTATGGTTACAGCGTGTGTATGTGCTTCTCCCTTATGCTATTTTTATTTTTTTTGTTACTGGAATTCATGAAGACTTAATCATCAGCCTTCTAATTTTCCCAAAAAGAAAGAAAAATGTTGATTTATTGAGCTGGCTGCAGGAAAAGAAGAAGAAGATGATCAATCTGACATTATAGGTTAATAGTAGGGAACAAAGCACATTCATAATTAGAAAAGAAAAGGACTTTCCTTGTTCATTCCAGTTTATAATAAAAAGCCTTTCGCCAAAGTGTCTTAGAAAATAATGCATTCAGACTGAGTCGAATTACCGCCTAGCAGATTCTATTTATCTGTAGCTTAAAAAGCAGCTGCGTTTTTGTAAAAGGCAATGAATGTGGCAGTCCTACTTAAAGGTAGAAGAAAAAGAACACCCCTTGTTTTGTAATAAGGGGATTTTCAATTTAAAAGAGAGAGCGAGCCTGTTGTGTGAAGTACGGTTATTACATTCACTGTATTCTATCTCACCCACCAGGAGGCTAATAATGAAGGGGCCAGGGAAGGAGGCCAGTGCTACGAGGGTTATCTCACAGCCTCAGATGCTGGATAAGTCGAACGAGGCAGAATCGCGTTTGGATGACATTCAGAAAGGCTGGGGTGATTATTTGGAAGAGAAAAGCCTGCCTATTCTTTTCCAAGGTAAACAGTTCATTTCATCTGTCAGCTGCATGTTGCAGTATAAAAAATATGTTTATAGAAAGATATCTATTAAAGGTTGCATTTTTAAAAAAAATCATTGTAGGTGTGTGACTATCCCCGTGGCCTGCCGGTCCAGCGATGAATTGCTAGACAAAGGATGCCCCTGGAACCTCACCACACCTTCTAAAGCCAAGCTTTGAAGAATCTGCCAAGCTCACATTTAATCATGAGAAAGAAATTATCCACATGGAGTCAGCAGAAAATGAGAAAGTAGAGCTCTGTGCTCCGAGTAATTCCAGCAAGTGCCAAGGGGCTAGTTGAGGAATGGCTTCATGAGGTGAATATCTTTAGCTTGTACTTAGGGTTTTGGCTAGCGTATAATCATTTTCTCTTTTAGAAACAATGACTTGCTTAAGTGTCTTCGCTAACGAAAATGTGCTCGGAGCATTTGTCAGGATGTTGACAGGTTTTGTGTCAGTCTCGTCCTTGTTGTTACGTGCTATTTTATGTATTAATTTTACATTTGCAAATACGCAAAAATCAATCAAGGTGAAGAGGCTCCCCCAGTCGATGCCTGAGTATAGCTGTCTGTATCTGTGTGTCTCGCTGTGAGTGCACCTCTCTGTGTACGTGATGTGCCCTTGTTCTTGTCTGCTCTCTGTTGTGCACGTTGATTGGGAGGACTGGCCAGCCCGTGGGTTCTCAGATGTGGTCCCAGGCTTTCATTTGATTTTTGGACCAGGAAGAAAAGAATGTGTCACATCATGATTAATAGTTAATCTGAATTTTCAATTCGTATGAAAGGAGAAGGGGGAGGAGGAGCTCAGCCCAGTGATGAGACTAACCTTGTCCCTTTGGGAAGAGCATGATTCAAATTAAACATCGCTTTCAGTGTGAAATTAGTTTGAAGGCTTCTTTTTTTGGGGGGGGGGGGGGGGGGGTGTGTGTGTGTGTGTGTGTGTGTGTGTGTGTGCCTGGTTTAACTCCTTGATGGCTGCTCTTGCAGAGACAATCACTTCCATTCTGCCTCTGTGCCCCAGTCTGTTCCCAATAGCCCAGAGTTCTCCCTTCATTTATTGTTCCAAAGTTCAGATCCAATAAATCAATAAAAAAATATTAAATGTTTACTATTTTTAAAGTTTCATTATTCACAAGATTCTTCCAAATGATGTTATTTCTTAGTGTTCCAAACTAATGTTGCCAGTAAATGAGACAGAGACAGAGAGACAGAGAGAAGGATGGATGGAAGGAAGGAAGGAAGGAAGGAAGGAAGGAAGGAAGGAAGGAAGGAAGGAAGGAAAGAACAAAGGAAGGAAGGAAGAAAATTTTTATTTTAAAGATAATTTTGAATTTTGCAAGGGAGGAGAGGAAAGCAAGGTAATCTTTCAAAGGATCTTCTGGGTACCTTCTGCTCTATGCTAGTTCTTGTTGGCAGAGTGAGCCACAGAGAAATAACAGCAACCAAAACACAGTTCTCTCAATTCTCTAGTTTCCCACATAACTAAGGCACAGAATTGCCATGCCAACCTGCAACAACTTTGGCTCCAAGTGAGCATGGGCCAGGACACTTTAAAACTGCCCTTCCTTACTTACAGGACTCAGGCTTATAGAAAAAAAACCTGTCTCTGGAAGTGCTAGCCTGTGTGCCCATGTGTGCATGTCCTTGATGCCACAGTTAGGCATCCTCAGGATTTGATGTACAACTGATTTTCCCCCTTTGGGGGAAAGGGAAAATATTGAAAAAGCTAAGAGACAGGGTTATTCTCCCAGTGTATTTTCAAAATAAAAACATTAGGGCTTTTGTAATTCCTTTCCTAAAGGATGGAGAGGTGTGGTGGGGAGGTGAGCCATCTGGGGTGGGCTGTAGTGGGGGAGGGAAGGCAGCTGGGTAGAGGTAGAGGTGGAGAGGGGAGGGAGAATATAGAGGCAGATGAGCAGCTGTGTTTATTTTAATACATATCATTTAACCCTCACCTAAAACCAAATTGGAGAGGTTTGGGAGTGCATTAATCTGGACCCAATTAACATGTCTTTCTCCTTCAAAAGTGCAACCTGAGATTAATGAATATAAACTAGAGTTTCAGAGGCAGTGCTTAAATCATTTGCATGTTTCATGCATGATAATTGAATTTATGTATGCACTTCCTTTCATTTAACTATTTCCAGTCCCCTCCCTGTGATTCACATAAATCAAGTTTTCATTATAGTAACCTCTAGGTGGAAATTGCTGGCCTAGACCTTACTCCTAATGAGAAACTCAAGTTTTTGTTTCTTTTATTTGAATCTGCATAATACAATGGGGATTTTTAGAAAGCAGAGGGCAACACTCCACAGTATGGGACACTGTTTCAGGAGCTGGTAAGTAGGCACTCCCAGTTTATTTTTGAAAGGCGGTAAATCCATGGCAACTTAAAGCACTGGGTCTTCAGTGGTCCTGGAGAATTGGTTTGATGTGGCCACTTTCAAGTGTATTAATAATTCCACAAGCAGTGTCACTTTAATGCAGCATAAAGAATGTCCTTGGGCTCCAGACCTGAGTTATTTAGATCACTCAGGGATTTCATGCACTGTATTGTTTCTGGTAGAGTTAGATATTTCCTTCATGTATGGGGGTGAGGGATGGTGTCAGCCTCCATGAAGGGCTGTAGGTAAGCAATTAGCACTTGTGGTCCCTTAGCATGCTTTAGAGTTTTTTCTCTCCTTTTCTTTCTTTTTTGTTACTAAGGTATAGAAGGCTTAATGCTTAGTGCAAGCAGGTGCTCAAGCTTCTCCCCTCCCCACCTGTTCTAAAATGAAAAGGCTGAAAGTTGGCTGTGGGCATGGAAAAACGTTTCCCGGGGAAAAGAAATTGAAACTAGAGGCTTGAAATAAGTCCCCTGGTTTCAGTTTGTATCAGTGATTTGTCTGTCTTCTGTCTTTCCTCATGTGTTTCCAAGTCCAGTGTCAAAGTGATGAACTTTTCTCCAGGAATTCTCCCCAATGTCCTTTGTTTTTGGTGAATTCAATGGTTGCGTGTTGCTGAGTGTCTCCTGGTCTTGTTTCCTGGTCCTTGTAGCTAAGCATGTTGCTGAAGGATGAAATCCTGCTTATTTGTGATGTCACAATTTAAGTGTGCTTCCTGTCACTTATGTGTAGTTTAAAATGTTCCTTAATGTAGCATGAAATGATTGGTTAGTGTAGAAATGGTTGTGAAGTCATGTGAAGAAAATAAGTTTTGCATCCGACCAAGATAAATTCACTCTAGTGCTTTATGGCTTTTTATTCCTATGTGATAGTAATAAAGTCTCATGTAGGGATGGAAGCCATGAAATACATTGTGAAAAATCATCACCTAAGAAGGGGCCATCAAGATAGAAAACGTTAGCCTGTGTGGCTGTGGACATGATGCAGAAACGATTTAGTGTATAGTTTTGCTACATGCTTGGTGTTCCTTTGAGTTTCCTTATCCTCAGATTTTGACAGCTAAGGAATCTGGGTTATAAGAGTTGATTCATCTTCATAATCACCAATTTACTTACACATTTGGGTTTGTACATTTCTGTTTACCATACATTTTCCCTCCATTTTCTATTAATGAACATGCTCTAGGAAAACTATTGATAGCCCACCAGACTGGTAGGCAGCACTCAGTCCTCCTATGCCTTATTTCTCCTGGTGTGGTCTTTCTTCTGAAACAAAGAAGACATTGTCAAATCAGACTTACCCTCTTGGAAATGTGGTCCAGATTGCTCTACTCCCAAGCTCCAAAAAAAAAAAAAAAAGGTATATATGGGTTGGGGTAAATAAAGACCTCCTCAAGTCCATAAATCTACTATGAGATGGTTTCCACTTGTGGGTATACTGTTGTCTAGAAACATCTAATGTAAGAGGAAAGAAGGAAGGCTTTGGTGTGAAGTTGGGTTGTAATCTTTCTGCCACTCCAACTTTATGCCCTGGGCAAGTCATTTAAACTCTGAGTCTCTTTATCTTTAAAGTGGGGAGAAAAAAATACAGCTTATAAAATTGTTGTAAGGCATGTTTTTTTGTGTGTGTTTTTTTAATACCTCAAGAAATATTAGGTTCCTTCCCCTCTCTCTTCACTCTCCCATTTCTTTCTCTCTCCTTCTCATGTCCTCTCCTACCTTTAGATGTTAGTCTAACAATGAAGAATGTCTGCTTGCAAGTTCTTTCTATATGCGCCTTAGTTGAATTAATAGTTTAATTTTTTTAATTGAACTGTTTTCATGTTGATCATTGACTGGTGGGTACACTTACTGTTTTCTGTATATATATATTTTTTTCCTTGAACTATTTTAATATTGACTTTTGAACATACTCATTCACTGGTTTTATGTATTGTTTTTCAGTGAAAAATTCTAATAAAAATTATTTCTGTTATCTTTTGCCTCTCCATTTCTTCCACATAGTGGGATTTTAGCATGTCTCTTCAAAATGTCTGGGCCTCCCCAGGAAGATAAAGAATGCCTTTTCTTTAGAAACTGCCCATTGGCAGTGTTAAGAGAACTATATTCTCTCTGCCTTTATATAGCAATGTGCTTGTGGAAATTTGTCACTTTGGTTGTAACTTTGCTCCTAGTTTAATTTATAAATACACTAGAGGCCTGGGGCGTGAAATTCATGCACTGGGGAAGAGAGCATTCCCTCAGCCCAGACTGCGACCTCTCACACTCCAGTACCCCTCGCTCCTCACCACCTGCCTACCCACTGCTCCTTAGAGCTGTGCTCACCCTGTGGAGCATCCTGCATGAGCATCTGTCCCCTTGTGGTCAGTGTGCATAATAGCAACCAGTTGTTCTGGTTGTTTCACAATAATGGTCACTTAGGCTTTTATTATATAGATAGAGAGTATAATTTGACTTAATCACTGAAGTCCATAGAATTAATTGTGGATAAGGAAAAGGATTAGGAAGTAAAAATGCTGAAACTTTAAAAAAGTATGAGATCTACTGCTATAAAAGTAGAATACAGTGAGCACCAGTGGCACCATATTTGTATGTGATTATTTTATTATAACTGAGTTTGATTTTTAAGCCTCATGCTTACTTCTATAGAACAAGATCCTAATAATGCCCCTAATACTTAGTAGGTATTCAAATATTTGTGAATAAATGGAAGAGAAAGAGAGGGAGGGAAATAAAGAAGTACAAAGCTATATCATCATAAGAAATACTGATATATGGTTAGGGAAGTAGGGCAAACACACATACGTAGCTAATGGTCTACTGTAAGAGTGAGGAGAGTTTAATTTTGTACTAGGCCATTCAAGACAAGATGTAATAAGTGACATATACAGAATTACTATAGGAACTCAGGGATAGGGAAGGTCCTTAGAACCAGGGAATGATCCATGTCAAGATTTAGACCATCATCCAGATTTCCATAGGCAAGAGTCAAGGATTAAAAATTTACCCAGGAATTTATTAAAAGCTCAAGTGAGTGGGTGCTTCTCACAAATTTTTCTTACCAAGTGTTCTACCCTGGAGAATGTCTTTATTTCTAAATATCTTCACAAATATCATTAGAAGCAGATAGTAGATTTTAATGGACACACTTACTTAGATTAATTAATCACTGCTGGATCTCAGTGGGCTGCAATGACCTATGTGAGATAGGAGGAGTCTAAGCTGCCAGCATGCCTACAATTTCAAGGATGGCCATGTGTTTGCCCGCTTTGCCCACTCCTTTGTCCTTGCGTGGTGTTATTTAAACTCCAATAATTGCTGTAACTATGAGGCAGCTTGTGCAAAAGTGACTGTCTTCAAGAAGGACTCAACCTCTCCTAACAGCTCTGGATATTGAATGTGTCACCAGACACTGGCCTTTCCAGGGTTATTGGTTTGCCATGAATCTCATATTCCTAAGTAAAGTGCACACAAATGTGTTGGCCAGAAGAAGAGAATGTCGCAACAAACACTGATGTCACTCAGCAAGTGGATGAGTAAATCTCTATCTGGCCAGTGGTCATGGCACATGCTGGAAACACAGCATCAGAAAAGAGTAGGAGTGTTAATATTGGGCAAAACAGTCTTTCCCACTTTGTTTTCTTCCCATTTGGTTATCAGAGGCTTCACTTCATTAGAGGTCCAAGCACATTACCTTAATCAATGGAAGATAACATCACAGGAACTGGGTTAGGGCATTTGAAGCAAAGCCACAATTGCCTTACACATTCAAACCCCAAATAACACTATTGTGAGATCTAAAAAGGTAGAATAAAGAGTTGAGAAGTCTTCTCATTTTTTGGATGGTCTCTGGCGCTCTAAATCATGGCTCCAATGGCAAAGACTAATATTTTAGTCACAATTTGGACCTTAACAAGTAGGTATATACTCTGAGTTATCTTTGACCCATTGGAGATGGGCTCATTCTGGCCCACACTCTCACTTATGCACCTTTATCACCAAATTCACTCACATATGTATGTTGTATGTAAGGTGTGACCAAAGGGGAGGTTCCACCTAGGATCAGAGTGGGGTCTACACCGAACAATAGAACCCAGAACCTCAGTGAGCCCCAAATAACAGCCTTTTGCTCATGAACTTCAGATTTCCCATATCCAAACTAATTATTGAAGGATCTGTCCCAGACCCTGTTCTTATAGATTAGAATATCCTTGGGCTTGATATACTGATGATGACCAAAGGGTGAGTGGGATGAGGTTTGAGAAAACAAATCTCTTATGATTCTACTGAATGACTCTTCTCTCTGACCTTCCATAAGACATAGGACAATCCAGAGATGGAGGCCACAGATGCCAGGCCTCCTTACCTTTCTTTTCACCGTTTGTCCTTATCAAGACAAATATAGAATAAACAAGAGGCCCAGTACATGAAATTCGTGCACAGGGGGCTGTCCCTTAGCCCAGCCTGAACCCTTTTCAATTTGGGACCCCTTGAGGGATGTATGACTCTCTGATTAACTTTAACGGGCACTCAGACATCCCTCTCACAATCCAGGACTGCTGGCTCCCAACTGTTTGCCTACCTCTGCCTGATCATCCCCTAACCACTACCCTGCCAGCCTAACTGTTCCCTGGCCAGCACGATTGCCCCTAACTGCCCTCCCCTGCTGGTCTGGTCATCCATATTTGCCCTCCCCTGCCAGTCTGGTTGTCCCTAACTGCCCTCCCCTGCTGGCCCAGTCACCCTTAACTTCACTTCCCTGCAGGCCTGCCCCCCTCCCAACTATCCTCTCCTGCAGGCCTGGTACCACCCAAGTGCCCTCCCCTGCTGGCTTAGTCTCACCCAACCCTTCTCCTTTGCTGGCCTGATCACCTACAAGTGCTCTCCCCTGCAGGCCTGGCCCCCCACTGTCCTCTTTGCAGGCCTGGGTCCCCCCAACTGTCCTCTTCTGCAGGCCTGGGTCCCTCCAAACTGTCCTTCCCTTTAGGCCTGGTTCCCCACAACTGCCCTCCCTGAAAGCCTGCCCCTCCCCAACTGTCCTCTCCTACAGGCCTGGTCCCCTCCAAATGTCCTCCTTTCAGGCCAGGGTCCCTCCCCAACTGTCCTCCCCTGCAGGCCTGGTCCCCTGCAACTGCCCCACTGTTGGCCTGCCCCCCCCCCAACTGCCATCCCCAGCAGGCCTGGGTCCCACCCAACTGTCTTCCCATGCAGGCCTAGTCCCCCGCAACTGCCCCACTGCAGACCTGGTCCTTCCGACTGCCCTCCCCTGCCGGTCTGGTCATCCATATTTGCCCTCCCCTGCCAGTCTGGTTGTCCCTAACTGCCCTCCCCTGCTGGCCCAGTCACCCTTAACTTCACTTCCCTGCAGGCCTGTCCCCCTCCCAACTATCCTCTCCTGCAGGCCTGGTACCACCCAAGTGCCCTCCCCTGCTGGCTTAGTCTCACCCAACCCTTCTCCTTTGCTGGCCCAGTCACCCCTAACTGCCCTCCCTGCTGGCCTGATCACCCACAAGTGCTCTCCCCTGCAGGCCTGGGTCCCCCCTCCCCACTGTCCTCTTTGCAGGCCTGGGTCCCCCCAACTGTCCTCTTCTGCAGGCCTGGGTCCCTCCAAACTGTCCTTCCCTTTAGGCCTGGTTCCCCACAACTGCCCTCCCTGAAAGCCTGCCCCTCCCCAACTGTCCTCTCCTACAGGCCTGGTCCCCTCCAAATGTCCTCCTTTCAGGCCAGGGTCCCTCCCCAACTGTCCTCCCCTGCAGGCCTGGTCCCCTGCAACTGCCCCACTGTAGGCCTGCCCCCCCCCCCCAACTGCCATCCCCAGCAGGCCTGGGTCCCACCCAACTGTCTTCCCATGCAGGCCTAGTCCCCTGCAACTGCCCCACTGCAGACCTGGTCCTTCCAACTGCCCTCCCCTGCTGGCCTGGTCTCCCCTAACTACCCCCCTACTCTCCTGGTCCTTCCAACTGCCTTCGCCTGAAGGCCTGGTCCCCCCCACAACTGCCCTCTCCTGCTTTACCAGTTTCCCCTATTACACAGAATACTGTGATGAGAAACTTTTGTCAGTCAACTTTTATCCAATTCTTCCTTAGGATGAATTTTTAGTTGTGGAATTACTGAATCAAAAGTTAACAGGCATTTTTATGGCTCCTCATATATATTACCCAATGGCTTTTCCAGGCATGTTGTACCAAGCCATACTCCTATCAGGAAGTAAATGTCAAAAAAGTTTTGCTTGACCTTTTTTAAAAATCAGTATTATGCTGTTTCTACAAAGTTAACCAGAGTCCCTTGTTCCCTTAGTTCTTTTGCTTTATTCATCCTGAAGCTATCAAGTAGTGATATCTTTATTTACTTTGTCAAATTTTATTCTAGGTTTCTAAAATAAAATAGATTATTTTAGAAATGGAAGGAAGTCAGAAGTTATATTTTCCCTTGTCTACATATGAAGGATTGAAGTTCTGAAATAATACTCCTGGTTTCCAGCCAGGGCGGACCGGAGGGACTCAGGACTGCTGACTCTCAAATCAATACTTGGAAGTATTTAAAAACCATGTGTTAGCTAACAGAAATCAGAGTATATCATGCTAAGTCTTAACTTGGTGTCTAACTGTTCCCCATTAAAATTAATGTCAAAATGTCCACACGAGTATCTTGATGTTGAGAGGTTAGATGTATTTATGGTGTGGAGGATATAACTTTTAAGTTGAACTACCTGTTCCACTTGCTGTGATAACTTGTGTTAGAATCTGTTGTTTATCTTAGTCTCCCTTGCACAATCTGGCTCCTTCACATTTATCTTCTCCCTGAATTTTCTAAAATTACAAGACAACAAAGAAACTAGTAGCATTTGTTGTATTTCTTTAAATAGGAGTAAGACAATTAGATAGCTGGCCTTTTTACCAAAGAAGAAGGTATTATGTGTCTCTGGATCTAGCACAGTCATTTGGAGACTTTGTGGCAATGGCTATTCAAACCAGCAACACATTTGTAAAAAGGTATGCACTTTAGAGGAAAGCTATCTTCACAGGTAAATAATCTCTTGTTTTCTGTAGAGAAATGGACACTAATGAAAAACTTGGAATTATATTTTCTCATTCTTTTGAAATCCTCAAAATGGGATTTATTTTTCTTTCTTTCGCATGTATATCGCTTTCTAAGATTTCTTTTCAGATAAGATGTTCTTACCTTGTTCATGAATTGAATTATTACAAGAATGCCATAGCTGAAATCAAACAGTGGTTAACCTCCATGATAAACAAAAACAATTGACAGAGCCCTGTTGATTTTCAGATCTTGAGGGATGAATCATTTGATAGCTAAGACTCAGGGTCCTCATAAAAACCATTAGTATATGAATACTTGTCATATCCTGTGTGCCTACTCTAAATGCAGGAAGTCTGAAATTCCAAACAATTTATTAAAAAAAAAAACACAGTTATTTACTGATAAGCATTAAGGTTTCTAAAGAAAATGTAAGAGCCTAAGTTAAATAAATAGATAGCTCAAATGGACAGGTGAATGAATTTTAAAAGTTGTTCACCATAGCTGTATGGGGTAGATGTGTACATGTAGGTAATAATATATCTGTTACTTTCAGGAATACAAATTTATTTTAAATGCAGGGGCAGAAAATTATGAAACTTAACTGAAAGAAACCAGGCTTTGCAAGCACAAATAATATACACATTTCTTGGTTATGGCCCCTTTTTATCTAGAATATAGAAAATAATTTTAGTTAATATTTTCCTCAGTTTTATCAAATCCAAACCTTTAAAGCCAGCTGGACCCCCACCATCTGTCAGCAGCTTAACTATTGCAAGTCTAGAAAATAACCTTCTCTTAAGATATTTATGATCTCATCTTTTCTCACTCCATTTCTGTACACTGAGTTGCATAGGAACTAAGAAAACTGTAAGCCACATCAGCCTGTTTTAGGCCATGGTTTTTATAAACATCCTGATGGACGCTCTCAAACATCTCACCAGGAAGTTATTGTCCACATTTTCTTTTTTGCAGATTTGCAAACCAGGCCTGAGAGGCTGTGATTCACCAGGCTGCTTTTCACAGTGTTCTCATTATATGCCCTAGGTCAGTCCTCAACCCCCGGGCATGACTCATACGAGGTATGCAGGTTATTAAGATTATATCTCTTAGCTCCCAACCCACCTTCTAAGTTTTGTATGTGGTGATACAGTAGAATCCCTTCACTCTTACTTATCCCCAAATGTCTGAGAGCTGAGTGAATGCCCAACATCCCTTCCCCTCCACACATACCCTTTTCCTTATTTCCTTTAGTGTTGAACCTGCCCAGGGAAGGGAGGACTTGTGACCCCCAATCACTGTTCTCCCCTTTATGGACATTGCTTCTTTATGGGCATTGTTGCCAATTCCCCCCCCACCCACCCACCCATAATTCTTGCTAAAGGTCAGAATAATGCTAGACAATACAGAGATGGACCTATCAGAGAAGAAAGTCCTCTGAATACCTGAGCAGCAAGCTTCCTGGCACCCTCTTAAGAAAGCAACAAGTCAAGGGTCACTGGGACCCTGTGGGAGACAGTCTAGACCTTGTCTGCTTCCTTGTGTGGACAATGCAGTTGGGAAGGTCTATATCCTAACTATACTAGGGCAGGTGTCATCAAGAATAAAGGAGAGCCTTGGACAGATAACTCAGTCAGGTGGTGCATCATACTGTACACCAGAAAGGTTGTGGGTTTTATTCCTGGTCAGGATACATACCTAAGAGATGGGTTCGATCCCTGGCTGGGCACTTATAGAAGGAAACTGATCTATGTTTCTCTCTCACATTGATGTTTCTCTGCTCCCTTCCCCCTCCCCCCCCCCCACCACCTCTTTTCCCCTCTCTCTAAAATCAATAAAAAACATCTTTGGGTGATAATTTTTTTTTAATAAAAGGATAAAGGAGAATGAAGGAGTAGATATTTCAAAGTGACTCAGCCATCCTTTTGCAACCCATGGAAACTTTAATAACAGAATACAGAGCCCATTAGTTGACTGATGAACATGGCAGTGGTATTACAGACAGAGGCCCAACTCTGAACTGTATGTGTGACCATGAGGTCACTTACTCTCTTGAAGCCCCAGTATCTCATCTGTTATCTGGTATCATTTCCATCCTTCCTTCTCATTTCAGGTTGTTTTAAGGCTCAGCTCAAGCAACACATAAGCATAAATGCTTCAATGAATTCTAAAAACTAATTTACTTTGATAGAAATTTAATGGAGATTTTCAATTCATTCACCTGTCCATGTGCCATGCTCTATGCCAGGGCTGGGGATGTCACCAAGAACAAGGCAGACTCAGTCCTGAGTAGGAATGAATGGAATGGGGAAAGGGGAGGAGGGTGATGTCACAGACTGAATAAATGGTCAAAGTAAAAAAAAGAGTGTGATGAAAAGTGATGCCCAGGGTTCAGTAGATGTAGGGAGTGGTTCCTTTCAAAGATCAGGGAAAGCATAGAGAAGTGACATTTAATTCAGCCACAACATCCTAAATATAAAACTAGAGAGCTGGTCCTCTCATTCTCTGATTTCCACACCTTAAGTAAAGATTCAATGTCATTCTTTCTACTATCACACAGATGTAAAAATAAAATTTAAATGAATTCTTAGGCAAAGGACAGTAACATTTTACACAAATCATTTTCCATTGTGATCCTCCTTGGCTAGCAGAGTAGGGCTCAGTAGCTACCAAACCATGATTGGGAGATGCAAATCCATTTTTTTCTGATACATATAAAACAGGAACCATAGCTCCATATTTTTTGAGGGGATAAAAATATATTTCCTTTTGCTATATAAAAATACCAAAGGCTTCTCTCTAAACATTAAGAACAAGTCAGCTCTGACCTAGACGGTTTTGCTCAGTGGATAGAGCATCAGCCTGCAGACTGAAGGTTCTGGGGTTCAATTCCAGTCAAGGTCACACACCTAGGTTGGTTGGGGCTCCTGCAGGAGGCAACCAATAGATATGATTCCCTCACATCAACATTTTTCTCCATCTTTCCCTCTCTCTTCCACTCTCTCTAAAAATCAAGGGGAAAATATCCTTGGGAAAGAATTTAGAAAAAGAAGGAGGAGGAGGAGGAGGAGGAGGAGGAGGAGGAGGAGGAGGAGGAGGAGGAGGAGGAAGGGGAGGAGAAAAAGAAGAATAAGTCAACCCCCTCTAGCAACTTTCCTAAATAAATCTCTCCTCTCTCCTTCATGTATAAAACTTTTTCAGAAAAGGGTCAATGTGTGTAACTTGGACAATTTAACCACTTTGGAGTAAGAGTAAAATTACAGGATGTTCTTTATAAGGTTTTTGCAAGGGTTAAACCAATTATGTCTTAAAGTAGTGCCTAGAACACAGTAAGTATTTTACAAGGGTAAGCAAATATTATTATAAGTACATCTCCTTTTTCTTACCTCCTACTTACTCTCAGTTCACTATAATTTGCTTCTAATCCATGACTCATGCCATAAACAGCTCTACCTAAATCTAAGGATTATTTCATTCTCATTACTGACTTCTCCATCTACCATGTCTATCAGTGCTTTTTAAAAAATATGTATTCTCTTCTGTTGGCATCTGTGACATAACAATTTCCTCTTTTTCTTTTGATCTCTCTGGCTACTCCTCCATTTCTTTTACTGGCTTTTTCACCTCAGGCCAAACATTTAATATGAGTTATTCAAGACTGGGCCCATATATTTTCCTCTTCTCTCCCTGTGTAAGCCTTTTTAGGCCCATGGCCTCAATGACTTCTTCCAAGATCTGAGTTCCAAATCCACATACATAACTGCCTTCTAGACATATCCATTAAGATATTTCAAACATATATCACTTGAAGCATGTTTAACACAAATTATTTTCTTCCCTAAATCTGGGCTTCTCCACAGTTTCCTATATCAGCAAATTATGTCCACATGTATAAAGTAGAAATCCAGGAAAAATCTTTGATACAGTTCTCACCCCATTTCTAATCTAATTTCAAGTCTCCATGTGTCTATTGAATCCATTTACTTCTCTGTCTCCACTATCACTATCCAAGACCAATGTGCCTGAATGACTGCAATACCTAGAGCATGGCATTTTGGGGTTTTTTTCTGCACCTTCTCTGGGCCTCAATCTCACAATGCAGCCAGACATAGCTCTTCAATTCAAGCCGAACTTTCTCACCTTAAAACCTTGTAAGGGTTTTTCCAATGCTGTTAGAATAAAAGCCAAAGTAATCACTGTGCCCTCCAAGGTACTAATGGATCTGGACCTTGTCCACCACTCCCAGTTCTCTATCTCCATTGCTCTGTGTATTCCATCCAACTGAGTGCTCCTCCATCCTTCAACATGTTCATTCTTTCCCACCTGTTCCCAATCATGGCTGCCTCTATCTAGAAGGCTATCCATACCCACCACTTCACACCCCCACCCCTCTTTCTAGGGAGGGACATCTATTCAACCTTAGGATTTTCCTTCCCTGCTGCAAGTTTTCCAATCTAGATCAAGTTCTACTCTCACATATTCCCACCACAGTGTGTTTCTTTATTCCCGGAGATTTAACTCAGTTTGTAACTAAGAATATTTCCTTAATGTAGAAATACAATATAGGTTTCATGATTAATTAATGTTCTTGTTTCAAAATATAACAGTCTCCATGAAAGAAAGGACTGTTTCAAGTATTGCCCCTATTTTTTTTCAGCATTTACCAGAGAGTCTGTTTCACAGAAGGAACTCAATATTGGTTAAATAATTGAGAGAATTTTTTTTTAATTATATATATATAGTATAACTAGAAGCCCAGTGCATGAAATTCATGCATGGGTATGGTCCCTAGCTAGGCCTGGACTGCAATCAGGACCATCTTCCCTGGCTACCAGCAGCTGGCCCTGACCCCTGTCACCACTCCCCTCCCCCACAGTCCCTCCTTTGCCATTAGACATTTGGAGCCTGCCTACCAGGGGGAAGGACCAAGAGGTCAGCCATTCTTGCCTGCTTGCTGGCCCCACTCCCACCATGGGTTGCCCTCTGTGTGTAGGGTGTCCTGAGGGGCAGGGGCCTTGGCCTGGCACCACATGCATCCTCCACCACCCATCTCTGGTTCCCCATTTGCCACTGGGTGAAGGGAGCCTGCCAGCCGGGTCCTGAAAGGACCCACCAAGTGGTGGTCGGTGTGCCTCATAGTGACTAGTTGAGAGGTCCTTAGGGTCAATTTGCATATTACCATTTTATTATATAGAATTATATTTCTTCAATATAATTATCAGAATATTCCATGTTCTTTATCAAAACCCTCAAATCTCTTCCAAAGTTTGATCTTACCACATTCCAGAAAAGATTTAAAGATTGTAATTTAATTTTTGGCTAAAACAGAGCCAGAGTTTCAATTCCATAGATGTAGTTTTCCTATAAAAATGAGATTAACTAAAGTAGAAGTTGAAAAAATTTCAACGTTCTCAAATCATGTACACAAGATTCAAACAGGAGTGCAGCTGCAATTAATTTGAAACCTAAATTGTATTTCTACATCAACAAAGATAGAAATAATGACTCATTAAGTAACTGCTATTGTGACATGAATTCATGCTGTAGTTGAAGTACTTTGCACAGCTGTAATCTTAAACTAACTTCAGTTTTGTCACATTCTTCAATTTTCTGATTGATTAAATGGATTATTTGACATTTTGGCAGATCACAGAAATTGCTGGATAACAAAGATTCCTTTCATTCCTCATTATTCACTCTCTTTGTGCTTAATGCAAATTCTTTAGAAACAAAGGTGTGATATTTCCTTTTCTACAATTTTATTTTACTGTTGTATTTTTACTGATATGGTAGCAGTTTCTACACCAAAATTTCACATTGTTAACAGCATTATCTCTAATTAAAATATAATGCATAATGAAATATCACATTCTGACTTTTATATTCTTGTCACTTAGAGGATTATGTACTTTTATATTCTTGTCCTTAGTGGGGGGAAAAAAGGATTTAAAAAAAAAACAAAACACTCATAGATAATGAAAAATTTCTTCAGTTTTGGCTGCCCGTGCCTTCATCCTTTGGGAGACTAGGTATTTCCAGGTGGCTGGTTAAATGATGGTTTGGAGAGTGTTTACATTGATTAGACTGGCCAGCGGAGAGTGTTTTGGTTCCAAGCTCATGTTCTCTAGTCTATTCATTTAGTATTGATTATATAAATATTGTCCCTCACCCACTGGCACAGCCACAGACCTTCATTTACCACCTTCATCCAACTTCTGACCTATATGAAGTTCCTTAGTGTAGCCTCTCTAATCAGATTCTTGTCTCTTCAAAAGGAGAGGAAATTTGGTGTAGGATGACTGCTTAGATAGCCTACCCTGACAAACACTCACTGAGTTTGTTTTAAGTGATGGGACCTGAATGAGACATTAGAAACAGACACTAAAAAGAAACTGACTTCTCTTTAGTCTAAGATTCTCAGACTTAAATAGGGAAAGTATACTACTTAAATGATGTAGTATAATAACTGTTATATTGGAGGATTTAATCATCTCATACCCAGACTTAGCAAGCAGGGACAGCTTGTTAAGGAAGTAAAATCTTAGCTGAGTTAAAGAATAAGGAGGAAATCAAATGAATAGAGGTGAAGAGGGAACTAGAGCATTCAAAATGAATCATCCAACAGGACAAGATTCAAGATAGGTAATCAATTCAGTACATCCCAGGCACAGGCTATAAAAAGGGCAGCTAAAGAAGGGATTCAAGTAGAGACCTGAAGGGTGTGTCAAACCAGGAGCTCTATTTTATCTTTGTATGCAATAAATAGCCACTTAAGATTCAGAAACAAGGAAGATTATCATCAGCTTTGATTCTCAGGAAATTCTCTATAGGGTTGAAGGTAAAGATAAAATGGAGGCTGGGAGACTAATTAAGAGCCTGAAGCAATAATCCAAGAGATAATTTACCAGGATTTGAACTACTGGGGTAGCAATGGAAATGGAGACCACAGAGGATAGATTAGAAGCTATATAAGGGGACTATTAGGCAGGAATTTGCAACCATTAAATGTAGGCAGGGAAGGAGAAGCTGAGTTGATGGCAATGCTTAAGCTTCCTTGGGCTCCTGAGTAGATCCTCTCATGTTAGAAAACATATGCTTCCTATTGACAGTGCTAATTAAAAATAGCTGGACATACTTCTGGATCCTTGGAACTTTATGTAGAAGGGATCCATAACATCCTTTAGCTGGAATCTTTTTACACTGTGCAAGAGATTTGAGACTATGACCTTTTACATATATATATATATATATATATATATATATATATATATATATGTATGTATTGTTTTTTTACAGAGGGGAAGGGAGAGGAATAGAGTTAGAAAGAAACATCAATGAGAGAAACATTGATCAGCTGCCTCCTACACACCACGCCTCCCTAGGGATGTGCCCACCCTTCCTGCCAGCCCCACCATGCCCATGGCCGCCACCACCACCATCTCCACAGCCAAGCCTGAGCTGCCACCACTGCTGCATGACCTGCCCCACCCCACCCCATCCTGCACACATTGCCAGTGTTTTCCCTCCAGCAGCCACAGCCACCTTGCTTTCCACTTTTCCTCCTTCTTCCTTCTATGCTTTCTTCAGTCTTCACTCCTCCCTTCCTCTGCATATGCAAATTAACCACCATCTTTGATGGGTTAATTTGTATACTTTCTCTGATTAGCTGGTGGGCATGTTGTGTAGCTGAGTGATGGTTAATTTGCATATTACTCTATTATTATGTTATATGCCACCCTTCCCCTGGATTTATCTCTTTTCTAACACCTGAGAGACTGTACTGCAAGTGGTTCCTTTGCTTAACTGTTATCCTCACTGGACTGTGAGCCCCTTTAAGGCTGGAACTGTGTGTTATGATTCATTACTCAGACATTCATGTGCTCAATGTGCTCAACATTCATAGTGTCTACTATGTGTCAGGCACTAATTCATTGCATGCTCAGAACCTTGCATAGTGCCTGCCTGGTACACAGAAAACTCTCAATATATGATGAGTTGAATTCAGCATATGATTTAGTTGGCTACCAATCAAAGATTTCCATTTTAATGTAAGGAATTCTCAGAGTGTAACTTTTTTTGCAGATAAATTGTGTAACCTTTCTACTCATGTGGCCCAAGAATTAATAACATTAGCATCACTTGGGAGGTTGTTAGAAGTACAGAATCTCAGGCCCCAAATGAATTAGTGAATGAGAAATTGTGTCATAACAAGAGCCCTGGAGATCTGTGTGCACAGAAAGGATTGAGAAGTGTGTCTCTGGAGAGCCAGTCTGAATTGCTATACCCATGGGTAAGTAATATTCAAATGGTGACTTCCCTGTATTCCTGATTACACCTCTGTGTAATCTACTCCAAGTTAAACTCTCATCTCACAGCCACCACTAAGCTCCAGTCCCAGAGGGGCACATCTTCTTCCTGCCTTGTTTTATCAATCTCTTGCCCTCTGGTCAGGCTGCATTGTGGCAATACCCAATGTGGACAGTAATAATGACTGCTATTTTTTTTTTAGTATATTACAGTAAATCTTCAATTTTGTAGACCTTAGTCCATATGTCATATGTGAAAATTAACGCTCTGTTAATTTTAAAATGCTTTTAACCAAGATTTGCTTATAATTCACTTATTTTTTTGTTATAATTCACTGTTATTTTAAACAAATTTTAGTGAATAGGGTATATGTTGGGAAAAAACACTGTAGCAAAATAAATATTACATACCTACAACCATAGTCTCCACATTTAAATCCAAGAGTCACTGCTCATAAATAATTTTCCATGAATGATTAGCATGTGATCACACTGCATCTTGGGGTGTTTGGTTTTGTAGTCACATGACTTGATACACTGCAGCAGTTTAATGCGCAGGCCTATACATTCCCACTGATGCTAAGTCACCACCCAGCCATGTGCATTTGTTACTTGAGGTGATTGATGAATGCACTTATTAGACCTATTCAGTATCAATTTAACCTGTTAACCGGGAAGTTCCCTTTTTAATTATGCAACGTACAACGGGTGCATACTCTTTCACTAGGATGTGTCAGTACATCAAGCCCAGTGGACGTAATTTTATATTATTATTTTTTTTATTTATACTTAATTAAAATAAATGAAATGTATATTTTTTCATTTATTTATATATAAAGCACAAAGGAAAATACAAAGTTACAAACAAATAGAAAAGAATACCAACAAAAAAATGGAAACATCGAATTAAAAAATTATAAATTTTATAAACAATTATAAATATTACAAAAAATATATACTTCTTATTTCTATACACAATAAAAAATATAAAAAGTTAACAATTACAGAACAATAAACAAAAGCACACAAATAAAATAGAAATATTGAGTTTAAAAAATTGAAATATAGATGTAAAAATTCAAAACTCAACTTCCGTGTGATATATTTTAAAACAATTGTTGATACATAATGCTACCTTACAATCCGGACACCAGTATGTAGATTCTTTCCTAACACCTTTTTTGTAGCAAACTCGGCATTTCCTGGATTTAGTTTTTCCTATATCGCTTTTATTTGTTCTGGAAAATGCCTTTCAACTAAGCGTGATGGTTTAGATGTAGAGCTGCTTGTTGATGTCTTTGGATGGGTTTTCACTATGTTGTTATCTACCAATTTCTCTACACACTCTATCAAAAAGTGTAATCGATCCAAATGACTTTTATCTTTTTTGTATAAAATATATGCATTGAAGCAGCACATATCAATTAATCGTAGAAAAAAAATTTTATAATTTTTTTTTACCCTATTATGGGCAGCCGTGTAGGCCACCATAACTTCATCTCCCAAATCTACGCCGCCCATATTCTTGTTATAATCCAGGACAACATTTGGTTTTTCTTATCTTCTTTCTCTCTTTTCAATCATTGTCTTTTCGTCATTATGAATAGAACTGAGCATCAATACATCTTTTTTATCCTTCCATTTTAAAACCATAAGTTTGTCTTTGATTCTTACTATATGTTCATTTTTCTGTAATTTTTTTTTATTTTACTGGGGATTTCGACTCTGTTTATCCTCATTGTTCCAACAATGTCTGTATTGTTTTGACACAAGAGTTCAGCCAAATGAATTGACGTATAGAAATTATCTAAATAAATCCTATACCCTTTATTCAGTAAGTCATGTGTTAACTCCAAAACAATTCTTGTTGATTGTTTCTCTTGTGGGTAGTTCGAACCATAATTTATGTCCTTGCCTGTGTATAAAATTATATTTTTTACGTATCCAGATTGGCTTTCACTCAAATAAATAACTTCATTCCAAATCTAGCTCTTTTTGTAGATATATATTGTTTCCAAGATTCATTCCCTTTCCATAATAAAAGAGATTCATCTATGCATATTTCTCATTCACATACATAAAACTTTTAAACTTTTCTGACAAATTATCAATGATTGGATCAATTTTATATGTTTTTCTATTATATAAAGGTTGGAGATATAAAAAATATAAGTAAATAATATATAATACGAAAATAGGTAGGTAAGTGTAAGTACATAACCGTCACTGCTCACCCAGAACACGTCCACCACTCTCAATAGCGAAATTATACTGATTCCCTCAGTGTCTTAAATTCATGTCCAGACATGTATGGATGACTAATACCTTTGTTGTTCGGAAATATATGTCCCACCCGTTTCAGGGTGCAACATATATTTCAAGGACGTATTCACCCGTACCCGATATTGTTTACGTTTGACGTATTTATACGTCTTGCTCGGTTAATAGGTTAAATTTATAGTAATACATATACAGTAGAAAGCTTCTGTGAAATTAAACTTTTCATATATACTTCACTTTAATTACACAAACGTGTCTACTTAAGTAAGAACAGGTAAACCAAAGAATTTGTCAAATTTTTGACATACGCATTCATCGGAAAACTTACTTTATTATATAACAGATTTTCAGCTTTAATGGACACCCCATCAATTAGTCTATTATATCAAGGTTTTACTATAGTGACTCACCGTTGGTGCTTTGCAATCAAATTGTAGTTCAAATCCTGACTCTGTCACTGATTAATTGATATTAAAGCTGCTTTATTTTCATTTGCATAGCATCCATTTCCTCATCACTAAAAGGAGGGTAATAATAGTATCTACATCTTAGAATAATGGTGCCAAATAAATGAGGTCCTGAGTGCCTAACTCAGTAATGGACACAGAACTCACTAAGTAATCTACAAAAATTCCACCTATGGAAATCCTTTTAAAGTTTCTAGCATAACCTGCGTTGAGCGTCCAGTCGGTCCATCAATCATTTCTGTCATCACAGCCAGTCACAGAAATGACCGATGGACCGACCGGACGCTCAACGCAGGAGCTGCCCCCTGGTGGTCAGTGCGTAGCCCTTCCACAACGGTAGCAGCCGCTCAGAGTGTGGGTCCACAGCCATTGAGCTGATGCCCACAGGCTGCCCCCACCAGTTTACAAATCACCGCACTAAAAGATGGCATTACTAAGCACCGTCCTTGTGGTGGGCAAAGTCCGGGTACTCTCCACGGAATCTCAGATAACCCGAAAACTCATCTCACAGGGTTGATCTAAGGGTTTCTATTCATAGCTTTCAGAATGGACTGAGATTATCAGCTTCTAAGTAGTTGAGGGAAAACACACACTGCTCCTTTTTCATTCTCTTCCTCCCACCTTCTTGTAAGAAAAGACCAATTGGCTCCCAAGGCCCTGCCCTGAGGGCTGTGCGGAGAGCTCACCGGGCCTCAGCTCCAAATGAGTCTGTCTTCCAATAGCCTTTACACCTAACACCACTACCTGCACATCTTACTCAACCCGTATCACTGACTGAACACCTGCCCAGGCAATGCCTGGGTGCTCACAGAGCAGCAGTGAGCCAGCCGCCCTGTCCTACAGAGTTTGCGTTCAGCCAGGAGAGACAGGAATGCGGGGAAGAAACAGCCTCGGACAGACATGAGGTACAGCTGTTAGAGGAATGAAGCCACTTAGAGGCTCTGTGAGGGAGGGGCAAAGGGGCCTCTAGTTCATTTTATAACATTACTGAGGGAAATTGGACTGATGGAGGAGAGCCAGGAGGATGCCTGGAGAAGGGCATCAGGCAGAGGATACAGCCTATGGAGAGGCAAAAGGATGAGGAAGAGGCTGAATGGAAGGGGGTCAAGGTTGGGTCAGGGGGCACATTCTGCAGGGATCCAGAGGTGAGGAGGCCCAATACTCCGCTCTGCCCCTGGAAAGGCAGGATCTCCAACAGCTACTGGCAGAGGGCTGTCTGTTTGAAGGTCTGATTGTAAAACCCAGACCTCAGCCGAAACTGGTTTGACTCAGTGGATAGAGCATCGGCCTGCGGACTGAAGGATCCCAGGTTTGATTCCAGTCAAGAGCATGTACCTTGGTTGCAGGCACATCCCCGGTGGGGGGTGTGCAGGCGGCAGCTGATAGATGTTTCTCTCTCATCTCTCATCAGATATGTCTCTCTGACTCTCTATTCCTCTCTCTTCTCTGTAAAACAATCAATAAAATATATTTAAAAAACAAAAACAAAAAACCCAGATCTCAGTTTGAGCTCCACACAAAGGATGTGTAATGTTCATGACCAGCCTCCCACGCCAAGGTCCAAGAGGTGGATCATTCCCACCATGCTGCCCTAATCCCTCCACAGCACCCCTCCCGCCCCCCAAGCTCTCTTCAGTGATGACAAGTACTTATGGGAAACAAGCAAATTGTTTTATTTTTGGTACAAAAAATACCAAAACATTGTACAATATTATGGAAAGCAAACTGAAAACTAGGAAAATGAAGCCCCCTTTTGGACACACAGATAAGCTGTGCTGGGAACCAGGTCACGGGTGACACAAAAGGTCTCAGGGCCCAATGCAAAGGGCTACCCCAAGTGGTCTGATTTCAATCCCCGACTCCAGTTTCTAGGACAGAGAGGATCCCATACCACAGAACAGAACTGGGAGACCAGCCCTGAGTTCCGTGGCCTAAGGCAATGCTTTCAGTGCTTCTGGAGAAAGAAATGCTTCTGAGATGCTAAGACAAGGCCATCAGCATCCAGATCACTGCCTCCAACTCCCACCCTGAATCTGTAGTGCTCCCGGCTCTGCTCCTCGCTCCCTCCCTCTCCTCCTCCCTTCCCACGTGAATCACAGATGGCCAGAGACAGTATCTCATGAGTGTGTGTTTAGAACTGGCTCCCTTTTCTCCCTCCAACTCTGTCACTGCAAAACTTTGCTGTTTTGGGTAAGTTGACTCTGGAGTGTTAATTCTCTCTCCTTTAAAATAAGAACAAGAGCCTGGCAGGCATGGCTAAGTGGTTGAAAGTAGGCCTGTGGAGGTCAAGGTTTGACTCCTGGTCAGAGTGCATCTTCAGGTTGTGGTCTTGATCTCCAGTGTGGGGCGTGCAGGAGGCAGCCAATCCATGATTCTGTCTCATCATTGATGTTTCTCTCTCTCTCTCTCTCTCTCTCTCTTTCTCTCTCTCTCTCTCTCTCTCTCTCTCCCTCTCCCTTCTTCTCTGAAATCAATGGAATATATCCTATATTATAAAAGCCTAATATGCATATTGTTCCCTCAACCAGGAGTTCAACCGCTTGCTTTGATGTGCACTGACCACCTCGGGGTAGCACAGACTATGGTGGCATCAATGATGAGGCACTGGCAGCAGACTGCAGTGGAGGTTTCTGAGACCACAGGGGCAGTGCTGCCTGCCCAGTTTTTATAAGGTGCCACTGGGTGACCCAGAAGCCCATGCTGCACCCTGGCTCCAGTGTCTAGCCCAGTTTACCACATCTCAGCATGGGGACTCAGGCACCATGACTCAGGCAGAGGGGGACAAGTGGGAGTCTGGGGGCCCAAGTGCTGCCCATAGCCCAGAGGTCAGCTGGGACCTGCCCTTCCATGTCAGACACTCACACTTCAATTGCCAGCCAGGCCTAGAGAACATACCTGTGCACAAATTTTGTGCACTGGGCCTCTAGTTTATTTTATAACACTACTGAAGATTTGTGATATAGAAAGTTCTGTAGCATGGAGGATGCAAAGATGCAAAACTCAAGTCTAACAAAGGACATGAAATAACAGCAGACAAATTCTCATATTAAAAGGGAGCATCCCCTAAGTGGTTTTCAGTGGTTCTTAGTGTGGCTTTTATAAAATACTAGAGGCCTGTTGCAGGAAGATTCCTGCAAGAATAGAGTTTCCTGCAGCAGTCTCCACCACCCTGCCTGCTTCCCTCCCTTCTCCACTGCCTGGCTTGCTTGCTTCTCTGCGGTTTCACTTCCTTCTGCAGCCAAGTGAAGACTTCACTCTGTGCCTGGATATGCAAATTAACTGCCATCATGGTTGGGTTGATTTGCATATTCACTCCTGATTGGCTGGTGGGTGTGACTTGTGGGCATAGCAGAGCTACAATCAATTTGCATGTTTCTCTTTTATTAGATAAGATTGATGTCAACTCCTACACTCACATATTTTGATTCAATTGGCCTGAGCATCTGGTATTTTTTAAGTGTAGTAGGTTTCAAACATAAGAAATCCAATGAGAAAGAAACTATTTATACACGAGATTCATAGAAAAAGCTCCATAAAAAGGGTAATATTGAAGAAGAAATATAATAGTCTCTAAACTTAATGAGGCATTATACTTTTTATTATAAAAAATTTAAATGGTAAAGACTATTTTGAAAAGAAAAAAAAAAATCAAACCTATCCCAAATCCTATAATTACTTTATTTCTGTACAGTTGTCTCCCCCTTTTTTAAATATGAATATATATTTGTCATATTGAAGCAAAGCTAGTCAATTAACATGTAATCTGAGCTACAAATGCAAGCCATACATGTAATTTTAAATTTCCCAAGATCCATATTATAAAAATTAAATGATGTAGGTAGAAATAATTTTAGTAACATATTTTATGTAATCTAATAAATACAAGTAGCATTTTTCCAACATGTGAATCAATGTAAAGTCAATGGGATATAATACCTTCTTTTTATATACAAAGTCTTCAAAAGACAGTACGTATTTTACAGTCAATGCAAATCCTAATTCAGACTAACCTCATTTCAAGTGCTCCATAGCCACATGTGGCTGGTGGCTACAATGTTGGACAGCATAATGCTAGCAGATATAATCTATATAAGACATAGAAGGGGTTCAGAACTAACAAATATATTTTAGCTGTTATTATTATTTGTCTTTGTTGTTGTTGATTTAGAGATCTGGTTCAAAACAAATCCCATTGAGTTACAGACCACAGTGAAGATTACATCAAATACTGACTTAAGGAATTTGAATTTTATTTAACAGCCACAAGAAAGCACTGGTGATTTTGAGTAAGAATATTAATTTAGGTGGGAGATGTGAGCTGAAATGAAAGAAAGGGCAACCGAAGGTGAGAAAACCAATTAGAAGTCCAATGGAGAGGTAATTATGGCATGGACTCCAGCCAAGGCAGGGGAAATGGGAAGAAAGGAATAAATGGGATAAGGTTCACAAAGACATGATGATTGATTTCATTTGGGATTGAAGTAAAGAGACAATAATTGTCAAAGATGACTCCTTGGCAGATGGGAAAGTCAGCCAGGGGGAAGGGTTTGTCTAGGCATATGGGAGTGATTCTGTTTAGGTTTAGTCATATTGAATCTGAGGTCCAAGAAAGATGACTTCCTGATCCAAATGTCTAGCCAGCAATGGTGATTAGAATGTGGACTTGGAGCTTAGCTAGAGTGAAAGTTGAAACTGAACAAGAGAGTAGATAACAAAATAGAGGAGAATGGTGGGGAACTATGATAGCTGTCTTTAAATACAGAATAATTACTATTTGGGAAAATTAACACAATTTACTGGTGCAGCTCTGCAAAGCAAAAGTAGCATGCCTCAGGAAAGTTAGAGAGAGGCAGAGTTTAGCTTCTTAGGTAAATAAATTATCTAACATTTACATAATTATTGATACATAGAATAGGTGGCCTCAAAAGATAGTAGTAAATTCCTCAGACTTTTATTGAGCAAATTTTTCGAAATAAAAGCACGTGTAAATACAAATCAGACAACTTTCCTCCGTTCTCAGTAGACTTGGCATCATTCCTATAAGAGCTTATTTAAGCTCCAATTTTAAATACACAGCCTCAGTAGAAGGTTAACCTCTATTAAACTTTTAGCACAAGTTTCTGGGCTTATGCCATACCCACTCATAGTTTAACCATTGGCAGACAGGTGTGATTAGCCTTGGATCAATCTCTCCCTGCTATCTGAGTCCTTCCAACAGAATATTCTCTGAACTGGGTGGTTCCTCTATTCTCCAGCCAGGTTAGATATTCTCTTGGTAACTATTGTATTAAGAGGCCATTCTAGGGAGGGTTAATTATTCCCTTTGCTCCTTCTCCCTCTCCTAGGATTGAATTGTAATCAATAAAAAGAACATTCAGTCAGTTATAGGATTAAGTTGTGTTATAATTTTTGTATGAAATGAAAGGAAGTAAAATCTGAACCTGCTTGATGCTGCATTCTTTCTCTCTCTCTCTCTCTCTCTCTCTCTCTCTCTCTCTCTCTCTCTCTCTCTCTCTCTCTCAACCCCTCTTCTATTTTCTCCTTCCTTCTATTATCCCTCCCTTCTTTCCCTCTTCCTTCTTTCTTTTGAATATCTGCTTATTTTGGGTTGACATTGGAAATGCTAGTTGTTAGCAAGAAACCTCAGTCTTTCTCTCATTGAGGATAAGGAGATTTTTCTATTCCATCCCCATTGGTTTAGAAAACAAACAGGATTCTGTGAAGATTTGGGATATGCCAAGTGGCACCCTGTGTTTTTTCTTTTTGTTTTAGGCCCAAATCCTTGAAGCAAAAAATGTTTTGTTGATTCACTTGGCCCAGGCCATTAACTACATCGTCCTCTATGAGAGAGAGGACGATGTAGTAGATAAGAGCATGGGCTCTGCAGTCAGGCTGTCAGGTTCATTTCCTGCTCTACACACACTAGTTCTGTCCTGGATCAGCTGCTTAACCTCTAGGTTTCTCCCAGTTTCTAACCTGTAAAATAGTGAAGCATTATTTCTATAAGTTATGTGGTTGGCACTGAGGAGAAAGCAGTAACAAAACAGGTAATGATCCTGTTGTGATAGAGCTTACATTCTAGCAAAGAAGATTAAAAAAAAAAAAACCCACACACAACACAATAAATATATGATTTGTTTAGTGGGAAGAGCAAAGAAGACAAGCAATATAAGATAAAGGGATAGAGAATGATGGAAGAGATACTTATTCTTATGGGACATCATTAAAAAGAGTAATTTTTCAGCAAAGACTTTGCACATATCTGGGTGAGGCATATCTACACTATGGGAACAGCAGGTGTAAGGCCCTTATGAGGGAAGCCTCTTTAAGTATTCAAGGAACAGCAAAGAGACAGCATAACTGGAGGTAAGTGAGGAAGGAGAAATATGTAGAGTGAGAACAAATCACTTATGGCTGATAGGCCATGGTACAGAGGTTGGATGGCATTGTGAATGAAATATAAAGACATTAGAGGCCATGGGTGGGTAGCTCAGTTGATTAGAATATACTTTTGATACACCAAGGTTAGGGGTTTGATCCCTGGTCAGGGCACATATAAAAATTAACCAACAAATGCATCGATAAATGGAATAACAAAACACAGTCTCTCTCTCTCTCTCTCTCTCTCTCTCTCTCTCTCTCTCTCTCTCTCTCTCTCTCTTCCCCTCTTCTTCTTCCTCTCTCTAAAAGCAATAAACATTTTTAAAAAGAAAAGACATTGAAGTCAGAGATGACTGCAAAATACTTTGCCAGTGCAATTAGAATTTTGTATGGTGAGGGAAGGGAAGATTGAAGCGAAAGCAGAATGGCCGTCCAAGAGTTTATAGCCAAGTACATCACATTGGAGAACCTTATTATATTTTTAATTGGAAAAGTCAAGTAGGACTTTTAGTGCAGTCTATGCATTTGGAGTGCAAATGTTGCTGTGAGTTTATATGAGATGAGAACTGAGAATTGACCATTGAATTTGATAACAAAGAGGTCATTAGTGACCTGATGGAGATATTTCAACATTTTAATATTTCAACAGGAGAATGAAAGCCTGACAGCAGGGAGTTAGAAAGGGACTGGGGAGATTCTGCTTCTGTCTCTGATGATTGAGCTTGCAGCAAACTGACTTCCTGCTGAAATAACAAGAAAAGCTGGATTTAAAAATCTCTTTGAAGATATCTGAGATATACTAAAACTGAAGATACTTGAAAAGCCACGTTACAGAAAGGATGGATGTAGAGAGAAGCTCAATATTTGATGCAGAATTTTTCCCACTTAAGGCATTTGCTTATTCATAAGTGGGACCAGATATAAAGGCTTGGAGACTAAGCAGAGTGTGATAGCTAAAGAATTAAGAAGCTGAGCAGACTTGTGCAGTCTAATAGAGCTGTAAAGACAAACATTTAGAAGTTGGAGGGCTGGTGTGTAGCTCAGCATTTCTTTTGGAAACTCTGAAGGGATTCACTCTAAGAGTAAGAACGAGCAGAAACAGACCAACCTTTCCACCAAGTGAAGAAAGGCCAGCTTCTATCCACATATGTCATAGACTGGGGTTAACTGTCTTCCAGAAGCAAAAGATACATCCTCTGGAGCACAGGTGCCCAAGAGAGCTTTCTGCAATCATTGAAATGGCCTATATCTTTCCCTTCTAATAAGGTAGACACTATGCATATATGGCTATTGAGCACCTGAAATGTGACTAGTATGACTAAGAAAATAATTTAAAAGTTAACTTAATTTTAAATTATTTGATTTTAAGTAACCACATGTGCCTAGTTACTATTATACTGGACAGAAAAGCTCTGGAGGAATATACGATCTTACAAAGCCTCAAATTATCTTTGTAATTTTTTAACATCTTGCCTACTTTCAATCAAAAAATTACCAAGCATGTCAGAATAGAATGGCAAATGACCAAAGGGAAAGGAAAGAAATCATTAAGGAAGAGAATCATAGATGGTGCAAAGGCATAAACTATGATTAATGTATATTTTTTAAATTTAATGAAAAGATGGGGAATTTCAGAAGAATGCTGCTACTAGAAAAATAGATGCAAATGGAAATCCTAGAAGAAGATCTATAAAAACTCAGTAGATAAGTTTAATCATAGGTTAGAAGCAACTGATGAGAAGATTAGTGAACTGAAACATGGGTCAGTAGAAAATGTCTGGCTTGAAGTACAGAAAAAGAACTGAAAATATTGAAAAACACCTACAAGACATATGAAACAGAGTGAAAATGTCTATCATACATGTAGTTAAAATACCAGAAATAGAAGAAAGAGAATGGGGTGTAAACAATCATTCAAGACATAAGAATTTTCATACTTGATGAAAGGCTTTACTACACTTAGGAGGGTTGAGCTGTGACGGTATACATTTCAAGGTAATTGGACTCAGACCAGTCCCATAAATCTTTTCATTTATCTGTATAAGTTTCTGGTCTTAATGAATCAAAGCACTGTACCAATAGAAGCTGGCATAAATCTACATTCAATGCTGGATTGGTTATCAGGTTACCCATATAAACCCAAATAGTTGACCTTCTCAGAACTACCATGATTAGAAAAATTAAATACAATTGAACAATGCATTGAAGAAACATAAATGAAAGCAAATAATTATTTTGTGTTGAACACCTGCCTGCCCTCCTTATCAGACTGAAAACTGCTGGCATAAAAAGGATGTGCTGATTCTGAATAATTTATTCACCTCCATTTTGTTTAAGACAATAGACGATGGACCACAATCTTCAAAGAAATCTGCTCTTCTCCATATTAATCAAAACTTCTCCATTTCTTTGAATTTTTGTTTTAGAGGATGGGTATAGAGAATGGAAACACTGACAATGAACTGGACACATGAAATGGAAAGCTTTCTCAGAAGTAAAATAAAGGAACTAGAAAGAACCTAAAGGTATATATAAGTCTAAAGATTTGGAAGAGAGATGGTCTAGATTGGGGGCTAAGGGGGTTAAAGGTCAACAGGGGCTCTTCTAATTTCCTCCTTTAGCCAGAACTGTCCCGAGTGTTCAATTATGATTTTTTTGGAAGGAATGTTTCCACTGATTATATAAGGGGGAAAAGACACTGTGCAAATAAAATGGTAGGTCACTAGTCTAGTCCGACCCATTCAATGAGGAAACTAACTCAGAGATAAGAACACAGCAAAGTTTTAATTTATAATTTTGTGGAACTTCAAAGCCAGTTGTTTTGTTTTGGGTTTTTGTTGTTGTTGTCACAAATAAAATAAAATAATAAAATAAAATAAAATAAAATAAAATAAAAAATCCCCCAAACTTTATTTAGGAACAGTGCTCATGTATGAAGCCTTATATTAGTCTGGTTAAGAAAATCACCCGGTTATTTTTACTGGTGAAGAAATCAGTAATCTGAAATGACTTAGCATGGGACTAATGACACTTTATATATAATTTTAAGAACAGTTAAATTTCTTAATTACAGACACTCCAGAGACTTGGAAAAATGGCTAAGTAATAGCACGTCATTAATTCTAAGGAAATACACCCACTAGATTCACAAGATTGCCAGGTTAATATGGACCATTAGAAATTAATAGTTTCCTTATTCTTAAGCCACAGTGAACTAAAACCTCTACCTGGCTGCACTGGTGTCCACAGTGATTCATTTGAATATTTTATGCTCCCACTTCACAACCTTCAGAGGTTAAGAGAATTCAGTACGCATTTTGAGAGTTGGACATAAACTAAGTAGAAGCCGAGTCTTCAGAGCTGCACATTCTAAAATAAATCTTTTAAGAGAAGTCATGTGTATTCAGTGCAAAATTTTAGAAGAGAAAATAAAATATGGCACTTCTTATATTACTTTTACTTTCAACCAGAAAAGTTGAGCAAACAGTAATGCACTTCTTTTTATGACTTTATAAGTGTCTGATGGGCTGAGAAACACATTTATGTTTATTTTCTTTAGCCTTGATCAAATTATCCTTCAGCATTAGCTATGAAAGCCTTCAGGTCTTCTGGTTCTTATAATTCAGGCAGAACTTTGCCTTCACTAGCCACAAATACTATACAACCGTGAGAAGGAAATTGCAGCCACCCAATGCATCCATGTTCTTTATTATCAGGATAGTTTCAATAACACTTACTGAGTACCAACGGCATGTTTTGTCATGTGCTTTACATTATTATCCCAGTATCATCCAACCAACAACCCTAAAAACACAGTAATTATATGTTTTATAAAATCAGACACTTAAATTTAGGAAAATAAATTGTCCAATGCTACTGAGTTCATGGGAACTCCCCATCTTACTTTAAATGTAGTCATGCCTGAATGACTATGGTATTTAACTCTGCTCACAATATAGTGGCCAGGAAAAATATTATATCATATTTGAACAACAATGCTTTTTATTTAGAAGTTCTTTGTACCACTTTTCATATTTGATCCACCAAACTTTCTAGTGAGGTGGGATGATGGGGAAACCTAAGACAAAAATATAGATTACCTTCATCTTCAATCTGTGAAGCTAAAATTATATATCCTACTAAATTATCCTACAAGAATAAAAGTGAAGTATGTACCTGTCCAGGAAATGATAGTTACATGAATTCACAGCTGTCCCAGAAAAACCAAGAATCTACATTTTTTTTTTAGCTTTAAGAAATTTATACATTGCTAGAGAAGATGATGTGTCCATTTTCTCAATTATTTTCATTAACTTATTATTTTATACTATGTCTATTAGTACAAATCCTTCTCCACATTGTTATCTGATTAACATACCATCAGCCTTGATTATACTTTTACTAAAAAATTTTCAGAGATTGGCTGTCTAATATTATCTAAGTCAAAAGTCAGCAAACTATTTTTGTAAATATTCTGTAAATGTTTTAGGCATGTAGATCACATATAGTCTTCTCTATTGTTTTCTAAATCTGTTTAAAAATATCACAACCATCTTTATCTCATGTGCTGTACAAAAACAGGCTCTGGGCAGACTTGCCTGGGTTGTATTTGCTGACCCCCTATCTAACTCTCATCTTGTTATTCAATGACCTTACTCTCTCTGCAGGTTTTCTTCTCAATGCTATCCTGCAGAGACACTGATGTATTTAACAGAATAAAATGTATTTACTATAAGCAATAGAAAAGGATCATATATTGTCATTCTGCTATAGATTGACCTGGTCCAGAGACTGTGCTGGCCAGTGGTATTCAGAAAATGTTCTTCTTTAAGAAGGTTATTATTTAAAAGCAAAGCAGTCAACTGTAGGCATTACCAGTTCATACTTATCCGTGGAATTATGTTAGATATACTAGACTACAAAAAATAATTGGGGTCTCATCTGAAATGTGAATGATTCCATTTAATCTTTGCATTTTATGAATGCCCAGAGCAGATCAAGCCCTGGCCTAATTGCTGGGTCACAAAGATGCATTTAAAAGTCATTTCTCCAGAGGACCTTTGAATGTATAAGAAGAGAATTTAAGTGAACCAGTCAAAGAATAACAGTTTAGTTCATGATCATCAGTTTCAAACTACTGTCTATAAAGAGAATATTGGTGGCAAAGTCTAGAGATTAATCTTAAACATTTACCTAACACACTTAAAAAACAACAACAAAAAGGAAGCTTGGGCCAGACAGAAAAAAAAAAAAATGCTTGGTTATGTCATGATTGTTTTCTTTTGTCTATAATTTACACAAACATTTAAAATATATCTGTTATTTCCCCAGGTTCTTATTTGTTCAGATATATCTTTATACTTTCTGTATCACCACTAAATTTAGGGTGGGCATAGATTAAAGACTGTTCTAATCAGTCATGTTTTCTACTCAAAAGGTGGCTGTTGTAAGTCGTGTGTGTGTGTGTGTGTGTGTGTGTGTGTGTGTGTGTGTGGTGTTGGGGGAATGTGTACTGTTGTTGGTAATGAATAGAAAGGTCTCCCTTAACAAACAAGGAAACTGCTTTGCTTTCTTAGTTTCTTAAACAACTGAAAAACCCCTGTGAATTCTGTTCTGCTCCCGGTCATCAATTATATCACTCAATCAAAACCCCAGAACAATCACCTCTAGCTCCCCACATAGCTAATTCTACACAGCATAACCACAGCCATCTCGGTGCTGAAGCCACAGCATTAACGGAATGTATCAAGTTGTTTGTGATGCTTCATTCACAGTAATCAGAAAAAGAAGTCAAGCGGGCACATTTATCACGGTGACCGCAGAGCTGGTAGGTGAGACGCTTGGAAGGGAGAAGATACCTTTGATTAAGTTAAGACAAACTATAATGGATGAGGGTTCTGCTCAAGTCCAATAAATCACTGGAGCCTTTCTGGGCTAGAAGGAATAGGAATCATTGGTAAATTAAAGCTTGCTGCATTGGCTATGCTGATGTTTTCAGTGTGGATTCTGCTCAGACACCTCTGCAGAAAAAGGCTGGCAAAGGAACTCTCAATAGTATTGAGAGAATATTCCTGACTCAAGACCATGAAATGTATTGGCCATTGGACTTATTCAGGGCTATGCTTTAATAAACCTTGGCTCCCTTTAACTGTGGGGGGATGTGGTGAAAGGTCACTGGGCTCAATCTCAGCAATCAAATTGGCAGGCTGAAATAGCGATGATTTTGGTACCACCGTGTACATGGGTCAGTGTCTCCTCTGAGCGACAGAGAGTCAAAAGGTGTCATTTGAAATTAGAAAATGTGAGCCTGTCTGTTTTTGGTTTCTCTGTGTCTATAGATTTTTGAATTTCTTTTTTCCTGGGATCCTGAGACCATGAATAAAATATGAGTATGTTCTATTTCTTTTTCCTTAATGAGGGATTGCCTTGGATGGTAAGCCATTCCCCACACAAAGAAAGCCAACACTGGATTTATTAACTCTTAGCAAATGCTTGTTCGATGCTGAGTAATGAGGAGGTTTGCCAGTGTGGCAAGATAAAAGGCTCCCCCACTTTGTGTTTATCCTCTGGGTAATGAAAAAACAAATTGGTGAATTTTGTATTTTTCCTGATGAAAATTCATAAGGTCACCCGGGGAAAGCAGAGAAGGTTAACTGGCATGAACACTTGCCTGTAAGCATGATGTCAGGCGAGAAAGGTCACAAATGGATGAAATACCCCAAACCAAAGCAGCACCACTGTGAACAAACGCAAGGCCCAAAAAAAAAGGAAATTGCCTTCAATGAAAGCAGAACCTTGGGTATTGCATTGGCTAACATGCAACCAGTCCTGTGTTTTCAGCATGCATATGTCAAAAAAAACACCCTTTGTAAAGCCAATAGAATAATATTTCCCTTTTAAAGTCCTTCACTTTTCACCACCTTCCATTATTTCCCATTCTGTCAGCATCCCCCCCCCCCCCCCCCAATTTTCTGTTTTGGTATTCTGTTCCACTTCTCTTTTCCCTTTTCATCTATCATTGAGAAGAAATGCTACTTGCTAAGGGTCAAAGGGAGGCAAGAGGAGAGATTTGGGGTCATTGATAGAGTTCAGAGCATTCAGACCAGCCTTAAGCTTCCGTTGATAACTCTTCTTAACATGGAGAAAACCTGGCTCTTTCTTTTCTTTGTTAAACACCGACTTATGGGGAACCAGAGAAATAGGATTTCCTGCAAGTTTGCAGAGTATTTCAGTCCAATATTTCACTGCAAAGTTACACCAGTCGATCATTCCCTCTGGATGAATAAAACTGTTTGGTTAAGGATTCTATTAAGTTAGAGGGCAAAGGCCATGGTCATTTCCTGCCAGCAATCTTATTTCTCAAGCCTGGAAAAAAAATTGCCTTTTTTCCTTCCTTTTAGGAACCCCTATTCTGCTCCAAACAATCTAGATTAGGGTTAAACTTGGAAGAAAACTCTTCTGATCAATGGCTTTCCCAGACTGCAAATTAGTCCCCATCCCAAATGAGGAAGCAGGTGATGCTTGTCAACAGGACAAGAAAACTGAAAGAAGGAAGAGGGAAAGAAGTGAGGAGGTAAAAGGAGAAGAGGGAGGAAATGGAAAGATGGAAGCAGGAAAGGCAAACTGAGGAAAAGGAGAAAAATGTAGAAAGAGCAAGAGACTGGAGAAACCAAACTGGAAAGTAAAGTCAATACAAGCTATAGGGGATGAAGGTAGCCAGAAAGAAGTTCATTTAGAGGAAAATATTGTTGGATTTCAGTCATTTTTTTTTCTAGTTGTACTGTCCACACATGGGAAATTACAAGGTTCTGGCTGGAAAAAGATAACCTCTTCAGTTTGAATCTTGAAGCAAGGGGGGATCAAACGGTGCTTTGAGGAAAAAACACGTGGGCATGTTAACTCTCAACTTCAAAGTTTTGAGAAAGCCATGTGGTCTTGGAATCTTGAAGGTGAAGGGGACCATTGGCATCTAATGTAACTTAGTTGTCCTGCAGGTGAGAAACATCAAAGTCCACATTGTTGGAGGGGCTCAACCAAAACTGATAATTTGTTGCAATGATGCAGCTGGAAGTTGGACCCAGATTTTCTGCCTCTTTGGCATGTGTCTACAAGGATACTGCTAGAGCTGACCATTTATTTCTCATTGCAGACACCTGGTTCCTGACAGAGCACTGGGCTTCGGCCAGCTGCTGGCCCCTCACAGCCTGACACTAGAAACAATAGGGGGCTATGAAAGGTTCCCAAACAAGGGAGTGATATACTCACACTGGGTTGGCAGAGGATCATTCTAGCAGCTGAGTGTGGTGGACAGAGGAAGGATAAGAAAATCACACTGCCATAAAGCACTGATGAAGTACCTGCAGGTCCTTGACCCAACTGTTAATCCCTGAACTCAATCTTCTCCATCTAAAATGATGACATTGGATGGTCCCAGGCATTCTAAGTTTTAGGGTTCTGAACTGCCCCTCTCTGTAGTTGTGATAGTTCATGTTACTTAATTGCAGCATCTGACAGAATATGAATGGGTGTCATTTATTTTCCTCAGTGTTGGCCACATAAGTCCTGAGGTAAATTGGCCACAAACAAATCCCTGAAAAAGGGCAACTCAAGCATCTTGCCAGAGGCTGGACCCTGGGATCCAAATGGGGAAAAGACAGGAGTACACAAATGTTTAACTTTTCTCACTTTGATTAACGAGTATTATCCAAGGTAATAGCCATAAAATACCAAGAATTTACACAGCAAGAGACTCTACACTAGCTTCCCCAACCCCAACCAGCTAATAGAAATAGAGTCCCTGGGGGTTCTGGCTGAAATAGTCTAGAAATAATTGAAGGCAAAGAAATAGCAGTCAGCTAATTCTGTCACTGATAACATTGTCATTATAAAGAAAACCTAACTCCTTGATTGTTTCAAAATAATTGCTCTCTTAGTTTTAAAAGGTGTCATTTAAAAGAAAATTCTGTCTCTTGGCAGAACTTACCCTTTAGAATATGGTTGATAATAGCCCATTATATGGAGAAGGGTCAATAATGAGAATCTTGAAAAATAGTTAGCTCTTGTCACATATGAAGATAGAAGAATTCTCCAAAAGAGAAAAATGTTATGGAGAGAATATTATTCCTCCAAAAGAGTAACCGGTTATGCAGTGAATATTTTCTCAATATTTCCAGAAATGTTGTTTGGGTTGTTCATAAAGCAGTCTCTGATGTTGCAAATGCTAAATTAACAAACAGTTTTGGGGTATTTATTATCAACTAGAGATCCAGTGCATGAAATTCATGCACTTGGAGGGAGGGGATCCCTCAGCCTGGCCTGCACCCTCTCGCAGTCTAGGAACCCATGGGGAGCCGGCCTAATCCTTCAGTTGGACATCCTTTGCACTGCCATAGCAGTGGGAGAGGCTCCTGTCACTGCCACTGTGCTTGCCAGCTGTGAGATGGGCTTCTGGCTAAGCAGCACTCCCCCTGTGGGAGCGCACTGACCACTAGGGGGCAGTTCCTGTGTTGAGTATCTATCTGCCCCCTCATCATTTGGCTGTTCGGTTGATTTGCATTTTACCCACTTATTATATAGAATGGTTATATGTTTGATGTTCTTCTTATCCTTTTGTAGTTTATCTTTGTCCTTCTCTTTGCTAACTTTTGAGCTCTTTTTATCATGGGTGTTAGGAAATTTTAGAAATTATACATTTCTTGCAGATTTTTTTTTCCCCCTTAAAGAACTCTTTTAAAGTAAACTTTTATCTTCTTTCAATGCTGGGCATTTTGTTCATGTTTCCTCACTTTGTTTTATTTAAAAATTTTATTTATATGCAATCTACTTAGATAAAAATGAACAAGTCATATGAGTACACTTAATATTTTTTTCACAAGCTGAAAATATCCTTGTAACCAGCCAGCACTAAAAACAAGAAATGGAATGATTCCAGCACCCTAGAAACCTTCCTTCTGCTCTCATTTAGTCCCTCTGCCAATGTAGCCACTATCCTGATGCCTAACAGAAAGATTCATTTGTCTGGTTTTGTCTTTTATATAAATGGAATCAATATGTTATTTCTTCACTAATTTCCTTTTATGCAAATTTTCACCCTTTCTCTGGAACCCTCTGAGTCAGATGTTGAAGCTTCTGGATTGATATTTTGTATCCATGATCTGTTCTCTTGTATTTTCCATCTTTTCCTACTCTATGTACTAGGATCTATCCTCAATTTATCTTCTAACATTTTGATATTTGCCTTAGGCAAAGATTTCTTTGATATGACACCAAACACATGATCCCCCAAAGAGGAAATGCATAAGATATCACCAAGATTAAGAACTTCTTTTCAGAAGACATTCATAAGAGAATGAAAAGACAAGCCACTGACTATGAATTAATATTTGCACGTTATATACCCAATACAAGTCTTGTATCCATAATATAAAAAAATACTCAAAACTCAATAATAAGAAACACTTTCAAAATAGGCCAAATTTTTAAATATACGTACACTTCATCCAGGTTGACAAATAAGCCCATGAAAATATGTTCAACATTAACAGTCATTAGGGAAATGCAAATTAAAATCAGTGTGATATCACTGCACACTTACTAGAATAGCTACAGTTAAAAAGAATAACACTACCAAGTATTGACAAAGATGTGGACCAACCGGAAATCTTAGATGTTGTTGATGGGAATCTATATAGTATAATCACATTGGAGAACAGTTTAGCAGTTTCTTAAAAAGTTAAACATATATGACCCAGCTATTGAACTCCTATGTTCTTAGTCAAGAGAAATGTAAGCATATGTCTATACAAAAATTTGTATTCAAATATTTATAGTAGGTTTTTAGGAAGCAGCAGGATTTGGAAACAATTCAAATGTCCATTAATTTGTGAATGGATAGACTAGTTGTAATACAGGCAAGTCATGGAATAATAATAAATGAACTATTGATGCACACAACAAATTGGATGATCATCAAGGTAATTATGATGAATGGAAGAAACCAGACCAAAAATGAATATGTACTGTATTATTCCACTTATATTCTACAATTCCAGAAATTACAAACTAATCTATACTGGTAGGAAGCAAACCTATATATGCCTGGAAATTAGGTGTGGAGGGATGAAAAAAAAAAAAAAAGAATTACACAGGAGCACAAGGGAACATTGGGGGTAATAGTTATGTTCATGGCCTTAATTGTTGTAGTGGTTTATGGATGTATACACATGTTAAAACTTATCGATATTGTACATCTGAATTTTTTAAAAGCCTTACTCTCTTTCCTCAGTATTTTGACATCCTTTTGCCTTCTCTTTCATCATTCCATCGATCTTTAGAAAACGATTTTTTAGGAAAATCTTTTTGCTGCCAGAGGTCTAAGGATACATATTTTGGCTCTTACCTTTCATATATATATATATATATATATATATATATATATATATATATATATATATATATTTAACAAGAGATACCAGGTATGCTTTAAGATTTTTTTCCTTTGGGGTCATGTTCTTTTCAGATTTGAATAAGACTTTCCCCCTTTACTTTGTGCTACTGCTGCTTTTAATAAAAAGAGAAAGTACAGTAAAGCAATCATACACCATATATACCTATCACCTTTAAACTTTTTTTCTAGAAGGTAAAAAAAATTCTTATGCCTTTAGAAATGATGGGATTAATACTGAATTCACTCGGTTGGAATTATCACATTAAAAAAATAGCTTAGATCTGCTCAACAACATAACTGGAATGCAATAGAGCAGCTGAGATGAAGGTATGTTTTTCTCATATGTAATTAAAAATGAAAGAGGAAAACAATTATCACCCTAGGATTTTGAAACCTGGATTTTGTTTTCTGCTTAGATGACAAAAGTTCAAGAGAAAAACTTGAACTGCTTGGTTAATCATAAATTTAGCAAGGATCACAACTGGCCACGAACTTGATATGAATCAGCAATGTTGTGCTTTGCTAAAAAGCTACCATTATTCTGGGTCACGATAAATAAGTATGAGGCAGCAGAAATCAGAACTGATTCTTCTTCTAGCAATCTTTTCAGACCTATACCTTAAAAATCATTTCAAGTTTTGTTCGTAAATGTTTATTATGCATCTTCTATCTACCCCAGGCTCTGTGCTAGGTACTAATAAAATATAATGAAGAAAAATTTTATTCACCCCCCCCCCACTCCCATTGTCAAGTTTTAAAGTGCTAAGTTCCCCTCTGTTGCCTGTACTTTCTGAGTCCCAGTCACCAGAAACACTTCAAACCAGCACTTGGGGTCTCTCAGATGCCACAAAGAGTTCTTGGACTTAGGCCAATGAGGTCATCCTGGGAGATAGGCCTGATAAGCAAGTTTTTTTTCCTGCTGACCAAGGTGAGATTTTCTTCCAGGATCACATGAGCTTCCAGGACAGTGCTGACTCATACTAATTATGCAGACAGAAAGCCTGGGGAATTTGCCTGGGATCCAGCCTACCTTCAAGGCAAATCTGGGGTAAGGAACACACTTTTTGTTAGTGGAAGAGAATGCTCAGAGGCAAAATTCAAGAGAGCACAAAGGGACTAAGACAGGTCTTTCTGAAGCCTGTTATCCCACAAAAAGAAGGTTAGGCATTATAGTAAGGTCAATGGGGAATCCATGGAGGGATTTAAGTGGGAAAGTTACCTGATCACATATGTGTCACCATACTTCAGAAATACTAACAAAAACAATATCTAAGACAGTAGAACAAAGAGAAACAAAATGACCAGAGGAAAGAAGTCAGTCTTTAACTGAAAGGTTAGAGAGATAACTTATCTTCCCTCTATGAGGATTTAGGGGAGCAGGAAATGGGATTTCTGAATGGCTTTCTGAGAGGAAAAGAACTTAATTTATATCAGGAGAAAAATTGTCTGAACATTAAGAGGACATTCTTTCACATGAGAGGGACATATAAGAATTATCCACCCACAGCGTGGCTGGCCTCTATTGCTGGAAACTAATAAGAAAACATGGTCTCTACAAATGTCAGGGGAGGGGAAGGGGTTAGAGATCAACCAAAGGACTTGTGTGCATGCATAGTAGCATAACCAATGGACATAGACACTGGGGCAGTAGAGGCTTGCCCTCAAGGGTGGGAAGAGCCCAGGGAAGGGGGGTCAATCAGAAAAAAAGGAGACATATGTAAAACTTTAGGAAAGAAAAAAGAAAGAAAACATGGTCTCTAGTGGTTTCTATCTCCTCCTTGTCCCAAGGATGATAATGAAATGGAGAATCTTGGGAATTAGTGAGGAAGGTTTTAGTTTCAAGTAATAAGAATACATTTCTAATTAGTTGAATAAGGGGGGGGGGGGGCTTATTGATTTGCATAATTAAAAATAAAAATAAAAATGATAGATCTAGCTTTAGGATCCAGAGGCTCAAATGATGTCATCTAGAATAGATTTTCCTCTATCTCCTCCCTCTGCTTTTTTTTCATTGGTCATATTGCCCCAGTGGTTCCAAGCTCACATGCTATTATACTTCTTGCGCATCTTCAGTGAAATGAGAATACCCTTCTCTTATACTAGTATTAGCAAAATTCTAAAAGTCAGTGTGTCTCATTTTGAGTCAAGGCTTGCACAGAACCAATTATTGAGAGTAAGAAGTTAAGATATTTTAATTTGTCACGACTGAGCCATATGCTCAACCTTGGAGCTGGGGGTATTGAGTCAGCCTTACCTAAATTCAGAGCCTGAGTATGATGAGGAGGTGCTGGTGGTGGTCAGGTCCCAGAACTACGGTATAGTGTTTCTAGGAAACAAGCAGGAAGATATGGTGGGCAGGCAAAACAAACAAAATTCAACACAGCAAAACAAGCCCTCCACACACAAATGTCTACTCTACATTTTAAAGTCTCTTTCAAGTCTATATTTACCAAGTTTGATACTTTAAGATGGTGCCCAGCCAAGCACATTCCTAGATTTTCTACATTTTGCTCTGTGATCATTTATGCTTTTGCTATCATTCTCCAAAAACTTTTTCTCTGTTTCCATCTTGCACACTTTACAATGAAAGCCAAGGCATAAAGAAACTAACTTCTTGGCTGTTCTCGTGCATGCTCTGGACTGCAAATACCTCTTGGCAAGAAAATAATGAAACCGGCTGCCCTCATCAAAAGGGAGAGAAACCATGTGTAGCTTGTGTCTGAAATAAAAGACCCACTGTAGGACTTTCAAACAACAGATTGTCCCCAGCAGTGGTGAACCATGGGCAGTGACAAATGAAGCCTTCTTAGGCTGTCCCCTATACCTTAGTTGTGCTCTGAGCTGAGCACAGCCGCAGCTGAGAGTCATTGAGGCACTGTGCCCAGTTAATCCTTAGTGCTCATGCCAAAACTGCCTACAAAGGATCCCATTGTCATAGTGCAGTGGGGACCAGTACGCTCAGAAATGGATGGAGACCACCAACTCATTGACTGAATGCTGTCTTCCATTCTCTCCCCCAAAATGGAAATCAATTTTTGGCACTTAGCATTCATGAGCAGTTGGACAATACCATCCTCAATGTGCACATGCTAGTGAGGGAAGGGAATGGATACACTAAAAGCAGACTTCACTTCCAGACCTCAGAGAAGGGTTCTCACATCATTGACAAAAATTGAGTTAGCAAAATTATGGCTGGTGCTGACTGCTTTTTAATTGCATGCTGAGCTCTGCGATGATGTGTCTGCTTTTCCTCGTGCATAAATAAAAGAAGTTGCAAAGAAAAGGATGAGAATCAAGGGTCCCTGAAATTTCCTTGAAAACATTTCATCTTGGCACTACCGTGCTGGGTGTTTCTTTTTCTTCCTTGCAAAATGATCTCACTTTCAGTGTTGGAGGTTATTCTCTTGAACCGTTTCAGACAGTTTTCTGTTATTACTTTAATTCTCAGTAAGCTGTTGGCAATTGCTATCAAATTGCTTCATGGATCAATTCTTCCCTCATAGCCCATTAAGTTTTGCTTTTTTTGTCCTGAGTAAGAAGTTACAAGCACATTTGGTTACATTTGGTCAGTGGGCCATAAGCTTACTCCTCTTTAGAACTTAGTGCAATAGACTTGCATTAGGATTTCTGAATGCCCCATATCTATGGGTTTTTTTCCTATGCATCACCAGCCTGCTATTATGGAAAGGTCTGTTGGGATTCAATGTTATTTGCTTGATCAGGAAGCTGTGTAAATGTACAGGGTGTCTTTACACTGGTCAAATCCCAGTAGTCCTGTTGTCAATTGTAAAAATGGATATAAATTACTCCTCTGCCCTTATCCAGGCTACTTTGCAAGGTGACTTTGAAGCTCCTTTTGCCCCCACCCCCAAATGGGTCTCTTTACCCACTCTTTATTGAGAGATGGCCCTGTGGTTTGATTTGATCAATAGCAAGTGGCCGAAGTCTTGATTTGTCCATCCCCAGTCTGTGCCCACTTCCACTCTCTCTGGAAAGCCTGCCCCAGGTGAGTGAGCCCAGACCAACTTGCTGGAAGATAAGATGCCACTTGGAGGAAAGGCATGGTGCCCTGGACTACAATAAAACAGACCTCAGCTGACCTGACAGCTGACTCTAGACACAGTGGAGCCCAGGATAAATTACTGACCACAGAACCAAATAAATGATTAATGTTTTAAGCCATTGATTTTTCAGTGTGGTTTGTTATACTACAGAAATTAATTGATAAAATTCTCATCTTACTATTTCTGGTTGTCCTTGGCATTCTTACCTTGTAAGTACTACCTTCTAGCTTCTTTTCCAAACTAAGAAATCCTTGCTGTATGCCTATTTAGAAAATTATGAAGATCAAAATCTATTATTACATCATTTATGCCTACAATGGAATTTGTCTTATGTTCAAAACTATGAACAGCTCCTTCTTGCCTTTTGAATAATGCTCAAGCTTATCAAGCTAACATTGAAGACCCTCTACAATTTGGTTTGGCTTAACCTTTCAGCCTTATATATTTTTTTTTCTTTCATTCTAAAACATTATTTTCTGGACTATCTGCATTACTTCATTTATTCCAAATCACAATGCCTACTCTCCTTTTTGTCTTTATGGTTTTCACCACCTGGAATATACCCTTCCCCTCTTCTCTGCATAGTAAAATTCTACATAACTTTCAAAATCCATTTCAAATGTTACCTCTATGATGATGCTTTTTTGAAACATTCTGATCAGAATCATCACTTGGGATGCTGAAAGGTGTTGGCTTCTAGCTTTAGGAATCACCAAAGGGTCTTGATTCTCATTGCTGTGATGCTCTGGTATAAGACTTTACCTCTCTCATTGTCATCATAGAATATACTGAGTGCTCACCATAAGCCATACCCTTACATATAACTCATTTACCTCTTAACTCCCCATATCTGGTAAGTGTTATTATTTTCAGTTCCTAGGTAATAAAAGTGAGGCTCACAAATGTAAGTAATTGGTCCAAGATTCCACAACTCCTGGGTTGTATTAAACCTGGAATTTCATTTTATATCTTAAATATTTATCATGGCCCCTTGTTAGGGGCACAGGACAGTTACTGAATGGGTGTCTTAGAAAGAGCATTGTCAGAGATCTGACCCCACATTTTGTCCCATAGGAACCCTTGTACTAAATTAGAGGGTCAAATGAAGGTAAGATTACCACTGAGGAGACTCATTTAGGTAGCTGGTCAGTAATACTGAGCTAAAGGAAGACTTGTTTCTTTAACTTCCTTTTGCTAATCTAGAATGTTCTGCAATGTTTTATGAGTTATGATTGCTCAACAGTGGTCCATCAGATAGTTAATAAATGTCCCTCTGTCTGCTGCTAATTGGAAACTAATAACTTTTTTCCCCTTCCAGTCTTAATGAATTTCTGCTTGTGTGGTCCTGTTTGTCTGTAAGATTGACATCCAAGAGGTTGGCCTTCGATGGTCAGATTTCAATATGGTGTCTGTCTGCCTTTTGGCCCAGGCCCAGCAGAGCACATCGGCAATGGAAATCAAAAGCAGGAGGAGGAAAGCTTGGCTTTGCTGCTCAGGAGGTGCAGGCAAGCCTCTCTCCTTTTACTGGAACTTTTGTCAAGGTCTAGTTTATTTGTTTGGAGAGCCATGGAGTAGTTTCTCACACACATCAGGAAAGTGGGAAAATTTTGCTACACTTGCAAATGTTTTTCTTCTTAAAATAGAAAGTTTTAAAAAAAGGAATTCAAGAGGCACCATGTTTTAATGTTACTGAATAGTAATCTTGTAGGCAGAAGCATTCAGATTTTAGTTTTGAATGGTAGGTTGGGTGAGGCTGACCTCATGTAGCCTGCTAGATCACAGTTTTGAGTACAGTGACCTTACTGTTCATCTTCAGTTTGGTCGAGAAATGTGTCTGCTTGACAGACAGTTCTCACACCTGGGATCTCCCAATTGGAGAGGTTTGCCCTTGAACCCGGGTTCTATAGGATGTAGGCTTCCTGACTAAATATGTGCTCCCACTAAAGAGTTTCCTGGCTCTCTATCTCAAATGCCCTTCCCTTTGCCCCTAACCGTGGTATGGCTGCCTCAGGGTATAATACCTGTGGCTTGAGGACCACAGCCATACTCCATTTCACCTAAAAACAACAACAGCTACTTACTGCGGAAAGTTCTGGGCCACATGTGGACTCTGTTAGCACTAAAGCACAGTACCAAATTTGGAAATGGGGATCCAGGCCAAGTTCCCTTCTGGTTCCTTGAAAGCCTCTGACCCCAGTAGAATTGTAGCTGGGCTGATGCCAAATACATTCATGGTTCAATTTGATACAGCAAATATCTGTTGGCTCAAAGAAGGCCTGACAGTATGTGAGGCCCAGAGGGGAAGTAGATTTGATTTCTGTTCTCCAAAATCTCTTCAAGGATATGATATACAAACATGATATTAGAGAGAAAAAACAGCCAGAACTTGTAGTATAAACTGCTTCTCATCGTGTCTCCCATGCCCTCCCTCCATCGGGTTTCATTTGCTTCCTCTTCCATGATGTCACTTTCTCATTTTCAATTTCCAGGACAGCAGAGACAACGGCTAGGCCATCTTTCTTTAGCATTTTCTTGCCAATCACTGTGCTTCACTCTTAACTGTTAACCTGCCATTTGAATAAAGCTATTAGTGAAGGTTCATGATTGGACTCTCACAGTGCCCTGCACATAATATGTGCACAGGAAATACTGACTGGAAGAATTAGTTAATATATCAAGGAAAAGTAGCCAAGGGGTTAAGTGCATGTTTTTTAACATCAGGATGCCTGAGTTTGAAGCATGGCCCTTCCACTTATGATGCTATTAGCAAATGTCTTTGCCTCAGTATCTTTATCTGTCAAATTAGAATAACAACAAAAACAATAGTAGCAATACCTAAATTGAGGATTGTTATGAAGTATAAGCACTAAGCTCGGTATGTAGGACATATTAAGCACCTAATAAATATTATTATAATTGCTGTTATAATTGTTATCATTACCAAGCATTACACAAATTATTTATCTGCATTTTTCTCATTAAATCTTCACAATGTACAGGACAATTATCCACTGGACAATCAAAACCCAGAGAGATAATGTACTTATCCACAGCCATAGAAGGAACCGACTCAGAAATTGAATCCCTCAACCCCCAGCAGCCACAGAAGATGAAGCTGTGAGAATAGAAAGGCTCTTTATGAACATATAACTATTTTTAAACAGATTTAAAGTTGTAGCAGGCTTATTATTCCAGACTAGGCAAATGTTATTCTGCACAACTCAGATAGTCAATAAGTTTGGCTGCCTTGAAGCAGAATAATTCAGTTTAGAGCTGAAACTCCTTGCGGAATGCTAGTGTTATTTCCCATCAAATAAAATTCAAGGACTTTAATTTCATTTGTTAATGTCCCTCCTCCCCTCGCTCTCGTTCTCAGACCAATTAGCACAACAAAAACCCGCAACCAGATTATAATTTAGGATCTCTTCAGCACTCAGGGGTCCATCCAAATTTGGGTCTTCATCTCCATCACATCAGCCAATGAAGCACTGAAACCCTAAAATACTTTAACTGTCTCTGATCAGCTCCCTACCAAACCACATCCAGACACAGAGACACATGTGCACACCATAGTGTGTTTAGGGATCAAGAGTGTCTTTGGCAGGGCAGAGTGGGCTGAGGTTCCTAAGCAATAATATTCCCTACAGCACTGGAATCCAGAATACGGTCACTCCTGGTCCCTATGGCATGGCTCCCCTCTAGGTGGTTCTCCCAGTGATGTTGGTGGCAGCTTCCAACAACAAGGTTTTTTCAGGAGCTACCCCTTATTCATGATTTACTGTGCATGGATGTCTCAGGCAGAATACAATGCCTGCTCTTGGGGTGTTCCCATTTAATGTAGTACTCCTAGTAGCAGTGGACACGTGCTAGCTTTCTGTATCAATGGTAATGGACCATTCTCCTGGCAACTGCATCAACATCCAAACCTCTCAGGTTCTCTGGAGTCTTAGAGCCCACCCTCAGCATCATCCCAGAAGGCAACTTCCAGGTGGGCCTCTGCAGAGATGAGACAATATCTTAAAGATCATCTCAGTCTTGGCCAGGTGACTCAGTTGATTGGTGTGTCAACCCATACACTAAAAGGTTGAGGGTTCAGTTCCTGGTCAGAGCACACACCTAGCTTTCATGTTCAATCCCCCATATAAAAGGCAATCAATGGATATTTCTCTCTCTCTCTCTCTCTCTCTCTCTTTCTCTCTCTCTCTCTCTCTCTCTCTCTCTCTCTCTCTCTCTCTCTCTCTCTCTCTCAAAAATAAATGAAAACATATCCTTGGGTGAAGATTAAAAAACAAACAAACAAACAAAAAAAAACACCATTTCAGCCTTCAGAATTGCTAAAGTAGTAACCACTACTATCTATCTATTATATATAGAAAGCCAGCGACCTGAAGGCCATAATGACCAGTCACTATGATGCCCGCTGTGGCCAGCTAACTGGCCCAATCAGAGGTGGTGCCAGTGCCATTTCCCCCAGCTACCCTGCCCCGATTGGCCTCTCCCACCTTGATTGGCCCGCAGCCCCCCCTCCCCCCCCCCCGGCTGGCTCAGCCCCTGATCACCCTCCCACCCCAATAGGGAGCGGGACCAGCTGGCCAACCTCCTTCAGCCACTCCCCTTAGCCAGTCCCAGCTCCTTAGTGAGCCTTCACCATATCAATCTAGGGTGGGGCTGGTAGGCCAACCTCGAACAACCCCTCCCTTAGCCACTGACCTCTGATCAGCCCTCTCACCTCAATTGGGGGTGGGGCCCCACTGCCAATCACCTGTGACCCCTCACTCCAGCTGGCATGGCCCTAATTGGCCCTTATTGGGGCAGGGCAGGCTGCACCCCACCTGTGCATAAATTTGTGCACTGGGCCTCTAGTTAATAATAATGATAACTAAGTAATCTAAAAATAGAAAAATAGTTACCATTTTTACACATGCAGGCCCTATATGAATATATTTTATCTTCATCACAATTTTATGAGGTAAATACACCAATAGTCATTTAAGACATGAGGAAATAGAGAACCAGAAAAACTCAATAACTTGCTCAAGGTTACTGGCTGGTAAGTGGCAGAGTAGACATTTAAACTCAAATATGTCTGATTTAAAAGCTCTTGCTTTTATTTTCAAGCTTCTGTTTGTTAAATGGTATGCACCATTCCATTCTAAGAGTACATTGCCTCATACTAAGAAAGCATGGAAAGTGGATGCTATGCCAATGATCTATCTTTTCAAGATGGCCCATGTACCCACCTAGCTTAGTCTGAGCTCTCAGAATTCTAAAGAGGCATTGCTACCACTGGCAACAGCTGAAATCCCCCTCCACATCTACTCCCTTCTCTGCTACCATCTCTCCCACAACCTCTACAAAGTAAATCTGGGAAAAGCCTACTTTCCCCTCAGACTTGCCAATCAACTTCCCAATTTTGCTGATCTAGGGTCACTGAAAATTGGTGCCAATGAATGCATCTTTACACCAAATAAGCTGATCTGAGGTTCTCCCAGGAAACAAGCTGAAATCAAGTCTAATAACTAGCATAAAACTCCAACTTCAATTATCCATGAATGGATTATCCATAACAAGTGTTTAATCCACATGAACAGGTAACATAAGCAAAAGGGCTTTGAAAATCAAAAGTATTCTACAAATGTCAAGTATGATTATTCTTGGCAATACCATACTCACCCTCTCAGCAGGTATGTGCCAAGGGAATATAAAGGACCTTAGGACTAATCTGAGCCAAGCACAATTGACTGTGTGATGATGAGGCCCAGTGATGCCAGGGTAGAAGCCCTTATGTAAAAGTCAGGAAACTTGGGTCAAGCCCCAACCCTGCCATTCATAAATTGGGGAAACATTGGCAAGCCATTGGTCTTCTGTGATTTTCAATTTTAATTCAATAATAATAATTATGACAAATATAAAATATGACTATATTTTTTATCAGTTGATTTATACTCACTCTAACATGTGTTTTATTTTTAAAATCTTTATATACAACTAGAGGTCCAGTGCATAAAATTGGTGCATAGGGGGTCCCCTTAGCCTAACCTGCATCCTCTCACAATCTGGGACCCCTTGGGGGATGTCAGACTGCTACAGGGATTGAGCCTAAACCAGCAGTTGAACATCTCTCTTGAAATCTGGGACCACTGGCTCCTAACCACTCACCTGCCTCTCTGCCTGCCTGATAGCCCCTAACCACTTGCTTGCCTTCCTGATTGCCCCTAACTGTTTGCCTGCCTGCCTGATCACCCATAACCACCTCTGCCTTGGCCCCTACCACCACAGCTTTGTCCAGAAGGATGTCCGGAATGATATCCAGAAGGTCATTCAACTGCCAGCCTAATTAGCATATTATACTTCTATTATTATAGATAGATCATTTGATTCTCATACTAGTCCGCTGTGCTATTAAAGTGCCCATTTTACAGATGCATAGAGTCCCAGTAATATTAAATGACTTATCCCTAGCTTCATATCAAGAAAACCAATATTTGGATCCAAGCCAGATTCTATTTTGTTATTCATTGCAAAAGCAAGTGATAATGATTTGGGGATTATTTGTGCCCTATTTCTATTTCACTTGCAGGAGAATTAGCCATGGTTAGATTTAAAATTCCTAAAGAAGGAGGAAGAATCTTGTTAGAATCCCAGAGAGAACAAATAGAATCCTAATAAGTGAAGCAGGCACATGATTGATTATAGCATTTTTCTAATACATAAGCTATGTTTACTTGCTTTTTACAAAATATTTTTCAGACTGAAGGCATTACTACTGAATAATTCTACCATGGATAAAAATGGAATATTATATTTAACCTCTTGTATTACAGCTATTGATTAAGTCTTCTCCCTTGCTTTTTCTAGACTGCATTCTTTATGGAAAGTTCTGGAACTCATCTACAGCCCAGGGAACTTATCAGAGTGCGTGTCAAAGAGCAGATAAACTTCAATGGCAGTATGAATGGACATGTGTTTGCAAGATGAAAGAATATATGAATGAATGGATGTCTGGCTCCTTGCCTTTATAATTTTTTGTTCTTTCCTAGTAGAGCCAAATGACTTCCTGGCAGAGTTAAAAGACTAATCTTGTCCTTTGTCAGAGTCTAAGAAATCTAGTTCAGTAACTCAGGTATTGAGTTAACCTTGGCACTCATGTTTTCCAGTTGTTGTAGGTCTCTGTCTTTCTTTTTATAAAAGAGTATTGGACATTTTTCATTCATGAGTGCCCAGAATCCATGCTACCTTATTTTAGAATCATTGGCTCCCTACTTGCACTTCATGTGATTCTGATGGGGCCACATTGCTTTCTTCATTCCCTGAAGTTCTAGGAGTGAACCCAGGGTCCAGATAAGAACAATCAGTATACATACTCTGGCCAGAGTTATTGCTTAGTTCATAAAAGGACACATTACTCACACTGCCCCAGGCAACTGCAGGACAATTTTGAGCCCGTAAGGAAAAAGAAGCTCTTTTCTACTAGGGACACAAAGATGGTTCGGTGCAAACCTATAGGTTCTGGTGTTGGCCCCTTTGCTACTGCCGGAGAATAGCCTGTCTGAGAATGAAGCCAAATTAGAAAGAGTTGGGTCAAGAAAAGAAGAGAGAGGAGTATTCTTGACAACACAATTTACATACTTCAAAAAATTCACCCATGCTTGAAGACAATTTGCTATGGAACTTTCAGTTATGAAATCCAATATACTTGAACCCTTCCCTTGTGTGTGTATGTGTGTGTGTGTGTGTGTGTGTGTGTGTGTGTGTGTGTGTATTCTAACCACCAGCTTGGACTATGTATAATGCATTCCCATGTTTGCCCAGTACTATGTTTTAAGGACCAAACCTAACCTACCCCCGCCACTACAGGATACAAGCAGTTATTCTGACTAGTGTCTGCCTCATGCTGGTGGTTTTATGTAGTCTCTAAGTCTTTGTTCTCCAACTGTGAGTCTTTTCCATCATTAACAAAGTCCTACTTGCTGTTTTGACACATGTTAGTGGAGAAAACTGGTGGTTTTCATTGAAAGATACAGTAGCATGGCTTAATAGGTAAAAGATTTTAGAGTCAGGTAAAGATGGGTTTATAGCTCAGTAGCTGTATGACCTTAGGCAAATTGCTTTATCTCTTGACTATAAAATGGGGATAAAAATGTCCACATCGCAAGGGATTAGATAAGATTTGTAAAGTGCATACAGTTTGGCAATAGAGAGTAAATGATCCATAAATTGTAGCTATTAGATTATTTTTTTATGACTTAAAGGTGATCTGCCAAAAAAAAAAAAGCCTCTCTGATATCCCTCAAAGCTGTATACTGACTGTTACTGACTGCTATATGGAAAACACACGCCAAATATACTTGGAAGAAGAACGCTACTGGAAGGAATGACCCTTACAGCAGGTTGTATAACTACTAAGAACTACAAATACAAGAGATGACCAGGTCTTTATTGTTGTATAATGTGGACCTCAAAAAGCAATCAGAACACCCTGAGAGTTTTCTTTTAATAGAGAGCACTTGGGCAGAACAATAAAAATCTTAAAAGTTATGAGGCACCAAATACTTTACATGACTACAAAGAAATATGGGAAGTCATTTTAGATTTCATTAAAAAGGATTAGAGAAATATGGGTAGAACCCCTTGATATGAAACCAGCTAAATCAGATATCACAAGTAAACAACTATGTGGAGGGCTTTATTGTGATAATTTATTTATGCATATGTGATATGGTATTATTAAAATTTTTAAAAAGACAGGCATATAATGTAGTGGGAGACAAAAATAGCCTCTTCATTTTTAATGGAGAATATAAACTGAAGTGATAAAGCAAAATAGTTGTGGTAGAAAAGAAATATTAAGGAAAATATAAAATAATGTTAGACTCAGAGAGCAATATTTCTGAATTGAATGTCTTTAGAGAAAGAAGGAAGTGTGGTTGGATGAGGCACTAAAATGTAATGAAGAGGACAAGAATATGCCCCCCAAAATATCATTTTGGCATATTGATTACCTTGAATTAAAGTAACTTAAGAAACAGCCAATGTAAAAAGAACACTCTGACTGCCCACCCCTACCCCTTTTCTCTTCGGTTAAGCAGGAAAGAAATCTCCTATGTGAAAGTTACCCTCCAACCCAACTGCTCATTAGTAGATGAGTGGATAAAAAAGCAACATTTACACAATGGAATACTATGTATTATGCTAATCAAAATAAGCCAGTCAGAGAAAGACAAGCATCACATGATCTCACTCATACTTGGAATCTAAAGAATAAAAACTGATGAACAAAATAGATCCAGAGGCACAGAAGCATGGAACAGACTGTTGAATTTCAGAGGGAAGGGGAGGGTTAGTAGGAGAATGGGAAGAAAGAAAGTATATGCTTATATGCATAGCCCATAGACACAGACAATACTGTGGTAAAGGCCTGGGGCAGGGGTAGGCTAGAAGGGGTTAATGGGGGATAAAGGAGACCATCTGTAATACTTTCAACAATAAAGATAATTTAAAAAAATAAGAAATGTACCTCCCTATACCAAGAGGGTAAAGGGCATCCTTATTACCAGAGATTGGTAAGTTGGGGCCAACAAGGCTGTATAAATAAAACTTGCTACTTCTTCACTAATTTACTCCTCCATGCCCAAAGCCCTTTGTAGTGCCAATCCTTCACAAATTTTTATTTTGTCTAAAACCTACCTGCGTTGGTTATTTCTTTGAGTCTAATATTTTTATGGTCTTCTGTGTATGAAACTAAATTTGTTTTTCGCCTGTTAATCTGTTTTATGACAATTTAATTATAGACCAGCAGTCAAAGAACTTAGAGGAGAAGAAGGAAAAAGTGTTTCTCCCTTACAGCAATTAAGTGAAGACCAAGTTGCCTTATTGGGACCCTTGAACATGCTGGGAAGAAACTCTCTGATCTGGAAAAGTGATTAAGTGAATTGAAAAACAAATCTAAATCTGAAGGATGACAAAGTTATAATTTTAAAAAGACACATAAATAATAATAAGTTTACAAGGCAAAGTCAAGAGTAGTCAGCAGAGGGAACATAAAGATAATACCCTTGCCAAAAAAAAAAAAAAAAAAAAAAAAAAAAGCAAAAGAAATGGGGCAGAGATTAATAAGATGGGAAACAGTGGGGAAGAACCGATGATTTAATGAGCAGGTAGTGGTGTAAGGACAGGAGAAATATCTTTGAGTTAGTCTAGTATTTCCCAAAGATTCTTTTCAGTGGGATGCAAGATGAATAGGATATTTTTAGGTGTTCAGCGTAAAGAAAAAGGGTCTCTGGCCGGATAAGTTAATATGGGTTATGTAGGTTTCTTCATGCAGGGCTTTATCAGAGCCTTTTTATGTACTTTGGAGTGAATATCTAAAAGAAGAGTAGAAGAATAAAAAACATAGCCTTTTACCAAAATAATTTTTCAGGGAATGATGTGGGGGTGAGAAACTCATATTTTTTTAATGAGTTTCTGACATTTCAGAAAGACTCAGGAAACAGACCCACTGATGAGATAAAATTTCACCCTGCCTACTTTTTGGCCCTAAGGAAAATGTTCCACCATTGATCATAGCATTATCATGGAACTGTAGAACAGATCCTTCATCCTCTGGTACTCCCACACCCAGACTTCAATAACACCATGGCCACTGGGACAAGATCTGAAAGTAGCTCTGAATGTCTAATATACCTCCAGTTTCCCACTTTGGCATGTGAAGTCTCGTCATTTCCATTCACCATCTATACTGAGTTCCTTCCTTGTCCATATATTTCTATTTTTCTTTGTACTCCTCTACATCCTAGCGATTATCCTATTAAGCCTTATTGTATTAATAAATGTAACTAATGTGTCTAAATGCAGGACTCAGTCTCACATCACTAACAACAAAACTATTTTTTCTAGTTTCTCAGAGTTATATTTCCCCAAAAAAATGTATTGCCTTGACGGGTGGAGGAGGGAAGAAATGAAAGGCGGGCACCATCCTAGGAGCCCCATTGAATAAGAGATGAAGGTTTTGCAATTGAAACATGTCTCCTTTTTCAAATGAGGCTGAATTCCATCTCGGTCACCTTTGGCCTTTCCCATTGTCTCTTTAAATGTCATGTCTGCCTGCATCACTCAATGTTTTGCATAGGTCAAGATGTTTTCCCAGCTCATCAAGAGGGATGAAGTTTTGGGCACTGAGGATTCATCATCTCTGTAGATGTTCAAAGTGCTCAGTGTTAGAAAGAAAAGCCACAAAGAATTGCCTTTAGAGAACAGTGAAAATCCACTAACCCAGGAATTTAGCCCTAAGAAATATTTTGAATGCCATCCTGGGGACCCTTTACTGTCATCAGAGGATGAGTTAGTGAACATGTGGTTAGTGAAAACCACTTGTTAATGGTTGACTGACTTGTGTATGGTTACTTTCTTTTTGCCCTTAGGCATAAATGTCCATCAGGTATGCACATGCAATGCTGCAGAAGCTGATGGAAGATCACTTTATTGGATGAGAGGTTGAGCAGCAATTCTACTGCTTAGTCACTAGGTGAGTGAATGGAAGATTGGTCCCAGGACCTTTGAGGATGCCAAAATCCACAGGTGACCAAATCCCTTATAGAAAATGCTGTAGTATTCACATATAACTTACATTTGCATATAGCCTACAGCAGAGTGTGCCTGCATATCAATGTATTCATGTGGATTCAGTGTAGTTTTTGGCAGATGGCAAATTCATGTTTTGCTTTTTGGAAATTTCTGGAGTTCCCCCTCACTCTCCACAAAAAAACAATATTTTCCATCCTTGGATGGTTCCCCAATAGGAAGGACTGGTTGTATTGCTAAATTCATATAAGACTCCATATCTTGTATGTGTTTCAGTAGGAAAGTTATCCTCGAATCCTTTTCACCTCTCCATAAAAACTTGTAATTGGTGTGTTGTTTAAATCATAGTCTGTTTTGTTTGCTCAGTTAACTCTCCAAGGATATCTATTTTGAGAAGAAATAGCAAGAATAGGAGGCAAAAGTTGTGCCTAGAGAATTAATCTAAGAACCCAAACAGAATCCTTTCCAGAGGCAAGAAAACTGACAGAAAATGATGGGTGAGACATAGCTTGCTGTCAGAGTAATCATCTTTAGTTGTGGGAAGGGAGGTAGAGGGTGAGAATGATCACCATTAGATGGAACAGGTATCATGGAGAACTCATTTCTGGGAGTACATTTTGATGGAGATGCCTCATCAACCACCAAATCTCTCTGCAGCTTTGCAAGGGTCATTCTGCAAATGGCCACTGCATTCCAGATTTCATCATTTCGCATTTGCACCTTGCAGCTTTTAAGGGCCATTAGAACCTAAACACTGCCCCATCAAAGCTGGACCTATAAGGAATTATTGCCAACAGCCAGAAAGCCCATGGAAACCTCAGATTTCAACAGTTCTTGGATAGGTAAATACTTTTGCTTCTGAGAGAAAACAATGATCTGGAAATTCTGATGCTCTAAAATGCTGTGTCCGTGAACAGTTGAAAATTTAACATTGATTCCTATAACAGTCTTATGCTAGTGCCCCTGTCTCTTGAATATCTGAGTCCTCGTGGTTTGAAATTTTTGAATAATGCCAGCCATTAAAATTAAGGCTAGTATTTATTGCTCAGTTCTTACACAGAGATTCCCAGATTCACAGTGAGATATTATTTCCCTTGGAAATGCTTTCTGTCCCTGCTGGTTACTGAATGCAATCAGATAGCCTTGTGTGGTCTGGCATACCAATTAGAGGCCTCATCTGGGTTACATGTGATGTCTTCCCTCTGAAGCTCAATGGCACATCTGCACATGAACAGATACAGAGAGAAGAAAGCCCAAATCCCATAAAAACCTGGAGACTATTTCTTTCCTTAAAATTACATGTGTACATTTACTGAAGGCGGAAGGCAAAATAGCCATAAAGCATGAAGAATAAAAGAAGATTAATGAGGAAAAGAATCTGACAACAATATTTAATTAGAATGCAATGGCCTGGCCCTATTATCTTGTATTATTATACATCTTGTCATTAACCAAATCTGTAGTTAAACTGTGGGCATTTGTCTTCATTATGTAGGAAAATGGTGTAATGAGCAGGTTCTAAACAAGGAATAACTACCCTGAAAATCATGGCAAACCAGGAGAATGGTAAATATTTATATTTTAGGGTCTGGGAGCTAGATCTCAGCTTTGTTTTGAGAGATGAAGCAAGAGAAATTCTTCTGTGTTTAAAATTGTGGGTGGATCCATAAAACCAACGTGTCTTAGAGCATGACAATTAGTGAACTTGGCATCCCCAGGCCCAGAGCCCTGAATCTGCTATAAACTTGACATGAGACCTTTTGAAATGTAGCTTCCTCATCTGTCAGATGTGATGAATCTCTATCATCTCGAAGGTCCCTTCTGGTGCTAACAGTCCATGTTCCAGAACATGATAAGAATTGTTCATTCTTGTTTGGGGTCTAGTCTGACTGATTTTCAGGAAGCCATTCTTTATTCGTTCATTTGTTTATTCACTATACCTTAAGTGAATGTCAATAAAATGCAAATTGGTATTTCAAGTATGAATGATTCAGAGATCAAATTCCTGTCCACAAGTTATTCCTGTGGTTTTCAGTCCCAACTGCACATTCCATCAAATAAAAAAAAAATTTAAAATCCTAATGTCTGGGCCTTGGCCCCAGAGATTCTAATTAAATTGGTTTGCCATAAGGATTCATTGTAAAGTGCAGCCCAGCTTGAGAGATTCCTGGTCTAAAAGTAGATGCAGAAATTACAAAAGATTATTCTGCAGGGTTAAGCATGGTGTCTCTTAATGAAGCCTTTTTAAATCACTGAGCAAACTAACAGAGTATGGAGAAAGTTCTCCTGCAGGAAGTAACATTTGAGGTCATTTTTATTTTTATGGTTTTTAAAAATATCTATTTTTATTTATTTCAGAGTGGAAGGGAAAGGGAGAGAGCAATAGAAGCACAAATGATAAGAGAGAATCATCAATTGGCTGCCTCCTGCATGCCCCTCACTGGGGAAGAAGCCTGCAATCAGGCATGTGCCCTGATGGGGAATCAAATCTCAACCTACTGGTTCATAGTTCCATGCTCAACCACTGAGCCACACTGTCTGGGCCTTTCTTCAATTTTAGAGAGTAGTTAAAAGTTAAGCTGGCTGAGAGGAAAAACAAATGTATTCTTGGAAGAGAGAACTGTGCATAGTGATGCAGAGACATGAGAGGGCTTGAAAATGCCGAGTCCCCAGAAGTCCAGTATCAGACGTAGTTTAGGAACATTAGGCTCTTTGTTTCCCAGTATCCCTTAGTTTAGGGAGAGATGTGGCTACCCAATTAGCCACAACATTATTCAGTTCCCTGGCACCCAGATATGGCCATATAACTAAATTATGGACAATAGGAATGTGACTAGAAATAATATAACAATGTCTGAGTCTCATCTTCAGGAAATAATCTGCTTGCCCCCACTTCCTTTTTTCCCTTCCCATAAGCCAAAATACTAAAATAGTGTACCAGCCATGTTGATCAACAGCATCCCATGGAGTGAGATCAATAAAACAGAAGCAATCCCTTCTGAGAATGGTACCTGGTTCACCCACCAGCTTAGACTTATACCTCAAGAGAGAAATACAATTTTATGTACTTGAGCTCTTATTGATAGTCTTTGGTACAGCTGTATAGACTGTTCTCTAATTAATATACTAGAAGCTTACTTTCTTGCCAAAAATATAATCATAATACTTTTGGAGGGGTAGCTTTTATAAACTTCTGCTTTTGTAGGAAGTACATCATGGGATTTTTGTAAAATCTTAGTAGCAGAATGCTCTGAATGACCATTTTTCACAAACCTCCCACTTGCTCTCAATACAGTTTTAACTAACATGTGCTGGTATTTCTAAATACCTCAAAATTATAGATATTATTCATTCTATAACCAAGTCTGTTTTTAGTCAATTAAGACCCAATTATAATTACCAAGTATTGTTGGGATAGGGCTGGCAAAGGCCTTTAGGGTAATATCCTGGAATATGATTTTAGTGTGCAATTCCCAACCTTCAGGGTAATACAAATCCTCAGACACTTTATTGGGTTTTGACTGAGAATATTTGCAGGAGCAATTTCCAAGGGAACATTTAGGTGATATGCCTCAGGAGGCTGCAGAGCTAACTGCAATCTCAGATCCCCAGGGGAAGGAAATCACCAGTGGGAACATGACTATTACTGGAGAAATAGATCTTCCTGACAGGACATAAATCAGAAGCTCTGACCAGACATGGCAATGAAAATGCCCTTGCTTGTTATATGAGGCCAGAGGTGTTAACATTGTCAGGACAGGATTGAAAATAAAAGCCCCACAAAAAACAAAAAACAAAAACTGGTTTGAGTTCCAGAGATCTCCCATCTACTTCACTCTATGTCATTCATAGACCTCTTAACAAACACTGGACAATTGATGAAGTCAGTCAAGTGAATTGTGCAGCCTGTATTGTCAACTGTATTGCCACCTTCATTTCTCCAGGGCTAAGTGCCCTCGTTCAGTCTTGCCCCTAGAACTACATCAGAGTTGAGGAACCTTTCCCTTCCCTATTATCTCTAAGTCTCCAATTCTTTCCGTCTCTTTTGCCGCTGCCCTGATTCATATCGTCCATACCATTTTATCTGAGCAACAGCAGCAAACCACTGGCTACTAACTTGTCTTCCATTCTCCCTTGGTTATCTTTACTCTAACTTTATATTATATCCAGAGACCCTTCAAGAGCACAAATCCAAATGATGCTATTTCTTTGCTATATGCCTCCTACATCTTCCCTTTGCCCACCATATCCTTTTAGGGACCAGGTCTGACAATCTCCCATAGCTCCATTGGTCTTACTTCTCATTCTTCTTCACATAGATTTGCAGATACATGGCTTCCCCGTGCCTTTGAGAGTGGATGACACCATTTTTCATTGGCAAGGGGAAGGGGGAGGAGACACTATAGCCTCTCAGGGTAGTTCTGAGTCCATAGTTCCCACTCTGCTTCTATTTGCCACAACTCTTAAGGAGCAGCGGTTCTATATGGTTCATGTGGCCAAAGAGTCAAATTGCTGTTAGTATATTTATAACTGGCTTCTCTCTATTCAAAATACTTCTGCTCCCAGGGTAAGAGACCAGAATGGCTGTGCATGGTTGTTATAATGCAATTAGCAAGTTTATGTGGTAAGATTCTTAGAAGCCCTAAGAAGTCTCCTCCCAACACACACACACACACACACACACACACACACACACACACACATTATTTATAACTAGAGGCCCATTGCACGAAGAGATTCATGCCATAGGCCTTCCTTTCCTTGGCTTCCAGCACCAGTTTTCCTCTGACACCTGGGACCCAGGCTTTCACTTTGGTCAGTCTGCTGTCACCATCTTTGGCCTTCTAATTTGCATACTCACTCTGATTGGCTGTAGGCATAGGGGAGGTATGATCAATTTACATGTTTGTCTATTATTAGGTAAGATACCTAGGATGCTAATTGAGAACATTAATGAGGTGAGGTAGTGTTAAAAAAGAAGATGGAAGAGAATAGGACTGAAAGGTGATTGAAGTGACAAGACAAACTTTGAAACATTAAATACTTCACAGTTTTGTCAAGAGCTGGCCTGGAGCATAGGCAATTATGGTCTATAGCCAAAATTGGTTGGGCTTTGGTGGTCTGTGGATCAAAGACTGCAAGGTGTTTAACATTTGTAATAGCCTATGTGGAAACTTGCTAAGGAATTGGGATTCTTGGTGACTGGTTCTCTTTCTTCAAATCTCTTGAAAAATGAGGAAGATGTTGAAATGCAAAGAGCACTAAACTGAGAATCAGAAAAAAAGAAATGGAATTCACTGCCAGTTTTCCCATTTATTACTTGGGTGCCAGTAGGTAAGTTATTTAACTTCCTGAGTCTCAGTTTCCTTAATGGTAAACATGGGAACACAAACACCTCCTTACCAGGCTACCGTGAGTCTCAATAATATAAAGATGTTCAATTACCAGTATCAAACCAGCACATAGAGCTGATCAACAGATACTTTATCTCAAACTCTCTGAGCATTAATCAGATCTATGGTAGAAGAATTATTTGCCTTGTCTCTCAGGGCTGTTAGGATCTATCATTAAGTAATGTGCATTGAAAGACCATTGTATAGTTCAAAGGACATAAAAAGCAAGATTTTGCAGTTGTTTATTAATTCTTATGATTCTTATCACAATTATTTATGGGAACTTGAAACAATATTTTTTCTTTTAAAAGGTTAATAATCCTTAGTCTAAGAAATGCAAACACCTGGTTCATAGGCAATACATGTCACTCCTTGGAGCTAAACCACCCATACTGACAATAAAAAAGAAAAACAATGCCAGAAAATGCCTTGACAGTGTCCTGGGAAGGAGCATGAATGGAGAGTTGGTAGATTTGAATTTGGTCTTTGCTCTACAGTTTTTGGCTCTCAGATGAATGGTGAGATCACAATATAGCCTTACTCTTATATGATGGTATTCAACATCCAGTGAATTTCTACTCCATCTCTAAGCCCAGCTCAAGCAGCACCAATTTTATATGGGTTTGATTCATTTTTCTCTCTACTCCCACAGCACCCCCATGTTTATCTCTAGTCATGCAGGTATTATACTACACCATACTCTATCCACCTACCCATCCTCCCATCCACCCACCCACCCATCTATTTATTCACCATCCATTATTTAATAAATATTGTCTGTCTTTTCTGAGCTGGGCACTGTGCTAAGTACTGAAGCCATACAATTGGTTCATTCATCTATTTCTCCCACTAGAGTGAGTTTTGTGACCTTTTTTTAAAAAAAATGTTTATGTTCTTGGGGCTTAGCCTAAGGCCTAATACATAATAGACACTCAGGAGATGGTATAGTGTGGTGATTAAGAGCATGGCAAGTTCTGCACAAACATTAGGTTTAAGCCTTAAATCTCATTTTCCTCATCTGTGAAAATAATAACTACTCTATATTTACTGTAAGGATAAAAACAAGATACATAAAACACTTAGAAAGGTACCTGGGATCTAGTAAATGCTATAGAAATGATAAGCATAATCATAATTGGTCAATTACTTGGGCTTATATTCTTAGGCATAGGGGACTTGCTGATCACAATGGATGGGGCAGTTCATGGGTCCTTATCCTCATTTTTTTATTCCTCTCTCACATCCCCACCCCACCCCCACTTACCCCTTACCACCAAAGCCCCACGACCACATACACTTACAGTAGCATTTTTCTGGGTCTCTTTTACCCAGGAGCTATGCTGGGGTATAGAGTTAGCTAAGGTCTCTGACGGGCCTTCCCAGTACCAGGTGTGATCTGTCCAATTCTTAGCAACTTTGTCTCTCTTTTCTCAAATCAAGAATTTACCATGTCCCAAGGGATAAAACTCATATCTGAGCACAAAACACTTCACTTTAAAAGTTATACTGAAACTGTCTGGCCTCAAACAATGTTCCATTCCCTGGGATTAATGTGTCTTTTCATAACTGCTGATCAAATTAAGACTACAATGTGAGGAAGCAGACAATGGCAGAAAGGAAGCTACAAAGTACAGAGAATTCTTCCCATCCCTCCACCCCCTACATAGCCAACCATACAGTGCTCAAAGCTAAAATACAATGAAAGGGAAAGAGAAAGAAAGGGACCAAACTGATCAGGTGTTGGTATGTAGTTCATAAAATCAGTTTAACTGAAGCTTTAAAAAAAAAAGTGCTGTAGAGGTTCCTGTGATTAGATTTAAAAATTCATCTTCTAAGATAGAATTCGTGTTGTCACTCTGCTGCCCCCTGTCCTTCCTCCAAGTCATCCTGATGCTGGGTCAATAGACTCTGAATCTGTCTCCCACTCCACAATTCCAGGGTCACCAGGAAGAATTTTAATAATAAAGGCATGAGCTTTAGGTCAATTAGATCTGGTTTCCATTCCAGATCCATCCCTTTGGAGTTAGGTGGCCTTGGGCAAGTTTTTTAACTTCTCTGAACATGTTTTCCCATCTGTAAAGTATGTATAATAACCCCTACCTCACAATGTGGTTATGAAGATTGCATGAGATATAAATTGCCCAGCACATAGTTGCTAGTTCCTTTCTCCTTGACACCTGAAGTGTCACTTTCATTTTTGTTTTGATCTTGAAAATATAAAAGGATATTTTGAAAAGGATAACTATGAAAAGAATAACTCATTAAGCTATTATCAGTCATTTATCCCTGAACAGATTTCAGATTATTTTTTCTCAATACAGGCTTTTACAGAGGAGAGGAGGAATAGATGAAATACAAAGTCAAAGTGGGATCTTTGGGAGAAGATGCCTCTAGAGTATGGAAGAATTAAAAAATCATGATACTAGGAGCCCGAGACAATTATACCTACTTTAAAAACATCAATGCCTAGTATTTCCTTCTTTCCTCCTCCCTCTCTCCTACCCCTTATTTTTTAATTTTTTTTTAAACATATTTTATTGATTTTGTACAGAGAGGAAGGGAGAGAGATAGAGAGTTAGAAACATCGATGAGAGAGAGAGTCATCGATCAGCTGCCTCTTGCACACCCCCCACCGGGGATATGCCCGCAACCAAGGTACATGCCCTTGACGGGAATCGAACCCGGGACCTTTCAGTCCCCAAGCCGACGCTCCATCCATTGAGCCAAACCGGTCTCGGCTATTTTTTATTTTTTTAAGGATGTTGCAAATCATATGGTCACATTCTACCAGGAAGCAAGTGAGAAGTCTAAGAAAAATTATCTGTTCCCTATATACAGGATTGAAAGTGTCCTGGGGTTCCTGGACAACTTGCAAGTGATTAGAGGAGAAACATATATAAACACACACACACACACACACACACACGTGTGCATGCAACATGATATATGACTTCACTTATCAAGCTCTCACTACATACCAGATCCTTATGAACATTATAATTTAATTAATTCTCAAAACTCAATTATAAATTAGATTTATTTTAATTAAAATGTTCAAAAATTTAATTTAACAACCCAATACAGAAAGGAGAATATATTGAACTATAGTAGAACTAAGAAGTCTGAAGCTATAACAGGATTCGGAGACTTAAATCTGGCTTTCCCCAGTTCCCTTCCTTTACTGTCTGTTGGGTTCATGCTTGGGCAGGCTTTCTCCAAAGCATCCAGCAACTTCACATCTAATTCCTATCAATTTAGTTACTCCAGCTCTAAACTATTTCTTTTTTTTTTCTTCAAAAAATTCCCTGAAATCTCTCTAGCTGGAGTTTCATCACCACAGCCTGTGTCATATGATCAAAGGTAGCAGTGTTTTGAAAGTTGAGGTACAGACATAAACTTGGGATAGAAAGTGTGGTCCAAGGTCTGTTAACAAAAGAGTAGAAATGAATGCTCAGGTTGGTGAAAACAAAAAAGCTCGCTCTAGTATTCTAGGAGGTAAGAACGATTGTCCTTGTTTTAGAGGTGAAGAAATTGAGGGTTAAAGAGATTAAGTAACCTGCTCAAGGTCACAGAGCTGGCAAATGAGAGAGCCAGGACTTAAGCTGACATCTACCAATTTCGGATTTTCTGATCTTATCCAATACACTGCTGCATAAACTAGAGGTTAACACTGGGTGAAGCCACTAAGTGTTAGATTGAGTTTCTAGATGGAGAAAATTCAGTTTTGTTTTTAAAGAAAATATAAAATGAGCATTCCTTTCCCTTCATTTGATCCACCTCCCTCTCATTTATTTTACTAGACAGATAATGGCTCTGCCTGTCTATACTTCTTAACAGGCTGAGCCTCTATGCAAATAAGTTCTTATTAGTAAAGTTGAGGACATATTTATCTGCTTCCAGCTTTTAAAAAAAAGGAAACAAGAAACTCTCAGCAATGTCAGCCTTGTCAAACTGAAATGTCTGGAAATCTGTGTGTCAGCCAGGTTCCATGGTGGGGATGGATTTATTTATTTATTTTATTTCTACATTTGTGTTAAGGTCAGTGTATTCATTTCACAGTAGGGAAGGGTGAATTCTGACATTTTTATAGGGGTGATTGATTGGTTTGTGTCCATTTATGAGACTCAACATGGCAAGAGGTCACGGCTAATGGAAGAGGAGGGGGGAAATAACTAAAAACAGCTATTTTTGTCAGAAGCCTTTCTATCACCATTTTGGAACTGCCCAAAAATGTTGGACAAGGACACAGATCTGAGAAGACAGAAAGGTATCTGACACACATTAATTAAAATACAAAGGGAAGCACATAGACAAGGATTTCATTTAAAATGTGCATCCCAGCTGTCTTGAGAAAGAATTATCCATCTCCTCCAAGTCTCCTACCCCTTACTGATGAGTCTTCTGTGTTATCCCCAAGAAAGCATTACAGAATAATAAAATTCTTACTTTCCACCTACACTCATAAGCTCCATGTTTCAAATTACCTGTACCTTATTTTGGAGAGTGGGAGCATTCCTCAACCCCAGATTAACTCTGTGTGCCTTGGCTAATGAGAGCATTTTTAACTGTGCACACAGTGGTTGTCTTCCTAGCTAGACTCTGAGTCTGATGAGGCTTAGCATTGTCTCCCATGTGCCAAGCTTAGGACATATAGTTTATAGTAGGCTATTTTGCAGTGGTCTCAGCCTATCAATAACCAATATTGAAGCTGAACCAGCCTTGTTGTTCTTATTATGACTGCAAGATGCCCTTTAGCAAGAACCATCAGGAAATTACACAGCATACCTGGGGCTACATAGTGAGGTCATACATATATATTATAGAGAGAGAGCTCATGGACCTGTGCCTGTGGTTATTTTTTCATTGGAATCAGGGAAGGGGGCCAGGGTTTCTAGGGTTCACTATTAAGGCTTAAGCCAGGCACTTACATTACAGTATTTTGTTAAAACCACAACATCAGGGCTTTCATTTTATAGGCATTATTTGTTGAATGAATGAATGGTTTTTGGGTCATTCAATGTCTGCCTTCTGAGCTGTAGCATAGAGCCATGTTTTTCATTTTGAGAAGCTCTACCTGATATTACTCAACCACACTCTGGCATAAATGAGAAAAGGAATTCTTATTAAATAGACAAACATTTTAGAGAACCCATAGAACCATGATACCAGTGCCTCTTTGGTTAGGATATTGCCAAAGAATAAGTAGAAGTAATGAGGTAAGCTTAGTGTGTTGTTATGTTACTGCTCTGAACACTGATTCCTTCCCTTCTCCCCAGAGATGAGAGCAAGTTTCATCTAACTTATTATCCTTATAGAGTATTAATAGGGATTGTGAACATTTCACTGGAAATCACTTTGCTATAAAAATAGAACACCTATGTATATGATTTGCCACATTTTTTCTGTGATGAATTCAACTGTCCAACCCCACGGAAGCTTCTATGTTGACTCCAGAACTACTGATTTCTGTGAACCTATGTGCATTAGTCTTTGCTTCAGAGCATTTGAAGTCAGAAGACCTCTGTGTGAATATCAACATAGGTCACCTCAAACCCTAAGGGTGACCATCCAAATGGTGATGGTCCCAACTTTGAACATCCCATGATTTCAATTATATTTCTGTGGAGTCAGGAAGAGGAAATCACATGATCCCATTGTCCCCACAGGCAGTTCCTGGGATAGTTAATAAGTTACATTGTCCAGGGATTCACTGGAGTAAATTATGCCTAGAAGAGTAGCCTCAAATGTTGCATTTTCTTTTTGGGGATTTATTTTTCTTCTATTATAAAGGGATAACTTAATGAACTTAAGTATGTTCCCTGACTGTCCTCTTACCACTTTCTTTCCCAAAAGAAATTCTGGTTTTATGGATCAGTATTTTCCCCTCTTCTGTTTGTTGTTTTCCTGGGTAAAATGAAAAGAGGTAAACAGTCACAAGTCCCATATCCTGGGCCATTGCCCATAGAGGAAAAACGATCACTAATTAGCACCTTAGTGCAGGCCTGTGGATAGGCTGCTGTGTTTTGTGGGAGTTTTTTTTTTTTTTTTAACTGCTTTCATCCCTTTGGCAAACATCCCTGAAAGGCTAGTCATAAATGCTAATGAAATCTCAATTTCTGTTGGAAGATGCAGTCCCAGAACATTTGAAAGCTTAAAAACTCTCTTTGCTGTGTAGTGCATTGTCATCTATATTAATATACTTTTGAAACCTGCTTTTTTTAAAAATATAATTTAACATCTATTTAAAGAGGATTCATCCCAAAATAAGGCATCCCCTATGACATATCTCATTTTTACACCATCAGCAGGAACAACTCATTCTAATCACCTGGTATGGAATACATTATCTTTATCCGTGGAGTTTCAAGGTACTTTGGTGATAACAACTGCACAAATACATATGTGAGTAGATACAAACTTTCAGTCTCTCAGGAGGAATATAAATATGAAAATCTAAAAGAGTTTTATCAACTCTTTCAAGTGCTATGCTTTCTTAGAGTTACAGTTTTGATGAAATGCAGCACTCACCCAGCCCCAAAAAACTGAATACCAGGAGCAATCAATATAAGAAATTGCAACACTTTGTATTTAATACTAATCTTCTCAATAAGAAGGTCAATCTACTTTCTGACCCCTAGCAAAAAATGTCAAGGGTATCAGGCCTAAACTTCATGGATCCATTTGAAGCCCTATGGAGAAGGTGAAAAATTTAACCTAGCTCACATTGACTAGGAAATTGACTACACACTCTCTGAAGAGCGGATTGCTCTTGGTTACTTCATCATTTTTAATTCCAGCTTACTGGTCTATTTTAATTTTGTGGTTATTGTTGCTTTCACACAGCTCTATTCCCTCCCCTTTTCTGTGAATACACACTGGTATCTGATGCTTCTATATAGAGTTGCAGGTCTTGACAGCATTTCCCATCACAGTGTGAGAATTTTCTATTTTCCCAGGCCCTTGAGATCAGCTATCTTTTGTGAGAAGGAGGCTTTTAAAAGACAGCTCAAGTGGTGGCTGAGCCACTCTTTTTTTTAAGTGTGGCGGCTGGGCCCACCAAGGAGTCCACACATGAGCTGCCAACCACAGCATTAGCCCAGCTATGGAATAGCTTGTTTTGAGAAGTCTGGCTTAAGCCTTTGGAAGTAAAAAGACTTTTCAATGTTACCTGTCCCTGGGATGAGCCAGAGTTATCATTCAGAGAGCATAGGAGGCCCAAGCTAAGAGAAAAACTAACAAAACTCATTTTAATTGAGCAGTGGAATCCCACTGCATAGCAGTTCTAACGAGGTCAGACAAATGCAGCCCTCCTTTTCTGGCCTTCTGCTACTTCCTTGGTTTATTTATACATTCAATCACAACAACAGCAATTTGAACACTTCTCCTTTTGAGACATCGATGCCAGGGGTAGACTTCTGAGCAAGAGTGTCTGCATATCAGTCAACAAGATTGTTTTCCAGGTTAAGTAAGGAGAATGTTGTCATGTGTGTAATACAAGAGAAAACCATTATGCAAAATCAATATCTCCTTAAACACAAATTACTCTAATTAGGTTGGGACAATAAAGAGACTGATCTGTGAAGAAGGGAACAGGCTTATTGCGATAATTACTTATTCTCTCAAAATAATCTTGCACTAGGTGAGTCAAGATATTATGGAAGCTTTCCCTATACTCCAGAGATAATTTCCCTCTACTCCTCAGCTTTTTGGGCTGCAGCAGAAGTGTATGTGTCATAAGAAGACTATTAGAGGTGGCCTAGGAATTGGAAGCTGAATTAATATGAGCTCAGACTAGTCCTTAAAGGCTGCTATGATAACCTGGAGGATAGTGGACTAGGGGCATTCATTGCATGATTCTGTGGGAAGCAATGCATGGAAAAAATATCAGTATTATTTTTGGCTTAGGTTACAGTAAAATTAATCTTCATTTCATTGTGCTGAAGACTGGAAGCAAAAACAATGCCTCTATCAGAAGCATTACTTTCTTCACAAAAACACTTTGGGATAAAATATTTGTTTTATTTCCACTGAGAGACTTTTGAGTTTGTTGTGAATAAGAAGCAATCTGATATATGCAATAATGAATTCCAAAAAATCTGTATAATAAAAGATCATTACTACCTTTTCTTGCTTATGAAGAAAAACCTAATGAAAATGATATTAATGTTAAAGCCTATATTTTAGGAGTGTCTGTAACTCTGTTCCCCAATGGGAATAATAAATGTGTTTTTAGCTGGAGGTTAAAACATTTAAAGTTCTCCAAAATCCAAAGGGAAATAACACATGACAGGTCCTTGGCATGATGGTTTGGCTGATGGAATGAAATGCTATCCTGACTATAGCCTGTGGAAGCAGAAGAGGCTCCAGCATGGATGTTAAGAATGCCAGATATTTGATCTTGGTCTCGCATAACATAAAAGGAACAAGAAAGGAATAGTAGATTGGAAGAAGGCTAAATGCTATAGGCATATATTTATACTTGAACATGGATATGGTAGGCAGCTTCTGAAATGGCCCCTAATTATCTCCACATCCTGGGTTTCTGCTCTTGTGTAATCTCCTCCTCTTGAGTGCTATGACTCAATTCTAATGAATAGTATGTGTTAGAAAGGATGGCATATTATTTCCAGAATTGGTTTACAAAGAGATGGTGACTTTTGTCCCACTTGCACTCTCTCTCTCTCTCTCTCTCTCTCTCTCTCTCTCTCTCTCTCTCTCTCTCTCTCTCTGGTATTGTGTGCTCGTTTGCTCCAGTGCAGCCAGCTACCATATTGGGAGATTCCCTTTGGCAAAGGGAGAAATTGAGGCCCTCAGTCCAAAAAGCATCAAGGAAACGACTCCCACCAACAACTTGTGGTTGATCTTGGAAACAACCTTTTCCCCAGTAGAGCCTTAAGATGATTACAACTCAGGTTGATCCTTTGATTACCTCCTGTGAGAGATACCGAGCCAGAGGACCCAGCTAAGCTGCACCTTGATTCCTAACTTACAGACAGTGTGATATAATGCATGTTCTTCTAAGTCACTAAGCTCTTGAGTGATTTTATACTCTGTTATTGATAATGAGTATAGTAGAGAACTAAAAATTCTATCAAATCAGGCTTTCCTTCCAGAATGACTCAAGCCTCACTATTTCTCTATTCAAAGGATAAAAACAATAATAACAATATTGTCTATGAATAGGAAACTCTTTGCCTAGAAACTCTCAGGCACTACACTTGCCTAGGGTCTGATTATGATCACTGTGGTGCTGGATTTGATTCTCAAATATTCTGTAACTTTTTGATGACTGTTAAGGCCAATAATCATATGGGTCATGGTGATTGAAAACAGTTAATACAGTTAGTAAAACATCTGTCTCGATGTTCTCAAAAATGTGATTATTGTTTCATAGTGATAAGAGCATTAGGCTAGCTCCATGAAGTTCAACTCAACAAGAGTAACTCAACAATTGAACACTTCCTGAATTATCTCCTTGACAAGTTGTATATCTTGTGCCTACCAAATAGAAGGCTCCATGCTAGGTCTCTGAGAAATAGCAAAATAAATGAAACCATTCCTGTCCTCTAAGAATGCCCAGGAAAATAAGGGAGACAGACCCATCTATAAATAACTCTAATATGATGATGAACCAAACAGAGTGAAGTACTCTTTGGCTACTTCTAAGTAAAAGATTACAGGAAGGAAAGTTTGGGGTGTTGTTTTATATAAGACTCTGGTAACTGAAACAACAAGGAGAAGTGTTTTTCACTGATGGGATTTAATTTTTCTGAGGGGAAATTAAATTGTAAGATGTTCAAATTTGGATACTGTTATTTTGCTAACATGATATGATTTGGGCCATGTTGCCCAATGATTTGACCCAATGTATCCAGTGTGATGACCACTTTGTAATCTCAGAAAACCTGGTTAAACACCAAAGTTGGTTGATAGTATGTATAGCCCCAGATAGGAAATACAATGAGACTTAAATATTGCCTAGGATACAGTACGATTTTGGAGCTAACTTAATTAATGTCTTTTTCCTCCTAGTTTTAGCAATTAGTGAGAGCAACAAGTGAAATGGCCTTGGTTATGATTCCTGGAGCTTGAACAAACAAACAAATGAAAGAACAAAAACAGAATTAAATTTTATGGGAATTTAGCTTTTCTGATATTATTTTTTTTCTCCAAGGCGGTAGTCAGCCCTTTCATGGACATTACACTTTGGCTATAAGTCCCCACAGGATAACAGAATAAAAAGATTAAGAATAGAAGAGCAAAAGTTAAATTTCTGCCCCTTTCCAAGGTTACGAGCTCACTCCTTTTTTAATACTGATCCTGTTGGTAGAATCACCGAATAATGATTAGATCCCACTTACTAGATGATAGGTATGTTTTGTGTTGAATTATCATTCATATACCTCAGAATCTTTTCTTCCTTCATATTTGTCTATGTCAGTGGTCGGCAAACTCACTAGTCAACAGAGCCAAATATCAACAGTACAACGATTGAAATTTCTTTTGAGAGCCAAATTTTTTAAACTTAAACTTCTTCTAACACCACTTCTTCAAAATAAACTCACCCAGGCCATGGTATTTTGTGGAAAAGCCACACTCAAGGGGCCAAAGAACCTCATGTGGCTCTTGAGCCGCAGTTTGCCGACCACAGGTCTAGGTGGCTGGGTTATAAGAGGTTTTTGAGCCAAGATCTGCCACAAGGGATCTCCACTGTCTTGAGCTACTTGGGAGTTCAATGGAGACTTCTTTGAGAGACACTCTTCTTGGGCCCAGGGAGAGCTAAGTTACAAGCTCCAACTAAGTATTACCATAGTTCTGAATTGGGGGCATAGGCCCAATTAATAATCAACATTTTTCCAATTTATGTGTTTGTTTGCATGTGTATTCCTTCAGAATTTCAAATCTGCTATCATAATGATGTATTGTGCTGTGGAACTTTAGGGAACAAGAAAGTTAACTTTGATGAGAAAATCTAAGAAGGCTTCATAGAGATATGAGGTGATTCTTAAGAATGGGTAAGAATGTGGTTAAGTGGATACATAGGTGAGGGTAGTCCACCCGACATGGCTCAGTGGTTGAGCATCAGCCTATGAACTAGGAGGTCGCGATTTGACTCCTGGTCAGGATACATGCCCAGGTTGTGAGTCGATACCCAGTGTGGAGTATATAGGGGGCAGCCAATTAATGATTCTCTCTCATCATTAATATTTCTATATCTCGTTTCCTCTTCTTTCCTTTCTGAAATTAATAAAAAACATTTTTTAAAAGGTCATAGCATTCCAACCTGTTCCAAGTTTAGGAAAATAGCAGCTCTGGTGGCCATGTGGAGAATGTATTAAAGCAGGAGACAGCTAGAGGTATTAGGAGGCAGTTATCAGAGTTTTGAGATGAACCTTGCAAGATATAAAGAATAATGCTATTATCAGAAAAATATGGCATGGAATATATCACTTTTTAAGAGAAGAGACATCTTAAAAACATCTTTTCAACTGTTTATTTTAAGATAGAGCATAAGCTAGAAGAACATGAACTGTGTTTAAAGTATTTTATCAGGCAAAGTGTGATAAAAGGAGATAAAGTGCTTGGAAACCTCCTTTGAGGAATCATATATAACCTATTCATACAGAAGAAAATACCAAGATGTTCAAAATGACTGAAAAACACTTCTTAAAATATTCACCTTAGAAGTAAAAATAGATGTGATTCTTCCATTACTGATTTTGGATTGTGAAGAACATCACTAAATGGAGATGGTGAAGCAGGGGGCACTGAGGATGAATGTACTGATATGCTCAAACCGGTCCAAGGGCATAGATGAATTTGTTGAATTGGTTTTGGTAATTTATTTTTATTTCTTGGCATTTTATTTGCCAGTGAAGATTCAGAGCTGAATAGTGAAAGGTTCCTATCCATGGAATCTTATATCTTCTGTATGTCACCTGGGAGAAGTAAGCTTTGGACTTATTTCAGGAGTTGAAGTGCATCATTTGTTAGAAAGAAATAGGTTACTCATTCCTCCAAGAAGAGGATAGATAAGTGGAAAGTACCATATTTTCCCGTGCAGAAAATGCTATTTTTTTCCCTAAAATCATTAGACTAAAATTCGAGCGGCGTCTTATACACAGAAGTCAGCTGAGGAGGGAATCATGCAGGTGCATAGCTGCTCATACCTTGTCAAACAGGCTTCTTCCAATCATAAGCCTTATTGTTACTGATGTCAGCTGATGCCATAATTGAAGGAGGAGATGAGGAGTGTGCAGATGCAACAGCAACTAGAGTGTTCTGAGCTCATAAAGATGTCAAAAAATAAAAAAGATAAATATTGGTAAGCGATTGTCTTACTCTGCAAAGTTCAAACTGAATGTAAGCTATGCAAAAGAGCATGGAAATAGAGGGGCAGAGAGACAATTTTGACCTTCTCCTCCTGAGTGTATGATCAGACAGTGGAGAAAACAAGAAGAAAACTCATTAAGATGCTAAAAAAAAAAAAAAGTCTTAAGAGGAAAACCAGCAAAATGTTTAAAATATTGATTTCTTCATTTGGGGTTGGAAAAGTGAAGGGCGTCTTATAAATGGAGACATCTTTTACACAGAAAAATATGGTACGTGTAGATGATTTTAGACATTCCCTGCAGGAGATGAAGTTTGGGGAAGAGTAGAGGCCAGATGTTCGCAGCTTTGATAGCCAGACTAAGGAAGCTGGTAGAAGTCTTAATAATAGGTAGGTGATCACAGGGCAGCACATGGTTGCCTTCTAATGAAATCTGAAGACTCCCACTTGAACTAAGATCATACTTTTTGAAATGGACCATTACTTTGCACAGATAATAAACTTTCTTAAACACAACTACTTAGAAAAGCTTATATTAATATATTAAACTGGCCTTCAATCATCCACACTTACTGACATTTAATATAACATAATACTTTTCTTCTGAGTTCAATTTCTCCAGAGTCAAGAGTTTTATGAAACCAGAAGATGACTGAAAAATTTTTTTAGAAGTCTAGGGTATTGCCAGAGAGGAACGCCTTGAGTTAGGTACTTCAGAAGGGCCTATTCCATAAAGAGAAAACAGATTGATAAGACTACAAAGAGGTACATGGGAAATGAACCAAAATTTGCAGAAAAATCTCCTTTAGAGTAGCAAAGATAAAGCAATAGCTAGGATTCCTCTCCACTTAGAATCATAGTTCTTAAAGAAAGTCAACATAGATGTTGCTGATTGACCTCTGCTACCTAATAATCAGAGGAACCAACTGATGAGTTGTCATCTCACTATAGGGCAGGCCAGGAAAGCTATTAATAATATTGTGCCTGACTGGAAGGTCAAGATAGAGAGTTGCAATATAAGAAAAACATATGAGTCTTCTGTTAGTATATATAGAATAGTGGTCATCAAAATATTTTTTAAAGGTCCATATATGAAATATTTTAGTGGGCCAAATGGCATCTGTTGCAAATAATAAAAACCTATTATTATAGTGTGAAAGCAACCAGACAACAAAAATGAATGAGCATGTTTGTATTCTAATGAGGCTTTATTTAAAAAAAAATAGAAGCTTAGCCAGATTTGACCTATAGGCCATAGTTTGTCTTATAAAATAAAGTAGTTTTCTGGTATAATAAATCAACCCCCCCCCAAAAAAAAAAAATGGAACTATGGCCAGGTTCATCAAATCCCAGACAATTAGTTAAGGTGAACTATCCAGAATCAAGATCAAATGTCAAAGTATCAGAGTGGGCAAGGATGACACAGACAGGTACCTTATCTGATACTTGTAGAACGTCTTGGTCAGAGTTCAGTCAGGCCAAGAGAAGATGGGTGAGGATGGACAGCTGGGGAACTCTCAAGATGATAGCATAAGAAGCTGGTAAGGAGGAGAAAAGACTCATTTTCTTCAAAGGGAAAATAGCATTTTACAAAGTAAACTGTAGAGCTAATGTTAAGTAACCTTCTTTACGGACAGACAGGGGCTGGCAGGTACGATATTTACTGGTCATTGCTTAACACACAAAATGGCATATGAGCTAGAGCATCCCATCCATCCTAACAGGCAGCAATTTGTCATATGCCTCTACCTCCCTCCGCCCTGGAATTCAGCCCCCTCACCAAAAGTGTCTTTATTGATATTCCACATGGTTAATTTGTTTCTAAATTTCTTCATGAAATTCAAATGAGCAGTTTGATTTGGGACGTTTCATTTCTTTTCAGAGAATGAGACTCGTTCATCTTTCATGCCTTTCTGCTTTGTATGCCAAATACAATCCAGATTGTCATTCTCTCATCAGAACCAAATACCATCTTGAAGTTGTTTATACTTATTGTTTAAATTAATTTTGATTCAGATGGTTTTTCTATCTCAAGTAAACAATGCACATTTAAGAAATTAAAGTCATTGTTTTTCCCACTGAACTAATTTTCTTTGTTCAGAAGATCACTTTGTTAAAAACTGTGATGTCTCAATACTTTCTATAATTTTTTTCAGCTAATTGTAGATGGAGTATTAAATAATGATCCACAACAAGAGTCCTAGTTCTAATTCTGCCAGTTTTCAATCCCAGATCAATACAAACTTTCACTTTCTCTGCCCCTACTCTGTAACTGCTGAGGGTAGCTAAAGAGAACCTCATAACCATGCTAATTGGCATAATCACCAATGGATGGTTTTCCAGACCAGCTGTGTTCACAAGCTCCTCAGCAATTTCTTACTTTGTCCATGGTCAGGGCCCTTTCTCATTCTCATTTAGCTGTTTCAAGTCACTACCCTTCTAGTCCATGCCAAGTTTCTTCAAAAATAAGTTCTACAATAGTGTTTCAGAGAGACATTATGTTCAGCAGAACCAGTTAATTATGTTAGCAAAAAAGGAGCTTGAGGACAAATGCTTTTGAGAAACACTGGATCAAACAAAAGGAGAAAAATAGCTCTTCTGCAGGTCTTCTAGGTGGGATTTTAAGGCTCTAAAAAGAGTCAAGATGTTTCCCTAATTTCCTGATGCCATAATCCATTTTATATCAGCTCATCTAGGGAACTTGTATTCCATGGTACACATATTGGACATATTTAGTTTTATTCCTAATTACTAGCTTTGTAAAATCAGTAATGACTTTCTAATCACCTCCAGTTAAGTATTTATAATTCTATTTTTCAATATAGCATAATGGTAAAACGCATAGATAGTGAAATCATATAGCCTAGGTTGGAATTCTGGCTCAGTCACTTACTTATGTGTGACCTGCAGCAAATTACTTAACCTTTATTTGTGTTAATATTATTATTTTAAATTGAAACAATAATTAAACTTATTTATACGGTAAATATTAAATGAAACATATAGAGAGTGTTTAGAACATAGGGGATGTTATAAAATGTTAGCTATTATAATTAAAATTTGATATAGTTAGCTTTGGGAGAGAAGAGACTATTATTCTTCATTTTTGTGCCCCCAATCTGCACAGTTCCTGATACAATATAAGAACAAAATAAGTGCTTGACAGTCATAATACCTACTGTTCTTACAGAGCTTTAAAATTTACAGCATATTTTTACATATATTAACCCATTTTCTACAAAGTCTTTCTAGAGGCCAGAATAAGAATTAAATATTCAAGACAGATAACTCTGGTTCGTCTGTCAGTCACTCTTCCAAAAATAAATAAATAAATAAATAAATAAATAAATAAATAAATAAATATAAAAGAAAGAAAAAAAATAGTGTTCCAAAATAAAAGCAACTGGTTCAGCTGGCAACTCACATACCAACATGCATACTTTTCTCTCAACTAATTGCCATTCTTTGTTATGCCACAGAAATGCTTTATCGGTATTTCTCATTTTGTCACACAGAATATTAAAAAGACATGTACTCAAGGGTCAATGTTTAATAAAGAGATTAAATTCTGCTTCTTCATTAAAAACATTATTAAATGAAGCTGGCTTTTGAAACTCTAAGTATGTGGTTATGAAGATAATCTTACCAGTAGTTTGGTGCCACTGCCTTGTGATTTACGCTCAGGGGTCAGCAGTTTGACATCCATGATATTTGCACCATGTGGCTAAAGGTCAACAGAGAAAAAAAAAGAAAGAAAAAGAAAAAAGGAAATAGTGTCTTATAGAGTCTTATAATATTATGAAAATATTTTTAATCTCACAAACTGCCTATCCCCACGGGTCTACAAACTAAGCATTTTTAAAGTTATTGATTAAGGTATTACCTATGTGTCCTTATCCCCCATTACCCACAAACCCCTTCCACTCATGCACTCACCCTCCTGTTGTCTGTGTCCATTGGTTAGGCTTATTTGCATGCATACAAGTCCTTTGTTGATCTCTCTCCCTTATCCCCCCAAAAACTAAAAATGGAACTACCATTTGGCCCAGTGACCCTACTTCTAGAATTATATCCCAAGAAACTACAAACTACACTTTGAAAAGCCCTGTGCCAGGGACTAAGACCTTCTAGCTCAAGTATCTGCCCACTTGTGAAGCCAGAATTACCATTCTCCTTTCTTCCTGTCCACAGATCTCCTCAGGGCTTGGGAAGTTTTCTTTGCATATTCTCAAAGCACATAAGCTCCAAATACACCACCTTTTTTGACAATGGGATGCTGACTACATCACTTCCTTTCACTGATTCAGAAGCTCTTTGTCATCATCCTTTCAAAATAATCCACCTTGTGTGATTCCAACGTGGTTTTCTGGCCTCATCCATCTAACGAAGAATGAACACACAATGGAAGTGTGGCCTCCATTGGTTCACGATCATTCTACATATTTTAATTCCCTAATACATTTTAATTCCTTAATAGTCATAATCAAAGCAGAAGACAAGCACTGAATAAGAGAAGAATGAGACTGGTTTCAAATGAGTAAAAGTATGGGTTTTGATTATTTTGCTGCAGATATTAACAGGTTTTAGTTTGGGTTGTAACAACACTTAAGATTTGTAATTGATATTGTCAGTAAGAAATCTCAGTTGGAGCCCTAGCTTGTTCGACTTAGTGGAGAAAGCATCAGCCTGTGGAGTGAAGGGTCCTGGATTCAATTCCAGCCAAGGGCACATGCCTAGGTTGCAGGCCTGATTCCCAGTAGGGGGCGTGCAGGGGTAGCCAATCAATATTCCTTCTGATCATTGATGTTTCTATCTCTCTCTCTCCCTCTCCCTTCCGCTCTGAACTCAATAAAGATATATTAAGAAAAAAAGAAACCTCATTTGGAATGATAAAAATAAAAATGACATCGTGTAACCTTGAGGCCTGTGCATAAAAACAAGGCTTTGTAATAGAAAATAGATTCAGAGCCATTTTTTCTCAAGTCTTGGAGCTGTCCACGGTTCTCATTATCTGTCAGAACATCTGCCACAGCTGCCATAGGCTGATGGAGAAGCAAATAAGTATAGTATGCTGGTGACATTTTGCTGCATTTAGGTTTTAAAATAGTTTTTTTAATTAAAAAAAAAGAAAGATGAAAAGAAGTCTGAAATGAAATTGATAGGTAAATGCATTCCCTGGAGACATATATTGCTATTTTTAGGAGACAGAAATATAAGCCAAAGTAAATTTACCTGCATAGTTCTATTTTCATTTTATGTAGCATTTTATAGTTTATTAAGCATTTAATATGCACTATCTTATTTCTCTTCACAGTATTCAGAAAGTAGGTTTCTCTAACCCCCCTCACCCTTTCTCTATTTAATCAGTAGGCTCCAAGGCTGAATGATTTGCCTAATGTCACACCACAGTCTTCTATCCAGGTCTGTGGACCCAGAATGCAATGTCCAACCAGTGGGCACAGTGGCTGTACAGAAACCTTGACAGTGGAGAGGAAAGAGTTGGGATGGAAGGTGGGAAAGTTACAACAGGTGGTAAAAACTTGATAATAAGTAAATTGATAAATGCTGTACCACAGCCCTGTTCGATGTGGCTCTGTTAGTTGGGCACCACTTAATGCCCCAAATGGTTGCTGGTCCATGGGTTGCTGGCTGGATCTCTCTCCATTCCTCTCTCTCTAAAAAAGAAATCAATAAAAAAATATTTTTAAAATACCATATACAGATTCCTGAAAAGTTTCAGAAATAGAAGGCACCAGGTGATTTTGCAGTTGGTAGCACAGAATGAGTTATAAATAGGAATATTGATTGAAAGTCTATATAGTTTAGGAGTTGGGAAACTTTTTCTATAAAAGGCCAGATAGCAAATATTGTAGACTTCGTGCCTCATATGGGCTCTGTTATAATTATTTAACTCTGCAGTGCCATGCAAAAGCAGCCATAGGTAATACCTAAATGAATGGGTATTACTGTGTTACAATAAATCTTTAATTACAAGAATAAGTAGCAGGTCAGATTTGACCCACAGGCCATAGTTGCAAACCCCATTTTGGGCCGTAAGAACCTTTGCACCAGTTTAAGTAATTGTTTCTATCTAGGATAAGACAAGAATTTTCTCTCTTGAAAAGTTGAAGTGAAAAGATTCTATAGTTGGTGACACTAGACATCACTGGGGAGCAGATATGGAGTGAAGAACCATATAGAAAATAGGATTATATGGCAGACTACAAACTGAGCCATGAAAACTATAGAGATCTTATCTGGCTGATTAAAAAAAGCATGCTTTATTATTATTATTATTATTATTATTTTATTTTTTTATTTATTTATATATTTTTTTTTTAGTGGAGGTAAATAGCCCTCGCCAGTTTTGCTCAGTAGATAGAGCACTGGCCTGCTGACCAAAGGATTCTGAGTTTGATTCAGGTCAAGGACATGTATCTTGGTTGTAGGTCAAGGGCATGTACTTTGGTTGCAGGCTCCTTCCTGGCTTGGACCCTGGTCAGGGCTCATGCAGGAGGCAACCAATAGATGTTTTTTTCTCACATGAATGTTTCTCTCTGCCTTTCCCTTTCTCTTCCACTCACCCTAAAAATCAATGGAAATATATCCTTGGGCAAGGATTAACAAAAAGGTAAAAAGTAAAAAAGGAGGTAAATAACAAAAGAAACACTGAAGAAAAACTGAAAGTGGTTCTCAAAAGGTACTGAGAATCAGGTGTAGGGGGTCATTTTTCTTTATAGGAAGCATATTAGTTACTTGACCTTTAAAAACAATGAATAGCGGCCAGGCCCGGAGCAGCGGCTGCCAGGCTGGGAGTGGCCAGGCCTGGAGCAACGGCTGCCAGGCTGGGAGCGGCCAGGCCCGGAGCAGTGGCTGCCAGGCTGGGAGCGGCCAGTCCTGGAGAAGCAGCTGCCAAGTCCAGAGCAAGAAGGTCGGGAGCGGCAGTGACCAGACCCGGAGCAGCTGGTTGTGAAACGAACCAGAGCAACAGAGGCCAGGCCCGGAGCAGCCAGGCCCGGAACAGCTTGCTCCTCGCCTGCCCCTGCCCCACGGCTGCCTCTCAGACATGGCTGGAAACTTTTGTGGGAACTTGAGGGTCTGCTGAATCAAGTGATGAAGGCTTAAATCTGGATGTGTTGAGTTAGTATAGCGCTGGGGTGTTGATCTGTGAGTGCCTTGGGTGGGGCCTGGATGAGGCTGGTTGACCTATTTGGAAATGTCTTTTGTGTGAAGTGTATCATTGGGCATGTGGAGGTATTATTGATATGAGAAAATGCTAAGTAACTGATTTACTATCTGAAAAGGGATTTACTATCGGGGAAAGGGAGGGAGGAAGAGACTGAACATAAACTGTGCACCTATGGATGAGGACAATGGGGGAGGGGGAGGGGGCGGAGGGTGGGGTGAGAACCTGGTGGAGGGGGGAAGAAATGAGGAATCTTTGTAATAATATGAACAATAAAGATTGAAAATAAATAAATAAATAAATAAATAAATAAATAAATAAATAAAAACAATGAATATATTTACATAGATACATTTTAAATTAAATTAATAAAAATAAAGGCAGAGTAATTTAAAGTATTGCATAGGTTCATATTACATATCTCATGAAGTCAAGGGCAGTTTTACTATCCTGATTTTCTAAGAGAAGATGTTGAAGGGTTAAATTCTAAAGCTGATACATAGAGGGAAAGCTATTATTTTGGATAATGTGAAGTATATTATTTAGTTGGTAAAAGCAGAAGGAATTATCATTAGATTAATGGGAAGTATTGGTAGAAACTCACAAATACAGAAAGCACAGTAGAGCTTTTAAACTCCTATGACCCCAACTGTGAGCCAAGAACATTGCTGGACACCAACAGCTCCAACCGAGTTGAAAATCTGGGATAAGACTAAGCAGTGCCAGCATCACTCCTAGTTGCCTGAGGGATAAGCACCCTCCTCATGTTAATAATATAATGAAAAATACAAATGAAGTCAACAATTATTAGGTGCAGAGTAGCACATGGCTTAATTAATTCTACCTTGGATGAAGTATTGAAATGGAATTTGCAGGATTGGAGTGCGCCAGGTGCACAAGGGTGAGATCATGCGGAGGTGAACTTGGGTTATAAATAAATGTGAGCTGAAGACTCCCTTGGTTAATGCTGACTTGTTTCACCTCTTTCCAGTATCATTGAAGTAGATATATGTTGCTGATTCTTCAATCCCTTACCAGTTCCACCTGGAGCCATCACTTCAGAGAAGGAAAGTTCAAGATAGGTAGATGACAGAGCTTATAATCTACACTGTTTGGTATGATTGGAAATTTACTTGAGTTACTAATAAGAAGTATCACATCTGACTTTTTAAAATTACTCTCTTCATTTCTTGCCATCATCAACAAAGGTACAACCTACTCACATTGGTATGGACAGGAATAAAGAGGAGCCAACAGGAAAGTAGGTTTTAGCAACTGATGCTTGAATATCATATCTACCTCTGATCTGATAGATGACAACAACAACTTGGTTAGACCCTCAACCTTCTCTTCTGTTACCAAATATTTGGGGGATTGTGATGGTTAATTTTATATGTCAACTTGACTTGGACTGTGGCGTGCCCTGATATTTGGTTAAATATTACTCTGGGTGTGTCTGTGAGGATGATTCTGGATGGAGTTAACATTTGAATGGATAGACTGAGTAAAGCATGATGCTTTCCCTAATGTGAATGGGCCCCATATAATCTGCGGAAGATCTGAATAAAACAAAAAGACTGAGTAAAGAAAAATTTGCTCCCTCTCTGACTGACAGTCTTCAAGCTGGGACACTGGTCTCCTTGTGTCTTCAGACTTTGACTTGGATTGGAATTTATATGATCCATTGGTTCTCTTTGTTTCTAGCTTGCTGATTGTACAATAGATCTCAGGACTTCTTAGCCTCCATTATCACATGAGCTAAGTACATATATCCTCTAATGGTTCTGTTTCTCTGGAGAACCTCTACCACACAAAGATAATGACATTCCTTATTTGGATTTCTGAGAAAGGTTTTGTGTGGCACAGTACCTGACCAAGTGCAAATATCTGCACGTTATCTTTTCATTAAAATTATCTTGGGGCTGAGGGTGGGGCATAGAAAATCTAGAAGTATAAAGGTTTATTTATTACTCTTTTTGAAAAAGCAGTAGAAGATACAGGTTAAGATATGAACGTTGAGCTTAGAAAGAAACCCTGTTCCCCACATATTAGCTGTAAGATTTTGGACAAATTGCTTAGCTGCATCATCTCAGTTTCCTCCCATATAAAATAGAGTCAATAACATTTTTAAGCCTGTTTTGAGGGTAAAATGTGATAACATAGACAACCTCTTACTCAGCAAATGGTGGCTATTATTGTTAGCGGTCAAATGATTACTAAAGACCACTTAATTGGTTCATGAAGATGGAATCTCAATCCAGACCCTCCTCCTCTTCCTGTTCAGCTCTGGGACTCCCACTTTGTCAACTCTCTTGTGGTTGGAGAGCCATCCCTGATCTTCTGGGTGAGAAACAATTTATCTGGTGTTGCTTGAGAGAGATTCCACACTTTTCTACATGACCTTCCTCAACCATACACTTTTAATGAGAAAAGGGCACCTTCTTTGGCATAAACAGTTTCTTTCTGCTGCTATGCACTGAAGTAGAGCTGTCCCCTAAAGAGAACCTGTGATCTTATGTGTTGGGCTCTTTTTAATTAAAGCTGTGAATAGCTAATGACCAGCCCACTAGGAGTGAGAGTTGGGTGGATTGCAGGGTACAGGGAAGTCCATATGGAGCAATATGCTAGTCGCTTCACAAACTATTAAATACCAGGCATCCAAGATCATTATTCATAATTGCACACAATGATTTTTTGGATTTGGCACTTACGCAACAGGCACACACCAACTAAATGTCTTTATCCATTTGAGCAGCAATGGGGCTCTACCTTTTTAAATGGGAAGTGCCTTCTAAAGCTGCAAAACCCAAGAAACCTGAACTTTTACAGGTCAGCAACAAAGGTAATTTGTTTCTCGACAAAACCCTAAATCTGTCATCTTGTGCAGAGTATTGCACATTTTCTGGAATGTAGGACATAGCTTATCAGAGTCCTGTGTAATTTTCGAGAGTGTGGGTGTGATATCCTGATACAATGAAGGGTAGTTCAGATCACTATTCCATTTTTTATTATAAAAAGGTCTCTTGAGGCCCTACCTATAGGGGGATGAGTGCCATGGAAGCATTTCAAGTAATCGATGTCTTTTCTCGTGTCTGTTTTTGTTTTATAAAAATACATTCATCTTTTTATATTTTAATATAATAAAGTATCTATATCTGTGGTTTTTAATTTCCTTGGGTGGTTGGGTGGAGAACCAGGCTCTCAGACTCCTCGAACCCTATTTCCACCCAGATACATACTCACATGTACACACACACACACACACACACACACACACACTTTTTATTGAGTTTTAAGCAACTCGTGTTCTAAAAATTATTGATTTGGATAAGGAATAAAATCAGACTAAGGAGTAATATGTTTAGGGAGATATAAGGAGGTTTTGGGAGGGGATAATCCCCTACCTTTCCTCTTTGACTGGTCTAATTAAATTGACATAAAAACAGATTAACAGGAGAAGGAAAACACACACACACACTCACACACACACACACACACACACACACACACAGAAAATGATTCAATTTGCATGAACGGAATTGTCTTAGAAGTGGAACCTAAAGAAATGACCAAAGCAGACAGTTTTATACTTTTTTAGACAAAGAAACAATACTTCCATGAGGATTTGACAGGACAAATAAATTTAGGCTTGGGTCCTTTATTAATGAAGAATCCAAGCAGAGTTTGGGTGAGGAAGGGTAGCAACTTAGTCAAGAAGTAACAAGGCTTGTTTATGAAGGATTCTTAGGTTTGAATTTTCTGTCTCTGGTGATCTGACTGTCTTTCTACTTCCTGGTACAGGGAGGGTACTTTTCACATGGAAGACAGATTTCCTGCTTTCAGTGGGGGACAGAGAGAGTAGGGTTAGAGTGTTCTTGCACCAACTGTTTCTCAAATCACTGTAATTCAAAATAATCAATAGGCCATTTTGGCACATTTGAGGGCAGCCTGTACTGAGCTCCAATAGAGGATTCTTGGAAGATGACAGGATCCTAGTATGCACTTTCAGGACTTAGCTTCTTCAAGAATCCATTTAGAACTTCTTAGTGTAGGTTCTAGGAAGAGCAGAAGAAGGAAAAAGAGTTGTAAGGGAAGAAGAGAAAAGAGAAGAAGAGTGAGAGAGACGGAGGGCGAAGAAGGCAGGTAGTCAGAGGCAATCAGAGAAGTTTAACACATTCTACTTATTGACCAGTTCCTCTACACCATGCACAGTGCTGGGAACAGGTCATGCAGTAGAACAGAAATGTTATAAAAACATCGAGGAGTTCATAGAATCGAAAGGAAGCCAATGTATGATCACCTGACTCTATATAGGGATGCACAGTGGAGGACATCAGGAAAGTTTTCAAAGTGAGAAGATATCTTAATTGGGCCTGAAGTATAACAGTGATTTCAGTGGGCCAGGAGGGTGGAGTATTTTTAGACCTCCTGAAAGCTTATAGACATATGCCAGTAGCATGCCTAGGGTCATTGTTTTGGACTCCAGTTTCAATTGGAATCATTCAACAATTACATGTTAGGCCTCTGCTCTAAGGAAGGGAGTGAGGGAGAAAAGAGGCATCATGAATGGCCATCATTCTTCAGGAACTTAGAATCTAAGGGGCAAGACAAGTTAACAACATAGAGTAAGCGAGAGGCCAAAGTAGGGGGGAAGCAGGAGGCCAGGCAGGCAGACAGAAGCCTTGAGTGGGAGATCTCTTCTGGATTCAAAACATCAAGGACAGCTGAATATAGAGAAGGGGCTATTCCAGCCTCAATGTTCTACCACCTGGGTTTTTCCTAGCTGTGAGAACCTCCATTTGCGAAGGCTCTAGAATTTTATTATTTGCTTCTTCCTCCCATTGTTTTAAACTGTGCTTGTGTGTATTTTAAAAAAATGATGTTTTTCTTTTTGTTTAATCTCTGGAAAATGTAAGTATGCTAATCTGGGATAAGAAGGTCTTTGGAGTCCAGGCTACTTCTGGTTAAGTTAGCAGAAAAAAAAAATACAAATATTTCAAAAATACAACTGTGGTAGTTTTCCATTTTTAAAAATTCTATTTCAGCTGTGCAGAGGAGAAAAAGAGCCATTTCCTTCTACTCTTTTGAGTTCTCAGATGAGGCTCTGCAACAAGGGGCACATTAACAAGAGAAAAGCCTACAGATCTATCTAATGTAAGTCTTACATGACAATGAAGACCCTATGGAATGGTTAACCATGAGTATTTTTATGCTAAGTTTGGTGCGGACTGAACATTCACAGAAAAATGTTATAAGACAAAATGATATGAGCTAAGGGTAGTAAACTGAGGAAACTTAGCAAGATCTGTTCATTCTAATTGGATTTCTCTCCGTGTACTTCCATCTTCTGAGATAATAATGCAGGTGGGTATCAGAGGAAGGGACCTCTCAGGAAAGGGCTTATGACCTGCTTCAGGGGAAGGTCAGAGAGTCTTTCCAGGTCCTGTCCTTTGGAATATTGAATATCCAATATTCCAAAGACGCCATATGTGGGGATAATGTGTTCTGAATCCTATCAGCTGCTCTTACCATCTTCTAATATATTTTGTTATAACACATATGATTCCCTGTTCTCCTCAGTCCCTGGCTCAACTTCCTTATAAGATAGGGAGATGAATCCTGACGTCACTAGGAAGGCAGTGAAGAAAGAAGGAATAAGAGATTACTTGTCCCACTCAGGGATTGTCTGAGCATCTTCTAGAAATGCGTGCACTGATCTGTCATCCCACAACTAGTTATTGAGAGCTGAGCTCATGCAAAGCTAGTCACATGAGGACAGAGTGGGGGGTGAAGAAATAAAAATCTCTCTCTCGTGGATCTTCCATCCCAGTTTAGGGAGATGCACTAAAACCAGATAATTAAATAAAATATATATATATGTCAGCTGGATAAAGACAAATAATGAAGGAAAATAAAGCAGAGAAGTGGGGGGACAAAATGCTAAAGTTGGGGAGGGCGGCAATTTTTAACCAAGTAGCCAGGAAAGGCTTCAGTGAGAATGCAGTCTTTGAGCAACTGGCACACATCCTGAGAACAGACCCTCATGAGGATTCTGAGAATATTGAATAGATCCCCATGGATCCAGACAAGCTTCTTCTTCCTGCCCAGAAGAGGTATTTCTTCAGAAAATCACCCTTTTTGGTACTAAAATGCTAGATCTATAATATAAAAATTTACCATTTTACCCAATTTTAAATATCTAATCCAATGCCAATAATTACATTCACAATGTTGTGCAGCCATCACCAATATCTATTGTCAGGTCTCTTTTATCATCCCAAATAAAAACTTTGTACTCATTAAACACTTAGATATCTCCCTATTCACCCTCACCCTGAGCCCCTGATCACTTCTAATCTACTCTGTGTCTATGAATTTGCCTTTCTAAATTTTTTATAGAATTGTACAATATATATCCTTTTATTTCTGGTGGATTTCACTTAGCATAATGTTTTCAAGGTTTATCCATGTTGTAGCATGTGTCAGAATTCCTTTGCTTTTTATAGATGAATTATATTCCATTGTATGTACATACCATATTTTGTTACCCATTAATCTGTTGATGGATACTTGGTTGTTTCCATTTGGGACTATTATGAATAAAGTTGCAATGAACACTGGTGTAGAGGGCCGCCTGAGAAGGCACATGGACATTCTTTAAATTGTTAGCTGAGCCGGAGGAGGCACTGGCAGAGTACCTTTGTCCAAGTATCAGCAGGGGCAGGTCTAGATATGTAAATCCAGTAATGCTAGAGCCTAGTTAAGAATGCAAATAAACTCCTTTGACCCTATAAATAAACCTGCTGCGTGGCTTGGGGGTTGCCTTGCTGCCTCTCTGTCAGAGAGAGGGTGCCCACCTAGCGCCCAGCTTGGTGAATCTATTTCTGCCTTCTGGTCTCTATCTTTCTTAATCCCCAGCTCCTCCACTCAGAAACCTGTCGTTTTCCGTGATGGACACGGAAAGCAGAGAAACAGCCCCCCCCACCCTCCTGCACACTGGTGTATAACTATTTGTGAAATTCATTTTTTTTTCCAATTATAGTTTATATCCAGAAACGGAATTGCTGAATAATAGGTATTTCTATGTTTAGTTTATGAAGACCCACTAAACTATTTTCCACAGCCGCTGTGTCTTATATATCCCCACTAGCAATGTATCAGAGTTCCAATTTTTCCACATTCTCACCAACACTTGTTTAGTTTAGTTGTGCTTTCTTCACGTGTGTTTCTTTTTTATTCTAGTGGGTATAAAATGGCATCTAATGTGTTATGGCTTTGCATTTCCTAGATGATGTAATAATGTTGAGCAACTTCCCAGGTGCTTATTGGCCAGTTGTAATCTTTGGAGAAAGTCCTTTGCCCATTTTTCAACTGTGTTGCTTGTCTTTTTATTGTTGAATTTTAGGAGTTGTTCATATGATCTGCATATTAAATTTTCATTGCATATATGAATGCAATTATTTTCTGTTTGGAGAGATCTTTTTAATAAAAAAATATTACAAAATGTTAAGGAATGAGGCAAAATGAAGTGAAGAGAGCAGAGAGCATACTACTTTTTGAGAAATTAGGTGGTAGAGGAAAGGCAGTACATAGGAATGGTTTAGTTTATAAAGCTCAGGGATGGTTAAGCATAGAAGGTAGAAAGGAAGGAAGAAGACAATGAAAAGTGATGAATTCTTAAGGGGGTAATTGTTAAAGGGTGGGGAGTGGTTCAGAGAAGGGAGTAGGTATAGGATATAGAAGGATATAGCTAGAAATATGAGTCTTGCAAAGGAGTGACAGTAGAGTAACCTCATTTTCCTGATTTAAAAAGGAAAGTGAGTAGGTGGGGCTCCATATCCTTTCTGCCATCTTCATCAATGTGGAAAGTCAATTTAAAATAAATCAAGTCAATGTCATCTAGAATTTATCATTTCTTCCCCTCCCCCATAAATTCAATATGCTTAATGACCAGTTATTTATCTTTAAAACAGCCTCCAAGAAAGGAATAAAGCCCATGCCTGTACATTATATGCATGCAATCATATGTCTTCCAAAAGCCCCCTATTGCTCAGTGTTAATGGTGGTGATGATGGAATGTTTGTTTTGACAAACATATCACTATAATTGTGTGTGCTTATTCAGGCTATACTCAAGTTTGTGTGGTGAATATCTATGTTTCAAGACGCAGAGAGAAAAAAAATCCCTTGACCATTGCTCCTGGAAAAGCAGCCTTCTATTGCCACTGTTCTTGCCCCTCTTCAAGTCCAAGTCTTTGTCACTGTCTTAAAAGGCCCAAGAAGTCCCACAGAAACCAATTTAACTTGGTTAACTGACATGTATAAAGATTCATTTGGACACAAAACACTTTGTTTTATGTTTACAAAGATTAACCTCCCGAAAATTAGAATTCAAGAAAATACACTTTGGAAAATGCTCACCAGGGTGGGCTATTCCTTTTCTAGATTGTTTCACTCATCATTAGTTTCATCTCACAAATCTCACAAGAAAACCTGCATCAACTCTCTCAATGTTTTCTTTGCTCCCTCTGATGTTCCTTTGCTCTTTACTTTTCTCTGGGAAACATTTAGAGTAGTATTTCCATGAATGGCATTCTACAGAATTGAATCTCATACTGAAAACTGGAATACAATATATATTTAGTCACAGATACACACTCGCATGCACATAAAGACCCACATATTATTGTTATTATTATTGGCTCCATTTCTTTCCACTCTTCCAATCTCTGATATCCCTATGGCGGTTTTCATGGGCACCATTCCATCACATGGGGTTTTTAAACAGAGAAAACTCAGTGGGAGTGTGGAAATGTGCCCCAGGGATGTGGTTAAGGCTGCAATTTGAGCCCCGTATGAACACGCAGCCTAACAACAAGGTGGTATGGCAGCAGGCTCCCAATCTGCCTGTATGGACTTATAAATGAAAGGGCCAGTTGGTATATAATGAGCTGGATTGATAAGCCTATATATTTTTTTCCTGCTGCTGTGATTCATGAGCCCCTACTGTAATTATTAAGTGATTCAATAAACATTATTACCATGTAAGAAACATATGGGATAGCATCAGATAGACAACATAATAACAACAGAATGTCAAAAAGCATAAATGTTTTTGTGTATTGAAAAGCATAGCACAAAACTTGAAGCAGTGCTTTTTCTTTGAAAAGATGCCAGCAAGTATAAAACATAAGATTCACTTCAGATAAACAACCATACAAGGAACAATACATCAGGAAAAAAGAAACTCTACAAAACAGGAGCCCAAATTCCAAATTTTTAAGGGAATATATTGAGTTTTGTTTCCTCGGCCTAAAGTCAGAGTGAAAATATTATTTAGATATGAAAATAAGAATTTAGTCTAAGAAGGAAGTACATTTGAGGGGGAAAAACATTTTAGTTGATATAGATAGAGGACAAGGAGAATCAGGTCAATGAGAAATGGCAGGCATCTATTGGAGCAGTGATTTTCAACCTTTTGCATCTCATAGCACACAAAAACGAATTACTAAAATTCTGAGGCACACAAAAACATAGATACAATTTTGATTCATTCACATGGGATGGCTATTTTTGTGTGGGATGTTGTCATTTTTTTATTTGACAATCTAAGAAAAAAGGTCAGTTCCCCTGACTAAATAGCTAAGTGTTGTATGTTTTAATTTTTTTTTTTTTTTTTTTTTTTTTTGTGGCACACCAGTTGAAACTCATTGTATTAGAGAACAAGGTATGGATCGCATTGCTGCCGCCATAGTTGACCACCGTAGTTGACCTCCCTAAGTGTCAAGGTAAATGAAAAGGAAAGAAGAGTGTAATCTCATTAAGAAAACAAGATATACTAGTAGAAAACAGAGACATGTAGTTCTGTGGTCAAATATAGAACTGATGGAAAATCAAGCGATTAGAATTTGAAAAGCCAATGTTTTGAGGAATACATTTGACTCATGCTGGGTAGTGAGGAGAAATACAGACTGGACATTAGAAAACCTGAGTTTTAAACTACTCAGGGTACATTAACTCCTGTAATGATCTACTCCAAATATGAGTGGGTTAGCATAATAAAAGTTTATTTCTCATTCATATCACAGACCAACATGGTGAGCAGTGAGCTCTACATCACCAGGGCACTAAAGGACCTGAATTCCTTGCTTCTACTGGATCCACAACTCCAGTGGATTTAGTTTTCTGCAACTGACAAAAGGAGAAACAAAAGAGAATGTGAAGGATTGCACATGAGGTTTTGTGGGCCTGGTACCTGGAAGTTGCACATATTACTTCCATCATCATTCCACTGGCCAGAATCCCATCATATGGTCTCACCTATTTGCAAGAGAAGCTGGGATATGTAGTTTTCCTATGTGTCAAGGAGGAAAATGAAGTGGGTTTACCTTTGCCACATACACATACACATACAAGTGAAACTCTTTTGTCTCTTTTGTTATCAGTGGTCAGGTCTCAAATCAAACAGAATTGGGTTTATAGACAGGTTCTCCCATTGACTAGCTACATGGCTTTGGGCCATCTAAATAAACTTCTTGAGTCTCATTTTTTATTGTGTTTAAATTGGATAGGATATTCATGAAAATTAAGCAGTATGAATTATGTGAAGAATATAGCAGAGTTTCTGGTATAGAATAAGCCCTCATTAAATGTTATCTCTATTGTAAAATTTAATTCAGGTCTAAAGTTTAAGATTTTATTTTTATTAAAGTAGTTATTGGCAAGGCATCCCATAGCCCTTGTCATCAGAGAAGATATAGATTCCAAAGTTGGCAAACATTTAATATCTGTGTCACCACTCTCTTCTCCCATAAACATGGTAGCCATTGCTAATCAATAGCCACACTTCCCCCTTTAAGTTGGGCAAGTCCTCAGAATCCTTATCAAGTTGGCACTAGATATGGCATGAATGTTGCAAACTATCTGCCAACATGAAGGTAACCTTTATCCTAGTAAGTAATGTGATCAAAGGCTCTGGGAAAGATTGCACCACAGAGATAATAGGTTTACATACAAGAAAGATTTGGATTTCTAAACTGAATTTAGCACTTCCCAGAGTGGAGAAGAATGTGACATAATATCTAGTTGTATAAAGTCCAGCCAGGGTGCCTGGTAAGCCTTCAATGAGAAAACAGGATGAGGGCGATTGAAGCAGATAAAGGGTTTTAATGACCAATTGAATCCTCAAATCAGAAGCTAAATGAAATAAAATCATGGTTGATGAACAGTTATTTGATTTGAGTAGTCAGAGGTTTTCAAGTAGATCTCTGAATGCTATTTGTAGGCTGTGACTAGCTCAGGAAGCCAGGTAGGAGAGGTGCTTCAATTGCATGTGTTTGCACAAAAAGCAGGTTGAGTTCCATTTTCTAGGAGCATAGCCAAAATACAAAGTAAAGAAATTGGCTCATGCTTAGGCAGAAGTTGATGATCGAAGAAAAAAATTTTAATAATAAAGAATCACAAAAATATGCTTAAAACTGTATGGAGAGAACCCCAGAGACCAAAGGTCTATTTCATAATAGCAGCAGGAAAAAAAAAAGGAAAAATCCCAAAGAGAAAATCTGCAGGGGCACAGCTGAGTGACAAGAAGTCAGAGGAAATTAATAAGAGCCTAGATACAGTCCTCTCAAACCAAAGACTCTGAGTGCAGGGAGGAAAATTGCAAACTTTCTGCAAGTTGGAAATGGTGCAGAGAACCTGTGAAAATTAGGGCAAGTGATCTTAACTGAACTTTGCAAAGTGAGGGATATAAATTCCATTTTAGATTAGGACAAGGCTGTAAGTGAACAGTTTGTGAGTCATGGGGAGAAGTTTCCCATGCATAGTGGCTTTGCTAAGCCTTGATGTTTCAGCTTTAGTTCTTCCTTTAACCCCAAAATCTTTTTTTCACCCTAGTAATCCCTTATGAACTGCCACCCTGTTTTCTTCCATGCTACTCAAATGGAGGAGAGGAATACAATACGATGAGTCAGACAGCCCAGGGTTCAAATCTTAACTCTAATGCATATTTGCTCCTTACAATCACTATTTCCTCCCTTGCTAAGAGGGAATGATATTAAGTCTCTCTAAGGCTATTAGGAGAACAAAATAGGAAAAGACATATACAGTCTCTAGCATTGTGTCTCATACTAAGAGATTCTTAATAACAATTAGCTATTGTTATTTTTTTAATTCCATTTTACAGTTCTATAGATTGGTGCCTTGATTAATCAATCAATTAATTAGTTAATTAATTGCTTTGCACAGCATTGAAAAAATAAATTGGAAAGTCTGTTTCTGACCCTGAGAGAATAACAAAATCCACACTAACCCTCCCATCATAAGTGACTAGGAAATTGGACAAAATGTAAATAATTGCTTTCCAACATTGGACCACAGTATGCACAGGACTGTGATGCTTGATAAAGGAAAACAACAGAGGTGAGACCACATTGCAGAAGCTGCAGATATCAAGAGAATAAAAGACTAATTAAGGAGCATTTTAGACAAATTTATGCCAATAAAGTTGACATACTAGATAAAATGGATAAATTATTTGAAGGACACAAATTACCAAACAAACTTAAGATACAGAAATTTTTAATAATCCTATATCAATTGAATTCATTTATAAAACTTTTCCCCAAAAAATAAACAAATAAAATACAGACCTTAAAGTCTTCACTGATAATTCTACCAAACATTTAAGGCAAACATAACACCAATCCAAGGACATTACAAGAAAGAAAAACTATAGAATAATATTCTTTATGAACATAGATGAAAAAAATTCTCAACAAAGTATTAACATCAAAGCTTGTAATAACACCCAATAATCAAGTAGGAATACAAGTTTGGCTTCTTTTCTGATAAGGACATTAGTAGTATTGGAATATGACCCATACATATGACCTCATTTTTACTTAATTACCTCTTAAAGACCTCATCTTCAAACATGATCACATTTTGAGGTGCTGGGGGTTGGGAACTCAATATATGAACTTTGAGGGAGCCAATTCAGTCCTTACAATGATCATTGGTTCTATATGCCTTTGTTCTACAGTGCAACCAATCCAAACACAATCCAGTTTCAAAGACCACATTAGCAACTACCTCTGTCTTACAGTTTTTCCATATGGGCAAACCAGATAGGCTCACTCACTATTCTGAGCCACTGTAACATTTGGTTTGTACATCTGTCAGTATATGAATCATAGTCAATATGCATTAGAGCTACTAGAGAGTTTTTCTTCTCTCCTCTCCAATATTACTGGTATAAATCTCTGCAGCTGGAGAACATGTTATTATCATCATTGTGACTCCCTTGACTACCAGCATTGTTCTGATCCACAAAAACACCTGTGGTTGAATATGGTGCTTCTTAGGTTGGCCTTCAAGATAGGATTTTATGAGCAGAGAAACTCTTCTTGCCTCCTTTATCCTCACCTCCTGGTCTATTTCATTAGTCACCTACAGCACTGATTCTAAGTCAAGTTCAGCATCTTGATAAGTATAGTGATATTTTGGTGGGGTTTTTTTGTTTGTCTGTTTTTTGTTTGTTTGTTTCAGACTAGACTTTCATTCTGAGAGAGCATGAGGAATAAGGGAAGTTGGGGCAGGGAAGAAGGTGAAAGGAATATAAGTATTTATTGAAGATATTATAGGGCAGAACTTCTATTATAGAACCTTTTTGTTCATTTGACCCCTAGGGCAAGGCTTTATTTTCTACATTTTACAAAAGAGAAACCTGAGGCTCAGGGAAGTTAAGTGACATGTAGTTCTTGATAGTTAGTGAGCACAATAAAAATTCTAATGCAGTCCCAGTCTGTCTTCAGTACTTGACCACAACTTCTTTCAACAATGCCCCACTCAATTGTAGCTTGGGTAGATCTGATCATAACACAATATATGATGTTTATTAGGTTGGAGCCACTGCCCCAAGTGCCTTGGTTACAGTAACCCATTTAATCTGAACAACAACTCAGTGAGGTAGGCCCTATATTTTTATCACCATTTTACATATGAGGAAACTAAGGCACAAAGATGTTAAGTAACTTGCCCAATACCACTAACAAGTAAAAAGTCCAGAACTTGACCCAAGCTGACTGAATCCAGAGTTGTAGCCCTAAACTTTTCTATCATACGACATCATTTCACGAGTTGTCAACTTCACATGTGTCCCAGCTCACCCTAGTTTCACATTTCTACTTGCAATTCCTGATTAACAGCCACTCTGGAGACCAGCCAGACATAGAACCACAAGTCAATTAAACCCTTCCCAGATCATATTTCTTACTCAAACATTTCATACTGTAGTTCAGGTAACTACTATAGATGCTCGGTTTTTACCCTTTGAAAAATATACATTTCCCACTCCATATGCAAGCACACAGACCGTCTCAGCCCAAGCAGAGATTAGAATTGGGTTTCTTTCTTCCTTTTTAATAAAAAGTGAGTTTCACACATATAGTTGATCTCTATGGGTTGTTTTTAGTTTTTGACTTTACTCTTTTTGAATAGGAAAAATATAAATTGGGATTTTTGTCCCAAAGCATATCAATTGTTTATACAGCATTTCTGAGATACTTTTCCCACTAGCTCCTAACAGGCAAGAATGTTTCCTTCAAATGCTGTACCTGTGGCAACACCCTTCTCCCTTCATTTGTTAACTTTGAAGAAGAAAATTGCATTTTGCCAGGAAACAACGGGAAATGAGTTCTAAGCACCATGTCTCCCCTTCTGGTTTATATGACTAAGGGGAGAATTTTTTTCAAAGACTCTCTTTGCTTACTTTTCCCCTATGGAGATGACATAATTGATCCAATTGGTAAATTTGGGAAGAATAGCTGGGTCAAATTCTGTTCCTCTTTCATGTCACTATCTTTATGTGTAAGAGAGGGAACTAACCTAAAATCTGTGCACTGTGTACATGCCTCTAAAAGCACTCTCCCCACAGGACTTCAAATTGACTTTGGATTTCATAATTACATAAGAAGTAGTAATTATATCTTCTTGGGAGAAAGTTCTCTCAGGCCTAAGGAACTCCGTGACGGGAATCAGTAGTAGTGGACATGGCTTCATAAAACCCAAATGTCTGCCCACACAATTTCATGGAGGTCAAAATAATGAGAGTTCACAGCTATTGTAGCTGTCACCACCCAACCATTGCTATACGGTACAAAAATCCCAAGTCACCTTCTCTGACAATAAAGCCAATGTTTGATGTCTCATACATGGGAAATGCAGATTCAAAATTAAGCTCTTGTGGGACCATTTCTGCCCAATGTGTTTAAGTTCAAGGATTGTGACTGTGGGACAACTGGTTTTTAACTAGTTGACTTTCTGGTGAGGCTAAAATTTCTCAAAGACCATTACATTTCTGATAACATCTTTGCCAATACTAATTGAGGAAATGCAGAAGGTCTGCAATATGTTGGATTTTCTTTTCTATTCAAGTTTTGAACTATTTTAGAAAATAAAAGAGTTATAGAATGAAAATACTGACAGAGACTAAGTTGGAGTGAACAGCCAGTTTTGGAAGCCAAGTGATCTTAAGCAACTATTGAATTTCAGAAATAGACAGACTTATCTATCTGGTCACATCAGTGCTGGGCCAGCAGGCTGCTCTGTCCCTTGTCCTGTAGAAGCAGCAGAGGAGCCTCATTAAAAATATTCCTTACAAGTAGCTCCCCTCCAGAGGAAGAGCAAGAGCTAGGATGAGCAATGCTCAATTGCTATTCTTTCCCAATGGAAAGGTGAAAAATCAGAGGAAAAATTCACCTCCTCATAGGAACCAAGAGTGGGAAAATGGTGTTTCCATCTACCAAAGTCTAGTAGAGCCTAATTTCCATATTTCCCAATTCAGATCCATCTATAAAGCATTTTATTGTGAGTTATGCCCAGGAGCTTGCTTCTTACACTTTAGTTTCTTGCAACTCCTCCGATCCAGGGATTCAGCACCAGGACTGTTGAAAGATGAGGTCTTGCCTTTGCATGGCTTACCTCAAACAACACGTACATCATTTTCTGTTGTTATCATTTCAGTGTAGACTATTTCAGATAGCAATGTCAAAAAACGACGTTCTCCTATTCACAGGTTGGACAACCACAATTTTTTAAATAGCCTTCAAATCCAAAGATATGAGTACCTAAGCAAGAACATTGCTTTTGTCATTTGTCAGTTGGGAAGAGATTTCAAAATTATCTTGTTCCCCATCCTATCCATCTATATCTCCTAGGTTTTTCAATATATATACTTATTTCTCCTTCAGTAATCATATATTCTTCTACCTTCTCAACCTCACAAGTTTCCATCCACAACAAGTAGATTTATTCTATTTTTTTAATATACTTTCATTTTAAGTTGATGAGATAAATTAAGCTATAATTAAAAAAAAACATGCAATTGATACAGTGAGCTTACCCTCAGTGGAGTGTGTCTGCAGAAAAAATGGAGTGATGGGTCAGTGACAGGTCTGACCATTAGGTGATGTCCATCTGGGCACCTCAAGCATCACACATGACACCTGCCATGGTATTTTCTGAGCTGATTTTCCAACATTGTAAAGGTTAGCCAATTTAATTGCTTAAATTTTATTCCTAAGTTGTGTTGTATTGTGTTTTGTTTTGTTTTATTTTGTTTTGTTTTCCATCAGTGGGGCTTGGGGAGAAGATTAATGCATAAAAGTTTGAATTTCATAAAGCATACCAATTTTCCTCAAGTTATGAGAGACTTTGAAAGGATATTTTTAAAAACTTTTTTTACAAGATATTAACTCTCAGTAAATGTTTATCTTTAATTTTAACCTGAAACTAAGTTTGAGAAATTGTAGTCCACATGGATTTTGTTTTTATAAAACTCATCAAGAAGGCTTACAGAAGTCTGTGCTGATTTAAAAACAAAACAAAAAAACACACCAAATGATGAAATTGCTACTTCAACTCTGAGAAAGTCTGGAGTGTTTTATTTATTATCACCCCATTTACTGACAAATCTCCATTTGGTTAAAATCTAATTTAAATAAATGCAGAATTTTTTACATGTCCTAAACCTTAAAAAGAAAGAAAGGAGAGAGAAAGGAAGGGAAAGAAAAAAAAAGGGTTAAAAAGGGAAGGGAAGGGAAAAAGGAAATCGAGAGAAAGTGTAGAAGAAGGTCAAACTCTCAGCCCACAGGCTGCATGCCTCCTTTATTTGGCCCATGTTAGCCTTTGAGTTTGTTTGCTCCTGACTCTGGACTCCTGAACAGCATTCACAATAAATTACACTTAACTTGAAAAACCTGGGGTTACAGACAATGACTGCTCCAGCAGTAGAACATTCATGTATCATTTAAGGCAGCACTCCTCTGCATCTGCACATGTCCAACCTCCAGTTGACCCTTAAAACTATGTGGGTTTGAATTCTGTGGGTCAAATACAAATAATTATCAAATAAATGGACAAGCATAGATCAAACTATGTTGTCCAAGGGTCAACTGTATTAGAATAAGGTTAGGGAAGGTCACTGAGCTGGAGTTCTTTGTAAATGCCTAGATGATATCTCACAATTAGGTGGCCTCTCCAAAAGGAATCAGTCTCACCAAACCTCCCTTTCCATCTCCTTACCTTCTTTGTTGAACCCTCACCTCTGCACTCCTTCACTCCCAAGGAAATTAAGCCCCTGCAGACTAGAACAAATACAAATTAGGCCTTATAGCCTCCACCTGCCTTTCTAATGCTCTCCTGGCCTTTGTTTTTCTTTCAGTGACCCCTAACTGTTAGGGCTGACCGCATTTCACAATTCCCTTATGCCAGGCCTGGAGGTCAGGCAGGAAAGGATTCTTTTCAATGAGACCTTGGACTTGTCTTGCTTCACCAGGGACTTTCTGCATGTCACCTGCAGGAGTAGGCTTGGTCCAGTGGAATCAGCTTAGCACCAGAGAGATGTGAGCTCAAATCCAAGCTCTTGATTGTATTATCTGTATGGTCCATACTGAAGTCAGAGTTTTCTCTCCAAGATGCAGTTTTTGACCAGGTTCCTGCCCTCCTTAGAACTCTTCAGTGGCTCGTGATTACTTTTTGCATAAAGGCCAGATCTTCATTCTGAATTGCAGGTGCTGCAGATTCTAGGCCACTACTCCTCCTTGAGCTTCTTCTTATACCTTTCTCTCCTTGACATGGCTGACCTCTACTCTATATATTCATCCATGCTTATATTCCCTCTGCCTGTGAAACCTTACACTTTTCCTTCACAAGATCATTTTTGCTGTTTTTATCCTTCTTGTCTTGGCAAGTGCTACTTCTTCTCTCATGAAGTATAACTTGCCAGTTCATGTGCCCCCTCCTCATGAGCGTCCAATGCACCCTGCACTGTTCTCTTACATATCTGTATCCCTCCATAGGCTGTAAATCCCATAGGTCTGGATCAAGTTTATCTTGCTTATTTTATAATCAGTACCTGCACCTAGTAGGTACCAAATAAACAGTAACTCTGATTATTATCATCGCTGCAGGATTGGGTTAAGTGTGCCACTTTGGATGAGGTTGAAAACTGAGCAACAACTTCTATCAGAAAAATCGAACAGACTCGCAAAGACAAAGTTTTCTCAAGTGAGCGTTCCCTCAAGGTCTGCATGGAAGTGGTTTTAGCTCGTGAGCAGGGACAATGGCCTGAACCCAGAGTCAGTGCTTCCCAGCTTCCTGTGCATTACAATCACGTGGGAGAGCTTTAAAACTTACTGTTGCTTAGGTCCTACCTGCAGAGGTTCCTGTTTAATTGTTCTGGAGTGCAGCCTGGGATGTGAATCTTTGCAATCTCTCCAGGTCAATTAGTTCTCTGGAACTGCCACAACAAATTACCACAAATTGGGTAGTTTAAAGGGACAGAAATGTATTTTTCTCAGAGTTCTGGAGGCTAGACATCTGAAATTAAATTGTGGAAGGTATCTAGGATAGAATCTTTGCTTACCTTTCTGGCGTCTGGTGAGAGTAACCTTCCTTGGTATCTGGGCTGGTGGCCCTATCGCTCCAGTTTCTGCCTCCATCATCACATTACCTTATCCTCTGTGTGCCTGCTCTCCACGCAGCTCTTAAAAGGACACTTTTCATTGGATTTAGGACCCACTTGGATAACCCAGCATGATCTATGTCAAGATCTTCACTTAATTGCATCTGCAAAGTCAGGTCACATTCTTAGGTTCTAGGAATGAGGATATGGACTTATCTTTTGAAGGGACCAACATTAAACCCCAAACACCAGTAATTTGAATTCATGGCCACTCTCTAGATAATGTGCACACGTTTATAGACGAGCTCACACATCTGTGCCCAGGCTTGAGTGGAAATGGACCACTTCGTTAGCCAGGTAAGAATGATCATTTTGGAGCATTTCTTACCCTGATGAAAGAGGAATAAGGCATTAAGGATGAATGGTGAGGAAGTGCCAGGAAAGTGAAAAAAGAGGAAATGCAAAGCATAGATTTGGTACCTTAACTTCTCTCTGTTCTTTGTTCTTCATTATTCTCTCCTTCAGAGTTATTTTTCTTTCTATACTCGAACCTCTAATACTAAGACTTTTCTTGCCTTTTTTTTCTTTCTTCTTTCTTAGTTGAGGCATTCTGCATTAGATTGAATATGTAGTCTATCATCTCATATTGTTTCACTGACAACCATGCCCTTCATTTGGGTCAGACTTTTAGACAAAGCCGTGGAAAGGTTTTGGGTATGTTTTTTGAGTGATTGAGATATTCATAATTTTGATCAAGGAAAGGCTGCTCCTCTTTCAGGCTGGCTGAGGGCGGAAAGTCAGGTATATCTCTATATTTCGTTGAAACCAGAGCTGCCTCCTGCTGAGCTTGAAGCCTTTAAACATTAAAAAATGGAGAAAGACACAGAATATGTAATTCTCGTGAAATCAGAGCTCCTTCCTGCTCCTCTGTTCACTGTTTACTTTTCGAAAGTCATTTTACCTTTAGCTCTTATCAGATGTTAACTTTGAAAGTCTAACAGTGATGATCACATTCTGGAAAGAGATCACGAGGGCGGGGACAGAATGCCTGGCTGCCTTTAGATTGTTCCTCCCTGCCATTTTTGGGGAACCAAACATCATTAGGAGTTCTAATAATTTAGCACAAACAGTACTTTTGTGGTAGCCCTTCAGCAACCTCCTTGATGGGAAATGTCTCGTCCTTACTTAGAATAACATAACAATGTGAATTTTGACTGAGGCAACACCAATGTGGGTTTTGTTTGGGCTAAAAAAAAAAAGTAGATGCTGTTTTGTTTTTAGCAGAGAAATGAAAGGCAGCTGGATGCTGTTTAGATAAGAAGTAGGAGGGAGAATATACTTATTAATGCATTGTGCAGTCTGTCCAGCATGTGGGCTAATACCCCTGACTGCTGGCACCAAATTGCTTCTGCTATTTTTTTTATAGAGAAAAAGAAAATACCCATTTTGCCCATTTTAACTTTATTGTCTCATTCTTATTCTAATCCCCCAATAAAAAGGGCAAAGTCCTTTCTGCTAATTCAAAATTTTTTGCAATTTGGAGAAAAATCCCATCTCCCCCTTCCCCCCCACTAAATCTGATGAGATATGAGCAATCCTGGTAGACTAATTTAGGTAACTTTTCAGGTGTTCTTACTGAAATGAGAATTGCCAAAGAAATGCGAAAAATGCTAGCACTTATCGGAAATGCAAATGTGGCATTTATTCAGCTTAATGTGAATACCCTTGCCCAGGCAACAACAGAAGAGACAATTAGAATGCAGTCATGGTTCCAAAAATTCACCCTTTCTTCCAACTAATATGACATCCTTTCAAAAAGAAAAGAAAAAAGGGGGAGATATGTGTGGTTTTGCTTCAGTTACCAACACAAAAATGCCAATTGGGTATGGGTTTTATTTTAACTAAAAAAAAAAAATCTGTTTTTGTACAAGTATCATCAGAACAAAGTAGCAATAAAGGAATTTTATGTCTGCACTGCCTTCATTATGGCTGGGTTTTAAGAGCAGTGGAACACAGGTCACCCTGTGTTAGGAGTGACTGTGGGTGTTAATTTCCACAGAGGACTGCTATGTTTATTGCCCATCATTTTTTCAATGATTTTATGCCATCTTTTGGGAGAATAAAATAACTCTATAGCAGGCATGCATGTAAATAAATTAAGCATTAAGAACCAGTAAGTTGTAATCATCTTTCTTTGAGAATGTACTAAAATAGTTGCAATCAGTGAAATGGACGAGAAATTGCATTAAATTGCCTTTGCCCATTACAAAGCATTCCAGCTAAAACAAGACTCAGGGTGTCAGGGGATGTCTGGAGGGAGAGAAGAATGCAGTTGTCTTCTGGGTGTGTTTTGGACTACAAAAGCACACTGGGCAAATAATGTTTGGGTCACTTAACCTTCCCAAGTGAAAGTATCTATTATTGATGAACAAACAACAATGAATGAACTCTTCAGCCATGTATTACCATTTGCCTCATTTAAGCATCTGAGTCTCCTAGGCCTGAGAACCATAGTAAATATAAAACCAATTGTGCCTTTGTATCATAATGCCTCTTTCCACAATGACCATTTTAATTATTCAGAGACTCCTTTTAAAAATTAAGATTGATTGGGAATAAGAAGAGAGGGTTTGATGCAGAGATGTGGATTTTTTTTTTCTTTTTAGAAGGAAAAATGGGAACTGGGTAGTATAGGGAGGCGTTTTCTTCACTTTTACTGAATTCAAGGTTGGTCCTCAATAGTGTAGATTGTCTAGCCAGCATCTTCTCCAAAGTAAAAAATATGGTGCCCTCCCAACTTTTTTCAATTTTTAGTTGAATAGGGATAAATTTGACCTCCCTGGATGTGTGCTTTAGTCAGGAGATATCTTGAGCCAATCATCTTGATTTCTGATGCATGTGAACCACTTTATTTGGGAAGAAATCTCAAAGCAGAAGAAAAAGTATATGTTTCAATCACTGCCATATTGTGATTGAAATTCTGAACAAGCTTTTTGTCTTTAGGTTTTTGTGGTATATTTTTTTTAACCTGTCTGAGGCTTTTTTCCCTCCTTAGAGATAAATTGAATGTATTACACTCATGTCATGCTAATCTTCTGGTACAATGTCTAGCATAGTATTTGCACACTTGATGGATGCTGAAGATGGTAGACTCATAATTCAGGAAACTGTCAGTCAAACTGCTGTTCTTGAAACAGTGCAGCTGACATACAGCCGATGTTTACTAAGCTTCTACAATAAATGCTTTAATGTATGTCAACTCATTTATTTCTTACAACATTAGAGGTATTTTGAATAATTCCCATTTTGCAGTCAGACAATATGAAGTTTAGGAAGTGGATGACTTGCTTCGAGACAGAGTAACCATCAGTTCCCAGGCTGGAACTTGGACCCAGGTCTTCTCATTTCAGGCTGGGACCCTCTCTTTCACCAGCGTTCCCTCCACCACATGTGTCAGCAAAGTTAGGAGAGCTGAATATAAGATTTGAAAAATGAAGGCTTATTTATGGCTGACACTATGATTTACTCAGTAATTTATGATATTAGTCAGAGGATATAGATTTCTTTAGATACAAATAACAGAAATCCAAATTGCACTGGAGAATTGTGAAGAATCCAAAAGAGATTTTTATACAAAAAGGAATATTGTACAGAACCCAAAAAGGAGAATTTATTGACCCCATAAATGAAAAAGTTCAGGAGAAGCTGGTTGAAGGCAGAGGTGGATTCCCTGAATGGCTGTTGGCTGTGTTTCATCCACCTTGACAATTGCAAATTCTCCTCCACCTGGTGGCAATATGTCAGCAGCACGTCCACAATTATAGCTCAACAGTGGAAGTAAATAGCCTCTCTTCCCAACAGAAAAAAAGTTTCCAGTATGAAGATTCATTCAGCATTTGGGTCACATGCTGTTCCCTGAACCAAGCACTCTAAACAGGTTAGCTGGCCAGTACAGGGTCATACCCATACTCCTGGAATTAGTGTTAGACTTCAATTGGCCCAAATAGGATAAGCAGAAATGGTGGAGAGATCACTCAAGGAAAGTTTTTAGAATCAATAGAAGTGAACCAAATGATGATTACTCTCTTGGAAAGAAAACTGAGAACCAAGTCTCTCATGGACAAGTTATGAGATCTTAACCATTCCAGTGTCTGTTAAGAATTAGGGCTCCGATGCCAGACAAACTGGATGAATTCTGGCTCTACCTTTTTTTTTTTTTAGCTATGTGACTGAGCAGGATATATTATCTCTCTATACCTCTGTTTCCTCATCTGGAAAATGACACAACTCATAGTTTTAAGGGAAAGTCTAAATAGGTTAAACCATGTACCTATACATAGTGTTAAAAAAAGGATTGGCATCTAGTAAGTGCTCATTAAATGTTAGCTGCTGGCTGACATTTTTAAATGATTATGGCTCAGTTTACTCAAATTTGACAGGACTTTTATTTCATTAACTAACATACAGAATGAACATGAGCACATACACATGATGACACACTGAAAACATGAAAGGCATTCTCAACTGTTATTGCACTTACAGGAATATGATGCTCCTTCCTCATGGTACCTTTTTCAAATAAAATTTGTCTGACCATACCTCTGAAGGTACTTTATTAGAATCATACCATACTTGCCATTTTTCAGTGAGCTGCTCAGCATAATTTTGCTAATAACTGCTTGGTTTTTACTCTGATTGAGAAAAGGGGAGTCATTGTAGGTCAATGTCCTCTACTCAAACCTTCTAGTGACATCCTCTCTTATCAGAATAGCCTAACCTCATCATAGCCTAGCAATCCTATATAATCTGGCCTCCTAACTTCTTCCTCTCTTGTCTCATTGCCTCGCATTACATTCTTCTCTCATTGGCTCCATCTACAGTGGACTCCTTGATCTTTCTGAAATGTGAACATGCTCTGTATATTACAGCCTCAGGTTCTTTGCATATGTTTTTAACTATACCTGACCCATTTCAGTATCTGGACAAATGTCACCTTGTCTATGAATTATTTTCTAATCTACTAGATACAAAATAACCCCCCAATGCTTTATATCTATTGAATCCTACAATAGTTTTATATAAGCTCTCATCTTCACTTTCTATTTTATAGATTTATTAGAGGCCTGATGCACAAAATTTGTGCAAGGGGCTCGGCCATTGCAGCCCTGGCTTCGTGTGAAAGGTCATCCTGAAAGATGTTCAGTCTAATTAGGATATTATGCTTTTATTATTATAGATGCATTCATTCATGTATAATCTGTTTCCACTACTAGAATGAAAGCTCCTTGAAGGAAGGACTATTGTATTTGTTGTTCATGGCTGTTCCAGTACCTAAAAAGAGTGACATAGTACTAGATATTCAATAAATATTTGCAGAATGAATAAAATAAGAGATATAAAAGTCCCTGGTGCAAAGCTTGAAACATAATCAGTATTCAGTAACTGTTTGTTTAAAAATGTTTTTTTCAGCTAATTCCTCAGTGAAATTTAGTTGATAGTTATTAAAAGTTACTGGAAATACTATCCAGCAGTTGTACTTGTAAGTATTTACCTAACTGATTTTAAAATTATATCAACATAAAAATTTGCAAGTAAGTATTTATGGCAACTTTATTCATAAGTGCTCAAAACTGGAAGCAATCAGAATGGCTTCAGTATATAGGTGAATGGATAAATTGTGGTACGTCCAAATGATTGAATGTTATCAAGCAACATTCAATGAGCTACCAATCCACACAAAAAAGATATGGATGAAAATTAAATGCATATTACTAAATGAAAGGAGCCAGTTTTAAAAATCTACAACTATTTAGCATTGTGACAAAGGCCAAAATCTAGTAATGGTAAAAAAAAAAAATTAAAAAAAATTATTTTTTGCCAGGGATTCAAGGAAAATGGGAAGAAGGGTTGAATAGGTGAGGCATGGGGGATTTTTTAGGGTGGTGAAACTATTATGTAAAATACTGTAGTTTGGGATACATGGTATTATATATTTATTAAACCTATTGAATTTTACAGCACAAAGAAGGAACCTTATTTTTGCAAATTATTTAAAAGTCATTTAGGAAGTTTGGTAATCACAGGATGGAAAGCAGTTGTCACAAAACAATCTAACTATAAACAACCAAAGTAACTTTGAAAATTAGTGGTATATAAAATTTAGGGCAAAAGAAATTTCAGATGAGCACTGTAATCTGGCTGGTATAGTCGTATCCCACAGGCTTCCAGTTAGCAGTTTGGATATTACTATATGTGTGGACTGGAAATGAACAATTAAGTAAATAGACAGTGAGTGATAGAAGTCAAGTTTATCACTGGTGGGATGGAAGAGATAGGATAATCCATGATGCAATAAATCAGATTTGGAAATATCATTATAAATTCATATTTAACTTAATATAGATATGATAGCTGGTTACATATAGAGCTATTTTAGATATGTATATATCTGTAAAAATATGAACATATATATTTTCTTTCTCTCCCAGCCTAGAGATGCTAGAAGCAATAATACCCCAGTAGCAATGAGCACATCCACTGGCCAGAAGTTGGTTTCTAATATAATTCTCCACTAAAAAGAACAAAAGCTCCTTGAGGAAATGGCTTATTCTGGGAATAGGACAAGAGCTATACAGGATGAGCCTGGAGCATCTTAGGAGCAGAAAGGCAGTGCTAAAATAAGACAATAAAGCAACAACAATAAGAAAATTACCCAACACTGATGGGTGTATATCAAAGGAACATGATGACCACTTGAAAGACAACCCAAGTTACCAACACTGGATTAATTTGAGGAACAAAATAAAATAGTATTAGATTATAACCTTAAATATAAAATAAACTAGAGGCCCAGTGCATGAATTCATGCATGGGAGCAGGGTCTCTCCCTCCACCCAGCCTGCCTCAACCCTCTCCAATCTGGGATCCCCTCAGGGGATGTCCCACTGCCTGTGGGATCAGGCCTAAACTGGCAGTTGGACATCCCTCTCACAATCTGAAACTGCTTGCTCCTAACCACTCACCTGCCTGTCTGCCTGATTGCATCTAACCACTTAAGACTGCCAGTCTGATCACCCCCTAACCACTCCCCTGCCAACCTGATCAATGCTTAACCACTCCCATGCTGGCCTGATTGCCCCCAACTGCCCTCCCCTGGCAGCCTGATTACCTCTAACTGCTTTCCCCTGCAGTGATCTACTTCATCCACTGGGACCCGCCTCCTTTATTCCCTGTAGAGCCATGGGACCTCCAGGCCTCGTGGCACGGAGTGGTCACTGAGCCATACCTCCACTGTGCATGTGGCCATCTTGTGGTGAACATCTTGAGTGGCCATCTTGTGACAACATCACACAAGGGTGTGATGCCACCTAAGCTTTTATTATATAGGTTACCCATGAGCCATGCTTATGTAAATCAAGGATTGAATAAATACATATATAATAGAGAACAGTCAAATTTCCCAACAGAAGAATTCCAAAGAATTTTAGATATTTCACCCTCAAGAATAAGAACATAATTCTCAAATATTTAAGAGTTGCTACACACAGTGGAGAAACCTGACAAACAGGACCTTAGCCAGGTGATCAAGGTCAACCACCTGGGTGATAAGTCATGCTAATAATATGTACCCTTGAAGTGATATGATGAAAACAACACTTCTCCTCTTTGGTCTTCATCCCTCAAACTATTAACCACAGAGTAATTATGAGAAAAAAATTCAGACCAATCCCAAGAGAGGGATATTCTACAAAATAACTGACCAATACTCCTCAAACTGTCAAGGTCATCAAAACTAAGCCTAGCCTGAGAGACTGTCACAGCCAACAGAGACATGATGTTAAATGTGATGTGGAATGCTTCCTGGGAATCCTGGAACAGAAAAAGAACATTAGGTAAAAATTAAGAAAATCTGAATAATGTATGCAATTTAGTTATTACTCATGTATCCCTATAAGTTCATTAATTATTATAAATACTAATATAAGATATTAATAGAGGTAAAATTGGGTTTGGGATGTGTGGGCATCTGTATAATATTTGTATTTTTTCTGCAAATCTAAGACTGTTAAAAAATATAAAGTTTACATATATTAGAAAAAGTTACTGAAAATATAATCCCTGGATAAAGAGCATATCGAATAAGGTGTGGTGAAAAGAATAAACCTAGTTAAAGAGGGGGCTATAGGTAGTCAGGGTCCCCATCTTTAACTTGAACTAATGAATGGTTTTATTTACCTTCATTCAGCCATTCATCAATACAGACATGTGCTGGGAGATGAGGCATAATGATGAATCATGATGGCGCATGTTCTCTGTTCTTAGGAATGCAATGAGTGAAGAACACAAATACTACTAAAATGGACATTTTCAGTGGTAGGAAGTTCCACATAGGAGAAGTACACAGCACCACAATAACATACAAAGGGGCACCTGAGTCCAATAGAGAAATTAAGAAACGTGTCCCTGACTCAGTATGAGAATCTCAGTCATAATATATATGCCACATTGTGAGGGCAGAAGAGGACTTGAGCCATTCACCTCACAGAAGTACTCTTGAAATTTCTTAGCTTTATTTTGTCTGTGGCAGTAAGCCTCAACAAACTAGTCAGTTGTGCAAACAACTTCATTTTGTTTAGTTTCTTATAACTGTTGTTCCATAATTAGGCAACTGCTTCTTGTCTGAAGTAAAAAAAATCAGAAGATTTTAAGACTACCTGACAGGGTTGCTTCATGATAACAAACCGAGCCATGAAAATGTTTGAAGTGTGAGTTGTGGTTTCCTCAGGGTTGTTGTGTTTTGTTATTTTTATAATGGGCACCCCCGACCCCTTCTTAATGATTTCCATGATAGATAAAAACTAATTGCTTGTTTTTGAAGAATGAAAAGAAAGACTCCTAAGGCTGCTTTCCTCATATTTGGTGTGAATCTGACTAATGTCTAGTCTAATCCTTGAGGCATTCTTAAGAGCCAGCCTATGAATCAAGAATGGCTTTAACCTCCTTTCTTTGCTCATTATGTAAATTCTATTTTTCAGCTTCCCTTTTTCTCCCTTCAGTTGAAATGCGTACTTCTCTCTGCTTTATTTTTCTGAATGAGTTTTCTTCCCTTTTGTCTTTTTCCAGGATAGATGTAATTATGACTTGCATTTGGGAAGGTTGGGAAGGATATATTAAACCTATTAATATGTTTACCTTTCTACCTATTTAGAAAGTGGTGAGAGACAAGGAAAATAAGATGACTAAGAAGTGCTTTCTTAATAATGTCATGGAGTTCACAGTAATGGCAAAGTCCCTTCTGAGCATTGAGTGGTAATTCTAGCTATATTGTTAGAGTAAGTAGAGTGTCCAGCATTCTAATATTTGCGATGCAACAACAGCCCAAGCAGTATATTAATTATATCTTGAGAAAGCATCATGAACCTCTAACACACAGGCACCATTTTTCTCCAGGCAGGATGAAAGGGTGTTCGCATAGAAATAAAATAATCCTCAGACTCAGTGCTGGCCTTTGCCCTCATTTTCCTTCCTGGTTTTATGCAGGAGTAACTAAGCAGGTTAATGTCACAGAACTGGCTGTGATTATTTTTAGTTTAAACAACAGTGTCTGCCCATGATAAATGTGTGTGCGAGAGAGATTTCACCCCTGAGAGCAGTTCATCTTCTCTTCCGTGTGCCATTTTCCCTTTAGTGCCCCTCAAATGGGTTCTGAGCACACAGATTACATTATCCCATTAAAGGGCGGGGGTGGGTAAACTTCAAAGCGTTCAGCATTAAGATGCACCTGCACTTTTAGATTTGGACTTGAAAGCGAGCTCACATGAACTATCACCAAAGCTGTGATGGAAACACCTAATGTCGTTGTCAGATTCCTCTGAATAGGTTTTAAATGAGGCAAACTGAATGCAGGACTTCAGGGCTTCTGAGTTATCCTGACTAAACTGATTCTGCAAAGGAAAAGAATGGCTTACAATGTTTCAAAACGATATGTTATAAAAGTGTAATTATATTAGTACCCACAGCCAATCTTATATGTAGTCTTGTCCATTTAGTCATTAAACAAGAAAAATATATGTAAATTGGCATGTAGAAACATCTATATATTATTGTTATTGTTATTTTATTTATTGGCTAATTCCTTCATTTATTCTTTCAACAAACATGCATTGGGTTTCCAATATATGCAAGTATTTTGCAATTAGGTAAGTTTACAATAGCTCTAGCCACCAGGCTGTGAACTGAAGTGACTGACATGTGTCATTTCTGGGCTTATAGCTGTAATCGCTGGTGCAAGACTCTCCAGAGCTCTCTTCCCCAGCTGGGGTAACTGAGAGAGTCATGTGTCTCACATGGTTCAGTTATAACAGGGGGGTATTGTCAACCTGGGTTCCTTAGTGCGACTCTCACTAATCCACAATGGGCAAGTACAATGAGTCAAAAACAAACCTTTATTGTATGAAGCGATGGGATTTTGAGATTCACTTTTTGTTGTGTCATAACCTAGTTTTTATTGACTAATAGAGTAGCTAAATGCCTAACTAGTACCCATGTTGATGAGTTGCCACTTATTAAGTCCATAAAATATCCTTGGAGGTAGCTATTATCATTCACAGTTTAAAGGTGAGGAAACTGAAGTTCAGAAGGTCAAGTAATTTACTCAAGGTCATATAGTTTATGACGCAGGAAAAGGCATTGAATCATAGCCCCATGGCCATGAACATGTCTTCTATGCTCTAAATATTATAATTAGGGGCTACACATAAGAACAAATACATTTACAGAATCACAGAAATAACTACTACTAATTTATCAAACTTGTTCAGTACTTATAAAACAGAAATATGCTTATAGAAGTGCATACTGAAGAGTTCTCTACAAAAGTCTGTATTCTCAAGATATTAATAAGAATTATTCTATGGCCAAATAATTTTGCGAGACACTCTATACAATTTGTGTAAGACCCAATTTTGGTACTCATTCAGATTCATTTAACTTCACCTGTCCCCCAGCTGTCACTACTGCCTCTATTGTTACAGCTGCCACTATATGGTCTATCAACATGACCTGCTCTTTTGACAAGTATTGGGCTCCAGCAAGACTTTCCTCTTTCCTGATGCTGCAGAGTTGAGATAGTACACAGATGTGTGAGCAGGACAGTGGTGCTTGCTAGAATAAATTGTTACTGCATGGAAGCCGCACCAGGAATGTGCCTGAAACCCTCCCAATGTGCAGAACTGCAGACATATACCTCAACTGGCCACACACTTAATATGGAGGAGAGGTTCCTGGAGTGTGGATATGGAATGACTTCTGGGCAGTACTAATGGACTGCCTGGTTGGCTAATGAACTCAATGAAACAAGGCAGCAGGATTGGTGACCCGAAGGTCAGGGATTGAGCTATATGAAAGAATCCATGGAAATGAACATAAACAAATGAGCTTTGATAGCTTTGCAAATAAAAAGAGAATGGTTTCCAAAGGGTCTAAGAAAGATCAGAATACAGGGAACTACAGTAAACGTCCTCAAAACCTAATGCCTTCAAATTGCCTACCACTCTAGCGCTCACCACAGTTACCTGACCCTTCCCTTCCCTAGTACCAAACCCACTGCATGAAATACCACTTTATGATGCTTTAAGAAGTTATTGCATCACCCTGACAAAATGACATTTCCATTTCAGAAAAGTTTTTCAAAAGTCTAATATAAATGAATGGGTATGTGAATGATTTTTACTATAGCAGCAAAACAGTAGAAAAAAAATTCTGATAAGAGAGATCATGATGCCATTTGCATCAAGGCCATCAACTTGGCCTAAAAAAGACCAATTCTTCAGTGGCATCAGTATCTCCCAAGAACATACCCATCCTCCCCAATATACAGTTGTCCCCAATATACAAGATACAGTGAAAACTCTTGAAATTACACAAGTCCATGTAAGGACTAAAATGTTTGTCAGAGGTAGGAAGGGTAAGGAGAGATATTCCACTAACAGTATTTCCTGAATCCTTATTACTCACCATTGTTTTTCTGGGAACTAAACATCCCTAAATTAAAACAGTAATTCTGTAGATTAATGTGAAGTCCCCTCAGATGACCTGGACTTGAATCTTGGCTGTACTGTTCAGTCGATAGGTAACAATAGGGAAATAGTTAAATCAAAGTCTTGGTTCTCTCATCTGCAAATTGGATGTGATAAATAGTACCCACTCTGTATGTATCATCAAGTTATCATGAATTTTAATAAGATAATGGTTCTTTCATTATTTGTATAATCTTGGGCAAGTTAAGTAAATTGTCTGGGTCTAATTTTCTCCGTGTCATCTCTATATTAGAGACTTAGTTGGGGTAATCACCAAGATCCTTCTAGCTCTGGATTATGGATATGTACAGATGAAAATGTTAATTGAGAAGCAGTATAGAAATGTAAATTTAATTACTCTTATCATTTATAACGTTTCTATTAGCATTACTATTTTGAATGCAGTACTTCTTAAGAATGATGCTTCTCTGAGGAAGGAAAAAGCATGGTCCTTGATACCTTCCCCATGGGACTGTCCCCAGTGGCAGGGATTTGTCTCTGGAAAGGCCACTGGTGAAAAGCATAGTCTTTGCTTCTTCTGCTTAAAATTTATGACTGGAACCCCCCCCCCTCATACACACACACACACACACACACACACACACACACACTAACAACCAGAGGGGAGACATCATGTTTCATGTTCTGATTTAGACACAGGAGTTTTTAGTGGCAGGTTTGAAATTAATGAGACCTCATAACCTCTAGAAGTCCAAAGCAGCAGAATTATCAATTACTCATTGATTTCAAGGAGAAGGAATGAAGGTTCTGCCTTCTCACCTCTCCTCTTCCTTCCTTAGAGGATGGATGGAGTACCACAAGGAAGCCTGGTTTTCAAAGGGACATAAAATGTTCTTAGAAGTTATTGCATGTTATCATTCCTTTACAGTGTTGATAAATGATTTATTAAGACTTGATTGTGCACTTGGCACTGAGCTCTGTTCTTTGCACATATTTTATTATTCAATCCACACAACAACTCTGTGAAGTACTAGTAAACATCTCTCTTAGGCCCTTGGCATTTAGGCTTAGAAAAGGTAACTAAAAAGTCAGTGATGTTAACCTGCATCTGTTTGACACCAAAGTTTGAACTTCAGTCTAGTAATTCTGAATGTCTTAGTATCAGGACTGGTTTACATTCTTTAAAAGCATTAAGAACCCCAAAAAGCTTTTGTTTGTGTGTGTCATATTTATCAATATTTACTGCATTAGAAACTCAAGCTGTGAAAAATTTAAAACACAAGCAAACTTTCCATTCACCATTAGGGTAGTGATATTTGGCCTCTCAAAAACTCCTCTGTACATTCAAAAGATAATGAGAGGAAAAGAGGCAAATCACATTTTTATGATAATACTAGTATCCCTGTGCACGAATCCCTGTGCCTGTAACTCTCTACCGCCCTCCTGTAGCTCTCTGCCCACTGCCCAGCTCTCCTGTAGCTTCCCCCAACACTGCCGCCCGCATCATAGCTTGCTGCCCTGCCCCTTCCTATAGATTGTCACCACTTACTTGTAGTTCCCTGCCCCACCCTCCTGCAGATCCGTGATCTGGTCATTATGCAGTTGGTCGTTACACCTCAAGGCGTAACAAATAATTAACATATTCCTCTAGTATTATATAGGATGAATATAGTTTGAACTTGTGGATCCCCTGAAAGAATTTTGGGGTTTCCCAAACCATACGCAGAGAACTGTTATAAATGTTCACATTTCACACTATGCTAACATGCCTTGCATGTCAAATATATGCTCAAAATGACATAATTATGTTTTACAAATCAGAAATATCCAATTCTTACATGCTTCATCTCTATAGTGAGGACTTCATCTCCTCTATCCCTTTTGAATGGAAGAGTGAATATTTTTTCCCTCTTCAAACAGCATTTATAGGATGTCTATACAAATGAGAGGTGGTATTATTATTACCATCTATTTCACAACTCTCCCTCACTTCCTCTTTACTTATGGATTCCTAAAATTGAAGGGTTATCTGACAACTTTTTACCACCACATACCATAAAAAAAGATGCTGTTGGATGTAGTCCATTTGTATTTTCAAGAAGTATTTACCCAGTGCCTACTATGTGCCAGTTACTGAAGCAGGCCCAAGGTTTACAACAATCCTTGTGCTTAAGCAGCTTAAAATATGATAGGGAAGAATAGACAAATTACAGGAGAAAATTTATAAAAATAATATGATAACTTAAGAATATGGGAGCACATACTAATGACACCTAATTCAGCTTTAAGAGAACAGATAAGATTAAAAAATACATTAGTAATTTTACTGCTATATTTCACAGGGCCCGTTCTTAAATGTGACTCCATTATCCGACTTGATGTCACTTTCAACACTGACTTCTACCTTTCTCCTCTCTATTTTAATGTTGAAGGTTTCTTTTTTTATATTCAGACACGTCGCTTTGCATTTTCAAAGTCAAGTCTCATTGTTATTCCTTCCCTAGGTCCTTTTGTATCATTTCCCTGATATCCCTGGTATTCATAATATCTCCCAAATGAGTACCATCTGTGAATTTCATCAGTGTGCTGTCTGTTCCCTAGTCTGGCTTATGAATGAAGATGTTAAATAAGAACAGTCATTGTAGGGCAGCTGCTCTGTGCAGTACCCCACCAGGAGTCCCCTTTATGTTTGTGACACCTTCTCACTGGCATTCATTAAATTTTGTTTATAGTCCTTCAAGTAGCTTTGAATCCCAAGTGACAATGATAATGTTCAAGTGCATTTAAAGTTTTGTGATTAAAATTTGAGTTAAGATGTGGCATACTTTCTGTTAAGTTCTCAGTACTGGAAAGTAGTTACTTCCATCCCTGCCTACCACCTGCCCAAAATGTCTCTAGTAATAATAGTAATAATTTAAAATATATTTTTTATTGATTTAAGAGAGTAAGGGAGAAGGGGAAAGAGATAAGAACAAAACGAAACAAAACAAAAACAAATCAACTAAGATTGAGAGAACTGTTGATTGACTGCCTCCAGCATGCCCCATACTTGGAAGCCAGTCTGCAACCCAGTCATGTGCCCTGACCTGGAATCTAATCATGTCCTCCTAGTTCATAGGTCAATGCTCAACCATTGAGCCACCACTGGCCAGGCTCTAGTATTTTCATATAAACTTAAAAACCTTATTTCCGTGCACAAAGTGATATAATGGAATTAGGTGTTACGTTCCAATATGAGGTGAGAATGCATGATGTGAGATTTTCAAGATAAGTGATCAAAATCAATTAAAAGACTCTTAGGTTGGACTGTTAGACAATTCAGGGAGATTTGGGGAGGCAGTTGGCATACTGTGAGTCCCATTCACTGAGGTGCAAGAGAAAAGGCTTGATTCAAATTGTGATAACTATGCTCGGAAAAGCTTGATTCAGAGTTTGATTACTATACTCTGAAGTTAGTTATATGGCATATATAACTGTGCTATTATTAGGATCTTTTACTTACAGTAACATCTGAAGGAAAGGAGTGATGGTGCTAGAAACACTACTTTCTTTGGATTACTGTGAGCAAAATATGGGATCATGTGTGAGATATACACAAGAGAAATCCACTTAACTCATTGTTGGCTTGTCCAAAACTGTCAAAAGGAATTCTGAAGAAAGAAGCTAAAGGCAGTATGCAATTTCTATTGATAATGCAAACATTCAGCTAGAGCAGAAATGAATTCATCTAGGGCAATAGAATTATTGGTGGATGTGGGGTTGAAATGTGGCAACATAGAGGAACTCGTGGGTATAAGTTAGCTTTCACTGCATAAGAAAACATCCTATAATTTAGTAATTTAAAACAATTTTTATTTAGCTCTTGATTCTTTAGGTCACCAATTTAGGTGGGAGTTAAGCTAAACATCCTTTACAATCTAGGCTGGCCCATTCATGTGTCTATAGTTCAATGTGGGTCAGTTTTGAACTCATTGGTCTACTGTAGCCTCAACTGGGGTATCCAGTCTCAGCTCCACATGATCTCACATCCTCTAACAGACTGTTTTAGTGGCATCAAAACAGGTTTCCAAAGGGGGGGGGGGCATTAAAAGAATGCAGGGCTTCTTGAGGCCTAAGCTTGTAACTAAAATATATTTAATTCTTTTACTGTCTGTTGGTCATGGCAAGTCAGAAGGCCAACCTAGATCCAATGGGTAGAGCAATAGACTCCACCTGCTGATGAAAGAAGTTTAGTCTTTTCTTGTGTCTTTCTGTATGTAACATGAACATGATCTTGAAGGTACAACAGTCATCTTGTGACCACAAGGTTACATGTGTGTTGAGAAAGGTCTCATCTGAAGTATAGCAGGGTAGAAAGAATGGAGGAGACTAAAAAGGATACTTAATGACATTAGTAATCTACCAACCTGCCCTTCACTGCATACTCATGTACATTTGTTGCATGGACAAAACAATCAATCAAACAAACAACTAACACAACAACAACACCATTTTCTGTTTAAACTACTGTTTGTTGGCTTTTTGTTACTTGAAGAAAAACATATTTTTGACTGGTATAATAACAAATGTTTATAAAAGAAGAGTTAAACTGAGCTGCATGACTAAAGATCAAATTAAAAGATTTGTCAAACTGAATTTTAAGGGTTATATGAAAAAAAATCAAAGCAAGCAGAATTTTTCTGCTCAAAAAAGAAAATACACAATTTGGAGTGTGTGTTTAGCAAAACTGTAAATGGCTAGTGTGCAAAATTTTATGAATACACTGATCTTTATTTTTTTAAATACGTTATTATTGTTTTTAGAGAGAGGAAGGGAGAAGGTGAGAGAGAAAGAAACATCCATGCATCAAGATCATCATGGATTGGTTGTCTCCTGCACACTCCCTGCTGGAGATCAAGACTAGAACCCAGGCATGTACTACCAGGAATCAAACCAGAGACCTCTTGGTGAATGGGTTGAAGCTCAACAAATGAGCCACACTAGATTGGCTGATTTTTATTTTTTATATCGGAAATAAAGCAAAACCACACTTTCTTGTTAAAAAGTTAGGTGGGTGCATTCATTTTTTATGAGAATAATGGAAACACTGGGATTCTATAGAATGATGTCTCTGAATGTCCTTTTCTATAAATCTGTAAAAATGGACAATACCTTTTCTATCTAGGATTAAATGTTTTTATTCCCAAAGAAAAATAAATTAGATAACTTCTTTTCAGTATTTTTCAGCCTAATGTTTCTTAGACAAATTCTTAGTTTCAGTTATAAGAACTAGGTAAATGTATAAAGCAAACCTGATTCTTTTAATAATTTGATATAGGCTTTTGAGAACCAAAATGATATGCATTAAAATGTATCCTGGTAATTTATGCTTCTGTTTTTTTTTACATTCAGAGTTAAAATATTGACTTCCTGACTCTTCATGCCTCACTTTCATTTTACTCAATAAGAGAATCACTTTCTATTATAGAGATTCATGATGTTGTTATACATCTCTTTCATAATAGCAACATGACTTATTTTACAACAAATAGTCATGGGTTTCATAATTATTATTTTAAATATTGTGGAAACTTTGTTAAGAAATCAATCAGTTGCTTAAATCTATTTCTATAATTTTCTTCATTTGCTCCAATTTCAAATGTATTTCTTCATTTGCTTCCAATTAAAGAACACCATACTTAGAGTTTAAGCTTTCAGCATAGGCTACCAAGGTTTTATTATTGCAAAGAGCATATTCATAACACAGATGATTATTTCAGCATTTGGAATATTTTCTTTTTCTGTAACTTGTGACATACCCAGAAAATAAAACTTACCAAGATAGAATTATATGTAAGGGCTATTTATCCAAGTTTATCCCATTTGGACACCAAAATCAGGACTATAACAGTTAGGCAGTTTCCACAAAGATCAGTTACCTCCCTGTAGGGTTTACAAAGACAATAGTAGAATGTGAGAATGACTAAAATATATATGGCAGGATTTAAAAAAATATGTATGTCCCAAAACACATTCTTATATTTCAAAATTATGAATAAGATACTTTGGGTCCTGATAGCAAAATAGAATTTCTTCTCAATAAGAAACTAGAAGATCTATTTCTCTTGTAATATGTTCCATATTATTCTTATCAACTGATATCTTTAGAGAAATGTCTATACCTTGCTTTAGGACCCTCATTACTAGGCAAGACTATCTCTAGTCTTTGGGAGAGGCTCTATAAATGCATTAATTATATATGATGTAACTACAGTTACTTAAGGTCACTGTTTATTTCTACTCTAATCTCCACTCTGTCATACTTCCCTTCAAGTCAGGTAGTGTTAAAGTGGCCCCAGGAATTTGAGATCCCACTAAGAGGAGATTGAATTGCTTATACATTAATTTGTATTTAGAGGGTTATATTTATATGCCTCATAGGCACTTTCATAGTTAAAATACTGCTGGCCTTCCAGGTACATTGCTGCCATTTATTAAGCTAACTCACTGAGCTTCAGGACACAAAGGTGTGGGACCAAAAGTCATATCACAATATCACTGTGTCCTATGACAGCTGGCATGTTAAACGTGTGGATCCTGGAGGAGAAACATGGTTTGAAACATGTGAAGCAAGAAGCACTTGTGTGAAGAATCTTCCAATCAGCAGACACGTAACACTGAAAACATGAGCATTTAGTTTTCGTTGATGTCTTGTTAGAACCAAATTTCTCTACCATTGGGAATATATGCATTATATGGTAGATTCAATTACAATTGTGACATACATTTACTTTCTTAAGGTAATAGTAAGAAATAGAATTGTCAGAATTCCTGTGTTTGTAGGGCTCAAAGATATGTCAGTATTACAAAGAGTGAGTACTTATATAATAGCTTACATATAATTGAAACCTGACAGTCTTGCAAATTTATGAGATGTTAACAATAATTATTGTTATAGGCAAAATAAGATTTTTTCAATTATTGATAATAAAAAGTAAATGTTAATCAATAATTTAAGAGACCTTTTTTGTTTTATCTAGAAATAATTATATTTCCAAAGTATTGCCATGTGAAAAAACAATAAGAGAATGTGCAGCCAAAAAGTATAATAGACATGCTAGGCAGTTCATTAATAAGGCATTATTATTTTTTTGTAATGTTTGTGTATTTGACAGCTTTAAAAATGTGGTATCTGCTGTGATTTCTATTCTCATTCTAAATAAATATCTTTTTAATAATTAAGTTGTCATTTATAATTTTGTACTTGTATTTTAAAAGGGCTCCATAAATTATAAAAGTTTCAGATTCCCAGAAATTAAATCTATTCATCCATCACAGCAACATCATCCTCTCTCTCTCTTCTCTCTCTCTCTCTCTCTCTCTCTCTCTCACACACACACACACGCACACACACACACACACACACACACTGCAACAGAGTTTAGCTCACTTGGTCTGTGTTTATGTTCTTTATGATGTTATTATGGTGTTTGTTAAATAAGATTAGGATGGAAAAGGATATTATAAAGCTCCTCCTGGGAGAATAGTTATTTATTGCAGTTGGGGCTGTCTGTGCTGATAAGAAACTTTCCTTTTGTCCCAATCCATGACTTTTACTCCATGAGCTGTTTTTCTAACAAGAGGTCAAGGTGTTTAACCATGTCACATGTTAGTGACCTTCACAGCAATCCCTTCCTACATGTTCCCAGGTGCATTTTCTTCTTCTTCCCCTTCCTTCCACCCCCTATTTCTGTTATCGTCCCCATCTTCTTCTTACTTTAATAAACCCTATATATTTAGTTTTCATTTTGTCCAAGAAAAAAAGATAAAGAAAATAAATGAGCCAGAAGAGCACTCCCAGCCCATAAGAGGCCAGCCTGTATTCCAGGTAGGGCTGCTCTGTGGTATCAGAGGTTGGTACAAAGAAAACAGCAGATATGGAACCTTGATTAAAATTGAGAGGATGTTGAGACCAAGTTGCAGAATTAGGATGCAAAACAAAAGACGGGTACATGAGCCATAAATGGCAACCAAGTCAAGGCTAGCAGACAGTGCCCCAGCTGCTTCAAATCCAATGTACTCCATGGTGAAGGACTGAATCTGTCTGTTGACTGGGCTTACCAGAGATAAGAAGCTTCTCCTAAGATACTGAATGGACTTTAAGAGATTAGAACCTTAGATAGTTCCAGCAGTAGCTAAGGAGTTTATGACATCCTCATCAAGCAATGATTCCAACTTAAAATAAGTATTAGTATGACTTTCCCATGCACACTTTAATGGCATGTGCCATATTTGGAAGGAAATGAAAGATTCAGGGTTCAGGTTACAGTCCCTCCATGACAAAGTCCTTCAACCAATGATTCTCCCCATTAACTAATAGCAACATTTTTGCTTTATCTTGCAAGTAGTTGTTAAAATTATTCCTTCATGCTAATGAGGTGAAGTTTTACAAAATAATTCATTATATTAATAATGTTAGCCTACTTTAGAGATTTTGGCATTCTTCTCTTTCATTAAAGGAGCATAGCATGCATCCTGGATGTTGAGGTTGCAATTATTAGAAAAAATAGCAGCATCGTTTATTTTACTTACACATTTTATTATGTTTGTCCTACTGAGTGCTATTATGTCCCAGAATAATGGAGGATATTCATAACTTTCTCCAACCTCAAAATAAACCAGACTTAAAGTTTTCCCCAGGTACTTCTAGCCTTGAATTCAAGTATTATTCCTCTTTGTGATTCTTCCATTTTGTTCTATCAGACCTTCCAACTTTAAATGTTGCTGCAGAACCCTGAGGGTTTTGTAAGCTTAACCACACGATGCATTTAAATAGGCTTCACTTGTAATTAATTAGTTGAATGTGTTTAACTATTACTCATTGTCCAAATAAATGCAAAATAAAGTACCTCTACTTAAATGCATAAATAGCCAACTATAAAACCATAAGCAATAAATAGCTAGATTCCTTCCATTTTGTTGGTGAAGATAAAACTCAAATGTTAGCTTCTTAATAACATTTTCTTATACTAAAGAAAGATATAGCACTTTTGATTGCCTATCATCTTTAATATTTGCTGATATAGAAAAGCTCTAGTCTGCTAAATACAGAGAAGCTTTGACCTACTTTATTTGATTTTAACATCTTGCATTTTAAAATGTAGGATCAAGGAATGTAGATTTTTATCATCTTTCCTTAACCCTCCTTACAATAAAGAGAACACAGGGAAATTCTGGAAGAAAAAAAGATGCAACACTCTTGAGGCTAATTTAATATAAAAAATATTTTAAATAAATTCTAGAATGAGATACATTGAGACATATGCATGGTGAAACAAGAAATTTTTTACCAATTTTTTTTTAATTAGGTATATTCACAATGAATACTTGGGAAAATTTTATAATTCAGTGCCTCGCATTTGCTTGTCTCTCATAAATATGTCAGACACTGAAGGCATGAGATACTGGCAATTGTCCTTTGAGTTTAATGGAAGAGAGGGCTGTATTTGTCTTGAGGAAAAAGTCTATTGCTATGTATCAAATGTGGGGACTGATGATAGAGTACTCAATAGACACAATTACCTGAGCAGATCAACCAGATATAGACCAGAGAAGAGAAAAGCAATGAATGACATTACCTTCATCAGACACAGCTGGGTGACAAGACAGATAGTTTTGCAGCTACCAGCTACTGTGCAAAGAAGTTGCATGAGGAAAATCAACAGCAGATAAGAGAGGGAAAGAGCTGTGGAGGAAGGAGGTGTCTGGGGCAAGTACTGAGCATACATGATTTCCAAGGAAAATATTGATAGATATCTGGGCAGGAACCTATAAAGAGGGGAATTGGTGTGCCTGGATGATGTGGTACAGTGGTTGAGCAGAGACCCCTGAACCAAGAGATCACTTTTCCATTCCCAGTCAGGGTGCATGTGGGGGGGTTGTGAGCTTGATCTCCAGTAGGGGGTGTGCAGGAGGCAGCCAATCAATGTTTCTGTCTCTCTATATCTCTCCCTTCCTCTCTCTCTAAAAATAAATTAAAACATATTTCTAAAAAAATTAAATAAGAGAGTCAGTGTTCCTACAAATACGATGGCTGAAGAACCAGAGAAATATTGTTTAACAATTGTTCTATCAGACCTTCCAACTTTAAATGTTGAACCAGGGAAACATAGTCCCTAATGGAATTATACATTGTTTCTTTTCTGTATAATTAAGAGTATCTGAAACATTGAGCACTAATCTGTTACTCAACTATTAAAGAGTATTTAAAGGGTTTCTGCTGTGAGTCTGAATGATTATGGCATTGAAATAAAAATATTTTATGCTCACTTGTCTTGGTTTGATGTCATTCAAAGAAAATCCTGAGATAAGGACTTCTGAGCATATATTTCTTCAACCTTCTCCACTCATCTTAAATTTTGCAAATGTATTGTTGGATAGGTGATATAGTCTAGTAGTCCCAGGCAAAAGCTCGCTAAACTAACTACTGGATTTGTAGTTTGATGCTGCCATTTCCTAAGCATGTGGCCTTTGAATGGTTAATTGTCTTTGCTTTGATATTCTTATTTTTTTTAATGTTGATGTTATTAGGCTCCAACTTCTAGAATTGTGTAAATTAAAATACATCAATACAAATACCATGCTTAGAATAGGACTTGGTGCATAACAAGTGCCCAGTAAATACTATCTCTCTTTTTTTTATTGATATTTAGAGAGAGGAGGAGGAGGAGGAGAGAGAGGAGAAGAGAGAAAAGCATTGATGTGAGAGCAAAATATCAATCAGCTGCCTCTAGCATGCCCACTACTGAAGATCGAGCCCACAACCCAGGAATGTGCCCTGACTAGGAACCAAACAAGCAATTTTTCAATGCACAGGACAATGCCCAACCAACTGAGCCATAGCAGCTAGAGTAGTATTGGCTCTTTTTATCATGGATTTTTCTCCACACAACTTCAAAAGTCCTGCTCAAAACAGTGTTTCAGACAGCCACTGTCAATCACAGTTGACACAAGAGATGAAACCTATTTTTCAAGTCTCCATAAAGTAAGAGGATAGTAATTCAAGCACAGTACCCTGTGCTTCTGTGTCCATGAGCTTTAAAGACTTGAGAAGTCATAGAATCACAAAGGAGGAAAGAGCCACTGCAGTCAGCCCCTCCAATCTCTAACCTGCAATGATGTACCTAACACATCTGAGCCCCTGCTTACTACTCAAATGCTCATTAAATTATTTGATTTTAATGTATAGATATAACGCTAGTTAGTTGTAACTGCCACAACAAAATGCCATGACTAAGTACCTTAAACAATAGAAACTTATATTCTTACATTTCTTGGTGGCTGAAAATTCCAAGATCAAAGTTCTGGCACATTCCATTCCTGATGAGACCTTTTTTCCTGGCTTACAGTCAGCAGGTTACTTGCTGCGTGCTCATGTTCTCTTTTCTTAGTTTGTGCATATGATTAGAGAGAGAAATTTATCTCTCTTATTTTTTATAAGGCCACTGATTCCAATTTTATTTAACATTAATTACCTCCCAATCTCTAAATATAGTCATGTTTGGGGTTGAATCTTCAACATATGAATTTGTGGTTGAGGCAACCCAACACAGTCTACAGCAAACATTTTTAGTTTTTCTTAACTGAATTCTGCCTCACTAGAAGTTACAATTTTGTTGCTGGGAGCAACAGAGGGAAACTCTTCTTCCATATGATGGATGTCTAAGAATTTAAAGTACTTATTTTTTTTCTCATCTTCGGGATAAATGTCCACATTTCTTTCAATAATGTTCCACCTATGCCTCTCATCATCCCAAGAACACTATATCCTTTGTTAATTTCTATATTTTTAAAAGGATATCTATAATTGAAAACAATGTTCCAAATGTGATCTGAACAATATCAAATACAAAGGAATTAGTATCTTCTCTTTTTCATATGACTATTCCTGCTTTGATGCAGGCTGACATTGCATCCATTGTTAGTTATTAGATGAGAGAAGATAGTTTACTGGGTACTTAGTAAGCATTGGTTGAATTAAACTGGAGTCAACTTGGATAGAGTTCTTTGTAATAGGAAGTCATATATTTCGTATCACCTTCAGTCTAAAGGTTTCATAGAAAACTGGAAACTGAGCCATTTTGGAAATTTCTTGATATTTTTGCATTTATAGCAAGAATGGCAATAAAGGTCTGGACCAACATAGAGAAAATTTGCAATGGACCAATATCAAGAATGTCTGCACTGAAGAAAAATTGAAAACTTTAAAAATTCTTTTTTCCAGAACAGCATGGAGAGACAGAGAGAGAGAGAGAACACAAGGTGCCATGCTTCTACTGTGTCTTCAGTAATTGCTTTAACATGTGACTTGCCATTTAAGCAATAAATGACATTTACTAAGGGTTTAATACATGTCAGCTACTGTGCCAGACACTTTCACATTACCTCGTTAATTCCTTCAACAGCCCTGTGTGGTAGTTCTCATTAGTCTCATTTTAAAGAAAAGTTATGGAACTTGCCTAATTTTACATGCTAAAGATAGTTCTTGCTTTGGCTGCCAAATCCCAAATACTTTTCAACATCCCTGAGCTAGTGAAACTGGGGTGTGCCCAGAGATCCTGGAAACCATACCTAGTATATGGCACATTATCTAAAGACATTACTATTCCAGATAACAGGTGTATTAGTTATTAGGCCTGCCATTACAAATACTACAGACTGGCTTAAACAACAAAAATTTATTTCCTCGGTGTACCAGAAGCTAGAAGTCCAAGATCAAGGTTTGAGCAATGTCGGTTTGTTCTAAAGCCTCTTTTCTTATCTTGTAGATGGCCATCTTCTTCCAATGTCTTCACATGGTCTTCCCTCTGATTTTTCTGTGTCTTAATCTCCTCTTCTCATGAGGTCATCAATATTGGATTATGGCTTATCCCAATGACCTCATTTAAACTTAATTGCCTCTTAAAGGGCCTTTCTCCAAATATAGTCATATTCTGAAATACTCAGGGTTAAGAGTTCAACATACAAACTTGAGGAGACACAATTCAGCTCATAACAGTAGGTGATGCAAAAATATGTTAAAAGGTATGTAAAATACAATATACAACAGCCTGATCTGGAGTCTGATTGCTTTGATTGAATCCTGAGTTTTTCATTAACTAGCTGAGTGACTTTGGCAAGGTTGTTTACCTTTCTGTATCTCAGTTTCCTAATACTTAAAATGGAGATATAATGGCACATATACAGGTTATTTGGTGAAGAACAGTGTTTGGAAAGTAATAAACTCTGCTCCTACCTGGTATAGCTCAGTTAATTTGCTGGTTTCATTCCCAGTTAGGGCACATGCCTTGGTTATGGACTAGATCCCCAATAGGGGGTGTGTAGGAGGCAGCCAATTGATGTTTCTCTCACATCAGTGTTTCTCTCTTTACCTATCTCTTCCTGTCTTGCTAAAACCAGAAAAAAATGCAATATTCTTTAAAAATAACTTATTACATATATTGAAAAAAAACTTTGTATATGTATTAGCTCTCATTACATTATTGGTTAGATTAAATAAAATGCAAATTTTCTTTAATTTTAAAGCTAGCCAGTTGGTGTGGCTCAGTGGTTGAGCATTGACTCATGAACCAGGAGGTCATGTTTCAATTCCCGGTCAGGGCCCTTGCCAGGTTTCAGCCTAGATCCCTAGTAGGGGGCATGCAGGAGGCAGCCAATCAATGATTCTCTCTCATCATTAATGTTTATATCTCTCTCTCCCTCTCCCTTCCTCTCTCTGAAATCAATAAAAACATATAGATTATTTATATAGATATAAATAGATGATATAGATTATAGATAGATATATATAAGTATAGATATAAGTATAGATATAAGTATAGATATAGATATAGATATAGATATAGATATAGATATAGATATAGATATAGATATAAATGTTTATTTATCTATCTATATAGTATATATATATATATATGTTAAAACATATCATACAACTTTTTCATTTATAGGAAACCTCTTTAGTCATAACATCTATTAATTTTCCTCTTCTAATATGATAGAGTGGCACAAAATAATTTCTGCTATCAGACATTTGCTCTTCATGCTAGTCAGGCTTCCAATATGCCTCCCAATGTTCCCCACCTACTGTTATTCATGCCTGATAAAATCCCCTCCATGAGAATGTAGGCTGGACCTAATGACTCAGTTCTAATGAATAAAATACAGCAAAAGTTGTTGGAATGGCACTTCTAAAATTAGGCTATAAAAATCTATGATTTCTATCTTGTTATCTTTCTCTCAATTTTTATCTGGCTCTTCTGCCTACTTGCTCTATTGAACCAGAGGTCATGGTTCAATTTTCAGTCAGTGCACATGTCTGGGTTGTTGCCATATTTTGTGGTATCCTATGAGTAGGCCCATCTGACAAGGAACTTAGGGGCAGCTTCTGGTCAACAGCCATCAAGAAACTGAGGTTCATGAGTTCAACATCCAAAGATTTGAATCCTACCAATAACCACATGATTGAGTTTGGAAGTAGATCTTTCCCAAAGTGGATTCATCCCTTTTAAGCACTGGGATGACTGAAGCCCCAGTAGACACCTTCACTACATCTTGTGAGAAGATCTTGCAAGCAGAAGACCCAGTTGAATTGCATCAAGATTCCTGACCTCTAACTACTGAGAAAATAGATAGTATTGATTCAGCCACTAAGTTTTGGAGTGATTTATTATGCATCATTAAATAACTAATGCATTCTTCTGAAAGTGGAGAATGTTGTAGAAGAATATGGGCCATCATGATTTAAGTGGAAAATAGAAACCATGCAACTAATTCTGTCTTTTGAAAGTATAGAAGATTGTGGAAGAAGATGGAATCATCATGATTAAGTTGAAAAGGAGATTCATGTGAGCACAGTAGGATCCAAAGAGTAGAAGGCAAGTAAGGTGCTGTCCTCATAAGATCACAACTATCTTCAAAGATTCACTATGCTCAAGTAGGTTCTTCCCATCAGCATGTCTGGAATCAATCCTTAATTGAATAGCTTGCACTACCCCTGCTTTGCACTAGTTGCATTTTAAAGCACTTAAATTGCTCAACCTGCTCCAATACATTTACTTCTACTGTTTTCATCATTAATGAGGCATTCTGCTTTTATAATCCGGGAGATGACCTAAAGATCAGAGTTAATTTAATTTAAAATCAATGTACTAGAGAAGAAAGCCCCTGCCTCCAGTAACGATGTCAAACTGCAGGCTTCTGCAAACTCTGGGGCAAAGAAGCATAACAGCATATGCCATGCTATTGTTTCCAACCAGGTGATGCAGTCACAAAATTCTACAAAAAGAGATTCTGAAAATTTGTCCCATCTGATTTAATATTACTTATTTGAGGTTTTTTGTTTGTTTGTTTGTTTAATCAAGTGAAGTGCAAACCACTTTCTGGATTCATTATTGAGTTTTAAATCCAACTGAGCAGCAAAGACCAATATGAATCCGATGCCCCTAGTCTTTTGGAGAGAGTTATTTATGACTAAGATAATCAAAGAGCTTAGATTTATGAGCAATGGTTCTTATAAAATATTTGTGTTTTTAACTGAGTTCTATTGGCAAAGTTACTTGTACTAGTGCTGGGAATAAGGAGGCTCTGCAATGCAATGCCGAGAGGAATATAATTAACATGTAATTTTTTTTCATCTTCAAAGTCTTTTTTTATTTTTGAGGATTTAAAATGAGATGGCTTTCTAGTTAATTGTTTTCTGTTCATTCATTCATCAATACTTGTTGCATATCTCTTCTGTGCCAAGAACCAGATTAAATAATATTTCTATCAAAATGGTTTCTATTGTAACAAACAAGCTCAAAATCATCTTAGTGGTTTATCCCAACAAGATTACTTTTTGCTCATAACAAGTCTGTGAGGTTCATGTGATATGTCCATGACATCTGGGTTTCTAAATTTGCTGAGGCAAGGGAAGTCCTGACTAGAAAGCCTGATAGCAGTAAAATTAAGTGCCTCCATAAGAAGGAGACACAAGCTCTTTTGTTTGCATGGCCATGTCTGCCCCCAAGTATAAGTGCAACCCTCAAGAGTTCCATTAGCAGGAGAAGGAGAAATAGAATAACACTATTCTCTATCATACATAGACTTTGCCCCCTGACACTTAACACCAATTTAGCTATGTTAGCCTGTCCAGTCTTATCATTGGGCTTTGTGTGATTTTTGTAAGGCTCTTAAAATATTAAATATCTCTTGGTATCCCCATTATTGTTTTTATGACAGTTAAGGAAACAGGGCTCCATGTTGGAAATGACTCGTATTCATCTCTCTAAACATTTTGCAATCATCACTTCTTTCTCTGCCCCTCTGGCCAAAGTAAGAAGGCCTGGTTACTCCTTGAGAGTGAGGAAATGAACAAAGGAGAGCATGACTAAGGCCAAGTTAGACTTTGAGAATTACCATTAATTTCTCAATCATTCATTTATGTGTTTATTTATTCATTTATTTATATATGTGATCATTTGAGAACTATGTGTTGAGTATCTCTACTGCGCATTGTATGCTCAAATGAAATGCTGGTCAGAAAAGATGTGATTCAAACAGTATTATTGATGGCTATTGTTAAATAAATAGGCAATTGCAATGCAGTGTAGCAAAAGCTATGCTAGAGAAATGTGGAGGGCTTTGGGGACACAAAGGATGGTCCTAGTTGAATGAAGGAAGGCCTCCATAGGAAATAATGTCCAAGCAAAGGTCTAATGCATGCACAGAAAAGTAATTTCAATGATAAGAATTAGATGAAGAATGTTCCAGAAGAACAAAAGTCTGCAAGACAGAGACAGAAGAAGAGGACGTAAATGAAACAGAGAGCTTATAAGTATATTTCCAGTAGGACATGATCTCATTCATCTAGGAGAAATGGTAAACAACATAGACTGATGAATAAGAACAGACCCAGAGATAAGAAGCCATGGGTCAGACTGTTGGACCTCAAAGGGAGGATGGAGATAAAAGAGAGAGATCAACCAAAGGACTTATGAGCCTAACCAGTGGTCAAGAACAATAGGGGGGTGGGGGCATGAGTGGAGGGGGTGGGGGATTTGAAATATGTGATACCTTAATCAATAAAGAAATTAAAAAAAGAAGAGAGAGCAGATGAAGTTTTGAATGATCAGGGAAGTGCAAAAAGCCAGAGCATAAACTCAATGTGATAGAGTTTGGAGAAGAAGAAACATTGGAAGGAGCCAGATTTCAAAGGCCTTGAACAAGCATTTGGACATTTTCCTAAGAGCTGTGGGATTCCATTGAAAGGTTTCAAACAAGAGAGAGAGTGATATGATATATACTACAGATTTGAAGTAACAACTGCCCTTTCCAAAAGCCTAACAGTTATTATGTTGGCAAAGGACCCAACCAAAGGCTTCTTCACAGCAGTCCTAGTAGTGCCATTTATGAGAAAGTGGATTGGGGATTTGAGTGTTTGGTATAATTAGAAAGACCAGGAGAGGCCCTAACATAAAACTATTTTTCCACTCTCAACTATCGACACTGAAACCCTCCTCTTAATTTCTTCAGGTTTTCATTTATCTGTTTATCAAATATATGCTCTGAGCACCTGCTATGTAAATAACATAGTGCTTGTGCAGCAAAGAAAAGAGGATAAGAATGGGGTTATTGCTTTTAAAAGGCTGAGGGTCTAATAAGGAAAATAAGGTAAGTTTAATAGTATCATGTGTGGGAGGAAAAAAGAGTTTTAGGAAGAAACCTAAAGGGGAAATAGGAGCCTTTCAGTCTGAGGAGTCCAGGGAAAGCTTTGTGGAAAAAATACAACCATAGCTGGGCCTTGAAAAGTGAATAATATTTTCTTAGCACTTAGCCATATTTTCATCAGAAGTCTCTCAATTATTCATGATAGAATCATAACTCAAATAAGTTAAGAGAGTATTTATTGGCTTACAGACTGAGAAATGGAGAGGTAGTTGACTATAAGCTGAGCTGGATCCAAGCACTAATGTTTAACCAAAGCTCACTCTTACTCTTCCATTCTTAGGAAAGATAATCTCTGGCAGAAAAGATGGCTGAAAATACAGGAAAACTCGGTGTATTAGTTCCATCAGGCTGTGTAACAAATCGCCATAAAGTATCTTACAATATAAATTTATTCTCTCACAGTTCAGGAGGTCTGAAGTCTGAAATCAAAGTATTAGTGGGGTTGATACCTTCTGGAGACTCTGAGGAAAAATCTATTCCATGTCTCTTTCTTGACTTCTGCTGTTTGCAAGAAGTCTTTGATCTGCATCCCACCAATCTCTGCCTCCACCTTCATATTACCTTCTCTATTTCTCCTCTGTGTCTTTATGTAAAATCTCCCTTTCCTTTCTCTTGAAAGGAAATCAAACACTGGATTTAATACCTATCCTAAATCTAAGGATGGTCTTTCTTGAGATCCTTAACTCAATGACATCTACAAAGAATTTGTTGCAAACAAGTTCATATTCTTAGATTCTAGATAGACATGAATTTTAAGGGGACGCTATTGAACCCACTACATTCAGCAATGGTGCAAAGATTTCCTTCCAGTTGACCCAGTTTAGGTCTGATACCAAATTGGTGCTGGTGGGCTGTTCTGTGGACTTAAGCGCCACCAGAACCACATGTATTGAGTTCTCAAGGATAAAAAAAGTTCAGCTATTAAAATAACAGAAAGTGTGCTGAAGAAACATCAATGATAGGATCTTAGAGCAAAAGTAGGAAAAGGTTTCTAGGGAGGTGATATGGCGAGGTCTTTGGACTCACGATGCTTTAGGAATGGACTAAAATTATTTGTCTATTGATTCCATTCTTTTGAAGGAAAGAGAAACCAGACACACAGGGAGGACAATGACTGAAAGTCCCTACACTCTGTTAAAGGACAGGTACCACCTGACCTTCATGCAAGAAGTAGAAAATATCCAGAGAGAAAGACAAACCAGGCAAGGAGAAACTCAGTACTGGGAGACATGGTTAGATCTTCAAACATATTTCACAATAATTCCTACTGCTATCCCTACTTAGTTTACTTAAGCATTTCTCTATGTAGAGGTAAAAGTTAGACCAATGTTTTAAAGAAGCTATACTGAAGACCTGTATTGAGGTAAAGTTTGCATCCATCTTCAATGGAATTTAAAAAAAAAGGATAGAAAACTTTTTAAAATCTAAATAAATTCAATTTTAATGGCTGCATTTTGTTCTTCAAGTTATACACTTTCTAATTTTTCAGTATTTGTTAAGCTAGTGTTTCTTTTTTTAAACAATAGTCATAATAGAAAGTTTTTATTTTGTATCATTTAGTTTTGTGGCCTGTATTTGGCAAATAAAACTGTTGGCAGTCCATACTGGTTTTCCATATTTTTTTAGAGAGAAAAGGGATTTTTAACAACTCATGAAATGCAAAGGTCTTGGATTCCTAATCTCAACCAACAGCTTCATCCCATCAGGTAACCCCAGATCTGAGCAACCTCAGTGAAAAATCACAGTGGACTTCACTGAACATTCATTTTCTTAAGAGAAAGGGGACCTTGATTTTGAATTGATTTTTACTGTGTATGCTGTGTTTTAAGAAAGCACTGTTTTGCTCAGGCTGAGATGGAGTTTGCTGGCATTACTGGTTGCCAAGGGACATGCTACTCTAGAATGAAAAATGCATGTGGTACCTACTAAACTCCTGTAGCTCATAGATCTTACCATCATTATCTCTAGTATTGAAAAACACATGATCCACTTGTTAGTCAAAGCAGATGAGCTGCTTGAAAGCCTTTGAATCTTTTGAAAACCTTTACTGATATTTTTTCAAACAGGAAAATTAGCAGGGCATTCTTCAGTGTAATTGACCTGTGAATTTTAGTTTGATTATTTATCCACAACAGCCATCACACCAAGTCAGCGATAAGCATGCTTCAGCCAAACCTCACAGTTGGTGACATCTGAGTTACACAATTACCATCAGTAGCAGGACAAGAGCTTATGGCCCCCTCCAACCAAACCACTCCTGTTAGAATAAGTGTTTGGAAGTGGAGGGGGGATTGTGAAGGTTATTTTAAGATATCAGTCAGAGATAAACAACTTTTTCTTGGGACTTAGAAGGATGTGTTTTCTTTGCTTACACAGAAAGTAAAGACATGTTCCAGGATAGCATATTGGCCATCAGTTGGGTTCCCTATACAGACTTGAATTATTGTTAGATAATATTATTGCGCCTACTTTTTCCGCCTGATGTTTTAGGTTTTGATCAGTTTCTGAAGAATGAAGAAGATAAATAATTCTGAAACCAGCAAATAATAGAAATTAGAGTAATTGGGTAGATGAGTGCCTCACTCTCCAGGCCTTACAATAGAGAGGATAGTGAACAAACCCTACTTATTTCTTATTCATTTGTTTGTTTACTTGCTGATTGGCTGATCTATTCATTTAGTGATACATTAAAAATAAAAATGTTATCAGTGACTATTGTTTGCAAGATATTTCTTTGTCTTAAGATGATGGAATACAGAGGTAATTAAAATGGACTTAAAGAAAAGGGATTTTAGGAAATTCATCTCAGTCTAGTTTTAAGGAGGTTGTTGGTGTACTAAAGGCCCTTAGGTATACTGTTAGCCTTGAAAGAACTGAACAGGTTCTAGGCTTCTATTTCAGAAAAGATGAAGCAGTCCGACTAGCTGGTTAGGACTTGCTCCAGGCCTAATAATTTAAGAGAGAGAAACACAACCCTGATGGATCCTTCCTAGGGATGGTCAGTTCCCCAGGGAAGGAAAGCAGACAAGGATCCAGGGCATATGCCTGTATATAAAGAGTGCGTGTGTTCCCTGGAACTTACTAGTAAACAGAAAGCAAAGCTCATAGGGAAAGATGGGAAAAGGAACTAGTCACTAACCATCCTGATTTGCCTTTAATAGAATTTGTACTTATTGATATTATGACTCATTATTGATTACTGGATAATTCAAGCCCTGGTTTAGTGCCTATTTTTATGACCATCAGTGGTCTGGAGCCACCCAAAGACAAAACATAGCCTTTACCTTATAGGAGCTCATTATCTGGTCAGGGAGGAAGATTGGTAAAGAAAAAGAGGACAGTTTTTCTTTCAGTTGAACTTTATAAAACATGAGGGAGTACAACAGCTTTTCATCCTTCTGGCATCTCATTGGAGGGCTGGTTCTATCATAATGAAAACGATAGCCATTTGTATTACATACTTATACCAGGTGTTGTTCTGCTTTGCATACATTATATCGCTTATAATGTAATTCTGGACTTGCAGATGAGGAAAATGAGGCAGAGAGAGGTTAAGTGAGATGCATGAGGCTATATGGCTAGTAAACAGTGAAGCACACATTCCAGTTCAGGTAGCTGTGCATAACCAGTGTGCTATGGCACTCTGCATCTAAAGATTGCTGTGTCAGAACCAGGGCTCAACCATCACTAGAGTGGGCAAGGCCCATGAGGCTGGTTTCCAGAAACTAAACAGGCAGACCAGGCCTATGGAGACAGGTTCCATCAGCCAGAAGTGCCATAAATGAAAGTGGGGTTCTGATAATCTGTGAGATGAGCCAGACTGGGGAGCCAGATACCTTTTACAGGGGTAAAGAATGGGCCCAAGGAGATGTTGATGTGCCTGCAGGGTGAGCAAATATAGCCACAGCCACAGATCACAGGAAACAGACCCAGGAGGCACTCACAGCAAGTGGATAATAACAAATTAACATAGAGCTGAGCAGCAAGTGACTTGTTGAGTTTTTATTTGGTTGCAAATAAACTAAACATAAACCATCTGAAATAAACAAGGAAATGTATTGCCTCTTAAGACTGAAATATTCATAGGTATGTTAGCTTCAGGCATGCCTGGGTCTAGCAGCTCAAGAATCTGTCTATCTCTGGGACCTGCTTTTTTGTTGTCTTCATTCTCAATCAGACTTTCTTCATATACTGTGTTCCCCTGAAAATTAAACATCCTCCGAAAATAAGACCTACTTACAGGTTTCCTTCTGAGTGAAATATAAGGCATCTCCCGGAAAATAAGGCCCCCCTAGGCTCTGTCTCAGAATGAAAATTAATTTATGGTAAACTGGTCCCCAGGGCCGCCCCGAATGGCGTCTAGCAACCAGTGACCTTACACGGAGTCCTGATGTCACTGATGTGTGGAGGCGGAGCGGAGGTCAGAGTGAGCAGTGACACTGCATAGGGTGGGAGAGAGGAGGAGACTTTCGCAGATGCTTGTAGAAGAACAGGAGGATTAGAGCAGACTGGACGCAGCGAAGGTGGTGAGTGCTGGTCTGTCTCTGATGACACTACCTGATGCTCGTGGCCGCCCTCATGATGACTGAAGGTTCTCAGTCAGTGGCAGACCCTGCTCCAGCCCAGATCCAGGCCCCAGCAAGTCCAGTGACAGTCCCCAGGCAGGCCCCAGGGGGTAAATGTCTGATAAAGGGATAGGGGGATGTCTGGTGAAGGTGTTCAATGGCACAGGGTGGGGGGAGGGGGATCACTTAAAATGACACAGGAGGATCAGAGGGGGCAATCAAAATGACACAGGAGGATCAAAAGGGGTTACTAAAATGGTATCTCCCCTCTGATTCTCCTGTGCCATTTTGATTTCCCCCTCTGATCCACCTGTGTCATTTTAAGTGATCTCCCTCCCCCCACCTTTATACCCCAATTCCTTTTTTTTACCCCTAGAAATGAGTGCAAAAAGAAAAAGCTACTCCATGGAGTATAAGAAAAGAATCGTGGAAGACTCTTGGGGCCAAAATCTTACTGCTTTCTGCAAAGAGAAGATGTTGAGTATCTGATTGGTCTGAAAATGGTGAACAGAGTATGGTAACCTCATTGAACAAATGGACAAGGGAAATGCTAAAAAGCACAAGTGTGAATCAGGTCGGCAACCATTATTTTCCGAGCTGGAAGACCTGATCTGTGAATGGGTTGTTGACAGGAGAGCAGAGGCTTTGGTTGTGAATAGGGCTCAGATTTAAGAATTTGCCTTTGCAATGACACCACAGTTTGACATAGCCCCCGAAGACTTCAAAGCATCACAACACTGGCTGGATAATTTCCTTCAGCAAAGTGAACTGTCTTTAAGAAGATCTACAACATTGTTTAGGTTGGAAGATACTCAAGTTATTAAGCGAGCACTTGCATTCAAGTCCTTTAATGATGATGCTGACTTCTCTAAATACGATCTTTCCAACATGATTGCTATGGATGAAACTGCAGTGTTTATGGGCCAATCATCTCAAACAACAATTGAACAGTGGGGTGCCTCCTTAGTGTACATTCCCTCCACTGCTTACTAAAGTGCACGTGTTTCCTGTATTTTGGCAATTCGTCTGGATGGCACTAAAATCCTACCTTTAATCATATCTAAGGGCAAGAAGGAAAAGATTGAACGTGTTTTGGGCGTTTTTATTCTTGAAACTGAAAAAGCCTGGGCCACACAAGCAGTTATAAGCAAGTGGGTCGATTTAATGCTGCCGCTTTTTAGGCAAGGGAGCCAAAGAGGTCTGCTAGTCTGGGATGCAGCCAGCACTCACCACGCTAAAGACATTAAGACATTTCTTCAAAAAGAAAAATAGATCAGATAATGATTCCCTCAGGAATGACGGCCTATCTCCAGACTCTTGATATTGCAATAAACAAGCCATTCAAAGACAATTTATGCATGGAAATTAATGACTACATTGAAAATAGAATGGAGAGAAATCAGCTTGAAAACTTTTTGAAACCTAAACTGCAAGAAGTTGTGACTTGGGTGAAGAATTCATGGGAGAAAATCACTGACAGTTGCATTGCAAATGCACCGCGAGCAGGCTACCTTGACAAGAAGTACTCATTTAAAGACAGTGATATTGCTAAACATGAAAGATTTGTTCCACTGATTCTGAAAGAAATGAAGTCACAAGAAATTCACCAGGAAATTCAGAAATTGGATTGTTATGATGATGTTCCAGAAGATGATGACATGATTGTCATTGAATAAATGAGTAAATTCTTGATACTGTAGGATTCACAGTTTGTCTGGTTTGTGTTGACAACTACCGTACTACCGTACCATATACAGGTAATAAATTTCCTTTATTTTCATTTAACTATAAATGTGTACCGTATTCTTCTTCATGGAAAAATAAGACATCCCCTGAAAATAAGACCTAGTGCATCTTTGGGAGCAAAAATTAATATAAGACACTGTCTTATTTTCAGGGAAAAAGGGTAGTAGTTTCTGAAAGCTTAGCAATTGCAATGGGAAGGAAGCTTATTTTTCCCCCCAATCATTTATTACTTAACTAGAGGTCCAGTGCATGAATTTGTGCACCATTAGGTTTCCTTGGCCTGGCCTGCAGGATTGGGCTGAAACTGGCTCTCTGACTTCTCACAAGGGGTTCCAGGTTGTGAGAGAGCACAGGCCAGGCTGAGAGACCCCACCTGTGCATGATAGAGGTGGGGGAGGGATGTGGGAGATTGGCCAACCAGGGAGAGACTGTGGGAGGGCTCCAGGGCATGTCCAACCCATCTCATTCAGTCCTGATTGGCCGGACCCCAGCAGCAAGCTAACCTACCTGTCGGAGTCTGTCCCCCGGTGGTCAGTGCATGTCATAGCAAGAGGTTGAGTGGCCTTAGCATATCAATAGCATATTATGCTTTGATTGATTGAATGGCTAACTGGTCAACCAGACACTTAGCATATTAGGCTTTTATTATATAAGATTACATTAAATATTTATTTAGTACAGACAATGAAGAATAAGTAAGAGTCCTTCCTCATGGACTTTACTAGTATATCTAACTAGAGGCCCAGTGCACAAAATTCATGCATGGGTGGGGTCCTTGGGCCTGGCCAGTGATCAGGGCCTATCAGGGCTGGGCCAGGGATGCTGATGCTGCCATTGTCAGTGCCCCATCGCTGTGTAGTTCCCTGCCTCCCCCACTCCTCTTTCCCTTGCTTCCATGCTGCCACCACAGTGGGCAGATGGCAGGCCAATCAGGGCCTGCGAGCTGAGGGAAGGAACAGAGCATAGGAGGTTGGCCGTCAGCCTCAAGGAGGGAGCCGGCCCTTGGCCCGTCTGGGAAAGTGGCCACATCCACGGTCACCAATCCCCGGTTCCCTGTCTCAGCTCAGGGCCTGGCCCCCATTGGGCGAACAGGGGCTGCTGGCCAGGGGAGAGACCGCAGGATGTTGGCCAGCTGGGGGAGGTTGGCTATGGGAGTGCACTGACCACCAGGGGGCAGTTCTTGGGCTGAGCGTTTGCCCCCTAGTGGTCAGTGTGCATCATAGCAACCTGTCCTTCTGGTGGTTCTGGTCACTTAGGCAAATATATACGTATATACTGAATATGTCCCCCACAATTCAAATGCTGAAATCCTAGTCCCCAATGTGATGCACTTGGAAGGCAATTAGGTGTTGAGAGTAGGGCCTTCACGAATGGGATTAGTGCCCTTATAAAAGAGGCCACAGAGAACTCTCTCACACTTTCCATTAGTGAGGATACAAGGAGTGGTGGGCATCCATAACCCAGAATTCAAAAATGCTAGCACCATGATCTTTGTTTTCAGCTCTAAAACTATGCAAAAGAATTTTCTGCTTTTTCCAAGCTCACCAGTCTGTGATACTTTGTTATAGCAGTTCAAACTGACTAAGAATGAGCTTAAGGAACGTTTTATCAAGGAAGTGACATTTGAGCAGGAAGAGAAGCGTGAGCTATATGGACCTATGGAGATAGAGAGAGAGAGCTTCTGGAGAGAAGGGCAAACACAAACAGGTTTGTTTAGGTTGAGAACACAGGCTTTACATGTTATGCTGAGTGTATGAAGATGAATAACTATTGGACCCTGCTCCCAAAAAGTTACTAGACAAATAGGAGGAAATGGACGGATTTAAAAATATAAACAGTATAAGTTGATTGACATTGTGATTCACCTGATGACTGTTAGGGTGCAGTGTGAGCACGAAGAGAGGAATGAGGAGGGAAGGCCTCAGCTTGAAATTACATCTTTACTTCCTAGGATTAAAAACATAGCATTCCGGTCATCTTACACAGTAAAAAAAGTGATGGCTGTGATTTCCATACCTGAGTTTTCGATAGTTGTTTTCTTTTACTTTTCCACAATAAAACTTGGTCAGGATTAGCAAGTTATACCTGGAGCTGCATATCTGTTCAATGGCCTATAGCATCTTCTCAAAAATTGGTGCTGAATCTGAAAGCCTTCAAGAAAAAATGAAAAGATAAGTTTTGCTTCACAAAGGTTAACCTTAAAAGTGAACTCTGTCATTTTACTCTAAGTAAAGGGACTTTTGCTTAGAATCCTCAACTAAAGCCACTAATCAAGCTGATTTGCCCTTTCTAACTCTCTCTTTCTCTCTGTCTCTCTCTCTTTCTTGTGCACTGAAGAATGATTTATCTTTTAACTTAGCTTTAATTCACAATTTCACAATTAATTAACCATCAGCCTAATCATTATACCCACAAAGCATTTAAACTGATGTTGGGAGAATGATGGGGAAATGAATAATGCTCAGAAGGTCCATTTCAAATTAGTTATTTGATTAATGAATATTCCACAAGGGCATTTGGGAGATGACCTCTGTTGATGACTTAAAAAAGACATGTCTGTTTAGATAATGAGAAGACAAAGCGAATTTGAGTTATCGCTGGGTGTACATTGTGCAGAATTACAAGGATTAATCCATACCAAAAAAAAAATGTATTACTTTTCCCGTGGCTTGTTGGAGATAACATAGAATTGTAAAATCAATAAATAAAGTTTGGCATTTCAAAGATGCTGCTTGTTGATAAACTATGCAATGTGCACCCCGGAACGCCAGCTCGGGTGGCTCTGAGCCCAAGACACCCACCAGAGGCTTAGGAAAGAAAGCTGGGCTTGTTCCTGATAAGGCTGATGGTGGAGCCGGCTGTTTGCCTCATAAACTCTCCATAATCCCTTCCTAACACCTGACCTTTCGATTTCTTGGATGGGGAAGAAAATTGCTTCCTGTATATTAAAGCAAGTAAGAAACAAACTTGCTTTGTTTTGTGGTTTAGGCTGGAACCTTTTCCCAGCAGTTTCATGATCAAAAGTGCATAATGCGAAAAGAGAATCAGATATAGGTCACAGACGCTGACTGCTGCTCAAGATAAGAGTAGGACTCGGAGGAGGAGGTGCTTTAATCACAATCAGACTGCCTCCTTCCGTGAGAAACACTTATCTTCAACTCAACATCGTAATCTCGGACAGTTAAGTTACTTTTCTCCCTTAATTATGCTAAATCTTAGAGCAGTCAAAGCTGAATCAAAAATAGAGATCATCAGGGTTTCAAAAGGATTGGAGTTGTTTGAACATCAAGCAAATTCTAGAATGGGCTTAATTTTTATGGTAAACAAAATAGTACTTCTTTCCCTCCTGTGTATTTTCCTTACAGCAGGAGTTATGTTCATTCCGCAGATAACTAATAATACAGAGTCGCCTGGTGCTAAATCATTTCCTGGCAGCAAGTTGAGAACTTGAACTCTTATGGGTCCCTGGGACCTTTGGATGCCTGGAACAGAAAGTGTAAGACCGAGCCTTACTTGCTATGCACAAGGAGAGGCTGGGAGGAGACAAATATTGGTGCCAGTGTAAAAGAGTAAGTTAATGTTTTCTCAAATCATATGTTAATGAGTTAATTATAAGGAAAAAAAAATGGAGTGTTCTTTATTTTATTTTTTATTGTTGTTAATCTTCACCCCAGGATATTTTTTCCATTGATTTTTTTTTTTTTTTTTTGAGAGAATGGAAGGGAGGGGGAAGACAGAGAGGAGCCAATGTGAGAGAGATACATAGATTGGGTGCACAACCTGACCTGTGCCAGAAACCATATGTGGCCTTGCCTTGACTAGAATTCAGCCATGTCCCTTCAGGCCACAGACTGACACTCCAACCACTGATCCAAATTGGCTAGAGCTGGAGGACTCTCTTGGAAATTCTGGAGGAGGTGACTTTATGATATAGTTTTGACTTCGATGTTCTAGTTTCAGATAGCAGAAATTTTGAAATTATCAGATCCCAGATCTAGGGGTGTTACTAAAACTGATTCACTGTTCAACTTTGGGTAAGTATTTCATTTTCTTCTTCTAAAAAAAGAAAGAAAGAAAAAAAAAAGCTTTGTTCAGCTCAAAGGTTTTTGTTTTTCTTTCTTTTTTTTTTTTTCCCCAGCTCATAGTATCTCTTCTACATGTTATTCCTTTTCATTGATCAAAAAGCCAAGAATTATGACATTGAAATTGTTCAGTCTTTTTCCTGTGACCATTAGGAAAATAGATTTTTCAGTTTTCTGGGAGGTTGTTTCTTAGAATTTGTGTCCTCAAGTTTTGCCTTTTAAATGTCTTTTAACATAAACCACCTACCAGGAAATTATTACGCTCCTTACTCATTTTCATTCACTTCCAAAAATTATTTGAAAGCCAGGGTTCTCATATCACTTGTAGTAGTGCACAATGATTTTGGCATTTTTGGGCACACAATCTTTTTGGACTTGAAATATCCTAGCTCATACACTAATTTCTAAGGTTATTGGCAAGGCAAAATTCTTGCTTTAATTTGGCCTTAAAAAGATTTCCTTCTGCTGAATATTTCCAAGATAACCTCTCTCCAGGGGATCATTTAAAAGTCAAATGAGAAGACTGGCAAGCATTTCCCTTTCTTAAGTCCAGAAAGACTTTCTCAAAATATTGGCATCTGGTACTCTTAGGCAAAACAGAATCTGGGACTGCCCAGGATGTCAAGTACTTTTTGGTTTCCTATCTTTTTCTGTCTCTTCTTACAAATGGAGACATCCTTGTTACTGGGACCAGTTCAGACCTAGTACAGGAGGGATGTGAATGAATCTAGTACCTCTTTCCGGACTTTCTACTGTGTCTTCCTCAATGCACCTGTAGTTTAGTCTGTGAGGCCCACTTTAGTGACTGACTTTCTACCATATTTCCTTTATCTTTGTATCTCGGAGCTCCAGAGGCAGCTGTCCCTAAGAGCACTACTGAAGAGTTGTAACCTTTCAGTGAACCAGAACAAGGTGTGATATTTATAGATAAAAGCCAGGCAAGTGGTTGGCATCGGGGAAGAATTTCAGGTAATATCAGATAGCCAGTAACAGGGCACCAATTCAAGGACCAGGATGCCATTCCTTTCAAGTATGAAGGCTCCAGAGACCTAACCACTTCCTTATCTGTAGCTGACTTTGTACTTCTGACTTTGGTTGCCCCACTGAATTCACTTTTTAAAACTTTTCAATTATTTAGGGAGGAGGAGGGGGGAATGGAAAAGAATCCCAAATCAAATTTAAAGAAAATATCCCTTTACTAACTTTTGGTCGAGAATATGTTTGTATATTTTCAGAAAACAACTCTGAGACCATCTGGAATCCTGTAACAGAGAGGAATAGACAGAAGAGCTCCAGCCATGAAGACAGAAGAGACACAATTCAGAGATGGAAGATGCTGAGGACGCCTCAGCATACCAGCAGACAGCAGCTGCGGGTTGCTGAAGGATGCCCAGGACCAAACCAGAAGCGGGCGGACCTGCATTACCACCATTTGTCCACCAACCAGATCTGAAATATATTGGCATAAGGAACTATCTGGCATTGAAATTGGGACTCAAAAGAACTGTTGGCCCAGAAAGGAACTCACTACAGACTGATTCATTTGCATCTCAAACCATTACGGCTTGTTGCAGTTTAGGTTCTTACAAGGGTATTTCTTGGATCACATGGTCTCACACATCTAGAGGAAATAATGAACAACATAAAGAGGACCAGTGATCAGACTCTCAAACCTCAGAGGGAAAGTAAGGGAGGATGGGGGTAAGGGGAAGAGATCAACCAAAGTACTTGTGTGCATACATATGGGCCTAGCCAGTGGCCATGGACAATAGGGGTTGAGGAGGAGGGCATATCTAGGGAGGGGTTTGGGATGGGAATGGGGGAATAAGGACAATTATGTGAGACAATATCAATAAAAATAAATAAATAATAATAAAATGAAAAAATAAAAATAAAAAATAAAAAAATAAACTGAATAGAAAAAAGAAAACAAAAAAACTTTTCAATTATATTTGGAATTCAATATATATAAGATGTAAGTGTATAGCATAATGGTTAGACATTTAAATATCTCACAAAGTGATCCCCCAATAATTTTTATACCCACCTGGCACTACACGTAGTTATTATAATATTATTGACTATGCTCCTTTTGCTGTACTTTACATCCCCATGATTATTTTGTGATTGTTAATTTGTATTTCTTAATTCCTTCACCTTTTTCACTTAGCCCCCCAACTCCCCTCCCATCTGGCAACCATTAATTTGTTCTCTGGATCTATGAGCTTTTTTTTGTTTTGTTCCTTTATTTTTAATTCATTTCTTGACATTACTTCTATCAGAACTGACACCCAGCTATAACATCCCAGGCTATTCAATCCTCACCAGTATGTATTACAACCTGAACATAACATTATCTTCAGTCAACTAAAATAAGCATTTCCCTTATTAGAAAATGGTCAACATGAAATTTCTCTTAAAATTATTTCAAGTCAGCTTATTTCAACTTTTTTTATGAGGTATAATTGGCATATAGCATTATATTAGTTTCAGGTATACAACATAATGGTTTGCTATTTGTACATGTGAACATTATTTTAGTTACTGTTTGCTGATATCCAAAACCATCCTTGATTTAACAACACTTACAATCCCAGGTTGGATTTTTATAAACACAAGTGCTATACTTTGATGTTATCCATCATGATATCCTGGTAATTCTACTTCCTTATGAATACTGCTCCCCCCACCCACACAACCCCTCTTCGGCAAGCTCATTCTGTTAGGAATGTCTGCTTTCTTGTTTTGGGGCCTCCTCTTTCTGGTCCCAGGACAGAGAGCAACACTCCACTGACCCACTTGCAAATATAGCCAGTAAACCGGACAAACCAAAAGATTGACTTAGGGCAGCTTTACTAACAGAAAATTCCCTATTGCTCAGAAATTATAATTAAAATGCCCTACCAGTACCTCCCAATTTTCCATTTGCTCCCACCTTTTCCTTTTCATAATTGATGCTACCTTCTCTTTAGTATCCCAGGAGGAAAAGAGCCTTAGAGAAAGGCTGCTGAAGCTGTCCTGAAGACACCTGTTCTCTAGCACGCATTTCCATGGCTGAAACTCATGGTTATATTTGCTACCTAGTTTTATCACCGGAACTTCATGAAAGAAAAGGAATTTGTGAAGAGAACGTGATAGGAATCTAAAAAAGACCCTAAAGTGTATTAAGGACTGCATCTCCAGCAGAGTGGACATGTTTTGGGAGAGTAGTTGCACTCTTTATTCAGAAATGGACCCAATTTGGAGAGCTTTTAGTGCAGTGAAATCATGCAGTTGAGAATCATCTGACAAGTTTTTTCCATTGAACTGCCACTGTGGAGTCCCATTTTCAGACACTAAATTTATTTTCCCCACTCTGTAAAAGTTCAAAATCAGTGCTATTGTAAAGTGTACCATACTTTTAAAGTGGAGAGGGTTCCCATTATTCCCTAAAGCATGAGGCATTTTTGCTCATAAAGATAAAATACACATCAAGAATTCTTAGGGCCTTGGCATATGGCAAATGTTAAATTTGGCCTGAGGAATAACACCTCTCCCCACCCCCCCACCCCCAAAAAAAAAGAAGAGTGAGACGTGCTGTACAGTGTCTTCAATACAAATGTACAGGTCAAATGCTAAGGTTATGAGTGAATGTTGGAGGAAAAATGAGTTTGTCTCATTTTGGATTCATTTTTCCTGGACTACTGGGAGGCTTCCATGTAGAGAGAGTAAAACAGTCTCTAGAATCCCTAGCACCATTGATTATGAGTATTGTGATTTTAGAGGGTGCTCCTTGGTTATTCCTAGCAATTTTCCACCCTCTCAATGGGTAATTAGGCCACAATGTAAGTGGAAATGGGGGCAGAGTTGGCACAAATACAGTGACCTATTCCTTATCTTTGTAGGTTATCTTCAAGATATCATTTAGCTTCATTTTTAATTAGCTGTGGCTCTCCCATAGCAGGAAGAGAATATAGATAGCTTTTTACATAGGCTGCCACTGGAAGGACTGCAAAGAACAAAACCTTTGCTAAATTAATTAGGAATACAGAAAAAGTTCATGGGACTCATTGGTGAGAGGCTCAGCTATGCTTTATACTGGCTGACTCTGAGAACATAGAGTGCCAAGACTAAAGGAACTCTCTCTGCAAATTGTCTTTTCTTACGCAGGGCTCAACATGACCTTAGTCTGTCCATCTTTCAATAGAGATAATCCAATTAATTCTGCTAAAGTTTGGAAATATTTTCAGTATTAACCCTTGGTCCAACCAGCACTGGCCAGGAAGGGACTCTTGTATACCTAGTCCCTAGTATGGTGATGAATAATGGGCACTCAATCAACATATACTTGTTCAAAGAATAAATGAGTTAAATTTAAGTCAATTTTTGTTTTCTGTGAGATCATTGCTCCCCTAAAATTTTGGGTAAAAAGATTTTGCATTACTATTTCTCTTATTTATTTAAAGGTTATTTGATTGCCTCATTTATCCAACAAAAATATATTGAGTGCCCACCATTTGCTACATAAGGTACAAGGAATTGGAGAATCCTTAAAACTCATCATCACATCTTTTGTTATGTGATATTCTGTTTAGTTTTAATTATTTTTAACTGTTATAAAACTTTAAACACCACATTAGTAAAAATTAAATGTCCTCATGCACAGACCACCTCACTGCCCTAACTATAATCTCTCAGAGAAGTTCCAACAGATTTTTCTCCAAGCCTCGCCATATAAACATGGGTTCAGGAGGACCAACCAGATTCTTTCCCTTGACATTTGAAACTGATAATTCATGGCCATTCTCTCTTCATATCCTCATTAAAAGTGTTAAACTAATACTGATGTCAAGGGAGTCAAATTTATACACAGTGTCTAAAACATTGAAGATGATTCATAAATATTCATTGAATGAATAATCCTCCACTCAGACACTTTGACTGATCCAGGAGCACTGTTGCTCCCATGGAACCTTCCATAGATGCTTTGCACCAATAACAGCCCTCCTAATCTGACTTATTGCATAGTAAACATACCTTTGCATGTATTTTTTTCAAACTTTTTGGCTACTCTTGACATAGGTATATCTTATCTCCCAGCCAGAATAAAAACTTCCTAAGAGTTCAAGGATGCAGCTCATATTAGTAAAAGATTTCAACATGCCAGACTTTGAGCTAGGTGCTCGGGTATGATAACAAAAGCTAGTGTTTATGAGCCACATGCTTCATTAAGCCCTTTGCATGTATTCACTCATTTCATCCTCATTACAGCCCTATGAGGCAGGAGCTATTATTACTAACCTGTTACTGATGAGGACACTGAGGCATAGAGAGGCTAAGTAACTTTCCTAAGGCTGCCCAGCCAGCAAGTGGTGGAGCCAGGTTTCAAACCCATACAATCCAACTCCAAACTGCATGCTGCTGCTGAAACCGCTGTTTGATAGTCTGAATCATAACTCCCGGTTAATTAATTTGAATATATGGGAAGATAACATTTTCTACTATTCATTCAATTTTAAAAGAACTGCATTGGGGGGAAAATAGGTTAGCAAGTCTGACATCCTTTTAGTTGGTTTGCTTGAAGAGACGCCTGCTGTTCTGGAAATAACTTCAGCATGACACTGTGTTTTGCCAGCCTCCCAGCTAACTTTAAATCGTGTGGGTCACAACTATAAATGCTCTGTCCTTTTCTTGTCAGGATTTTGAATTTTCAAAGCTTACATAAGTAGATGTTGTTAAGATAAGGATGAGAGATGATTTGATTCAGGTATATTCGATCAGGAAGGAAGTGCAATCAAGAATTAGCCCTAAGGGGAAAGACTTCTGATCTCAGTTTTTCATTTTCCAGACAATCTACTGTGCCTCTAAGCAAATCATTTTACTTCTAACTGTTATACTAAGCAAGAGCAGATTCATAAAAAGTTTAAATGTTCCAGTGCCATAATGCACAGGTAACACACCCAGAAGATTAAGCCCTATGAAGGCAACATTCTGAAGGAGGAGCTGCTTACTTGCTTTACCCACTCACCTAGGATCCCTGAAGTTTAACTCAAACAGCCTTTGAGGGTCTATTCTAAAGGAATCATATAAATACTGTCAATAGGAGATTTAACTGGAGACTTCATGAAGACAATAGAAATGGTTCAGAATGATATGAGTACACACTACACTGGGCTAGAACATTAACATGTTACTGATGAGGACACTGAGGCTGGTGTTTAGATTCATGCACCTGCTGAGATCACTCGGCCTGGCCTGTGCCCTCTTGCAATTCAGGACCCCTCAGGGGATGTCAGAGTGCTGGTTTTGGCCTGATCCCCACAAGCCAGGCTGAGGGACCCAACCAGTGAAGGAATCCATGCACCTGGCCTCTAATATGCATATAAGATCTTTGGTCAATCTCTTCCAGCCCTCCCCTCTCCCCTTTCCCTCTAAGATTCATCAGTCTGTTCCATGTTTCCATGCCTGTGGTTTCTGCTCCTGCATTGAACATCTTCCTTCTGGTGGTCAATGTGTGTCATAGCTACCGGATGGTTGGATGGTCTGCCAGTCAGCTGGTTGCTTAAGCTTATATATATATATATATATATATATATATATATATATACACATATATATATACATATATATAGCACATGATATAGCACAATGTTCTTAGGGTCTGAGATAAACTACCAATTTGTCCTCACTGGTAAACTAATGACAAGAACCCTTTACCAATTAGGTCAAAAGAAAAGTATTATTAAGGATTCTTTATTCAGACTCTTGAGTGTGTGTGTGTGTGTGTGTATGTGTGTGTGTGTGATAAGCTGTGCTGAGGTCAATAGTATCTTTGTATTTGTCCTTATTTCTTTTTGCAAATGAGTTCTCAGTGTCTGTGAACATGGTATAAAGTGCACTCTAAGTGGCCTTTATCAGTTGACAGGGACTTTGACACTCACCAATATGTTTCCCAAGGTGCCTGTAGTCATTATTTGTTAAACCAAAATTGGTGTGTCTTATCCCCTCTGTCTTGTGTGTTCTCTACTGTGATGTGTGCTCAGCAGACATATTTATTCATCTGGCTGAGGGCCAAGCTAAAGAAGACAAAGACTTCATTGTTCAGCACCATAAAACTCCCACCACTCTGAACATGCAAACAAAAGCAAAAATTAACACTTGTATGCCAAATATAATTCTGCCTTTACCATTAAGTTTGTATCTCCTTAACATCAAGGTGCCTAGAGGTAACTTGACATTCTTTTGGATAATGAAATACAAAACCTGTTACGTGTTAGAGGAAGAAATAGAGGGAGAAATGGAGAATAATTTCAGGAAGTGAAGGATAAAAAAAAATGTGTACTGAATATCATATCTGCTTTTTCATTAGGATTTTTTTTCTTTTCTCCTTCTTTCTGAGAAAATATATATTTTTGGGGTATTTTTCAAACGGAATTGTCTCTGTTTCCTTTTCTCTGGTCCAGTGGCTCCGTCTCTTCACAGTTATCACAAGCTCTTTGGAGGATAGAATAAGAGGATAATTCTACATCTGAAATTCTGTGGAATAAGAGGAATGGCAAGGAAGAAGCATAAGTGCATTTTGCAGCATAGCTTACAGCCTGGGCTGTGCTACCCTTCAAAGTATACAGCCATTCTTTGTAAATGATGAAAAGTGATCTAGCTGCAAGATAGCTGTTTTGTTGTAAGAAGAATCTGGGTGTTTGCATGCCCTTTGGCTTTTGGATAAACCAGCAGTGGCCAATTAAGCTCAGAAGCATAACATAGAACCAGAATAAGTCTTTTTCCAGTCAGTGTACAATAAAAGCCCATTTGCCATTTGATGCAGACCATTCTTCCTAATTTACATTTTGGTGGAGCTGAGTTTTATTTGCCTGGCAGCACCTCCATGAGATCATAGCAGAGAGTGCACACAATGTCTGTGTGCCCGGAGACAATATTTGTGTGCAGATGCTTGGACACTTTGTGCTGTGCTGCTTGTGATGAGGCAAGGACAAGATAGTCCTGAATCTGATTGATTCAGCAGTACTCAAATCATTATGTTCTTCTCATAGGTAGGAGACCACACTGTCTTGGCAATAGGATGGTTCTTGATCCCACCTTCTTTATCAAGATTTCACATAGCAATGAAGGGTGCCTTAACCCTGAGTATGGTTGAAAGTGGAGTTTTTCAAGTTGATGTGGCTTTAGCTAAGGAAGGAGTCGCCCACATATTTTCATGCAACTGTTGTGTAATGAATGAAGGCTCCCCAAATGACTGAAATGACTGATGGAGTGGACAGGATGTTGTCCCAGAGAAAGGACACTTTTCAGGCTTCCATTTTGGCCCTTCTGCTTCCCAGCTGTGTGAACAGAGACAGGCTACTTGAACTTTCATAACTTCAGGTTCTCCTTTTGTTCTTTTTTTTGTTAATTTAAGAGAGAAAAGAAGAGGGAGAGAGAAATAGAAACATCAATGATGAGAGAGTATCATTGATTGGCTTCCTCCTGAATGCCCCATACTGGGGACTGAGCCCATGAACCATGACCTCCATAGGTTGATGTTCAACCAATGAAACACACAGGCTGGGTACTTCATGTTTCTTTTCTACCAAATAATAACATGACTACTCACTTCATAAGATGGTAGGAGTGTGGGTGGGCTTTACCTGCAGGTGCTACTTTAGCAGACATTTCCAAAGTGCCTCAGCTCACTTGAAATCCTTGTAAGGTAATATCTTTGAAAGATTCTAACAGAGAGATATTGCTACTTGGAAATAACCATCAGCCCTCACTTTGGCCAGTGAGGTGCCAGATACACACACATATACCAAGACCCAAGAAAGAGGAAGGGTGAATCTTATTAGTATGTCCAGGCAGGACTGTGATGGTGTGGGCTTAGAAACTGAAAGATGTGCTATGGCTTCCAAGAGTCCATACTAGTGCTCCATATTGGTGCACATTGGCCCTAGCTCAGGGTGGGGGGCCAACAGGGTGCCTCCACTCAACTGATAGTCTCCAGAAGTGAAAAGAAAAACACATATACACACATATACTCATACACACACGCATCACTCTCCCTAGGAGGCCCTTAGACATCTGTGGCTCCAGCTTTTGGTTTTGTGAAGACTACGGTCTAAATGTTTGTGCTCCCCCCACCCCCAATTTGTATGCTGCAATCCTCATCCCCAAAGTGATGGTGTTAGGAAGTGTGTGGCTTTTGAAAGATGCTTAGCTTATCATGAATGGGATTATCACCCTTTTAAAATAGGCTTCTTTCTCTCGCCCCTTTGGCCACATGAGGACACAGTGAGAAGACCGACTATGAAGTCTACACCAGAAACAAGGCCCTTGCCAGACACTGAATCTGCTGCAGCCATGCTCTGGGACGTACAGCCCCCAGAACTGTGAGAAATAACATGTATGCTGTTTATAAGCCACCCAGTTCATGTTATTTTTGTTACAGCAGCCTGAACAGATTAAAACAATGAGATTAAGCCAGTAGATAGTGGCAGTTCAAGAAATGTGAGTTTCCTTCCCTACCCCTCCCTTGTTACAATACGCCTAGGTCTAGTAATATTGTCATAGTGCTACTCAACTGAAGAGGCATTGAGTATAGTATTTGCTGGTTTTTCTTAAACTCATTTTTTTTTTTTTTGCCTATCCAAGACACTTTTTTTATCCATTCTAGCCACAGAATTAATAGTACATAAGGAACACAAATAAGGAAGAGGCGTTTATCCTGTACTTTAGCATAATAAAATCTTTGTTTTAAAGCAGTGCGTGAAATTATAAGCATAAAATGCTTTACACACAATAAAAGTAGGCTAGCCTTGCTACCAATAATTTCAACCTGAAAACCAAACATTTCACTGCGTCCTCATTGTACAGCATGTTCATTTAGTGAGGCGGCTTGGAAGTTATTTTTAAATTCAGCCACTTAAATCATCACATCTGGCATACTGTCTAGAAGATGCAATGTTTCATTATGAAACAGAAACATTATGTACTGTGGCATATGAGTCATTAAAGGAACAGCAGATATGTTGGCACTCCCAAATAATAAGGCTTGTTACTATTATTGATGATATGTCTTCTAGAACTCCTTATCTGAGAATCTCACATAGCATTATAATTGAACTACATGAAAGCCCAATTGTGTAGGCATTTTAAAGAATTTTTGTATCCACAATCCATACTTTTACTTATTTAGCAAATATTTACTGAACATCAACTATGTGTTAGATATAGTGTAAGACCCAAGGCCAGACAAAACCTTATGCAAATTAATTAGCACTTAGACAAATTTAATTAGAAACTATTTTCAAGTATAGCTTACTTTACCTGCAAAGTAACCTTTGCACACTAAAGTACACACTATCTTAAAAACAGAACCTCTTGGCCGAAACCAGTTTGGCTCAGTGGTAGAGCGTCGGTCTGCGGACTGAAGGGTCCCAGGTTCTATTCCGGTCAAGGGCATGTACTTTGGTTGCGGGCACATCCCTGGTAGCGGGTGTGCAAGAGGCAGCTGGTCAATGTTTCTCTCTCATCCATGTTTCTAGCTCTCTATCCCTCTCTCCTCCTCTCTATAAAAACAAACAAACAAACAAAAAAAAAAAAACAGAACCTCTTGAAATGCAGATTTCAAAATAAAAAAGCAAAGATGAGTTCTGAAAACTGTCATTTGGGAGTCCATTCAAAAATCTTTCCATATTGGATCTAAATATATTTCTGGATGAAGGTAAAAATAGAAGAACGTTTGAGGACATCTCAAATAATAAAATACTAATATGCAAATTGACTGAATGGCAGAATGACTAGTCTATGATACACACTGGCCACCAGGGGGTAAATGCTCAGTGTAGGAGCTGTCCCATAGTAGTCAGTGCACTCCTACAGGGGGAGCACTATTCAGCCAGAAGCCCTGGCGAGTGAAGCGGCTCCGTGGCCGTCAGACATCCCCCAAGGGCTCCCATACTGCAAGAGGGCACAGGCCAGGCTGAGGGGACCCCCCTCTAGTGCATGAATTTTGTGCACAGGATACATATATTAAAACCAGCCAATAAAACTATACTTGAAAAAACAAAGACTATCATGAGGTCTATATTTAAACAGTGATTCATACTATACATATTGTCATTTCTCTATTTTAGATAAGAGAAATTTATATAGTCAAATATTCAAAAAACTGTTATTAAAAAACTTAATCTATTTTTTATAAGTGTGAAAGTAATTAGGTTCTTGCTGCTAGAGAGAAAATTTCTTTAAAAAAAAATTTTTTTTTTATTCCATATATCTCTAAAACCCCCAAAGTTCTAGAAAGATATATTCACATGTATGTGTAAGGCTATGCACAAATATGTGAATATATTTTTCCCAAAGACTTTTGGACTTTTAGCATTAAGACATAATGCATACCACTATCAAAAGATTCCTCTAAATGAATATGTAAATCTAAATTAAATTAAGGGAATGTTGAGACAATGACCAATAAAATAAGTACTTATTTTTAATAGGTTTTATATTGTTTTATATTTTAAAATTAGAGGCAAAGTGCATGGATTCATGCACTGGTGGGGTCCCTTGCACTAGTGCATGATTGAGGCCAGGGAGGGACCACTGGAGGGTTCCAGGACATATCTGGTCTTCTTGACCCGGCCATCCCACCCAGTCCAATTGGCCAGACCACAGCAGCAAGCTAATTTACCAATTGGAGCATCTATCCTCTGGTGCAGTCATAGCTACTGGTTGAACAGTTGCTTAGGCTTATAGATAGATAGATAGATAGATAGATAGATAGATAGATAGATAGATAGACAGATAGATAGATAGATGTTTCTCTGACATGTACAAAACACTACAAAATGTCAATTAATTTATTTTAAATAATATGTTTTATTCATAGATAGTGTATTAGAGGTCTAATCGGTAACAGAAAATTAATAAATGAAGAGAAATTATGCTCTGTAATGTGTCTTTCTTTTAACCACATATGGGAAACCCAATAACATGGATAATGAAAACAAAGTTGAGGCATTGTTTACTAAATGGACATCTACCCAAAGTTTAGATAATACCACAGATAAAATGAATATTCTCAAAGCTATCTCAAACAACAGAAATCCTATATAATAAAAGGGTAATATGCAAATTCACCCTACTGGTGGACAAACCAGAATAACCAGTCACAATGATGTGCACTGGCCACCAGGAGGCAGACGCTCAATGCAGGATCTGCCCTCTGGTGGTCAGTGTGCTCCCACAGGGGGACTTCCACTCAGCCACAAGCCAGGCTGATGGCTGTGAGTACAGTGGCAGTGGTGGGAGCCTCTCCTGCCTCGGTGGCAGTGCTAAGGATGTCTGACGGTGGCTTAGGCCTGCTCCCCTTCAGGGTCCCAGCCTGCAAGAAGGCAGAGGTGGGGCAAAGGGACCCCCCCTGAGTGCACAAATTTTTATGCACCAGGCCTCTAGTATTTTATATAGTCACTTAACATTTATTAAAGGTCTACTACTCTATGCATATATTCCTCTAATTACTGAAGATTCAGTAATGACTAAGACATACTCCTTTTTCACTCTTTGTCAAGCAAGACACACAAAGCACAACATGACAAAAGTCAATGGACTGCCTACATATCTATGAGACTCTTCCAACTTTACCTATCTAGGCAGGGAATGTTAGAACATTCTATTCCTGGAATGTCCATTCCTCACTTTTCTGAAATACCAGTAATGTTAATTAATTTAATTTAAATACTATATTTACTTTACATACTTAACTGCACTTCAGATCTCAGTTTAAAACAATACTTTTCTAGAGATACTTTCTCTGACCCTGCAGCCAAGGGTCAATGATCTATTTTGTTTTCATATCACCCTTTCTTTCCTTTCTTCCCTCCTTCTTTCTTTCTTTCTTTCTTTCTTTCTTTCTTTCTTTCTTTCTTCCTTCCTTCCTTCCTTCCTTCCTTCCTTCCTTCCTTCCTTCCTTCCTTCTTCCTTCCTTCCTTCCTTCCTTCCTTCCTTCCTTCCTTTCTTTCTTTCTTTCTTTCTTTCTTTCTTTCTTTCTTTCTTTCTTTCTTTCTTATATCTTTCATTCTTTCTTTTTCTCTCTCCTTTCTTTGTTTCTTTCCTGTATTTTTTCTTCCTTTTTTCCTCTCTCCCACCCCCAGTTCTTTCTTTCATTCTTATCACAGTAACTTATAATTATTTGATGTCCATCTTTCCCACTAACGCATTTTATTCCACAAAGACAGTTTGTGTGAATTCTGTTTACTGCAATACTCCACATTGAGAGCAGGGATTTCCACATTCTAGGCCATTGAAAAAGAGCATCAGAGGGAATCTGAGCAATTGTAAACTTACTAAGTCATTTGATCTTGTCCACTTTTATTGGACTCTGGGATTTCACCCTCAACCTAATCTCTGCCCCTGTCTACTACCTCCTCATTTTCCTGAATCTGATCCTAGAATACTTGCCTATTGGGTTCATTCAATTTGTTCTCTTCACTTCTAAAAAGCACTTGGAATCAAAACTATTCACAGTTTGGACCCAAGCTATTTTCAAGTCTCTCTTTAGAATGATTGACCTCCCAGTTGTACTCCATGTTTGTATCACACGAGCTTCTAGAGGAATTCCAATAGATGATTTCTAGTTTCAATGATGGTTCTGTGAAATGAAAGTGCTGATAAAGAATCTGGCAAGCAGAGAGCCATCCATAAAGATACCCCACATCAAAGGCTTTGTGTTTGAAATTCTGGGTCTTTGATATTTAGGTTTAAATATTAATGAAATTTGTATCTGTAGAAATAAGATGAGAAGACATGGGAGAGTCTGATGCAAAAATTTGTGATGAAAATGAAGCAAACAAAAAAGATAATTTTTAACAGAACCATACAGTAAAGCACATCATACAATAAAGCCCAAAGTTGGTACTTGGAAAATATCAATGAAATCAATAAGCCTCTAACAAGACTATTTAAGAGAGAAGCTAAGAAACATAAGTTGTCAACAATAAATAGGGGCATCATTCCAGAAATGCATATTTTAAAAGAAAATGAGAAACATTAAGAACATCTTTAAGATAATAAATTTGAAATTTTAGGTGAAATATAAAAATTCTTTAGAAAATAAAACTCACCTAAACTGACAAAACAGAAGTTTTAAATAGTCCAATGTCTATTGAATAAACTGAATCCTTCATTAAAAACTTTCACACATAAGTAAACCAAACAAAGAACTGTCCCAGATGGTGCCACCAATTAATTCTTTTGAACAGTTAAGGGAACATGAACCAATCTTATTAAAAAAAAAAAACAAAAACAAAAAAACTCTCCCACCTAGAAAATAGAAAAAAAAAAAAAGAGACACTTTCCAAGTCATTTAATGAGGGAGGGATAATCCTGATAAAGGAAAGAAAATAATAATAGCAGCCCAATATTTCTCATGAACATCAGTGAAAAAATGCTGAACAAATATTTTCCAATTGAATCTAGTGATAAATGAAAAGGATACTGAATCATGACTAAGTGGGGATTGTTTTAGGTATGCAGGAGTTGTTGAAAATTCAAAACCTAGTATAACTGACCACAATAACAGAAAAAAAGAAAAATACGCTATATATAATTATATATCAATAGACAGAAAAAGCATTCCAAATAATTCAACATTAATCAAGCCTTACCAAAGTAGCAATAATATATCATTAGTAAATGTGATACTTAATAATGAATTATTAAAAGTTTTCCCCTGAGAACAGATAAAAGATAAGGCAATCCATTTTTTTTTCAACATTGTGTTGGATATCTTACTGAGTACAAAAAGGCAAGAAAAAGAAACAATGTGTATAAGACTTGGAAAGAGAAAGAAGACCATAATTCTTTCAATAGAAATAATTATATGGAGAAAAAGTCTTAATAATTGATAAACTATTAGAATTAAAAAGTAAACTTAGCAAGGTCACTTAGGTACAAGGCCAATTTAAAACAAAGAAATGCAAGACCTCTACACTGAAAATGACAAATCGGTGGTGAGAGAAATGTAAAAAGACCTAAGCCCTGCCTGGGCAGCTAAGTTGGTTAGTCATTCCCCTATGTTAAGGTTGCAGTTTCAATCTTCAGTCACAGCACATACAAGAATCAACCAGTGAATGCATAAATAAGTGGAACAAGAAATTGACGTTTCTCTCTCCCCCTCTAAAAAAAATCATTTTTTAAAAAAGACATAAGAAATAGAGGACTATACTGTATTCAGAAATTAGAAGACTCAATATTATAAAGGTATTAATTTTACTCTGATCTGTGATATCAGTTTAATCCCAAGTAAAATGGAAAATGTTTATCTATGTGTGTGAAAATTGGAAAGCTGATTGTAATGTGTATATAGAAATGCAAAGATCAAGAATAGCCAAAACAATCTTAAAGAAGAAAAACAGAGCAGAAGGACTTACATTATGTGAAATTATACCTTCACATAAAGTTAGTTATTAACATAGTGTGGTATTGGTGAAAGGAAAAAAATAGAGAATCCAGGAACAGATTTACAAATATACAGTCACTTGGTTTATGACAGTTAACTATAATGTAGTAGAGAAAAGATGGTATTTTTGGTTACTAATGCTGGATCAATTATATATCAATATTGGAAAAAATTAAACTTTATTCCTACTTCAAAACATTCCCACAAAAAACAGTTATGATGTGTTACAGATAAAAATTTGATAAGAAATAAGCTTTTAGAGAAAAACATTGTTATGACTTGAAATAGGCAAAAGTAAATAATCTCTCTCTCTTTCTCTCGCTGTTCTCTCACTTTCCCTCTCTCTCTTTCTCTCTCACACACACACACACACATACAAACACACAATACACACAAACTTAGTATAAAAAATACCTATTTGTACTAAAATTTAAAACTTCTGTTCACCAAAGGACATTATTTTAAAAAGTAAAAAGGAAAGTCCAGAGTGGGAGAACACATTTGTAATTCATAAAACCAACTAAGAACTAGTATCTAAAATATGTAAATAACTTCTACAGATCCATAAGCAAAAACAGAAGCTCCACATTCCATACCACAGTGACCTTGGTATGCACTATTATGTGTGTTTTTCTTTCTGCATGTCAGTTTAGGCTGCTCTAACAGAATACTGTAGACTGGGTGGCTTCAATAACAAACATTTATTTCTCACAGTTTGGGAGGAGCTTTGCCTGATCTCTCTCTCTCTCACCTAGGAATTTATTTATTTTTTTTATTCAAAATATCTTTATTTGTGGCTTTTAGAGAGTGCTTTATATTTATTTTTTAGTTTTACCTTGTAGTAGAAAAATGTCAATAGACTGAAAATTGGGTAAGATTTAGGAATATTAGTAAGGCTGTTTATTAAATAGTTCAAGATCAAAATGCCAGCAGATCAGTACCTGCTGAGAGCTTACTTTCTGGCTTGTGAACAACTACCCTCTCTTTGTATCTTCACAAATGTGAGAGAGAGAAAGAGAGAGAGAGAGAGAGAGAGAGAGAGAGAGAGAGAGAGAGAGAGAGAGAGAGAGAGAGAGAGAGAGAGAGAACCACCTCTGCTATGTTTTATCTCTTCCTATAAATGCACTAATCCCATCATGAGAATCTCACCCTCATCACACTGGGAGTTAAGGTTTCAACATACATGGGGGCCCAGGGTTTCACTTTTTCCTGTGATCTGGGTTGAAATTGCTGCTTGATTATTTACTAGCTACAAAAATGTCTTTTAAGTAATGCTTAGCTCAGTGTCTGCAAGTATTAACTGAATATATTTTGGTTATGTTTATCCTTAACATTACTATTATAGATCATAGGCAAGATATCTAGAGAAATGCTAATCTTTGGATAAAAATCTAACAACTCTTCTTGATTGAAATATGTAATTTCATATAAGTAAGGGTAGAAATAGACTTATTTAATAAAATAAAGAATAGCTATCTAGCCGAGACCGGTTTGGCTCAGTGGATAGAGCGTTGGCCTGCGGACTGAAGGGTCCCAGGTTCCATTCCAGTCAAGGGCATGTACCTTGGTTGCGGGCACATCTCCAGTAGGGGGTGTGCAAGAGGCAGCTGATCGATGATTCTCTCTCATCAATATTTCTATCTCTCTGTCCCTCTCTCTTCCTCTCTGTAAAAAATCAATAAAATATATATTTTTTAAAAAAGAATAGCTATCTAGAGGTTGCAGGTAATAACATATCCAACAATGAAACAGCAAAGTTATCATTAATCTCAGTACTAAGGGTACTTGCTTTTCTAGCCATAATTAAACATTATTATAGAAACTGTTGTTAATGTAATAAGTCAAGAAAAGTATATGAGATACAAATGCCTGAAAAGAGTGAACTAACTCACTATTGGCTTATGATACATTTCCTACCTAAAAATCTCACAAGAGTCAACAAGTAACCAGACTTAATAAGGTGGCTGCTGACAAAGTAAATAGAAAAATAAATAGCTTTTCCTTTCTACCAGCAATAACCAGTAAGTATTAGAACAGAATAACAGTTCTTATCCACAAAGCAAAGAAAAACCCAATGAAGGAACAAGCAATATGCATGACCTATGCAAAAAAAATAATAATAAATAAATAATAATAACAATAAATAAAAAAGATGCTGTTGTGATTTAAAACAAGATTTAAATAAAGAATAAAATGGTGTCTGCCTGGATAGGGGTGATATGAAGATATTAATTTCATACAAGTAAATCAATAAATTTAATGAAATTCCAGTAGAACTTCTGAGGAAATGAAATAATATTAAAATATTATGTTACATGAAGAAATTTTCTCAATATCATGTGAATGGGGGAAGTAGGATAGATAATCATAGGCACTGGATGTATTGCTCCTATATTTTTATAAATTATAAAACATTTTTATTTTTATAGATTAAAAAATACAAGAGTAGTTCATATAAAGTACCTAGAAAAAAATACCACAAAATTTTAATATGGGATCATGGGAACAGAGATCACTGGTAATATTTTTCTATACTTTCAATTTTAGACAATGAGAATGTATTATTTCTAAAAAGTTATGCCACAGATGCAAAATCTAATAAAATGAGTTTATCTGTGTGAAATGGGCTGATGGTGACATTTGCTTTCTGTCATTCACACTAAGCCCTGCAAAAAACACCATTATCTACACTCTGTTTTTGTACAATGGATAATATATTTAATAATTAACTCTTCATATTATGTTGAAATTTTGTCTCAATACTAAGTTTTATTCCACAGAATAGATTTCTGTAATTTGTTTTAACATACAGTATAATGAGTTAATGGGATTATATTCATAAAAACTTGGTCACACAAAGAATTATGTTCCCTTTAAGATATCTCCCTTTTGAAATTGTGCAGTCTGCTGTGCCTGGATACCTCTCTCTCTCTCTCTCTCTCTCTCTCTCTCTCTCTCTCTCTCTCTCTCTCTCTCTTCTAGGAATTTATTTTTGTATTCAAATCATCATTATTTGTGGCTTTTAGAAAGTGCTTTCTATTTATTTTCTAATTTTACCTTGTAGTAGAAAAATGTCAATAGACTGAAAATTGGGTAAGGTTTGTTAGTAAAGTATGTGTCTAAAATGAGGTAAATGAGAAAATTTGCTCCTAGAAAAAATATGATATATTAATTTTAAATGCACATTTAGATACTCTAACATAAAACATTTTATTCCTATGGAAACAATGTTCTTATAAAGGATTTATCAAGACATTTTAACCACACAAAATAATGAAGCTAATTACTATCATTTTGGTTTTGATGGGTGTTTTTTGTCATAATGCAAGGCATTAAGAGACTACCTCCTGGTAGAAACACTGAATATGAAAACTTGTTAGTCATTGTTACAAAAACGTTCTTGGCAAACGTTCTTTATATGTTGGGGGAAAAATACTTATATTGGGAAGGCACATAACTATATTGAAATATTTTAGTAAAACTTATTTATCTCCTAGTACCCCCATGTTACACTTTTCCATATATTATTGTGAAAATGTCACAATAGTTTGGAGATTTTGACATTTTTATTATTGTATAATGTCACAGAAAAAGAAACTTTAACTGAAAGATGTCATGTCATTTGCCAAGTAACAAAGAAAATAGTAGAATTGGCTGAAACCAGTTTGGCTCAGTGGATAGAGCATCAGCCTGCGAACTGAAGGGTCCCGGGTTCGATTCGATTCCAGTCAAGGGCATGTACCTTGGTTGTGGGCACATCCCCAGTAGGAGGCATGCAAGAGGCAGCTGATCGATGACTCTCTCATCGATGTTTCTAACTCTCTCTCTCTCTCTCTTCCAGCACTGGGGACCAATGCCCTACTTATTAAAATGCATAGTTCTTTTGTTTTTCAGAATATAACACATGAGTGTCTCATACGTCTTCTGAAATTATCAATACATTTTTTTGACTTACATCCATTCACCATTAGTGTCATGTAGTTCAAACCCCTGAGAAGAGAGAAGTTTGTCTTTCTCCTTTGCAAGGGAGGAAGATACTTTGTCTGAAACCCCTGCCTCTGCTATTCACATTCAAGCCTTCCATGTGAGTCTTGCCAATGCTGCTTGAAACATATCACATGTCCATTATTTCTCTTCATCTCCATTGGCTCCACTCCAAGTCAATCCCAAATCTCCCACCTGGACGACCTCAGGACCTATCTTCTCACTGATCTCTCTCTTCAGCTTTTATGCTCAGGAGTCAGAGTAACTGTCTCCAGTTTAAATTCATTCATATCCCTCTCCTCTCTTGCCAGAATGTCTCATGGCTCCCTAGTCCTCTTAGAATAAAATCATCACAGAAAACCCTTCACACTACACAGTCAAGACCTCAATTGGCTCTCCAACCTCCACTTGTTCTGCCCAGCCCTCTCTCTTCACTTTCTGCCAGGTGGTCTTCTGCTGATACATCACAAGCTCTTAGCTTCCTCCAGACCATTTTCCTTGGTGCTCCCTCCACTTGGGTCATGTGTCAAAGGGCCAGGTTCCTATCCTTCATATCTCATCTTAAATGCCACTAGCTCAGAGAGTTTGTCTTTAAGCACTATATCAAACTAGGGTTCCATCTTTTTTTTTTTTCTTTACCAAAGCACCCTATGTATTTCCATCTCAAACACAATACAACCAGCAATACTTTTATGCACTTGTTGACTCGTTTGCTACTTCTCCCCTACCACTAGAATTTCAGCTTAGTAAGAGCGGGGGCCTTGGATGTCTCATTCATTATCATATACCCTGTCCTTGGCACAGTTTTTGAGTGAATGAATAGCTTTCAACAAAATTGAGTGAATGAATAGTTTTCTGCATGATAAACACGTGGAAGCTGTATAGAGAATTTTAGACACTCTGTCAAGTACTATTTCTAAGTTCTCACGTGTGTTTCAGTTAATACAAAAGCAAATTATGAGCTGCAAGATAAAACAGTGTTCCACTCTTCTCTAAGAACTGACTGATGAAAATTGGCTTATGAAATATTCAGAGAAAAACAAAATTTTCGTTAATCTAATTCAAAGAGGAAATCTGACAGTTTAATTGCTGTAATTGTAGTAAACGTCACTTTAAAAAGATACCTTGGTTAAATGGATATTGTTAACATTAATATGTTTTCCTTTGATAATTAGTTTCTTGAAGCCTGTGGTTAAAAAATCTTTTTGTTTTGTAATTAGTTTTGTTTTTCTGTTGTTCGTTATGAGATTTTTTTTTTCCTGAAGAGTTAATTACATTTTATAGTGCTTAGGGTAGACAATATGTAATCTCTTGTATCCAATCCTAGATCTAACTTTTCATTTGGATCTTTGTTATCCTGAGCTGACTTCTGCTTTGTGTTATCTCAAACAATAATTTAAAAACCAAAAATCTAGATACTAAACTATGTAAACTCTAAAGAGATAATAGAGAAAATATAACAAGTTGGGAGTTTAATATTTTTTTCCACAGAAGCATGCATTTATCTTGCTCCTATTGTATACATGGTGCAAAATAATACAAATGGCTATAGAAAAATAGCATCTATTATATTCTGTTATTTTAATAGGTATTCTCTCTTATTAGATAAGAGAGCTTATCTAATCTGAAAAATACATAAAAAGGATTTCTTATAAATGGACTGGCTTGTCTTGAAATTGATATGTCAGGATTAATTATGAAAATAATTTATTTTTTACTTTTATTATGATGAAAAACATACAATTTTCCATCTTTTTTCAATTACATTCACATTCAATATTATTATGTATTAGTTTCAGGTGCACAACATAGTGTTTAGACAATCATATACTTTATAGAGTCGTCCCCCTGATATTTCAAGTACCCCCCTGACCCATACATACATACATAGCTATTATAATATTATATTTTTTCCTCCATTGGCCTTTTCCCAGCCACTCCCACCCTCCAGTACATGCCCTCACCCCCCAAGTGACTGTGTCCATTGGTGATGCTTATATGCATATAAGTCCTTAGGTTTATCTCTTCCCTTCCTTCTTCCTTCTCTGCCTTCCCTCTGAGGTTTGACAGTCAGTTCGATGCTTCTCTGTGTCTGGATCTATTTTTGTTCATTGGTTTATATTGTTCACTATAATCCACAAATGAATGAGATCATGTGGTCTTTATCTTCCTTTTAAGTTAAATTATTCCAAAGCAAATAGAAAAAAAAAAAGTAGCCAGGCAGTTTGCCACAGTTAAAAAATAATACTTAATGGCACATCGCATTTTCCTGCCATTTTTTTCTTTTACACCATCATTTGAAAACCTGGGAGTAGGGCTTTGTTCACAGGCCGGCAATAAATACATTGGTTATAATGCCAATGAACTTTAAAGCAAGCTCACCAAAATGGAACTCATTATTCTTTGAGGCACATCACTATTGGCATTCGGTACATTCATCCCATTACTTTTCATGTGTAAGTGGATTATATTTCTCAGAATGATTCTATTTTTTAATGCCTAAGCAGGCATGCATTTTTATTTACTGCAGATCTGAGAAGCTTTGTGCGGAGCAACACATCTTTTAGTAAATATAAATTTTGTCCTTGATGACAAGCTAATATATATTACACCAGGGAATTTGGTATAGATTGGTTTCTGTTTGAGGGTGAGACTAATACTGGCATGTTTATTCTTCTATAAAGTTCACGAGGGAAGGGGATAAAGGAAAGATGGATTTTTGGAGTGGTTCTAATTACAAACAGATTACAGCATTAACATTCTACAGCAGTAACAGAGAAGAATATGCTTTGATTATGCATTGACATAGAATGGTGGATTAAGGATCAGTGAGCTGGTGAATAAATCTGAGGCAAGAGTGATTTGCAGGGAGATAGCGTAGTGTTGAGTTTTCCTGTATTAGGCACAGCCTGAAAGCACAGCAATCATCTGAATAATTTTCTGCCAGACATGGGACCTGGGGTTGATCAGAATCAACAGATCATCTCAGTGAGTACAAAATGGAAGTGTATTTGCTCTTTAGGGAATATGTTCTTTCCCGCAATAACAGCGGGAAAATCACACTTCGGGTTACAGGAAATACATAAAACATACAAATGTCATTTCTCTTTTTCATCTTGGAGGCAGGTCATCAACAAACACACAGTTTTGCCTTTTTTTGCCATCCTCTGCACAATGATATTAAAATTCAAAATAAGCATAATCAAGACATATCAGGCATAAAAGTAAAGTTACAAGGTGAGACAGTGACACCAACAAAAGCACCTTAGACCACATTTAGTTCCTGATACGTGGATTGTCTTTCCCTATAGAAATAAGTGCCAAGTTCTCATTTGGTGGAAGATCATACATACATTTTCTCCTATCAGATTTTAAAATACTTTATTTTTTTCTTTTGAAATGACTTATTACACAAACCACCCCAAGTCTTTTTTGTGCCCTTTTCCTAAAAGATCCAATGGCATCCTTGAGGGACAAACTGACGCAATGTAAGTACCCAAAATTTCTGCTTTAATTTACTTTAAAAGTTATTACTACTTGACATTTCTCAGCAGTTTCCTGACTCAACTCAGTGATCCAGTATTGGGCTCACACTGGGGGCCTGGCATTAGCTCCAAATTTCTATTTCATTTTGGTTTGCTTGTTTGTGTCATGGCCAGACTTAATTTAGCAAAGTAAGAGATAAAACCTAGGACCAAAGTTTTAAATTCCTAATTGTCCAAGGAGCCCTTCATCTCTCCTCATTAAAAAAGTAAACAAATAAGTAAATAAAGACATGGGAAGAAAAGGTTAAATTAAATGATAACTGCATTTAAGGGGAGGGGGAAGAGAGATGGGGGACACCTGTAATATTGTCAACAATGAACCATAGAAGGATAAAGGTCAACTCTCAGTTTGTAATGGCAACTTGCACATGCTGACCTTTGTTTCTATAATTCTTTTCTGCAGTAAGGTGTCTGTCATCGATGGCTGCCCTGAACTTAACAAATTGTCTGAGCATTGCAGCAAATATGTGTTAAAAACTTCAATACCTGAAAATTCTAGCAAAGTTAATTCTCCTAAGTTACATTTAGTATATGTGCATATGCATATAAATTCCCATAATAGTGGTGCAAAGAAAATATTAATCATTTTGTAATTCTATCCTATAATAAGGTAATAATAACTACATGAGCCAATGATTTTTGTTGTATTTACTTATGTGGCAGGTCTATTTTATATTCATCTCATTTTATTTTCTTAACCACCTAAGAAGTGGGTTGAATGAACAGGATTTATGGGGTATAGTCATATGCATTTTTGTTGGTCTCCCAAATTTGTGCTTTCCACCCCACCTAGAAGTGTAGTCAGGCCCCATAATTCCCTTGACCTGTCTTAAGGAAGCACAACTCCTAAACTTGCTTTATGCCACAAAGTATAATCTCAACTTTAGTATTCAATTTATGATAGATATTTAAGGTAAAAGCTATTTCTTGCCGAGTCCTCCAAATTCCATCCTATCCAATAAAGAGGTAATATGAAAATTGACCATCACTCCAACACACAGGATGGCTGCCCCCATGTGGTCAAAGATGGCCACGCCCATGTGGACACAAGATGGCTGCCACAAGATTGACAGCAGGAGAGGGCAGTTAGGGGTGACTAGGACAGCAGAAGAGGGCAGTTGTGGGGAACCAGGCCTGCAGGGAAGACAGTTGGGGGGACCAGGTCTGCAGGGGAGGTCAACTGGTGAGGGACCAGGCCTGTAGGGGAGGGCAATTAGGGGCAATCAGGCCAGCAGGGGAACAGTTAGATGTTGATCAGCCTGGCACAGGCCTGGTTAGGGGGTGATCAGGTTGGCAGGCAGAAGCAGTTAGGGGCAATCAGGCAGGCAGGCAGGAGAGCAATTGGGAGCTAGCAGTCCTGGATTGTGAGAGGGATGTCTGGTCCCCCTGCCCCAAAAGGCAGTCAGACATTTCTCAAAGGGTCCCAGATTGGAAAGTGTACAGGCTGGGCTGAGGGACACACAACTCCATATGCATGAGTTTCATGCACTGGGCCTCTAACGGTTTATATTGAGTATTCCTATTCAGGCCTCCTTGCTTATCTATGCAGTCCTATGGGAAAGATTTTAAGAAGATCTCCACCCTGAAACATTCACGCCTTCTTTAAAAAAAAAATCCTTTACCCAAATATTTATTAGATTCAAAAGGGTATTTATAAGGTATGTATAAGATGGAAAGAGTAGCATCACAACAACCACTGTGTACACAATATCCACTTTAAGAAATAGAACATTCTGTGTGTCCTTTCTAATTTCATTATGCCAATGCACCCTTACATTGTGTAGCTGTAGTTTAATCATTTCTCTATAATATTTTATTATATGAATTTAATACAATGCTTCCATTTTCCTATTGACAGACCTTATGCTTTTGAATTGCATTTTCATGACTCTTCATGAGGTTGAACATCTTTTCATATACTTATTGTTCATCCCTATTATCACCTCCTGCCTTTTGCATAATTTCTATTGTTTGTCTTTATCTTACTGATTTTTTAAGATTTTCTCCCTCTCTCCCTCTCTCTCTCACCCACTGGCAGTTACTATTTTTTTCCAGTGCATAGCCTGTCTTTTCATTTTTTTTTTTAATGGTCATTTTAGATAAAGAAAAGTCCTTAAACTTAAGGAAATCAAATGTATCAATAATTTTCTTTTTACTTTTCAAGAATCCTTCATCATCCCAAGACTGCAAATAAATTATTTATATTGTCTCCTACAAGTCATATAGGTTTGCCTTTCTTGTCTTGGAATTGATTTTTGCCTGTTGTCTCATATAAAAGCTCAATGTCATTCTTATCCATATGAATGACTCTCCCAGCACCATTTGTTGCAGAGCCCATCTTTTCCTCACTATTTTATACCACCACAGTTCTTAGGTTTCTGTAAATCTGGGAGTCTGAGGAGTTCTATGGTCCTCTCCATGGATCAGTTTGTCGTTCCTTGCAATATGACACACTACCTTAATGACTAAGCTTCATAATACATTTTAACATTGTGTATGCCACACTTCCAATATTTTCTCTTCATCAGGCATAGTGTAACTATTCTTGGCTTATTGCTCTTCCATACAGATTTTAGAATCAACATGTCACAGCTCACACACAATACAATACAATGAAACAAACTAAAAAATGCTGTCATATCATGATTGTGATTAAACTCCATCAATAAACCAGGGAGCATTGACATCTTACCATGGCTTGGTGATATGTCTCAATTTCAGTAAGCCAAATCCTCCTTTCTTCTTCTTTTTTTTTATTTTAAAATATATTTTATTGATTTCTTACAGAGAGGAAGAGAGAGGGACAGAGAGTTAGAAACATCGATGAAAGAGAATTATCAATCAGCTGCCTCTTGCACACCCCTTACTGGGGATGTGCCTGCAACCAAGGTACATGCCCTTGACCGGAATCAAACCTGGGACCTTTGAATCCAAAAGGCGAATGCTCTATCCACTGAGCCAAACCAGTTTCGACCAAATCCTCCTTTCTTAACAATGGTGTTTTAATGTTGTCTTTCTTATTTGGGAACATTTATTTTTCCATATGAATTCTAGATTAAGTTTACTCAGTTCTTAAAAACATTCATCTGAGATTTTATTGGGATTGCATATGGATAGATTTATCTGTGGGGAGAATTTACATCTTCTTAAGGGATATAGCCATCCTAGAGCATAAAATACTTCTTCATTTATTCAGGACAACTTCTCTCTCTTTTATTCAAGTTTTAAGATGTTCTCCATAAAAGTCTTGTGTGTTCATGTTTATGTTAAAATTCTTTGTACCTGTTGCTGTTGTGGATGGTTTTTATTTCAATTAAATCTTTTGGTTGCTTGTTGCCTTTGCCTTTGTAGAAACTAATAATAATTTTTATGCTTTGATGTTGTATTTAGCTATTCTGTTAAACTCTCTTCTTCATGCTAATATTTTTAGGTGTGTTTTTTTTAATATGTTGGCTTTCAGTTCTCATTTTTTTTTCTTGTTTTTACCCTCAAAGCAGTGATATTTTTCTCATCATATACTCCTAGTCCTGTTAAAACCCTTTTCACTAGGCTCAGGAGGAGGAGGAGGAATACCCACAGAACATCAGCAGGTATCTTTGAGGTTATATATTTTGCAGTAGTTAGAGCTGTGACAAAAAAACTGCACATTTAATTCCAAAGACTTCAATCTTTGCAATGTCAGCACAATGAGCACTAGAATTTAATTCCCTCTAATAAAAATTGAGTACTTATTAGTGCAAAATAAATATTATACTAGGTTACTGTGGTTTCTGTCTGAAATTTGTGTTGTATATTTAATGGGAAACATATTTATAAAATATGTATGTACATATACTTATATATAATAAATTACTTGATTCTATCAACTCCCTCAAAAAATATAAAAAGTAAAAAGAAAGAAACCATTAAAAAACAAACCCTCGGAATATTCTCAGCAAGGAGACTCCTCACACAGATTTGTTAACCAGAGATTGAACAAGAACACTGCCATTTTTCAAAGTATTAAATTATCCAAGTGCAATCATAACAGCAGTTTTAAAAAAGGAATATTTTACTCTTCACTTGAATAGTCGGTCTTAAAAGCTAAAAGTTAGTCATTTGAAGTTTGCCCTTCTTTCAGAGTGGCATTTGATTATTCATAATGAGAAGGCAGTGCCTTTGAAAGTAGAATGAGAGAAAATAAGCCTTTTTTTCATTTTTCTAGTGACTGCACAAATGAAGGACCTCATTTATCAAGACAACTCCATTGAAAAGTTATCATTAGACACACTTCACCATGCAGTTGTCATTTTTACCCCCTGTGATCTATTTCAGTTTCATGCACTTGCAAAACAAGTTTTATCCCCTTGCACCCAATCAAGAAACTAACAGCTTGTCTGCAATATTGGGAAAGTATATAGGAGGGAAATGCATTTGGTGAACTTTTATTAAGCACCAATGAGGCCCTCTATGACATGCAAGGTTCTTGGGACATGAAGAACATGAATTTGAGGCAGGGCTAAGCATTGCACAGGGCCCATCTGTAGCTACCAGGGAAAAATAATTTGTTCAAGGATGAAGATTGGCAAGAAGAGCAGCAAAAAGAAATGGAGTGTTTTTACTGCTGATCATGGCACCCTGGCAGTATGGGGTAGGGAGGACAATTAAACCCAGAACAGAGAAGGGACTCTAAGAACTGGCAGAGAACAAAATCCAACGCCTTCACCAACACCCACGAGATCCAACACAACCTTGTCTCTGGCTTCCTGTCCAATAGTCCTGAGCTCTACCTTGACCAGTGTTAACAGATGTGCTCCTACTGCACGGTGTTGACAGCTGCTGTTTCTTCTGTCCAGATCACTCTTTCCCATAATATCTATGTGGACCCCTTTCAGTTCATTCAGTTTCCTCTTTTAGCATTGCCTCCTCAGAGTGGCCCTCACAGACCAATTACCTAACATAGCAGTTCTTGTCACTCTTCATCTCTTTACTGGACTTTACTTTTCATTCTTACTAATTATCATTATTAGACATTACATTATATACTTAATTATCTCTTTATTTTCTGTCTCTCCAACTATGCTATAAAGGCGCCAAGAGGACCAAAACTGTGTAATATTTTTGATTAAATAATTATTTCATGATTAAAAAAATCAAATTATTTTTATATGCATTTAAAAGTATTGCATTGGAAAGAGGGGGGGAAAGGGAGAATATGGAAGATATCTGTAATACTATCAACAATAAAAAATGTATTAAAAAAGTATGGCAGTCCATCATCCAGTCAGTTACCCTCTCTAGAAGAAAGCCACACTTATTAAATTCTTGGTTATATTTCCAGCTTCCCCATACAAATATGAATATATATGTTCTTAACTTTTTTTCTTTTTTCTTTTGCCAAAAGTGGCACATGTTAAATATACCCTTGGGTCCATTTCTCTTCTCCTATTGTAGATCTTCCCCAGCAGCGCATTAAGTCCTTGTTTTGGAGATTTAGATTATTGGGATAGTTTGATTTACAGCTACATTATATAATTACAGCATAGTTTATTGGACATTTGGGTGCTTTGTAATTATACTATTAAATAAATAACTTTATACATACATTATTTTATCTGTATGCAAATATCAACATAGACTAAATTTCCCAAGGTGGTTCAATGGCTACATATATTTATAATTTTGATAGATAATACCAAATTGCCTCCCACAGGGAGTATATTAATTTACACTTCCAACAGCCATGTATAAAAATGCTGTTTTCCCACAGTCTGGCCAACAGTAAATGTTTTGCTAATCTGAAAAGTGAAAATCATATGTCAGTGAGGTATTTTGTTTGCATCCTCTGATTATTAGTAAAGTAGTTTCCTTTCTTATGTAAAGGATTTTACATATTTATATGCATTGTTATTTTCTATGAACTGTTTATTCTTGTCCTTTATGGATAGGACTATGTCTATTGGATCACTATATTCTCAGCACCAAGAACAGTATCTGATCTATAGTATGCTATTAAAATATTTGTTGAACTATGCCCTAACTGGTTTGGCTCAATGGATAGAGTGTTGGCTTGCAGACTGGAAGGTCCCAAGTTCAATTCCAGTCAAGGGCATGTACCTTGGTTGCGGGCACATCCCTGGTGAGAGGTGTGCAGGAGGCAGCTGATCAATGATTTTGACTCTCTATTCCTCTCCCTTCCTCTCTGTTAATATATATATATATATATATATATATATATATATATATATATATGGTTGTTGTTGTTGTTGTTGTTGTTGTTGTTGAACTAATATACATTGAACTAATGAATGAAAGGGTACAATAGGGGTAAAATACTGGGCTAAAGAAATTGAAAGAAAGAAAGAAGAGGAGAATGAATGAAGGGGAAACTTCCAGATCATGATTCTAGAGAGTGAGCAGTTTTGTGTCACCACGGTAGCAGGGTCACAGCCATAAAGATCTTTGAAACAGAGAAATGTGATCCGTTATCAGCATAGACAAGGACATGAAATAAAGCATCACATTGGGAGTTGTCTGAACAGAATGTGCATCCTTGAGTCTGCCAAAGGATGCAGATAAAAATGATACTTTGATTCTAATTGGGCATCTAAAGTTCTACTTCCAAGACAATCTCTGGGCACCTAGACTATGAGTCTAACTACATTCACCATACTCACACTCTCCTGCTATTTTTCACTGTGTCTCTGCCCCTGCTTATCTTGACTTTTCAGTTCCTCCATTCACTGGATCCATTCATTCATCATTATCTCCTCTCCTTCTGCTTGTTGTTATTCAGATTCCCTCTCTCTCATCAGCTCTGTCTTGGACTTAGAGTTCTGGGACCTGCCCTTCTCCCTGACTTTGGCCCCAGATAGTTATGTGTTAAACACAGAAAATGAATTGTCTTTTCTTCCCTGCTCTTGCCTTTCAGCATAAAACAGAATCATTTGTAATTACCAAAGCCATATCTTGGCAAATTTCTCTCTCTCTCTTTCAAAGAGGTGGACAGCTGTCATGGAAAATGACTTTCTCAACTGAGATTGCTCTTTAACAAATTGGAGGGTAGCAATCACTAAAATGAAACTGAATTCTTCAAATTTGTGTGGAGCAATTTATAATCTGTTTGTGAACCTTTGCTATAGTGTCATGGTGCTGTTCAGAAGACATTTCTTTTGTTCACTCTTTATATTATGAAAAACCATCCAATTACTAAAATTCAATTGAATTTAGGATGAATTTATTGAGCACCTAGTAATGTTTCCAGCATTATGCTAGAAGTTATGGAGAAAACAGATGAGGTCTATGATGTACCCTTGCCCTCGAGGAATGTAGGACTTTGGCACGAAACAATATGTATGCAAATAATCCAATTAGCCTGGAAACCCACAGAGTGCAAATATGGAAAAGTAGAGAATAAAATAAGTCAACTGGATAAAAATTATGCTCCAGACACACTGGAGCATTCATCTACACTGGACCAGCCAAACTTGTTCCTTCCTCTGGCCTTGTGTCCAGAAAGCATTAACTAAGCAATGATATGGCTGACTTCCATTTCTGATCATTCAAGACTTCCAGTCTACATTGCCCAGTTCTTTCCAATGCCAATAACATTTTCTCTCTTTTTTTTCCTATCATTCCAGTCTCTGAAATTGCCTGATGTGTTTATTTGTTGATTTGCTCATTGTTTGTTTTTTTTCCTCCCACCAAATGCAGGCACGTTTTTCTATTTCCTGCTATATCCCCAAGGTCTATACCAGTACCTGACATATGATAGGGTTCAATAAATCTTTGAATGAAACAAATGGACAAAATGATAGTACTGACACTCAGAGAGATAAGAAGGAACCAGAGCTCCTGTTGTTTGGTATGGCTTCATGGATGTGGGGGGACTTTAAGTAGCATCTGAAGATTAGATGACATTTCAATTGGGTGAGAAAAGGATACTGACTGATTATCCAGTTAGCTTATAGGTGTCTTGCTGGAGAGCAGATTTAGTAGGCTTTTAGTATTATTTCTTCTAATCATAGAGATGTGTCAAAACCTATATAATCCAGTCCCAAGGGAGACTGCTGTGCTTTTCAAAGCACTGTGCATTGAACAGTTCCCTGAATTGTAAGAAACCAGGGCTCCTGTGGCCATAAAAAAAATATCAGGATGCTTGATTTTTGCCAATGACATAACATCTTTCCTGGTTCAAAAATACAATTAATATTATGGGAAGGCATTAGTGCAAAAAGAAGTTTCAAAGCAATGATTTTAAAAGAAATTAACTTCCATGTTTCAGGAGATAATGTAATGGTGTGGTTGAATATATTTCTTGGAAGTTGTCACAGATTGGATCAAGCTCCATTGCCCAAGAAATAAGCTAGATACACTGTTACTCTCCTGTTTTTTATACCATAATCAAGTCTCATCAAATCCACCTCTTTACAAATCCCTTGCCTCTGCTCCCTTTATGCTCTCTCCAATGCTTTTTCCTCTGTATGATTTTCCAGAGCTCTTCATTGGCTGGCTGGCTTAGCTTCACGTTTCACTGCCCTCACCTGAACTTTTTCAATCTAATCACATTGCAGCAGAAAAGCTTCTAAAAGGCAAATCTGGCCACACCACAACCCTGTTAGGGTCTTCCTGTTATCATGTGGGTCAGTTCTAAACTTCAAATCATCATATTCAAGCCTATTAATGTTATTTATCACCTTTTTCTCCCTCCAGCCTCATAGTTCAACATTCCCCCAAACCTCTCCCCATCCTCAGACTCCTGTACTCTACATTATAGACAATGGAATTTTTGTTTTGTTTGTTGGTTTTTAAAGTAGCAGTACTATTTCTTGACCCTGCCATGTTATTTTACCCTATTTATCCTGTCCCACCACTTACACTCTTACCCAAGCAACTTCTCCTCATCATTACGCCCTTATCTTGGATTACTAAGTGTTCTGGAGGAGGCTTTTCTCAACAGTCCCCCTACTATTCAACCAATATCAGCTAACCACTGTGCATCTCTCCTCTGTGCTCCCAGCACACCCTGTACTTCCATTATTGCACTTATACTCTATCTGAATTATTGCTTTATTCCTTTACTTTCCTAATAGCCTGGGAGAACCTTAAGATCAAGACATACCTTACTCATCTTTGTATTCACAGTATCTCACATGAGTCTGTCACCCAAATACATATTTGTTAACTTCCAAAATCGGATACCAATTTCAAAAGGCAAGAAGAAGGAATTCACTATAAAGGCATGTTTACCAGAAGCTGAGTTGCAATCTTGTAGTATCAGTCAAGATAGTGCAGATTGGGTGGGGAGGGGAGAGTTGGGTATCAAATCTATGAGTTCAATGCTGCAAAGAGGCTGAAGATATAGGCAAGAATAGTTTTAAATTCTTATCTCCCCAGCAAGGCAGCAGTTGGTGTCTGGTAGAAGGGGAATATCCATGTCACTGAATAGCAATAGAGGAGTGGTCACTGAGCCAGCATCTTAATTGTTCTTCCCTGGGCCAGAATGGGACTGTGGGGGAAAGGTGGCGGCACAGCAAGCATCAGCTGGAGAAAGCAGGAGAGGCCGTGTGGCTTATTGGCAGGGGAACTGCTTCTCCAGATGAACCCAGTTAATTAAGATTAATAGGGCACAAGGCCAGTTTGAAAGGCAAAATACCTAAATTTTAAAATGAAGCTAAACAAACACTATTTATAATGTCTTTCATGCAAAGAACCTCAACAATACCTTTCCTTTGCTTCCCACCACTTACATCTGGCAGTCACCAAATTTTGATGACAATGTCTAATGAATGACTTCAGATAGTCATTCCCTCCATCATTCTCTCCCACAATCTCTACTAAAGCCTTTATCATTTTAATCTGGACTGTCCTTATCAGCCTACTAACAGACTTCTGTGTCCAAAGTCATCCCTCAATCTATCCTCTGTATTTATGTTTCTATAGAAATTCAACAAAGTCATGTCAACTTCAATCTTAAAGATATTTTTGAGCTCCTAAAAGCCAACAGAATAAAGGTCAATTGCTTAACATTTCTAAGAAATTGCACCCTGATTTTTTCATTTGTAAAATGGGATAATAGTATTTACCTCATCAAACTCTTTGAAGATTAAAGAGTTAATTCTATGTGAAGCTTTAGAACTGTGCCTGGCACAGTGTAAGGACTATGTGTTATGTGTTAGTTATTATATTAATTTATTAGAGGCCAAGTGCATGGATTCATGCATTGGTGGGGTCTCTCGGCCTAGCCTGCAGGGATGGGGCCAAAACTGGCTCTCCAATATCCCTGGGGTCCCAGATTGTGAAAGTGAGGTTCTCAGATGATTCACCCTAGAATCAGGCTCCCTCCTCTCTGGTTCCAGTTGTATCACCTGAAAACTGCAGCTGCCAAGTCTTTGTAGCTCAGCAGCTCAGCCCCTGCTTTGAGTGCCTACCCCCTGAAGGTCATTGTGCATCATAGCTACCAGTCAGACAGTCAGATGGTCAGATGGTTGTTTATATATATATATATATATATATATATATATATATATATATATATATATATATATGTATATATACACACACACATATATATGTTGTCTTTGTTAGAATGTATATATATATATTTGTATACAAATATATATTATACAAATATATATATACAAATATATATATGTTGTCTTTGTTAGAATGGTCTCCAAGATCCCTTATTATCTGATTTAATATAATTGAAGATATAACAGAGAATGTATCAGTGAAGACACTGAAGTCAGACTAATGTAGACTCAAACCAAGATACTTTCTATGTGACCTTTGGAGATAAACCTCTTTAAATCTCAGTTTCATCATATGCAAGATAGGGATAATATTAGTTGATACCCCCAACAGATTATTTTGATAAATGTAATAAAGAAAGAGGAACTGGCAAAGGTTAAAAAGAAGGAGGTTTCAAAAAGTTAGGAGAACAAGAAAGGAATACTTCTAAATGCTAAAGATAAATGATTTGAGAAGAATATGGTCGAGAGTTTTAAACACTCCAGAGAATCAAGTTGGATGGAGTTTGAAAAGAGGCCTTAGATTTAACGTTTAGAAAGTTGCAATAACCTCAATAAGCTCAGTGTCAGAAAAGCAATTGCAGTGGCTTGGAGAATTGGAAGTGCAGCAGGAAGTGTATTTGAGGAAATTTGTGCTGAAGCCATTTGCCCTGAGACCCACAGGTGTATATAAAAATTGAGTCTCAGAATCACAGGCTCAGGACTTGCCACTGCTTAAGAGACATGAGCAATAGTAATCATCACAAATACAGGCCAGGCATAGCATTGTTCATGCCAGCCCTTGGCTTTAGTGGTTTCAATATATTTTAATCATCACATCTTCACAACAACCCAAATGTCCCCATTTTAAAGAGGATAAAGTAAAGGCTGTTTTGCAGTAGATCTATGACTTAAATCTAATTAGTCTGTCTCCAAATATAGTGTATTTATGCTCTTCTGTTACTTCCCACAGTTCAATTCAATTTAACAAAAAAAATTTTGAGTGACTCTGAGATTATTATCCTCTTCGGAGGATTCATCAGAGAGTAAAAAAGACAAAGACACATCTTGCAGGTATCAAAACTTTAAAAATACACCTGGCCTAAAAGGCTCTAGTCTACTTTATTGTACTTTCCATGTCATTGGATATGGGCAACATGTTAAGAGCACCCTATTATAAGGATGACCAACTTTCCGACCTAAGGAAGGTGCCATTAGTTTTTTTCACTGACTAAAAAACAGTGATGGAGCCTTCCTAAGAAGTTGGATCAAGGTAGTGATGATCTGGTATTAGAATGGCCTCCAGATGCCATAGTACATTGGTAACTCTGTTAATCTATTAGCTACTTAATGTAATCAATGATTCCCTGCTGTAGGGAGGCAGTGACTTTTTCCTTGGTGACTGGAGTCCCTTCTCAGAAAATCTGCTTCCCTGATCAAACTTTCAGAGAGGATCTCTCCCTATTGTATCACCTCTAGTACCTTTTGTCTGACAGCATTTCTGTTCCGGCAATGACTTCATTTTTCAGCTGGGATAATAACTTGGTTGCTCAAGGGCAAGTTTTCTTTAATTTTTTGGTCCTTCCTTGAGAAAGTCTAAAATCTTGATTGTTGTTACTTTTTTTTCAAATTATCCGAAGTTTGGTTAACAACAAATCCTTTCAAAATCCTGGTCTCTTTCATAGCCCAGAAAGTACTGTCCATTTCTGCCTTTAGTTCTCCATTGCAATATTAATTCAACTTATTTGTTCTTCCCCTATGAACTTATACAGGGTGGCCTTTTGACTTATGGGTCCTAGGGTGGTGACTGACTTAGTAGTTTTTTAGTATTTAATGAATTATGAAGGAGCTGATCCAGAGCCCATAACACATAGTTCTCACTAAGGAGTGTCTCTCGGGTGTATGAATCAATGAGTGAACAATGAATGAACAAGCATAGATGCTAGATATTTCCATCACGTACTCAAATTCATATGCTTTTAAAAATTTCAGTGAAGACCTGGTGGGTGGTAAGTTTTAAAATCAGTAATAGAAACTGATTCTTTTTGATGTCTAAAAGAAAAGAGAAAACTATCAGTCGACTTGAAAAGACACCGCTTTGCATAATGATTTTATTAATACTATGAGTGATGTTGAGCCCATTTGCTATAAAATGACAACCATTTCACAGAAATTGCTTGAGGCCTGTTTGGGGATGAAAAGTACTCATTTTCAATGTGTTCTTTCATTGAACACAGGGGCAAAGGAGAGAAAAATAGCTAACTTAGATCCCATTTGGAAGAATCAGTCCATACTAGTGACTACAGGAGATGGAGTACACAACTAGTATCCTATATAATAAAGAGCTAATTAGACTGAACAGTAGAATGTCCGTCAGATGACCTTTTGGACAACTAACTGTCCAGACAATGTTTTGGATGAAGTCAGGGCTGCTAGGACTGAGCCCCTTACACAAATTTTGTGCATCAGGCCTCTGATACTTCCACAAAATAGAATCTACCACTGGCTAAGAATCAAAATGATTCTAAGGAGGAATCTATGGAAATCATGGAAAGACAAAAGGGAGAAGTCACAGTCCAGTAAACTAAATCCCAGCTGTATGGTGTTACCAGATGAACATGAGGCCCCAAGAAATGGGAAAAGTGGGGCCACTATAGTGAAAGGAAATTGTAAGCCAATACAGTTGCCATCATAAAGAACCCCAGGAAACTTTGCCTTTCCCTTTCTAGCACCTTCTCTCTAACTTATGGGATCTTGCCATTTGAATTCTCTTTCTTTATTGTTTACTCTTAGCTAATTTGGCTACCTGACTTTCAATTTTGCAATTTTCAACCTGAGTGCTGACTCCAGCCCCCAGCCAGTTTTGGTTAATTGGTTCTGCTGTTAGAACACAGACACTAGACACATTTTTCCAACCTTTGCCTGGTTTGGGCCACCAGCTCTCCCATACTACTCTTCCCCTTCCCCCCATCCCCACTCCTCCACCCTCCACCTCCACCTGCTTAGACTTTACCTGGAGCTTGACACCAAATGGCAAGCAATGTAAGCATTTTCTTTTCTTCAACTCTTACTTGTTTAACTTCTGCCAACAACAAAAATCTACAGTCCTGAGAAAGCCAAACTTCTACTTAGAAGAGAAAAATAACTAAAGTGCAGAACAGAGTTAAATAAGATGAGAGAGAAAGTAAGAGCTACCAAAATAATATTGAGTTAATTTACATATACCCTACTTTTCCTAAAATAGATTTAAAGTCATTTTCAGGGGGGGGGAAAAAAAAAAATATATATATATATATATATATATATATATATATATATATATATATATATATATATATCGTAATCTCTGAACACATAATGAGCTGGCCACTCAGTGTATATATTCTATATAATAAAAGGCTAATATGCAAATTGTCCCCTCGACCAGGAGTTTGACCAGCAGGCAGGCAGGCCAACCACCCATATCCCGACCCCCTGACCAGGCTGTCTGGAACCCACCCATGCACATGCACAAATTTATGCACTGGGCCTCTAAAATATATATATACGAAAGTTAGAAAAGCAGGCAAAAAAAGTGACATGTTAGAGGCCTTGGATCAAATTGTCAATCAGAACAAGTACGAAATGTACATTATAAAATCCAATAAACTTACCAGAGGATGAATGCAAATCTAGCCTTTGCCTTATCCTACATAATTTTTATTCCTCTATTTTCACTTTAATTTATGTCATGGAAATTTACTCTTTTAAGGTATTGTTGTCCTAATAAATATTGCAAAAAATAACTATTGTGTTCCATTTGCTGGTATTTCTGGCATGGATCTCACTTTTTCTTCATTTTTCCCCCAGCTCTCCATTATTTGTGGGATAACATAAAAGCAATTGGCCAGAATAATCCTAGGCCATTGATAGAAGGCAATATTCAGTTCAAGCCTGACTTAAAGAAACTCTTCAAGACTCTGTAAGCCTGAATATTATAGTCTTCTATAGTCTCTTTCCTGCCCCTTCTCCTCATTACCATGGAAACCTATGTAATTAAGTGGAAGAAAGGTCAAGGAAACTATCTTGTTCTGTCATCTTAGCACGTTCTTTGTGAGTCCAAAATTTACAATATCACAAATTAGTTTAGCTTTGTGTTTAAACATCTCAAATTATGTACAGTTTCTATATACATGGGAGTGTTTACCTAATGAGGGGAAAAACAATAAAAAAAATTGAAACTACAGAGAGAACAAAAGTAGGAGCAGATATGAATAATAGAAATCTGATAACTGGGAGGACTCTGCCTCAAGGAGGTATTGCCAGGTATCTGAAGATGCTGGCACTAGGGAAAAGGAGGTAGATGGTACTGAGCTTCCAAGCGATTATTGAGATTCTTTAAGATTTTAGTGCATGAGCATCTACTTAATATTCTCTTATGGTTAAACATAGGAGATCGCCAACTTCCTGTTCTTATAAATACATCTACAGAGGACATCTTTACCCATGAAAAGCTTTCCACGTTAAGATCTTTGAGAGAGATTGATAGTGGAATGAAGAACTTCAGCTCTGAATTCAGATTTCCTATTTTTAACCTCATCACTACCATTCACTAGCTGTGTAGCTGCGAAGTCACTTTACTTCTCTCTGTCACGTTTCCTCTTTTACAAAATTAGGATAATGCTAGTGTGTAATGCTATGGGATAGGTTGTGAAATTTAGTTAGCATGTTATCTATAAGACTTAAGAGAGTGTTTTATACATAATAAATGCTCAGTGAACACTATTAACATTTTCTACTTGTGGAGGTTAAACTATGAGCTTCTGGTTGTCTGTGGACGCTCAAGAATCAATGCTATTTGTACCTTCGGATCCCAGAACATTGCCTGGTGGATGGTAAGTACTAAGGTATGCTCCATGAGGGTAGGGACTATATTGTTGACTGCTGAATACCCAGAGCCTATCACAAAGTACTTGGCACCCAATTAGCACTCATTATATTTTTGTTGAATGCATAAAAATTTATAGAACTGAAAGTAACTCATTTGAAACTCATTCCAACCTAAGCAGAAAATAGTTCATCACATTTGCTATTTGTTACCTGCAATACTTGGAATATTGGAGGGGCCAGGAGGAAGGGAGGGTGCTTTATATGAGCTCAGTGCAAGCTGGGGTCTCAAGGAGGAAGTGGTACATGCCCAGAGGAGAAGGGACTGCAGACTTGTGCTGGGAAGCAGAGTGGGAGCCCAAGAGGGTGAGGCTGAGAAGGGAAGAGAGGTAAAGATAAAGGCAGGTAATGGTGGCAGGAAAGTAGACTTTCTTTCTTTCCTTTAAGGCAGCTATAAGAAAGAAATAATTCCCTAGAACAGCTGCTACTACAGGCAACCAGTGGGAAAGAATTAATTAGGCTGTGTTTATTAAAATGAGAGAGTGTGACACCGTGGAGAAAAATGGGCAGGAGGGGTGGTTAGGGAAAATAGACAATGTGTGCAATTCTGCCTCTGCCACTTGCCCATACATGTCTTGAACCTGAGCCTCAGTTTCCTGATCTGCATAATCGGGCCAATACCACCTCACCCCACCAGGTTGTTGTGAGGGTTAAACTTCCACTGAGACAGGCAGCTTGAAGCTCCACAGCCTAGCACTGGGCACCTATTGGGTCCTTCATAAATGGTAACTGGTAGTATGAAAATTAATCACAGTAATCAGGCCTCACAATAAAAACACACAGGGCTTATCAAACGAATTCTCTCCACCGCATGAAAGAAACATGAGAATAAGCCCAAATTAGCTTCCTACTTTTCAGCAGCAAGCAGAGGAGACTGCCGAAGGTCATGGCAGCCATCTCATAGAGACAGAAAATGACATGGAACCCCCGGTCCCTGCTCGTAGGCAGTGAATGCCCACCTAATTAAGCAGATTAAACATTCACTCGTTGTTATGAAAAAGGCCCTTACAGCTGAGCTAGGCTGCCTTCTCTGCTTCCTCATCCAGAGCCTCTCTCTCTGTGTTAAATCACCCTGCCTTTCCCTTCCACATTCAGGAAATAATTGGCACTTGTTTAATGCCAAATTTACATTTGTTTTGCATGGGAACAAAATTTGCTTGCAAACAGCAATGTGTGTGAGCAAATGGGCATTTGTGCTGGTAAATAAAATAGACATGCAGTTTTACAGTTTGCAAATGTATTATTCAACAAAACAAGCAGCAATAGCCTTTAATTTTCAGCTATTCCTAAGTACTTAGGCACAAACCATAGGGAGGGGAAGAAAAAAAAAAGCCGTCACTCACGCCTGTTCCTGAGGTTTTCACATTTGTCCCAGATGCATATTTATCAGAACTGACTAGATTTTTCAGAAGATTTGAATTGCATGTCCTCAGTGAAGCAATTTCTAGAGTAACAAATATTTGCTAAATACCTACAATATGTTAGTTTGTAGGATTTCCAGTATGAATTCATGGTGCCTACCTTTGAAACCTTGCAAGCCATGGAGATTGATTGTAAATAGACTATGACCATAAAATACAAGAATTACCCTTAGATAGCTTTATGTGACAAGTAGGTGTGCAAAAAAGCAGAATATTTACTTCTGTTTGCACAGTTGGAAGAGATGGCTTTTGATTTTAGCAGTGAAAGGTAGGAAGGTAGAAATTGGTTTTCCAAGCAAAGGGAAAAGCCTGGGGAGGTATGAGAATCAAGGATTCATTCTTCGGGGGCTTTTAGTGAGGGGATACAATGTGACTGAAGAGGACAGAAAGCTGAATTTTGAGGTTCTTGAATGCTATGTCAAGAGTTTGGATTTTATTGATGCTCCTCTTACTTTAATATGCATGTGAGTCTCTTGGGCTTCTTATTAAGTGTTGACTTTGACTCAGTGAATTTGAGGTAAAGCCAGAGAGACTACATTCCTTATAAACCTCTAAGAAGTGGTATGCTACTAAATATTTCATAATTGGCTCTGGAGCCAGGGGTCAGCAGTGCGTTTGCCAATTCTCATGGTGTAAATACCACCACTACCACCACCATCAACATCAACCCTGCCATAGCCTATTTCAGACTATCAACAGGATGTCAATAAATATAGAGTTGGAAAGAGATGTGCACAGTGGGCCGTTTTAAGCTTGTGCAAGCTGGCCCGGGACACCATGTCTCCCCCAGGTGGTCCAAAGGATGTTGGTCTAAGGACCCAACTTCATATAGGAAGCCTCTACTACAGTGGTTCTCAACCTTAGCCACACATGAGAATTGCTTGAGGGAGCTTTTAAAGTCAGGAAGGAGAAATGAAGAAAACAAGGTCCTCCCAACCTCGATTCCTATGTTCAGCAAGTATTTCAAGACATAATGGCAAAATGGTCAAATTGCTTTATATTTTCCCCTCTCACTTTCTGCTCCCTTTTGTGTTTTCACTCCCTCACTCCAAGTGCCTAGGGCTCTTATCCAGGTCCTCAATTTGCTGACAACTATTGGTTTTCCTTCTTTCTCTAACAGCTCATCAATTCTATTTTTCTTAAACCTTTCTCTATTTCCAGTTGCCCTAAGGAAAAAAAAGAAAACATTTATTTCTTTACTTTAGACTCTGGTTGGGCACTAGCCAGATATGTAACAATCCACTCTGTCTGAATGGGTTTTATTATTATTTAGATAATGGAGGGCCCAAAGATCAGGAGATGACAGTTGTTGAAAGTGTATTTTATTATAGTCACAGATCCCAAGAGAGAGAGTACAGCTCAACATCATGATGTAGGGGAAAAGCATCAGGATAGGACACAAGGCAGAGAGGAGAGTATAGTCACTGTCCCTGGTTATCTAGTACCTGCCCCTGGGGTGATTAGAGCAGGTAGGTTGTGGCTCAGAGTATGAGAGCCTGTTAAGGAAGCTGAGTGGGGTTATGGACTCTGGATTGATTGGTTTTTACTTAAATAGCATACCCCAAGGTGGAGGACTTCTCTAGAGGGGATGGTCAAGACACGGTCCTCAAACATATTGTCAGGTTATCCAGAATAACATGGTTAAAACACTCATGATGAGATATAAATTACTCAGAGCTTTACTTTTCCTTACAATAGTTGGTTTTTAAGAATATATACTTGTTAGCCAAATGGTTCTCTAGGGAGTGGGATTATTTCATATGTTGTTATCAGCATTTATCCTGTTATTCAATTCATCAGAACTCTGCATTCCTGCTGCTGCCAGGCAGAGTGATAAGCACTGGAGATCAAAGAAGATAACGGAGGGAAAATGAAGGCAGCCCAGTTTTGGACATTCTGCCCTTGCTATCTAAAGGGGAGACCAGCCGAAACCGGTTTGGCTCAGTGGATAGAGCGTCGGCCTACGAACTGAAGGGTCCCAGGTTCGATTCTGGTCAAGGGCATGTACCTTGGTTGCAGGCACATCCCCAGTGGGGAGGGTGTAGGAGGTAGCTGATCGATGATCCTCTCTCATCTATGTTTCTAACTCTCTATCCCTCTCCCTCCTCTCTGTAAAAAATCAATAAAATATATTTGAAAATAAAAAATAAATAAAAAATAAAGGGGAGACCAACATGCACATAGCTACCTGGAAAATAAGGTAGAATAAATCGAAGCTTAGAGAATGTAGAGGAAGACGATTTAAGCGGTAATCCCTGTGGGGTGGCGATTGTCTCAGCTCATCGCTGACAGGAGCTGTGTGGAAGACAATTAAAAGTGGAAATCACTCCTAAGCCCCAGAAATGCAGATTTTCTGGGGTGTTGATTGAAAGGAGGATAATTTTCTCAGCATACCAGCACTCCAAGTAGCAGGCAGGTTGTTTTTGTCCTGAAAATTAAAGAGTTTAACTTGTAATTTTGTCGAGAGTAAAAGCTGCTTCCTCAGCCTGAGGGTCAGCTAACGGGCAGGTCAAATCAGTTGGAATGCATTGTTACCTGGAAAGTAACATAAAAACTGCCTAGTAGTAGTTTAAACCATAAAGATATGTATTGGTTACACAGCAAGATGGGGGGGAGAGGGGGAATGGCCACAATTCCTTTTTTTTTAATCCTCACCCAAGGATATATTTTTATTTATTTTAGAAAGAGAGGAAGGAAGAGAGAGAAAGGGGACCATTGATATGAGAGAGAAACATTGGTCATGCTGTGCCCACCGGTAATTGAGTCTGCAATCTAAATATGTGTTCTGACCAGGAATTGAACTTGCAATCTTTTAGTGTATGGGACAATGCTCCAACCAACCAAGCCACCTGGCCAGGGCATGACCACAGTTCTTGTTAGCTCCTCCCATCAAGAGGCTGAGCCTATTTTCATCACATGCATCTGGACTGCCTTGCCTCTTTCTTGAGCTAAGAGAATAGAGCAGAAGCAATGTCGAACAAGCTTTGAGAGTAGGCTTCAAGAGACTTGGAACCCTTCTACCTTTACTCTTGAACTCTAATTATCCACTCCGTGAATAGGCTTGGACTAACCTACTGAAGGACGACAGACCATGTGGAGTAGAAATGGACCATTCCAGCTGTACACTCACTCTTCCCATGTCTGTATACCAACCAAAATTCCACTAACCCAGCAGGTAATCACAGATGCATGAGTCAGACCAGCTAACTCTGACAGGCCCACCCAGCTGAGCCTAGGTCAAATTGCCACTAATAGAATCCCTAGTTAAATAAATGGTTCTTGTTTTAAACTGTGAAATATGGGGGTGGTTTGTTACTCAGCAAGAGCTAGCAGATACAGCATCTTGGTGACGTCATCAGGAATTAGGCTTTTTCTGTCTTTCTTCCTGCCATCAACAAAGTGTTGTTAGCAGTGGCTTCCATTATGGCTCAGGGATGGCCACTGCAGCTACAACCCACATCCTTACAGTATAGCCGAGCATGAGAGAAAGGAAAGAGGCAAAGAATTCAAAAGGCATCTCTAGCTGCTCCAGCTTTTTACCAGAAGTATAAGCTCCCTCAGACAGATCCTAGCTGACTTTACTTTGTGTCTCACTGGCTGTGACTGATTCACATGACTTTCCCAGACAAACAGAAATGTTAACATCTGACAGGAGCTCATATGATCTCTTTCCTTTCCAACTCTCTATTTTATTCCCCACTAACTTGGGTTCCAAATACACTGACTTTCACATTTTTTCTGCTTCTGGACCTCTCCCTAGAACATCTTCTCCCTCATATGTGCCAAGCTATTTCCAACTTGCCCTTCAAAACTAAGGCTAAACACCGCTTCCTCAAAGCTGTCTTCTCTACTACTCCTTCTTTAGGTCTTCTTTTAGTTTTCCTTACAACATTTATTACAATTTAAAATTCTAAATAAATTTTTAGATTTTTTTTTGTGTGTGTGTGTTTAACTCCTACTCTCTGAAGACAATTTTCAGAAATATATGAATATATAACCCCTAACAGGAACGAATATATATTTTTAATAAAAAAAAATATTAGATGCTGAAGAATGAACCATAATTCAAAGCCAGCATTGTAAGCCCCTCTCCTATAGGAATCTCACGGCCCGCATGGAAAGAGTTCCAATTCAGGGTTCAGGTTCTGGAGAAGGCTGCACACAAATGAAAGGACTTGAGACTTAAAGAAATTCAACTTGGCGATATGGGGGGCCAGGCAGTAGTCCAATTCTAGTGGGAGAACTACTCTCTGCTCTGGCCCTGCCATCCCCTTTTATTAAGGCTTTGGGGAAAACATCTTAGGCAACATAAACAGAAATTTACATGTAGCCCTTAGGCAGGAAATGACAGAAACTTACATGGGGCAAACAAGGTAACAATGTCTCAACTAAAGGGTGAGTGGTTAGAGAAATTAAGGTTCTTGACCAGCCTTCCTGGCTTCCTGTCAACATCTCTTTTTAGTGAAACTGATTTGTTTTCCAGCACTCTCCTTTTTTGCATTTGCTTGATTTGGATAAAGTCCAGCCTTTCTTAAAAATGGACACATACTACAAAACCTTTCTTAAAATTGAGAAGAAATTCTTGGAGAAATTCTAGAGGTTCTCCATACCAAAACAGACTAATTACCTAATGAATTTACAAAGATTTACAAAATGGTCATTTATTAAATCACCTTTCTTTTTATTTAAAAAAAATTATCTTTATTGTTAAAAGTATTATAGACGTCCCTTCCCCCCCTCCCCCATTGACGCCCTCACTACTGCCCTCTCCAAGGCCTTCACTGCACTATTGTCTGTGTCCATAGGTTATGCATATATGCATATAAGCTCTTTGGTTATTCTCCCCTTCGCCCCTTTCCCTCAGAGATTTGTCATTCTGTAAATTATCTCTGTTGATAAAATAGGTTCAATAGTAATAGCATTTTTAAATCAATTTGTGCAGTTGTGTATAAACAGAGTGAAAATTGTTTATATTTTATATACACCAAGTGGCCAGTTTATTATAACCTCTGAACGCATAATACTCTGGCCACTCAGAGTGTGTGTTTGTGTGTGTGTGTGTGTGTGTGTGTATGTGTGTGTGTGTGTGTGTGTGTGTGTGTGTGTGTATGTGTTAGAGGCCCAGTGCATGAATTTGTGCATCTATGAGGTCTGGCCAGCCTGGCCAAGGGGAAGAGACATGGGCAGTTGGCCAGCCTGCCTGCTGGTCAAACTCTTGGTTGAGGGGACAATTTGCATATTAGCTTTTTATTATATAGGATTTACACTAAGTGGCCAGATTATTATGCGTTCAGAGATCATAATAATCTGGTCACTCAGTGTATGTTATATATGTTAACTATGTCAGATGGCAGATCCCAAATATATTCTTAAAGTTGTCTAGACATTTTATTACAGGACAATGGCATCTTTTTTATTAGCTCTCTAATGGATAGAATGAGTAGAGGAGAAATATGAATAATGGGTAATTCTAAATTTCAAGATAGGGTGCAGAGATTATAATACCTACTTTACAGTGTAGTGAGAATTAATTAAAATAATATTGAAAGTGCCTAGAAAATTCTGGGACATATTAGCCATGTAATAACTAGAAGCTATTATGATTATCATGTTATTATTTTTTATTATCATAATGCCTCTTAAAACCATATGTGAATAGTGTTATTATGAGCTAATAATCAAAGAGCAATTAATGATTTTGCTGAGATAGTCACTTTTGTATAACTGCAAAAACTTTAAAAGCTTCAGTGCCTCTCCATTTTCAATCGGATAATGGCCCAATTTTCTAGCAAGGCTTTTCAAACCCTTTGCAAACAACAGTCAAAGAACATGAAAACAGAAGAGGAAACATAAAAGGTCAATAAACAATGAATTAATATTTGACATCATTGGTATTCAAAGAAATATGAATTAAAACAGTGGCATGCTATGTTTCACTATCAAATTAGCAAAGGTGTTTTTGTGATATTTATTGTAGGTGAAGATAAAATAAAAGAGAAACTCTCATATTATCTCTTATAAATAAATCATCAAAATAATTTTGAAAAAAATGAGTATCTGGAATCTTAAAAGCATTTTTACTTTTATACCCAAGTCCCAATTCTGACAATAATTGCTGATATATAAGCCAACTACTATGATAAGCACCTCACATACATTATCTGATAACTAATCATAGGAAAATCCAAAAATTATAAAAAATATTTATGAAAAAATAATCATCACAGCATTATTTATAATCAAAATATTTTTTAAATCCACCAACTAAGGCATGGTTTTATTCACTGTAGTATATTATGATATAATCACTAACATAATTATGAAGAAAAAACAATATAGAAATATGCATGTTATTTTAATAAAGCAATATATAGAATTGTATGTATTATTTGATTTCAACTACACCAAAAATAAATATTTTTAAAGCATGAAAGAAAGCAATTGGAAATAAATACATTACTTGTTCAACATGGCTCAGTGGTTGAGCATAGATCTATGAACCAGGAGATCATAGTTTGATTCCTGGTCAGGGTCCATGCGGGGTTGCAGGCTCAATCCCCAGTAAGGAATATACAGGAGGCAGCCAAACAATGATTCCCTCTCATCATTGATGTTTCTATCCTCTTTCCCTTTCCCTTACTCTCTGATATCAATAAAAATATATTTTTAAAAGGAAATACACCAAAATATCAGCAATGATTTTCACTGCATGATGAGATTATGAATGATTTTCAATTTTCCCCCCTCTATATTTCTCTAAATTTTCAATTTTTTACAATAAGTATATATCATAACTTTAACAATTAAGAAATTATAAAATTTCCTAACCAAATAAAATACAGGCTGGGGCAAAAGTAGGTATACAGTTGTGAGTACACAAAACATTTTATTCTTATATCACAGTTGTTCCTACAAAAAATAATACAAAAATTAATAAATAATATTACAAGAATAAACTGTTTTGTGAACTCACAACTGTAAACCTACTTTTGTCCCACCCTATATATCTCTCAACAATGGTCTTTCATCATTCATCCCAGACTACTTTTCAGACTTGTTTCATACTGAGCCTCCACACCAAACCACCCTGAACCAGAATTCGATACTGTACTTTCATATACCAGTGTGCCTTTCTCTGTATAACATTTCCTTTACCATGTTTTCTTTGTCCCATTTGCTCCATAACTCATCCTTTAAAACCCCTATTCAACTATCTCCTCCTCAAATAAACCTTCCTATCAGCCTGTAAAGTTAGGTTTTTTTCCCCTGAGAGCTCACTGGTTCTTGGGCACACCTTCAATATCAACCAGAACAACATTCTTTACTCTATGTAACAATTTGTTAAATTGTTCACCTCACAACAATTGGCAATCTTTCTATGACTCCCTAGCACCCCGCACAGAGCCAACCATACTTGTTGAATAGATAGGTAGATGGATGAATGGATATAAGCAACTATTACAACAGGACGACCAGATGACTGGACTACCAGGGGGCAGACAATGCAGGAGCTGCTCCCTGGTGGTCAGTGTGCTCCCACAGCCAACCTCCCATGGCTGGTCAACCTCCCATAATCCCTCCTCCACCCCCTGCCCCCAATCTGTACCTGCCGACCAGCCCTATCAGCCTCATCAGGATTGAGTGAGATGGCCCCAATTGGCCCTGAATGTTGCCCAGGCCAAGGGACCCCACCTATGCACGAATTTGTGCACCAGGCCTCTAGTAACATTATATTAAGCTCAAAGCCATTTCACCGTATGAAGACTGACTGAAGAGTCACGATGGTCTTTAAAATAAGAATGAGAGATGTACAAAGCATCTAAAACTACCTGGTTATGTAAAATCAAAAAGAGAAAAATGAAAATTAAGACACAAATTCTTCCATTATGAAAAATAGGCCCCTTTTTTAAAAAAAAATCATGAAAATAAAACAGAAACACTGAGTTTTTGTATTTGTGAATTTATTTTGCTCTAAGTTTTTTTTTTTTCTTTTCTTTTTCATTTTGTAACTGTTTAAGGGCTTTAAGCATAGGTTGATTTGAAATAACTTCTAACCAGAGAACTGGGAGATAAAGCATTAACTTGAGTGGGATGCAGACAGCAATATTTTTCATAGTGTCCAAATATTATTTTTCATCAAACCTGTAGGAAAGTTTTCAACCTGCCCTAATTTTTACCGATGAATCTAATAGACCTGGATTAAACTGCAGGGAAGATGAGAACATAAATTTTGTTCCTTTCATTCCTTGTAATATTAGGGTTTGTATTCTTTCCAGCTGCAATAACCTCTAGACTTCAACAAAATTGAAAACCTTTAAATAGCCTTTCACAACCTTTCAGTGGAGTAATGAAGTTTTAAGTGCTCACCAGGGATTTTTCAGTTCAGAAAAATCTAAGCAGCAGTAGATATTAAAATCTAATGTTTACTTCAACTCTTTTACAGCCTAATGGGTTTTTCTGACAGCGTAATTTTTAAAAGGTTGGGTTTCATTTATTAATATAGTGTACTCATGCTGGTAACCTTTTTCCTTTAAGGACCCTAATGGGAGTCTTATGGTTAAACCTTGGTTGAAAGCCAGAAGTATCGGTGGGCCAGGGAAAACAGAAACTTGCCAAAGGGACGCTCAAAGGCTGCCCTAAGCAGGTTGCTTTTGGTTCAGAAAGCAGGGGAATGTCGTCTTTATGACTTAAACACAACAGGAGGTGAAACAACAAATGCAGGATGGAGAACCCTAGTGTGCACGTAATTATGAGTGTGTGAGTCACTGGAGTTCGCACAGGTGCTCATCACCAAAAGGTTTGCTTAGGATATCCAGCTGCTCACTAAACTAATGAGAGGATACTGTTCCATGGAGATGCTCCACCAGGGGCCAGTGGGAGGGTATTGGGAAGCCGAGGAGAAATTGCAGGGTGAGCATCAGGCAAACCCACACTAAAGCGGAGAGAGGATGTGATTTGGAAAGATTCCATTTTACATATTGGATGTGGAAACCAGTATGCAGGAAAAGCCTGAGTAAGCTCCAACCAAGGGATAATAAAAAACAAAACAAATGCTGCTTCTCATATGCATAATGCCTCCATGCAGTTGATGGAGATTTGCAAGTAAGTACACTAGAGTGGAAAGGGGCAGAATTTATTTCCATGGACTAGGATGCGATAAAGCTACTCTCAGGTACATCCATAGGCAGGATTGATGGATTCTGGTGTCTCTGGATTCAGGTGCTCAGTATATAGCATCAGATCTTATCCTCTATTGCTCAGCTCTACTTTCCTCCCTGTTGGCTTCCGTTTCAAGCAGGAAACTCTTCTCATGGTGGTGGACTTGTTCTTTCATCTCATAATCCCATTGAAATGAGAAACTATTTTTTATGGTTCTGGTCCAGCTCCTAAGGAAGACTATGTGAACCAACGCGGATCACGTGTTCAGCAGGCGTGGTGAGAGGAAGCTCCCTGATTCTAGATCGTGTGCATTCCTGAACTTAATAGGCCAAGCTGGATTTTTATGGGATGCTGAAGTTCTGAATATCCCTCAGAGAGAGAAATGCTGGAACAACACGGATCCAGTATGGTCAGGAAAATTCAAAGCTACACAAGACAGAGGGCAAGCAAAGAAGGACAGAGTCCAATGAAGTTCACCAAAAGAAAAGCCACAGTTCATTCCTGGAATAAAAAATGAATGTGGTCACTGGTAATTGCACTATTTTTGCTACAAGGTTTAAATTACTCATCTGAAACTTAAAACTGAAAAATTGATGTGGGATTTAACATTTCACTGGAATGATAAATAAATGCTGGAAATAACCTTTCAACTGTAAGCATGGGCTCCATACGGGTTAGGCCATAAAACATTTGCACTAAGAGAATTTGTTTTTGTAAGTTGCACCCTTGCAAATCTTCAGTCTTCCCCAAAGCAAATCCTCTTCTTGCATAAAGTGATGATGGAATTTAAGAAAACAACTAAGTGATACATTTTTACACACCATTTAGGTTCATACTTTTTCTTTTTCATTTCCCTATTTTTTCATCTTCCCTTTCTGTGCTTTCCCTTTCTCTTTCATTCTTCTTTCCTATCTTATGTCAATGTGTCTGTCAATAGCACTCGGCCTCCTTAATTGCACATACACCTCTATCATCATGCAATATTTCTAATCTCTAAAAATATTCCCAATTAAAAAAAAATCAAGGTATGATTTTGCTAGAGAAATGATGCCTGTACTTGACAATGTTTGCTCATAGGTGGAGGAATGAAAGGAAAATGACTAACAATTCCTGAGTACCTCCTATACAGGAAACACTGTCCTACTTGGATTATCTATTCTATTACTGAAGCCACCTTCTCCCAAGCTACAATTACCATTTTGTAGACAAGAAATCTGGTATTAAAAGGGCTAAATAACTTTGCTCAAGTCACTCATAAAACAAAAGCCAAAATTTGAACCATGTATGCCTGATTCTAATATCCTTATGTTTTCCAAGTAGAGGTACTAATTTTGTGAATTTTGTAGTCCAATACTGTTTTCTCTCTATTATTTCTCCTACATAGTTTTCTAATTCCCACTTCAATTTCATCCACAGTAGTCTACTTTAGGCTATCACCAGCTTCCTCCTTTTAACGAATCTCCTTGACTCCTTTCTTATTCTCCTTTATTTCATTCTCCACTTTTCCTAGCAAATATTCTAAATACAGATCTGCTTATACATCCATTAAAAAAAAAAAACTTATAAGGCTTCTAGCACCCGTAGGGCCAAGTCCAAAATTTTTAACATGTTCTCACTCTCAACTACCTCCTCAGCTCCATCTTTCATTCCCCTCATCTATGTTCAAGCCACACTAGAATTTTTCTATAGTTCCTCACATGAAGTATGCTCATTTTCCCACTATTCTTTCTGCTTGCTACTTCCTCTGACATCTCCCATTTTATCTTTACTTTGATGATTTATTTTATCATTCAGGACATATTTTAAATGTCACTGACTATGGGAGGCTTTTCCAGAACTCCTAGGCTGTGTTGGATTCTGCTTAGCACCAGGCATTCCCTTAAGATCACATATATCTCTGGATGGCACATTTATCATATCACAGACTATATGCCCCGGGAGGGCAGGCATCAAGGCAGTCTTGCCCACCAGTGACTTCCCAATACTTAATACCATTTCTGGCATTCCCAATAGATACTCATTTTATATTTTTCAAATGGTCAATTAATTCAAGTCATACTCCTTGCCTGTCAAAAATGAAGAGCTACAGTTAAATAGATCATACAATTATTTATTCACTCTGGTGGTAAAAGTGTATTTAAGTTATAAGCCATATGTAATGTTGTGCCATGTACTGAGGCTATAAAGACATCATTTCTCCAGAACCAGAAGTCTACTTAGGGATATAGGACACACACAAAGTACTTAAACAAAATGGGAAATGTTGCAATAATTGCCTCATATACTGATTACCTATAATGGATGGAAATAAGAAATGGAAAGTAAGTAAAGATGATGAGCTTTCTTTGAGGCAGGTTGAGTTTATGGTAGCTCCAAATGGAGACCCACCAAGGCATCTGGAAAAACAGAACAAGATCTTGATTGAGAAGTCATTCAATTAAGAGCTTTTGAATAGAAGGAGAAACAGTTCCTAATGATTCTCATTTGGGTCCTTGTCAAAATTTTACACCAGCACAATCAGAGCAATATTATGTAATCATTATGTTATAGAAGAGGCTATGTAAAAACATCTTCATGAGATAATGCTAAGTAGAATCTACTGAAAAGCCAAAACCCAAATACTGATAAAGTTTTGCCTATTGGTTATTGGGATTATAAGAGACTTGGCTTTGGTTTTGCTTACCTAATTTTTAAAAATTCTCTAAAAAACCATAAATACCTCCCAAGTAGTTGTAATAAACTAGAGGCCCTGGGCACAAAATTTGTACACTGTGGGGGGGGGGGGGGGGGGGGGAGGAGGCTGTCCCTCAGCCCAGCCTGCACCCTCTCCAATCTGGGATGCCTCGGGGGATGTCCAACTGCTGGTTTAGGCCCAATCCTACACTGGCAATCAGACATCCCTCTCACAATCCAGGACTGCTGGCTCCTAACCACTTGCCTGCCTAACTGCCTGATTGGCCCTAACCACTCTGCCTGCCAGTCTGATAGCCCCTTAACCACTCCCCTGCCAGCATAATTGACACCTGCCCTCCCCTGCAGGCCTGGTCACCCCATCTTCCCTCCCCTGCAGGCCTGGTCACCCCATCTTCCCTCCCCTGCAGGCCAGGTCACCCCCACTGCCCTCCTCTGCCAGCCATCTTATGACAATGTGTGGATGGCCATCTTGTGATGACATGGGGGCAGCTATTTTGTGGTGGCCATCTTATGATGTGAGGGCATGAGGGTCAATTTGCATATTACTTCTTTATTATATAGATACTATTATAAAATGGTTAAATAAATAATTTAGAACACGTTTTCTGTTTTCTGAAGTTGTCTTACACATTAGAGCAAGAATCTTCCAATTTGGGCCCTAGGAGAACAAAACAACCTGTTTGCGATATGTGAAGATGAAAAGCATGCCAAACTATCCATCCTTTCTGACAATCAAGTTTTTACTTTACAATATTACTTTCAATTATATCCTCATGTGGCATTTTTACTTTATAAATTAAAATAGCACACTAGAATACATATAATTTTACAAATAAGGAAACTGAGGCATAGAATATTTAGATAACTTGTCCAAGGGCAGGCAACTGAGTGGATCTAGAATTTGAGCCCTGCTGATCTGGCTTTAGGACCCACAGTTAGCTACATATTCAGATCTTCTTATAGAGACACCAGAATATGAGAACCAGAATTTAGAGTGCATGTTCTTATGGTAGACAGAAGGTGGCTAGTGTGCTATGGAATGGTATTTTCTTTGTCCTAAAGAATAAACAAGACATGGGAAAATATACCAGAAACAAAATTAGGTTTTCTCAGTTTAAATACAGGGCCAGATCTAAAAACAATGTGAAAGTGTTTTAAAGATCACCTCCTCCTCCCTGAAGACTCTAGGGCCTACATGTTTCTCAGCCCAAGCAACACCTTCCCAACTAGCTCTGGACTTTTGGACATAAAGGTCCCAGGATTACCCTTTCTTCTTCCCTTTCTCCTTATCCTCATCCCACATCCTTTTATTATTTAACAAGAGGCCCAGTGCATGAAATTCAGGCATGGGGGTGGGAGGGTCCCTCAGCCCAGCCTGCATCCTCTCCAATCCAGGACCCCTCCGGGAATGTCCAACTGCTAGTTTAGGTAGGACTTTCCTCTCACAATCCAGGAACACTTCTAACTATTCACTTGCCTGCCTGCCTGGTTGCCCCTAACTTCCCCATCTGTCAGCCTGGTCACCCACAACTGTCCTCCATGCCAGACTGCTCATCCCTATCTGCCCCCTCACCAGCCTGGTTACCTCTAACTGCCTCCCCTGCCAGCCTGGTCACCCCATGCAGCCTGCTGCTCAGTCATTTGGTCATCCCTCACTGACCCCCCTTGCTGGCCTAGTTGCCCCATGTTTGGTCATCCATTTTTGTTGCGATTGATATATATATATATATATATATATATATATATATATATATATATATATACTTTGAATAGTATTTATTGAATTCCTGGGAGAGAGATTGGAGACTCTAATTCACCCACACAGGTATGGAGGGGTAATCATCATTCCATAGTTTTTCCCTAAAGAAATTAATTCTATTTTTTCCCAGTTAAACTATTAAATAGTTCTGTAATTATCCAGACTTCACTATCTGCCCTTTTACTTTGGACACAGCTGACAGGCTAAGCTTTGTCAATACTGCTTTTTGACAGTTTCTTATTCCAAAATCTGTGGCTGCCCATTTATAATAGAAATAAGTCCAAATTTGATAAACTGGCATTTGACACCCTCAACATCTGCCTCAGTCTACCTTTTGGAATGAATTTTCCACCAGGACTTTACACCTATATTACTGTTTGCCATGCACGTGTCATGTACTCTAGCCTCCTCACCATTTTCTGTATTCATCCCTGCACCTGGAGTCTTCTCTCCTTCATCCCTTCATTTAGTTCATTCATTTACATCGTTTGAGCCTTTGCTACTGATCAGTCACCACTCTTCCAGGCCCTGGAAATACAGTGGGACATGGTATCTACTCTCATGGAAATTTTATTCTAATAAGTGAAAAACAGTAAACAAATAAACACAAGAATTTCAGAGAGTGGCAAGTGCTTTGAACGTAATAAAGCAGGGTGATGGGGTAAAAAGTGAGTACGAGTGGGGGAGGTGTCCTTTCACTGGATGTTCAGGAAAAGGTATTTCTGAGTAGATAACATTCAATCTCAAAGTAAATATCAAGAAGAAGCCAGCCATGTGAAGATCAGAGGGTTCCAGGGAGAGAGCTCAGCAGGTACTCCTGATATTCAAATAGTACCCATCCTTACAAGCCTAGTTCAGATGCAGCCTCAGCCTCAAACCTTCCCTTATCTTCCCACTTGAATACTTTATCTTCCTTGCAGTGTTTATCACTTCATACCTTGGATGTTAGCTATTAACGCACATGTCTTCCCACCCTATTAGAATTTCCAGTTCTTGGAGACCTGCTCTTCTTAATATTGTACAATGCTTAGTGCAATATTAATACAAAAATAGTATGTCTTTCTTCATCCTAACTTATTAATTAATTTCTTAATATTATACAAGTTAATATTTCTTGAATGAGAGAATAAAGGAATCAATGAAGAAAGGAAAATGGTGGAATTTTATTTCACCTGTGGCAAGAAGACACACAGAACAGATGCAGAGTCTTGGAGTCCCTCAAAAAATGCCATAAAGCCTGTGAAGGAGGCTGATTCTCTTCTTTGGGAATGGAATTCTCTAATTTCCAGTTGGCTCATTTTTGGAGGAGAAAATCCTAAATACATTTTTATTTGCTGTGACTGTTTCAAGTTTGGTCTTTCACCAGGTGTGTTGAGTTGTTCTGATGGGGCAGACTCCATAGCCACGGGGAATTTCTTCAAAGATCTGGCACAGTCTGAAGCCTGGGCACGCTTTGATGAATTTAATCATATAGAGCTGGAGGTAATTGTAGTATCAGTTTCTTCGTAAAGTTGGTATTCAATGAAAGTGACATGCCTGACAACTTCATTAACAGCATTGACATTAAGCAACATTGACTATGTCTCACCGTTACACAGGGAAGGAAAAATTACAATTTTGGTACATTTTAATCAAACTCCGCTGGTTGTCCCAGTCAAATCTGCCCTTGTTATTTTGTGCTGGATTTTTTTTTTTTTTTTTTTTTGGCCAGCATGTGCTTCCTTTAAGTGCTGCTAGGGCCATGGTTCTCTCCCAGCTCCCTCTCTGCAAAGTAAGAGAAGGAGGTACAGGAGGAAACGCTGCATATTGTTCACCATAGATTAGCTGTGAGCTCCCTCCCAGGCATGCAAGCTCCTACTCCCAGCATCTGACAGACAGTTGCTAACTTTCATCTGTGGAATGCTCACAGCCAGAGAAAGATGCCCTAGTGCAGTGTTTATTACCTTTCTAGAACCACTTCTGCCTTCAGGTTTTTCGCTTTAGGTGAAATGCCTTTGTTCTTGACTGAGAAGGCATTCTGAATAGAGAATTAATTTCACTTCCCCAATTAACTCAAGAGAATAAGTGTGGAGAAATATGGCAGAAAGTACTTTCTAAGACAGAGGAATGACACACTTAGTGTCATGTTTAAGCAACAAATGCAGCTCAAGATTTAAAAAAAAAAAAAAAAAACCACAGTGGAATTTGATTCAAATGCCTTGTTTTTGAAGCGACATGAATATGACTCTTTTAAAACACTAAAATTGATTTTTCAATTTCTCAATTTCCTACATTTATGTTGTGTTTATGACAATAGCACATTTAGTTAGAAATCATTTTTGCACCTTTCCTTTGAAATGTCTTTATTTTGTTCATTTTATTTCTTATCAATGTTTTGAATAAATTACCTCATTGAATGCATTCTCTGGGTGTATGCTTGTGTGTGGTGGTGAACATGGACCTCTTAAAGAGACATTGCAAAATAATTTGACATACAGAATTAACTTTTAAAGTTGCCTAATAAAATTTGTATGCAGTTTTAAGTTTTATTCTTTCTTTGTTATACCTTTAGCAAACCAACATTTCTTTTCCTTCAACACAGCAGTAACCTTTGACGTTGAGACTTGTCTGAGCCAAATCACATGCCCCAAATTGGTAGTTATGAATTCAATCCTCGGGTAGAACTGAGCTGTCACCTAATTTCCCTGAGACATGGTGTCAGAGGGATAATGCCAAAGTGTCCACAATGACACAGTTGAATCTGTGCTGTAGGGATATGACATAACTTTAAGAATGTCCATGTCAAAAGAACAGTGTTTGGCTTCCATCAAGGAAAAACATGTTTCTATATAAAACAGAAATTTTATGCTCAAATAAAACACACGAGGAGAAAATGTCTGCGTGAAATCTTTATTTGCCTTTGCGCATTTTTCCTCTTACCCTCTGAAGAGATCCCAAAGGACCATCACTAAGCTTCTCTTCATTAGAACCCAGATTTCAATTTAAATTTTAATTAGAACAGATGACTAAAATACTTACTATTCTCTGTAGTTTCTGCATATACCTAATCAGCATCTAGACGCATGTCCCATGTTTTCATAAAAAGATTAGGATCTGATTCCACAAAGATTTACTGCTATCCATAAAATTATTTCATATCTCATACCACTATTTTTGTGGGTGAGTCATTTTAGAAAAAAACATAGCATTTCCATTTGTATGGTTACACAGTTCAGCAGAAAACTTGATTTTAAATGTGCACAAATTTTTCATTTTTGTAAGGTTATAGTTTTACTAGTAAATATTCCATAAGCCCCTAAATTCCCCCCCAGCATTTCAAGTATAATTTTGAACATTGTAATAATTTCTACAAATTAAAAAGAAATGTTAGAAATCATACACTACATGGTATTCTATAACCCAAACTGGTTCTATTAATAAATACAAATATATGTTATCATCTTTTTAATGACTATATAACCAACACCTAAGTTTTTTGCACTTCAGAGTTTATAAAACAATTACATTTAATCAGTCACTTATCCATTCAACATATATCTACTGGGCTTCTACTCTGTGCCAGAGGCTGTTCTAGATGGAAAGGTAGATTCAAGAATGATAATTGGGTAAGTCATTAACCTTTCTGAGCTTCATTTTCTTTTTCAATAAAATTATCATTCCTATCTCACAGGGTGTTGTGAGAATTAAATCAAATAACACACATATGACATTTAACACATTGGCTATATAGCTCAATGAATGTTTTAGCAGTTGTAATTTTAACTATTAGCATTATTCTTGTCACTATCATGATCAACTGCACAATAGCAAGAATTTTCTTAGATTTAGTCTCACAACTCTTTTCAAAACAACTTACTTGAGTGGTAGAAATGAGAAACAGAAAGAAGCAAAATCATATTTCCCAGAACATATCATTATTTATCAAAAAAGCCTCATTCAAGTCATCCTAGAGAGAAAGTCAGTACAGCCACTCCAGAGAGCCAGCAGTTTGCAAAGGTTGTGTTTTGTTTTGTTTTTTAAAGGGCCAGATAGTAAATATCTTAGGATTTATAGGACATACTGTTTTTGTCACACTACTCAACACCACCACTATAAAGTAAAAATAGCCATAGACAATATTAATAAGCAAATGGACAGGGCTGTGTTTCTAATAAAACTTTATTTACAAAAAAAGGGGTGGCCCAATTTGGCTTAAGGGCTATATCTTGTAAGATTATATATATGCCTTCTGCTAAAAATATTAATTGGTACATTATGCTGTTTCCATAACTGACAACCCCAAATTCTCAATGGCTTAATACAATCAGCTTGTATTTCTAACACATAGCCTGCCAGTGGTTATATCAGGATTCTATCTCCTTTCATCTTGTGGCAATCCATCTTCTAAGGATCCTTGGACTCCCTTGCTGGGCCCTTTGCAACCAGCCAGTCTTTGAGTGAAAAGAGAGGATGAGAAGGATCATGTGGGACTTCTCATGGCCAGGCCACACCTCACTCCACAGTTCATGTGCCAGAACTAACTAGAAAAGAGGCCAGAAAATACAATAACTTCCTGTAAAAAGTGTCCAGGAAAGAAAGGGGGATTGATAGTCATCTAGACAATCTCTACCAAAAAAAGGACTGACAAGTTAAAGTACATACCATTCAGTAAGCTTTGGCAGCTATATTTTCCCTTCAAAAGATCTGAATGCTCCTTCAGAGATAGATAGCTACATAATTTGTCAGTTGCAGTAAGAAAAGAAAATGTGAGGCCCCTTCAATAAAAACCAGGTAAAAAACTTTTGCCATCCTTCTATAGTCTCTCTCGAGCTATCACGGTATTTTCTTAATTTGTTATTTAACCTCTCATTCTCTGTCATGGAGATACTCACATGCAAGGGTATTCACCAGCACCCACGGCCACCCATAATTCAGCACATGTGGTTCACTCTGGACCCTGACTCTTCTATCTGCACTGAAGCCCACCAACCTCACCCCAGGCGAGGAAGCATCAGCAGTCAAGACCTAGGGTAAATAAGCCTGTTTGTGAGCCAGGACTCCAAGCCCCAGCTCCTGCTTCACTGTTACCAAACTTCACTTATAAAACACAAATTAAAAAATAAAATTATTAAGAATTTTAAGATGGTAACCACCAGGGCATTAAATGCCAAGAGTGTAGCCCTCATCTGAGTATAGGGGCCTATGCCACTGTACTGGTCACACACCAATGAGGCAAGTCCTGCTATCCTTTCATCTCAATTGCTCGCTGGAGGGAAAGGCCTAGGAGTCTCCACTTTAAGAAGGTTAGTAAAAATCAAATCCAGAGTTGCAAATCTAGAGCCCTTCTGCCAGCTCCTGCCAGTTTTTCCCAACCTTCTTCTCCAGAAAAGACACTGCATTAGATTGCTGTGGAAATTTGGCAAAAATTGAATTGGGCCTTCAACAAGACAACCCTTAGCTCTGGACTATCTATAATATATTATTGCATGTTAAGAAAATGCTAATGGACTCAACTCTCTAATATGAAGTCATTCTTTTATATTTTAAATGCAACATTTATTTCTATTTTAAATGTTGTATATGTGGATTTTAAGAATTTAGCCATCCATTCCTTATTTATTCTATGCTACTAATACTGAGGAAGGTGATGTAGAGTCAAGGTGAAGAGTTCTGACTGATAATGTCTTAGTGCCTTATTAGCTTTATGAACATCTGCAAAATGTTGCCCTTCTATGAGCCTCCATTTAATTACCTGTAAAATGGGTTTGCTAATATCCACCTCACAGTACTGTGATGAGGATAACAAAGAGATAACCTGTGAACAGATCTTAACACAAAGAAGCATTCAAAACATGGAAGCCATGGATTATTATGAATTGGAGACAATTCCAGTCATTATTATTGGGGGGTAGGTGTAGAAGAAGATTTAGATTATGAGTTTAGAGGGAATATGAGTCCTAAACAAAAACTGTAAAGCTAGGCAGTAAGCACATAAAGCCCAATAGCAGTACATGTGTGTTATAGGTGCAATAATGGTAATGTAGCAGTTCCTCATATGGATTGAAGATGACACTTGTCAGAGAGTCTTTCCAGGCTATTTTTAAGCCTGCTATCTCTAAAGGTGAACACTTCCACAACATTTTCTTCAGGAAGGAGGGTTGCACAGTTTAAATGTACAGCTATTTGGTGGTTTAGGAATTTACAGTTGGGCAATTATCTATGAAATGTGGGTGCAAGTAAATAAGGCAATGCAAGTACCCACAGTAAATAATAAAAATCAGGAAATGTAAGTGGTTACTGGATATTGCCTTTGGTACTGCAATTCAGCCGGCATTCGCTATATGCTATTAGCTCAATGGGGAAGAGGAAGCATCCTCATAAAATACATATTTGTCTGCAAATTTTCCAGTTGAAGGAGAGTCAGGCTCTTAGCTCTGCACATGATTAGACATTACTCAATCACACAGCCTGGGTCAACCTAAAATTGCCCTGTAATGAAACTGAGATATCATAAAAAGTTGTGCTATTTTTATGTTTCCAAAGAAGGAAGCCTCTCATACAGCTGTGCTCTTGTCTTGAAAAGTGACCCTCAAAACAAGAAAATGATACAGGGCTATCTAAGCTCTGAGATTAAAAGAGGCAACAGGACAATCTTGTTTCTGTTACATAAAAGGATGTTCTCATAATAGAAGTACCTCCATGGGTACCAGTAATAAGGTCAAATCAATCAGCTTTTCCTGAACCTTGGTGATCTTATACAGAATTTTAAATATGGGAGTCATGCTTACCTCACCAGGTTGATTTTATATTTGACTTCAAAAAGGTTGAACTATTCTTACAGGGTCCTGGCATAAAAAGACATGTCTGCTCATTTCTACAGTGTTCTAGCAGAGTACTGGAATTTTATTTAAATTTGGGAAATTAGGAAGAACAAAATGTTCAAATCTCTTAGTGAAACACAAGAGATTTCACTTCTACAGCTGTAATAGTTTCCTATGGCTGCTATAATAAATTATTACAAACTTAGTGTTTTAAAATTTTTTGTGGGAAAAAGACATCTTTATTTTTCGAATCTTAAAATCTTAACCTATTGCTACCTATAGCCACCCTTCTATCATAGTTTTTGCAAAAGTCAACAATGACATCCCCATTGTCAAAATCCTTATCCTTACTAGACTTCTCAGGAGTATTCCACACTGTTGATGAATCTTTTATTCTTCTAACTCCCTCTTCCCTTGCATTTTGTAATGGACAAAGTTGTTGTTTTGTCACCCAGAACTGTGTTCTGGTAATGGCACTTGGCTTTGCTCTTAGAGAAATACTCCTCTCTTCTTCACCTTCAGTGTTACTGAATGTACCTCCAGTGACTGAACTAGGTATGCGACTTAGGCCTAACCAATCAGGTATTATGTGTCTTGGCCACAGTGATTGGTCCAGGGACAAATTGTCCAATCAGAACAAATGGCATGCACTCCCATGAATTCTATTGGGACACCTGAGAGATCCCTTTTTCAGCAAAAGTCATAGAAGTTGACAGCATTTTGAAACTGTCTAGAATCTCTAAACAAAGCCAAAGCAGAGGAGGAAGCAGAAATGAAAGAAGAAGACCATATTGTGATTAGTTATGTCTGAATTTAGCCTAGGCTGAATTCTACCTCTGGACTTTTGGATTGTGTGATCTTCTAATATATTCCTTTTAGTTGCTTAAACCAACTGGAGCAACTTTTTAGTCACTTCCATCAGAAAAAGTTTCCTAACATTTTTTCCATCTCTGGTTTCTCCTCCTCAAGACTTTTCTGTTCTCCTTTTTTTCTATTCTCCCTTAAACATTGAAGTATCTCTCAGTCTGTTCTTCCATTCTCTTCCTTACATTATCTTCCAAATCAATGTTCACATTGTCAATTACTACCTAGATGCTCATAACCCCCACATATTTGTCTGCAATCCAGGCCCACTCTTGAACTCCATTTTCATTTAACCAAGTATGTGATAACAATGTCTCCTATGTACTCCGCAGGCAACTTACTTTTAATATGTTTAAAAGCAAACACGTCCTTCTTTTCCCCACCACCAGACTTAACCAATCAACTCCCTCTCTGCATTCTCTATCTTTGGAACCACCTATTAAGGGTTGAATTGTGTCCCTCCGAAAAGGCTAATTGGAAATTCAGACCCCTAATACTTCAGAATATACAAATCTAATCTCCTCTGCTAAGAATCCTACAATGATTGTTTATTGCCTTCAGGATAAAATATAAACTTTTCAGTATAAATACGAGATTCTTCATTATCTCACTTCCATCCATCCAGCCTTACTTCCTGCCACTTTTCACCTTGAACTTCACAACGCCCCCTAACCAAATGTCATAATTTCCTAATATTTCTTGATGTCTTATGACTCTGTGTTTTGTGCTTGCTGCTCTTTCTGTAAGAATGTTCCTCCTAGTCATACACCAAACTCTTACTCTAACTTCAAATTTCAGCTTAGCATTTCTCTCCTGGGACATGCCTCCCCAAGCGGGTATCATCTGTCTTGGCCACAGTGTCTTAATCTCCCTTCATTTCCATGATCTTTGGTATTTTCTCATAATAGTTATTATAGCATTGGCCTGGAGATGTTGGTTCATATGTCTGGATTTTCTCAGGATAGTGAGCTTTATGAGGGGAGCAACTCTGACTTCAACTTTATACATCTTATATCTACCACAAAGACAGGGCAGAGTTTGGGTTCAGTAAATATCTGTTAATGGTGTGCATGAATTAATTAAAAATTGAAATGTGAGAAAGTTTCAGAGAGATTGCCCAATTAATAACTGGCAGAGTTCTATCTTTTTTTACTACACCATGCTGCTCTAATTAAAAAGATTATAAAGTTATTATGTATTAATGGTAATAAATGAGGACTTTTAAATTTCAATCATGTTTCTAGTATATATATTTAAAATAACTTGGGAGTATGCATTTATAATAAATTTTCTGTAAACACTGGAAAATTTTCAAGTCTGTTCTGATTGTAATTTTGGATTTGGCCCTATTTTTAGAAAAAAATATTGATACACATTTTAACAACCCATTTTTAAAAATTGGAAAAATTCTAATTTGAACCTCCTGGTGGTATCTATGTGCAGTGGACTGTAACTCTATTCTATTACAAGTAGAGTGGATATCTATCTACCTGTCCTTTTTCATTTTAAAGTTACCACACCATGAACTACCATTGCTCCCTTTGTCCATTAAGTCTCATTACTTACTGTAAAGTTATATTAATATTAGGCCATTTTTGAGTCAAGAAAAGCAGTAATGTTATTATTACTCTAAATCATGATTCCTCTTTGATATCAACTATTTGCATTGATGCTGTATGATTACACCCATGGCATGCTTGCCCTGGACTACTACGACCTCTTCAGGCTCTTTTATTCCAAGCTGCAAGCCTTTTTCTTTACCCCAGTTGAAAATTCTTACTTTCAACTATCTTTCTCTTTGAATTCCACCACCAGTTAGTGTAAGAAGGGCTAAGGGCAGTGTAGTATATCAAGTAACATCTCACCACTGTCCCAGAGAATGAATCTACTTTTCCTGAATTCACTGCTTACCCAAATGCCTCCAAAGTTTTCTAGGATTTTTCCCCCCTCTATGATAATAAAACCTAAAAAGAAAAACCTTACAGTTTATTTCCCCTTTTTTATTATCCATTTAGGATTATGGCCACTTCCTTATTTCTTACCAACTAAATGTTTGGGAAACAGCCCTCCAAATGCACTCAGCCTTCTACATATGAGTACCTGAGTCCATCTGGTTCTCTTAAATTTTAGTCAGCCTCATCTAGCCTGGCTGGAGCATTCTTTCCAGCACTGACCAGTAGGATCCAGGACTGCTCCCAACATCAGCCCTAACCTCAAAACCTCACAAAAATGGGCATCATTTTATGTTTCATTGTACATAGGAGTTCCAGTGACACCTAAGCTCTTCACCCACACTGAGAGGCCTAATCCAAAGGTTCAAGTTCTTATTGCATTTCCACTCTTGTTTGATTATGTAGAAAGATGTAGATCCACCCTTCCTAATGGAGTTACCACTGGTCACATGTGGTTATCAAGCACTTGAAATACGCCTTGTGTGACAGGGGTACTGAAATTTTAATTTTAACTTGAAGGAGATTTGACTTTGGGTGGTGGGCGCTCAATGCAATATAAAGATGATATATCACAGAAATTTACACTGGAAACCTATATAATTTTATTAATCAATGCCACCCCAACACATTTAATTTAAAAATTAAATCAGTTAAATTTAGAAACTGATACTCGATTCACTTACTGGAAACCTTTTAAGGAATAATGTGGGTATGTGATTAAACATTGTCTACTAATTTCATGGAATCTAAATAAGTATTTTCAATGAAAATTTAGTATCCAAATTGAGATGTGCTCTAAGTGTAGAAAATATTCCAGATTTCAAGAACTTAATGAAAAATAAATATCTGATTAATATTTCAGTTTGATTTCATGAAATCATATTTTGAAATCATATTTTGAATAAATTAGGTTAAATAAAATATCTTATTCAAATTAATTTCACTTTTTAAATTTGACCACGACCACTAAAATTTGAAAATTACATGTGTGTCTCATATTATATTTCTACTAGAGGCCCAGTGCATAAAATTCATGCACTCAGGGGATATATGACTGATAGAAATCCTTAGTGCTGCTGCAGAGGCTAGAGAGACACACCACCACCACGGCACTCACCACCGATGAGCCCAGCTTCTGGCTGAGCAGTGCTCCCCTGGTGGGAGCACACTGACCACCAGGGGGCAGCTCCTGCATTTAGTGTCTGCTCCCTGGTGGTCAGTGTGCATCATAGCCACCAGTTGTTCTGCCATTCAGTCAATTTGCATATTAGCCTTTTATTATATAGGATTGGATAGCATTGCTGTAGATCAATCTTGGGAATATGGAGAAATAAATGCATTCTAGCCCACCATGCTAAGATTGCTATTGGGGAAATAACTTCTTCTTTTTTTTAATATATTTTATTGATTTTTTACAGAGAGGAAGGGAGAGAGATAGAGAGCTAGAAAAGTCAATGAGAGAGAAACATCGACCAGCTGCCTCTTGCACACCCCCTACTGGGGATGTGCCCACAACCCAGGTACATGCCCTTCACAGGAATGGAACCTGGGACCTTTCAGTCTGCAGACCGATGCTCTACCACTGAGCCAAACTGGTTTTGGTGGGAAATAACTTCTATTAATCATCTTCTATGCCCCAGAAATTATTCTAGGTTCTTTACATGTGTTAAATTATTCAGTATGTTGAAAATCCTATGATAGAGATATAATTAAAGTTTACAAAGATTAGGTTTGGGTCCAAAAATTCACATAGCAGAGAAGTGGCAAGCTTAGGTTTAACCAGAATTGTATAAAATACAATGGTAATATTTTAACAAAACTCGTTATGTGTTTTCAGGGAAGCTTTTTGTACATTTTTTATTTAAACATAAAATTAATCTTCTGCATTATAATTGTAAGTTCCTTATGTAGGGATGTGAGTTTAAACCAAGAGAATGAGTGTGAAATCTGAGAAAAGTGTCATGTGTGGTAATTACTATTTTATTTTTCAGATGAGGAAATTACAATGCTAACCTTTGTCTGATTCCACAGGCCAACTATTTCTAGTCCATCATGCTGCCTCCCTTTATATGATATATATGATACAAATTACCATGAACTTACATGCATTTTTTTTTCAGTTTGGGGTTGGGACTGTTTGTTTTGTTTTTGATTTATGAATTGTACCTACCACTTTGCTTTCCTTGATGTTTCTGGTCCTGTCGCATGTCTGGCCAGTGTTCCCTCAAATATTAATCCCCAAATTAATCTTTTAGTCAAAATCCTTTTCCTTTAATGTGTGAGATGGGAGAATTGAACCTATGCTTTTTATCCCCATTTTTTTCTTATCATCAATAAAAAAGAAGCTTTCAAAAATTAATGCCTACTAATTTTAACTAAGTTGACCACAGTAGGCAATGAAAAAACAACAACAACAACAACAACAACAACAAAAATACCTCCCAATGACTCTTCCAATGCTGACTTTCAAATGTGTTATGCTCTGACAAAACAGGAGTCAATGACAGTCCTTTTTACAGGCACTCAACCATGGAAAGAAACCACAGATGCCAAACACAGCTTGCTGTTAGAAACAACATGTCTAGCAAGCCCAAATGAAATCATTAAAGGGGACAATCAGATACATACTTGATTTTAGTGTCTCTCCTTCTGTCCCTTAGGGCTTCTTATGAATCACTGGTGAATCCGTTTTAATATTAACAAGAAAGCCTTAGTGGGTGAGCCAGACCTGAATAAGGTATGAAAAATAGTCACTAAATTTATTTGTATTTTTATATTTTTACAATTTACGAAGTGCACTAGAATGTAAACTCCATAAGAGCAGGAATTATTTCTCATTTCATGCATGGCTGTGTCCCCAGCACCTGGGCTAGGGCCTGGTTATGTAGTAGATGCTCAATAAATAGCTGAGTGTCTGAGTTGCAGAGATAATCTAGAAAACAGAGAGGCAATATAAACATAGCCCCAGTGAAATGGAAACCACAGGCACAGTTAAATGAGAATGCTATGCTCTCTTCACCGCCCCTGCCTGTAAGCTGCTGCCCCTCTGGTGAACACTGAGTATATTTCCTTTACATATGAGTGTGTCCAGTTGTCCCCTAGTCTTTCAGTCTGACTCTTCAAATCGATGAAAATGAAGTTCCAGAAAACATCAAACTCAAGCTGATACCATAGTGAGTGAGTCAGCCTGAGCCAATTAGAGTCGACAGGTGAGAAACCTAATTATGAACCCTGGCTGGGGGCACTCAGGGTGTGGTTCAAGGTCCTTTTATCATGCAGTGAAAATGTCACACATTTGGAAAAACACATTCGAGTGCGCATCCATCTCCACATGGAGTCCATGCCAGAGCTAAACATTTGCATTCAAGAAAGAAGGTACAGAATAGCTGTCTGGACCTGGCTCCCGCATGGTGCTGAATTCAACACTTTCAGGGCACATGCAGACACTACCTTGCTGTGAGAGTGGGAGGGATTTATACAAAAGGAAGGTGAAACTCCAGGAAGTAAGGAAAGGTATGAGCATCTAATTTCCTTTGATTGGGTCTGATGCTAAATAAAACCCAGCAAGACACCCAGACTGCTCGGGACCATATGCACAGTGAGGGCAGGAGAACCTAATGTTTATAAACAAGCATCTTTCAGACAAACACATTTTGTTTTTCAACACTTTTTGGTCAAGACATGGAAACATTGAGTTCTTATTTATTTATCCATTTTTTTTTTTTCATTTACTTAACAAATGAAAACCATGTGTCTTGGCTGGGCCAGGTTCAGGATGAAACAGGTGACGAAGACACACTGCCTCTTCCCAAGGAGCTTGACTCTGCATTACATGGAGAGACAGCCACGGACAAATAATTGAATCGAAAGACAATTTTTATATGTAATTCTAAAGGCCGCATTTCCTACGGCTGCTGTAACAAATCACCACACACCTGCTGTTTTAAAACAACAGAAATTTTATTTTCTCACAGTTCTGGTTCTGGAGGTTAGAAGTTGGAAATCAAGGTGTCAGCAGGGACACGCTTTTTCCAAAGTCTCTAAGGGAGACTGCCTCCTTGCCTCTTCCTGTGTCTGGGAGCTCAGCACATTCCTGGGCTGGTGGCTGCACAGCTCTAATCTCTGCCCCCGTCTTCACGCCATCTTATCCTCTTCTCCATCTGTCTCTCCTCTGTGCATCTCTTCTAGAGACACTTGTCCTGAAATTTAGTGACCATGCAGATACACCAGGATGATCTTACCTCAAGATTCTCTGCAAATAGCCTTTTTCCAAATAAGGTCACATTCACAAGTTCCAGGATGGGGGCCATTATTCAACCCTCTACAGGTCAATACTATGGGTGTTATAAAAAAATAAAATAAAAAATAAAAAAAATTAAAAAAAACCACCTACTTAGAGGAGGCAACACTCAAATTGCATTTGAAATGATGTGTGGATAATATAGGAGTTATATAGGCAAATTTGGACTATGGGTTGTCATTTTGCGCAGAGGGACTAGCACGAATTAAAGTATAAAGACATAATGAATGAGTATAAAACAACAGCAAGCAGCTCGGTTTGTCTGGGGGGTAATGGGAGTGAAGAAGAGCAGTGAAAGACAAGGCTGGAAACAGGTGTTGGCCTCCAGAACCTGGAGAAGTCATGTGCCATGCCATGGAGCTGATCTGTGGGTGAGTAGTTCTTAGCTAGGATGCCCTGGCACACTAGTGGGGCATCAGCTCAATAAATACTGGTTGACTGAGTGGGCTACGCTGCAGATATAGTGAGCAACTTCCAACTTTACAAACTGGACATGCTCACTCTCATCTCTGCATGTTTGTGTGTGCTCTTTTCTCTACCAGAAATATTGAGTCAGATTATCCTCATTTTATAAATAAGGAAAATGAGATTCCGAATGAAGTGTCCAACTTACTATATCATCAAACCAAATAAAACATTCCAGGAAAAAGGGTAGGTCTTGTACCTCCATACTATAATTTGAAAGTAGCTAAAAAGTAATATAAACTACAAAGCAAGAGGAGAACTTGTGCCTTTCTCAAGTAAATGAGGTGAGTCATCCAGGGCCAGCACGGTGACTCTACTCTTTAAAGTCCTCAGGAATCAAGTTGCTGCCACTCCTTAGAGGATGGTTCTGTCCTCATGATAGAAGGTGGCTGCCAGAAATCCTGCCATCAGATCTCTGTTCCACAAGGATGGATGAAGGGTAAAGAATAAAAGATAAAGGGTTCCTGGAAGATTATGTTGAAAGGAAGTTTGTAGAAACTGACTCATGACACTTCTGTGTCCCTAATAGCCAAGAATGCCTGCCCTCCTCTACCCCCACTACCTGGAGCAGCTGGAGTCAGGAGGAAGCTCTATATGCTCCCGATGACTCTGCTCCTGTCCCCACCGCACACCACTATTGGCAGGAGTAAATAGGGGCCACAGGATTCTGTGTGCTCTAGCTACACTTCCCTCTCCCCTACTCAGCATTCATGGTCTTACAGCCCCTGTCTGCCCTGTCATTAGCTCAGCATGAGATTTACCCTGTTTATATTAGTCACCCCAAGAACCCCTGAATCCAAGGCTAACCTTCACCCCCAACCTCTAATTTGTGCTTAACTTTATGGAGATGAGGTCTTCTGTCAGTCTCTATCCTTCTACCTTGCTTTATGATGAAATAATACCATTTTAACTTATCCATTTCCTCCCAGTTGATTATAAATCCCTTAGGGGTTAAAGATCATTGGAGCTTTTTGTTTGTTTTATTCACTGCTATCTCCCTAGAGCTCAGACTACAGTAGGTACTCAATAACTATGTGTTGAATGAATGACTGACTGAATGAATCACACTGGTCAAGTCTTATACATATGCCAAAAACTGCAAGAGAAGCTAGGAAATGCTGTTTTTTATGCAGTGATCATAAGTCTTCCTATAAATTAGAGAAGGAAAATATAGAGTAAGTGGGACCATCAGCAATCTCTAATGCAGATGGTACTTACTAAGTGATTTTATGTAAACCTTGTGAATATGTTCACCTTCACTAAAATAAAAATATAAAACAACATGTGAAAATCTGCCTGAAAGATAGGATGGGGGTTATGTGACTTAGGAGTTTGATGGCAGAAAACCCTGTCAGGAGAAGAAAAACACACACACACACACAAAAAAAAACACACACACACACAAAACTGATGGTCAAGGAAATGAAGTATGTTGCTCTGGTGCACAAAATCCATTGTGTCAAAACTTTCGGTTTTTGTTTTCTACCAAGTGTGCCATGAAACTTTTTGTCATACTGTTGGTTGGTTGTTGGTTTTTCTTAGAAAGAGACACACAGGGAGGGAAACATGAGTATTTATATGGTCAGAAAATTTATATTCTTCAGAAAGGTAAAGATAGTTCAGGAGACATGAGAGGCCACAGGATTCTGAATTTGGTGTGTTTTGAAATACTCCATTAATTTCTGTTAGAGTCCAGCTCGTTCTAGGTGTCCCTGTGAATCCAATACTTTATCTGTTGTATTATTTACTTACTGAATGTCCCATATATGCATTTAAATATAACCTTTACAACTGAAATTATAGGTTAATTTCAAGCTTCATCTGTATTAGCTGACTGCCCTATATAGTTCTGAAAATGAATTAAAATAAACAAAGAAAAATCATATTTCTATTTTTCCAGCTCTCTTCATAAAATCTGTGGTACAGCATGTTGACAATTTTGCCAGTAATGTGTGAGGCTGAGCCAAACTCAGTTTTATCCTCTTCAGATGTTGAGGCTAAAGAAGTGCTGATAAATAGGGATTAAAAAAAAAAAAAGGCACCTTTTTTTGGGAAGCTAATGTGGGACCACCCTTATTTCAGAAAGCAAGATGGCTTCCAGTGACAAACCCAAGAATCCCTCACCACCTCACCAACACTGTTATGGGACAGTCCCCTGAGTCATAGAAGCTGGTAGAAGGCTGTCCCTCCTTGGTTCTTGTCAGTTTTGCATGAAAGTTTTCAGACAAGTGACAGCAGCATTATAGCAAAGCAAGGGAATTTATTAAGGAAGCAAGGCAAGCACATTTATTAAAAATACATTTGGCTTTTTTATCCACTCATCAACTGAAGGTCAAAAGCTATAGTACATTTACACAATGGAACATTATGTAGCTGTAAAAAAAGAAGGATGGCTCTGGAGAATTTAGGCTAAGTAAAATAAGCCAGTCAGAGAAAGATAAATATTACAAGATCTCAATCATATGTGAATCTAAGGAACAAAATAAATTGATAAAAAGAAGACTACAGACATGAAAGCATGAAACATATTGACATATTTCAGAGGGAAGGTGGGGAGGAGGGCAGGAAGAGATTAACCAGAGAATGTATAAGCATATATGCATAGCCCATGGACCACAACAATAGACAGGTAAAGGCCTGGGTTAGGATTTGAGATGGGTAGAGGGGTACAAAACAGGGAAATGGGGGCGAGGAGGAGGAAGGCGGAACATCTATAATACTCTCAACAATAAAATAAATTTTAAAAATACACTTGTCATAGCACAAGCAGGCACCCAGCTAATCTGAGCATGTGCCCAGTGGAGATTCAAGGAGTTTTATACCCTTCTGTATAAATACGGGTTTCAAGGTTCCTCTTCTATAATAGATATCTTAGGCAATAGATTAGGTTCCAAAGTCCCCTTTTGCATTGTGGGAGTTTATCTTGGGATATTTGTACATAAACCTGATCATCTCCTTTGACAAGTCCTTAAACAGCTGGTTTTTTTGTTCAGTGGGTGAGATACAGCTCTCCCTTCTTTCTCCCTTACTCTCTTCCAGCTTTAGCATCACCCAAGTGATATTTGCCTTGAGGTTAGCTAGAGTCTTTGTTCTCTATTTTCCCAGGCAGGGTGATTTAAGCTATGTATTCTCTGGTTAGGGAGGAGAGGTATTAACTATTTATTACCAAGCATCCTTGATTGCAGATGATAAATCTTGCAATTCATAAGCTGGCTGCAAGCTGCCCAATCTTTTGGCCTTGTTTAATTTTCTTCTCTCAGTTTCCCTATTCCACTTGCCCAGGAATTTTCCTAGCTTCTTACTATCCTGCCACAATCACCAGTGGTACATGTACACAGAAAATCATCTTCATGCCTATGGTCTTGAACCAACTAATGAGAGAGAAATGACTACTGGAACTGCTTGTGTCTTCAAGATTTTAAAGTACAAAGAGATGGGGCAAGGTCTTTCTAACATAGGCATCTGATCCAGCCTCTTTAAGGAAGTAGGACTTGAGTGGCATTATCATAGCAGTGCATTTTCCCTGTCAGAGCCCTGACCCCATTACATTGTAATTTCTTCTTGATTAGTCTTCACCAACCTAGTGTGTGCTCTGTGAGGGCAAGAATTGCCTCTGTCTTTTCACTTAGACATCTCCAAAATTTCTATAGAGCCTGGTACTCAATGAATACTATTGAATTGAATCAACTCTGTAATAATAGCTTAAAGGGAAGATGTGAGAGTTGAAGTAAGTGGGGAGAACAAAGAGGATGGTTAAGGAAGAAATAGATTAGCCTAGAGAAAAATTGTTGAATAAAACCCAATAAAATTTGATATTTTCCTACTGAAATTTTGGTCTTCATACTCAGGTGACCTCAGTTTACAAACAAACTTTAAAATTTTAAGATATGTATTTTTTTGAAGGGTAATATATGCTAATTAGACTGGGAGACCTTCCAGATGTCCTTTTGGACAAAGCCATGGTGGCAGGGCTGAGGCAGAGGCAGTTAGGGGTGATCAGGCCAGGAGGGGAGGGCAGTTGGGGGTGACCAGGCTAGCAAAGGAGAAGGTAATTGGGGTGAGCAGGCTAGCAGGGGTATAGTTGGGAGTGATCAGGCTGGCAGGGAGGGGTAGTTGGGGGTGAGAAGGCCAGCAGGGGGTGGCAGTTGGGGGCAAGCAGGCCAAAACGCAAAGTGGTTAGGGGCAATCAGGCAGGGAGGCAGGTGAGCAGTTAGGACCCAGTGGTCCTGGATTGTGAGAGGGATGTCCAACTGCCATTTTAGGCCCAATCCAGTTGTATATTCCCTGAGGGGGTCCCATATTGGAGAGGGTACAGGCCAGTCTGAGGGACACCACCTTCCTGTGAATGAATTTTGTGCATTGGGCCACTAGTATATTAATAAAAGCCTAGGTGGTCCTTTTGCCCTCATGCACAATGTCATCATAAGATGGCCTCCACAAGATGGCTGCACACACAGCAGTGGTGGGGCCTGATGGCCGCTCCACACAGTGAGGCCTGGGCATCCTGCAGCTCCATGAGGTGTGGAGAAGGCCAGTCCTGGCATCTCTGCCATCTCATGTGGAGGAGGCAGATTCCGGCAGAGGAGGTAAGTCACTGAAGGGGAGGGCAATTGTGGGTGATCAGGCCGGCAGGGGAGAGTAGTTGGGGGCCATCAGGCCAGCAGGGAAGCGGCAGTTGGGGGTGATCAGGCTGGCAGTAGGGGGTATTTGGGGATGATAGGGCTGGCAGGCAGAAATGGTTAGGGGCAATCAGGTAGGCAGGCAGGTGAGTGGTTAGGAGCCATCAATCCTGGGTTGTGAGATGGCTGTCCAACTGCCAGTTTAAACCAACATTGGACATCCCCTTAGGGGTCCCAGATTGGAAAGGGTGCAGGTTGGGCTGAGGAATACCCCTCCATCCCCGTGCATAAATTTCATATATATATTAAGGGAATCTAAAAATCTTAAATTGTTAGTATTAAATATGACATAGATTTGGGTTGGTGTCATTCTAAGATTCATATGAGATAGAAAGAAGCATGAGTTGGTTGTCATAGAAATTGGGAAATGATTCAGATTCTTAAAGAAGCTTGATTAGAATTTGGAATTTACTTGCAATTCAGTATATTTTTAGTTAATGTTAGAGCCAGATTAAAAATTAAATCTTTTATCAGTCAATTGTGCAGATGAGTTTTTAATTAATTTCATCAAAAGAATTGCTGTGATGAAATAATGTTATTTGCTCCAAATTTCTTGCCCCATACCCAATTCTACTCCAATTTTTCTAACCTCTCAAACAAAAGGCCAACAAAATAAGCAAACAAAACAACCTTCATGAGTAGGTGGGAGATTGGTAATTTCTTGCGTTACTTCTCCTAAGGCGCTAGAGGTCTGTTAAAGAGAGGATCACAAGCTCAAAATGGAGTCACTTGTGCTAAAGTACATGATAGAAAACCTAGATATAATAACCAACTTAGTGGCTGTTTCAGGCTTTCCAAGAAATATAATCTCAGTCATCCAGTCTGGGATTTTCTGGTCAGCACCAATGTGGTCACCTGTCACATGAGCCCTCTCCATCCCTTCTCCCCCCACCCCACCCCACCCCCAGACACACACACCACCACTACTCCCACCACCTTCCCATAGAAAGGAAATGAAATATACATAATAAAAACATTTGTCCTTCCCTACTCCCAAAAAGGAAGTCCTAGCCTAAACAGTTTTTTCTTTTCTTTTGTTAATAGCTCCTTTGTGTCACCAGTCTTCCTATAAACCCTTCCACTTTGCACAGCCCCTCAGAACACTCTTCTAGTTGCTAGATGGGATGCTACCCAATTCATGAATCACTTAATAAAGCCAATTAGGTCTTCAAATTGACTCAGCTGAATTTTTGTTTGTTTGTTTTAACAGGTCTCTTTTAGAAGATGGTGTTTTGATATAGAGAGTGCTATTGTGTGTGAGTTCCACCACAGCTCTCAGTATTAGAATCCTGAAATTCTCAGTGGTAAATGACATGTAAATTAAGTAACTTATCATTTATGTTTCCATATATATATATATATATATATATATATATATATATATATATATATATATTGATATAAAATGGAAGATATACATATATTTCTATAAATACAGTGCTAAGGGGAAAATGTCAGGAGACATCTCAGGTAAATTTTATAGTTTTACTTTCACTAAAATCTATATAATAAAAGCCTAAGCAACTGTTATGGCGGAATGACCACAATGACCAGGTCGCTATGGTGCACACTGAACACCAGGGGACAGACGCTCAATGCAGGAGCTGCCCCCTGGTGGTCAGTGCACTCCCACAGGGGGAGCACCACTCAGCCAGAAGCAGGGCTCATGGTTAGTGAGTGCAGTGGTAGTAGAGGGAACCTCTCTTGCCTCGATGGCAATGCTAAGGAGCAGTGAGCAGAGTGGTAAGGAGCAGATAGCAGGAGGGCAGTAAGGAGCGAGGGGTCCCTGACTGTTAGAGGGCCCAGGCTGGGCTGAGTGATGCCCCACCTCTAGTGAAACTAGACGTGGAGCATGAATTTCATGCACCAGGCCTCTAGTGAAACTATAAAGACAACACCCTTTATAAAGAGACTATCTTGATGTTTTAAACATATTATGCATTATAGTCACTCTGCTTTAAGTTTATATTTACAAATTCCTTCTTTACTAAACATTTTTAGTATAATGATGACTAGTATCTATTGAGCTTTTTATGTGGTGGGCACCATATGAAGAGTTTATGTACCTTGGGGCATTTAATTCTCCCAACAACCTTGGGTATAGCTACTATAATGATCTTCATCTTACCCATAAAGAAATTCAGTATAGAAAGATTAAGTGATTTGCCAAATAAAAGACAAAATTATCTCATGTTCCAAAGCCTGCATTCTCCCCTTTAACTTTAGAAAATGCTTATAATGTGGTTACAACCTGGTTACAGATAATACCGTGTTTCCCCGAAAATAAGACATCCTCCTAAAATAAGATCTACTTACAAGTTTCCTTCTGAGTGAAATATAAGGCATCCTCCGAAAATAAGGCCCCCCCAGGCTCTGTCTCAGAATGCTATTGCCAAACATGAGAGATTTGGTCCACTGATTCTAAAAGAAATGGAGTCACAAGAAATTCACCAGGAAATTCAGGAATTGGATTGTTATGATGATGTTCCAGAAGATGATGACATGATTGTCATTGAATAAATGAGTAAATTCTTGATACTGTAGGATTCATAGTTTGTCTGGTTTGTGTTGACAACTACCGTACTACCGTACCGTATACAGGTAATAAATTTCCTTTATTTTCATTTAACAATAAATGTGTACCGTATTCTTCTTCATGGAAAAATAAGACATCCCCTGAAAATAAGACCTAGCACATCTTTGGGAGCAAAAATTAATATAAGACACTGTCTTATTTTGGGGAAAAAAAGGGTATTAATAATAAAAATTCTTTTTTCTCTTTATGATGGCATTTAGAGTGGTTCTCACTAGACCCTAAGTCACTTTTCTTCATTTTAATTCTTGTTCTGGATAAAAGTTAACTTTACCCATGACTTTCTGGTTAAAAAAAAAATGGTTTCTTCTCTAACATCCATTTTGCTTTCTTTTCACCATTAGAAAAAAAATACCCACAAGAAAATATTTATAATGTCTGTATAGAAGAAAAAGAAGAACGAAGAGGAAGATGAAAAAGGCAGAAAGAAGAGAAAGAGGAGGAGGAGGAGGAGGAGGAAGGGGGGGGAGGGGGAGGAATTGAAGTGACTACATGTTGCCTTCACAAAAAGGAAGACTGCATATGATTCCTATTTTGAATTAAGCAATATTTTCAACATTTACATTGGCAATTAAAAGAAGGAGAATGGTGTGTGGATGATACAAATTGCCTTACACTTTGATTGTCGTCACATCTGTTGTACAATGTCACCAATGAACATGATGTTCCCTAGTCCCTGGTTTGATGTTTTTGCGTCTGGGAAGGTGCAGAAGTAAAGAAAGGAATGAATTGATTGGCTACAGTTTAACTCCTAGGTGGCTGTTTGTAACTAGTTGTCCTTATGTATAAATTTTATAACCTTGAGGCATTCACAGGCTTAAGTTTTGATTTGTCTACATGAGCCACCAAGGCATTAGAAACATCTCAGTCAAATGGCCTTCTTTTTTTAATTTAATAGCATGTAGATGAAATGTCTTTTATGGAGAAATATAGCATACTTTACCAAAGAACAAGTAAGATAGGATATTTTGAAGAGGGTGGGAATGAATTTGGACACAATCACACCTGAGAAACTGAAGCCAAACTCGAAAAAACAATCTGTCATATTTCAAAAGGTCTCACAAAAGGCTTTCAAATTCCTGCAGACTCTACTCCATATAAAAACTCTCACCAGCAGTAAGTGGTAGCTTCTTGCCAACTGAAAACCTTCATTCGGTAATTTTCATAGACTCTTCATTTTCTTAAAAGTTTTAAGTATTGTTTAAGTAAATAAAGACAGAGAACAATATATCTCTATTCCTTTAGATAAAACACTTTCTAAAACAAGAGATTCTCTAAATATAATTTTTCTCTCCTTTAAGTAGAAAATTTTAAGTCCATTTGGTTTTTTGCTCTTAGACATTTGCTTTGTGAATTAGAACAAACAGGTCTGAAAACAAAATTTAGATTGGAACACCTTAAGTCAAAGCACTTTCAGTAAAATGTTACTCATTTCAGAAAACACTTTTGACTTTTATTTACCTTGGAAAATCCTTGTAAATTAGGTTTTTATTTTTCCCTAAAATGGCTTAAAATTTTTGCATCATAAAATGCAGATCATTTGGTTAAATACTCAATCCAATATATTAAAAATAAGTTTCCGATAAAAGCAGTTTTAAAAAAAAACTGTTCTAGACTATAACTATAAAAAAAAAGTCCATTTGCCTATTTAGTCTGCCATTATTGAATAAGAAAAAGATATAAATGTCAATGAAAGACAGATTATTTATTATAGGTTCCCATCTGCTTACTACATTCGTTATGTGAGGCTCTTCTAGGTGTAAAATGCTTTATATTAATAAATTCAGATGATGTTTGTTGTTTTATATAAACACAGATGTCATTTGTAGCTTGAACTTAAGTTCACAAAATAAAAAAATAAAGACATGAATTTTGAATTGACAGAAAAATTGTAGTAAGAATGAAAAACCCATATTCAATGTTTATGCATTCGCCTCTTACTCAATAATAATTTCAACTTATCACTAATCTCCACTAAAAGAAAAAATTTCAAAGCACTTAAATTCATAAAGTATTTTTAAAATGTTTTGGTGTGCTGCCACCAAATGTAATATTGTTTACATTTTCCAGGTACCCTTATAATTACAATGACTTCATCCATAGAGGACCAGATCATAACCACAGTGAAATTAGTTACTTACAAAAATTGAAATAAGCTAGGGCATTGGTACACAGGCAAAATGGTCATCGATCTATGCTCAGCCTTTTGTCTCACAATGATCAAAACAATGATTCCACCAGAAAATGAGAAGCTTGACTGCCCAATCGACATAGCCTGAAAGGTACTCTGAGGACACAGGTCTCTGCTTTTGTTTTCAAAGCAATATATAGTAATAATACTTCAATATGACTGCAGGGATACTTTAATATCAGATACTGGCCTGGCTTGGGAATCTCGCTCAAAGCAGTCCTCAACCTATTGCTGTGAAATTGTTATTTGACACATTCCAGCTTATTTTCAAGGGCCATGTACAGTAGCCATAAATGGGAAGCATATTGTAAGACTAAATCTCTCTTCCCTGAGTGTGAATTTTGCACACTTTAGGACCATAATGTTATTACTTTATAAAACTGATGATGATGGTGATGGTCATAGGATGGTAATGTAATAGCACTTACCATATGCCAGGTATTAAACTAAGAACTTTTTATTATTTTATCTATATGAAAATCTTATAATACAGATATTATCCTTATTATCTTCATTTGACAAATGAGGAGAAATAGAAGCTGAAAGCTTCAGCCTTCATTGAAATCATCCTCCCATCCAATGAGAAACAGAACTGCCACCCAGATTTGGCCGTGTCCAGAATGTATGCTCCTAATGACTACATTATATTAATTTTCACTATTAAATGACTACAAATGCATTGGGTCTAAGGTTCAGACACATTTTTGCTTATTTCATTTGAGACCTATCATTTCTTGATACCACTGACAAAAGCACTGGGTAAAGTCAAAACCTCTCTGGTTTCAAAGCTCTTTGGAGTTATGTGTTCTAAAATTAAAGGAGAGATAAATCCTAGTTGTCTCTTGGGTTTACTGCAGAACTTGATAAAGAGTATCAACCTTCCTGCCAGTATATTTATCATCTTGGCAACTCTTGAAGAAAAGATGATTTTGCCTTCCCCAAATAAGATTTTCCTCAAAGGTATATGTAAGGTAAATGCTAAATGTCCCCAATAACATTGAGACCCATTTCAGCAGCCTTGGGCTTATGTAAGGAACCACAGAAGAGTTCAGACATTGTCTTCTATACTGGCTGAAGCCACAGCAATATGGGAGCCTGCTCTCACACTATCTTCCAAGCATCCAAAGTCTTCATTTAGATGTTCACAGCTGTCCTCTGCAGTTCCTCTACACTCAGAGTACCTTCCGCCCTGGTCTTAATCAAAGGTTTTCCCATTTGGAAGAAAATTTGCATTATAAGCTCTTAGAGTTCTGTTTAACACTAAGTAATATATATAAGTAGAATTGTAAATATCATATCTCCAATATCTTCTTGATGCAGATAAGAGATCCAAAGCTTTGATGCATGTCCTAGATCACCCAGTTGGTGAGTGGCAAGGGTGAGGAAAATGCTATACCCTGCCTGCAGACTCCCAGTCCCGAGTTCTTTGCATTGAACCATGTCACCATCTCCCACATCATGCTGTCAGCCAGTTAACTCAAAAAATTAATCTACAACATACAATAGTTCCCTGTGAACACACCCCTTTCTTTTCCCATTATCTTATGCATTTCAACAGGGGTGGTTTTGAAGAAAGCAGCGTTGAATAACTTCAATACTTAAGGAGCTACAGGCCTACACAGTCCAGTTAGATTGAGAGCCTTCTTGGAAAACAACACTTATAGGTATTTCTGAGAAACATTCATCATGGTTATTTTTGGTTAGGCCCAACCAAACCTCTAGGAAAACCTTGGAAGCCACAGCTAATCATAACATGAATTTATGAGATTGAAATCAGGGCCTAGGAGAAGAAAATTTTCAGGATTCATCAGCCTGAAGAAGAAGGAAATCTACTTTCAGAATTACCTTTGTCTCAAGGGAATTTATAATACAGGAAAAAGTTACTTGCCTTCTATGGTTAGGATACATAAAAAGAAACTGGGCTTAAAGTACAGCAAGATAGAAGGGTGGTCTTACTGAGTGTCAATATGGTCCATTCGGTGGCCTCTGGAGGCTTTCTTTAGCTAACTCTACAGGAGGAACATGATCAGCACTATGTGGGAAGCATCTATCAGAGGCATTGCAGGCGAGATGTCTGCTTATCATGATCATGCCAGGCTTGTGGCTAAAGCCATGGGTGTGCACTGTGCAAGGTCTTGAGTTTCCTCATATCACATTACCTGGAGTAATTTTGTTCACTTTTGACTAGGGAGAAAATTTGAGGAATCACCTACCACACACAAGCTTCTATCAGGTGAATAATGAACCTTCTATGGTCATTGGCAAAAGGATCCAATTTCATCCCGTCCCAAAAAGAGCATCCAATTTTGGACCATAAACTTGTCAAAACTGATCTCTGCAAACAGGTTTCTAAATCAGTTTCTTTACTAGTACATTGTGATAAGAGCTACAATTCCGTCTTTGAATTACCCTGACTGTGCTATGAGAAACATAAAGTCAATCTTCATTGCTACCAAAATCTGAAGGTTGTTTCCAGGCAAGAAAAGAAGGTGGTTCTGAAAGCATGATCAATCAGTGATGTCAACCTGCCAGAAGTAACTTATCATGCACAGATATTGGACATTTTAGTTTGAAGCTTTCCTTTTTTCCTCATTCCTGAGACTCTGACATTGCCACTTTATTTATTTTTTTTCTAATTCATTGGAAGGAAGGTGCAGTGGAAGAGAATTTATGATCTGCAGACAATGAAATGCCTTTTCCATTACCAACATTGTTGATATTCTTGGACCCAGGTCAAGCTAGCATTTTCTCATGTCCTTTTGCCAAAATATAATTATTCTAAGGCTAAGAGTGAAGGGTTTTGGAATACATAAAAACTACTAGTTCCATTTTTTGAAATTGAGAAACAAGCTGTTTTCAAGGTAGAAGAAGTTCCTTTCATGATTAATTCCAAACATGAAATGGCCTTTGGTTAGTTCTATTTTTATCATCACTTTGATCTTAAAATCAAAGTCATCTTTTCAACTCCTAATCTCTTACAGGTAGGCTAGTGAGTTTGAGGTTGATAGGAAAATAAGTTATGCTCTTCAGTAAAGCTTTTAATGTAAATGGTGGGAAGTGGGCAGGGGTTGGTATTTAGACTTAATAGGCTTAGTGTTTAAAATACTCTTTTTTAATAAAAATATAAAATTAGCATATCTAAACATGTTGATTGAATAATAGTTGCAGTGGAGAAGAGAACAGAAAGGAATATTGTTCAGTGGGGGAGAATCCATTAAAGAGATAATCCTAAGTACAAAAGAGATAAATCCATGTTCATCCTTTTGATATAAGAGGTTGTCTTATACTGAATGTCTGCCATATTTGAGAACAAAATCAGTGGTCTAGTGAATTATATTCTCCAAAATTTATCTGACTTTTATGACAGCATCATAATCTATTAGAGTGGCCATAACAAAATGCCATAAAATATGGGTCTTAAATTTAATTTCTTACAGTTTGGAAGCTGGAAGGTTGACATCAGACTGCCAATATGGTCAGGTTCTGGTGAGGGCCCTCACCCTGGATTGAAGACAGCTATCTTCTGGCTGTGGAGTCACATGGACTTTCCTCAGTGAGTGCATGGGGGAGAGGTGGAAGGCAAGCTCTCTGGTGTGTTTTCTTCTAATGGCACTAATCCTGTTGTTGTGACCTCATCCAAACCTAATTACTTCTCAAAGGCCTCTTATCCAAATACCATAATACTGGAGGTTAGGACTTCAAACTATAAATTTTGGAGAGACACATTCCATCGTGACAGTAAAACTAGAACTTAACTAAACTGTGCATCATCCTATATAATAAAGAGGTAATATGCAATTGACCATCACTCCAACACACAAGACGTTCACCCCCATGTGGTCAAAGATGACCATCACCATGTGGACACAAGATGGCCACCCACAAGATGGCCAGCAGGGAAGGGAAGTTAGGGGCAACCAGGCCAGCAGAGGAGGGAGAGAGACCAGCCAGCAGAGGAGGGAAGTTGGGAGCAATCAGGATAGTAGGGAAGCAATTAGACATTGATCAGCCTGGCAGGTGAGTGGTTAGGAGTAACCAGGCAGGCAAGCAGGCAGACTGTTGGGAGCCAGCAGTCCTGGATTGTGAGAGGGATCTCTGATTGCCCTTGAGGAGTCCTAGATTGGAGAGGGTGCAGGCTGGACTGAAGGACACACATTCTCTTCCCACCCACCCACCCCCCGTGCATAAATTTCGTGCACCAGGCCTCTAGTACTCAATAAAAGCTATGCCTAGGATCTTATTTTTGTATTTTCATCCTTTCCTAGGAATCCTTCATAAATTTATAGCCTTCATCCCTGGAGATACAACTTCACTGGTTCCTCTTAGCCTCATCTACAATACATTCATCCAGAACGCTCCCACTCTCCTCTTTTCTTTTCTTCCCCATCAAACTGCCAGTTGTAACCCAGGATGTCAGAAAAGGGACAGTGTGCATGATCAAAAGGGTGATTGTGCTGCATTTTTCATCATTCCATGAGAATATTCTGCCATCTTATTCTTCTTGTACATCTCTGTCACCTGTCCTAGACATCTCTGATCTACTCTCACTGGTTCATCAACGACAAGAATCTGCACTGTTCCCAATGCTTTATCAACTTGGGAGAAGAAGGACTTGATCACAGTTTCCATGGATAAAGTTCCTGATGCTTTCATATACACCGATTCGTGTGAGCCTCACTTCTAAAAGGTGTTATTACTTTGAAATGCTTTTTTAAACATACAATTACATTTTAATTACTGAAATTTTATAAAGGAAGGCATACATACACATACATATTTTTTAAAGGATGGAGAACACAGGAGCTAATGTACTGAGCTCCTATCACATGTTTCTTTCAATCTTGCTCTTTCCAGCTGCCATCAAGAAGGGAACATTATTTCTTTTAGCTCCTAGCAGGTTCCCGGCACTAAACTGCATCCCACTTGGCAAACACAGGTATAGATCAAAAGAATGCACTTTGAAGCTGATTAGACCTTGGTCCCAAACCTGATTGTGCCACTTAGCCATTCTACCTTGAGCTTATTAATTTTCCTTTCTGAACCTAAGTTTCCCCATTTGTTAAACTAGAATAAAAGCAATAGCTTGGATGATTGCCAGTATTAGATAAGCTAACTCAGGTAAAGCACTCAGTACACTATCTGCCATGCAGTAAACACTGCCCGTTGTCATTATTACTGCTACCATTTATTGTTCAAATATAAACAAGACATAGTTTTTACCTCAGGAGACTTGCAATATAATGGAAAAATAAAACAAGCTTAAATAATGCCGGCAGTACAGGCAGATTCCGGAAAGGGAACTGAACAGAAACATAGATTTTCCTCCCAGCCTCTCTTTCACTATTACTCCCAAATGTCCTAGCTCTCTTACCCTAAGACTTAGCAAAATTCTGACTGATTTAAATCCCAGTATTTTTCCCCCCTGGGAAACAGACATCTCAATGCATGAAAGTATGTCGGCAGAAGTGGTAAGCATATGGGGTAAAAACGGAAAGAAGAAAAAAAAGAAGTATAACAGTTTAGGACTCCAGCTTGATGTAGCCTTACAATTCACAGCCTTGTCAGTCTGTTTTATAACACCATTGCTCAAATTTGTTACAAAGCCCCAGCCCCAGAATCCTAGAATGAAGAAATTTGGCATGGGTAGACTTGTTTACATTTCCTTCTTATGAATATTTTCAGTTAGAAGTTTCTTTAGTTGGTGTGTCTGGTATAGATCTCCGTGATTACAAATGGGAGGTAAAACTATCAAATATCAAGGCAAAGTGGGGCAGAAGTTAAGTTAGATCTGAGATGAACTCTCCACGCTCTCCCTCTTGCCCATCTTTCTAATGCTGTAACAGAGATGTCAAGAGCACACAGCTGGTCTACCAGGCACAGGAGTATTTTTCTTTCTTTCTTTTTTTAATCAAAAACCTCTCATAGGCCTGTGATTGTTTCAGGTAACTGACAGTTAATTAAAATAATTCATTAACATTTATAACAGCCCTCTGGGGTGGACATTTTTATTATTCTCAATATATCAATATGGAAACTGAAATAATTTACCCTTGGCACAGAGACAGTAAACCTAGGCAGCTCTGAAATCCATATGATTTGTTCCAGTTTATCTGTAGGGTGTGGGAGTGACTTTATGACCACAGGTCATCGATGTAAGTGACATTAGGAAACAGACAGTGACTGTGGATGCAATTTGGGCCTCATCGGAGCTACCTGGCCTGTGGAATTTGAAAGAGTAAATTCTTGCTCACTGATTTATAAGGATGAAACCTCTCCTACCAGAATACTGATGGGTTCACATGCTTAAATTTTACCAAATTTCATGAATTCTAATGAAATTAGGTGGTCCTAAGTTTTACTGAGTTTGTAAATTATGATCTTAAATCACAGTTCTTATGGATATGGGCAGAAGCATGGAGCACCAGGTATTGAGCATATGGCTTCTTTTTAAAACAATTTAAATTGGACTTTTATGTAATTTTTTATTTCTCAAATCCCTTTTTTACACTCAAATTGCAGAGCCAAATTCCACTTTAAGCTAGATGATAAGAGGATATATAGTACTACTAGAGGCCTGATGCATGAATTTGCCACTCTCCCTTCCCCCCTCCTGCCATGGTGGCTGCCTCTGTCGTGGCCCTATCCAGAAGTATTATGGTCTAATTAGAATGTTACACTTTTATTATTATAGATAGTTCGTTTTTAACATTTGTTAGGGGGGAAAACTAGTATATACATTTAATGTTGTCTTTTTTCTGCCCCTATGAAGTAACACACCTTAATTCAATGCAGCAATTAAGAAGCATTGGAGCTCTATTACATACTGGAAAATATGACCACTGCATGGCCAGTGACTAGTACTGGGTAGGTATTCAATATATAGTTCATAAATGAAAGGTCCTAAAGACTCAAAGGTGAGTCTTCCCTACCCTCCAGTGTTTTATGATCTAGTAAGTCAGTCCTGCAAACTAAAAACTAAAATACATTGTGATAGATTTTGAGAATACTATACACAAATGGCACTAAAAGTGATTACACTAGTCCCCCCTTATCCATGGGGATTCCAAGATTTCCAGTGAATGCCTGAAATCTGATAATACCAAACCCTATATACATATACTGTTCTTTATTATATATGCATGCCTATGATAAAATTTAATTTATAAATTAGACACAATAAGAGATTAAAAACAATAACTAATAATAAAATAGAACCATTATAACAAAATACTGTAATCAGAGTTATGGGAGAATGGTCTCTTTCAAAGTATCTTATGGTACTGTCCCCCCCTTCTTATGATGATGTGAGATGAATTAAGGTAAATGCTTGAACAGGAGCACTAAGATACCACAGCAGTGGGTCTGATAACCCTGAGATGGCTAAGTACCTAAGGAGCAGGAAGCACTGGACAAAAAGATGATTCACTTTCTTTTATACTGATCGGTTTTCAACTGTTAAACCAAAACTTGAAAAATTGTGGAGTAAATCTTAGTTGCTCGTGATATATTATTTTGTATTTTGATATAGTGCTGGATTTGATTATATTGGTCAGTAGTTTTCTTCTCTTGTAATGTCTTTGTGTACTTTTGATATCAGGGTTACACTGGCCTCATTAAGTAATGTTGACCTACTCCCACCTCTTCTACTTTCTGGAATAGTATGCAAAATTGGAATTACTTATTTTCCAAATACTTCACGAAATTCAACAGTGGAGCTATCTAGGCCTGGAATTTACTTTTGGGGAAGATTTTAAATATGAATATAATTTCTTTAGTAGATAGAGGGTTTTTCAGGTTATCTATTTTTCTCCTTAAGTGACTTTGGTAGTTTGTTTTTATCAAGTAATTTGTACATTTTGTGTAAGTTGTCAAATTTTTTATAAGTATATTATCCATTTACATTTTTATGACTTACTTGTTAATGTTCTTTGTCTAATATTTAGTTTAAAACACATTTTTAAGAATTTTCTTGAGTCTTTTGACTTTGGCCCTATTATTTATGGAAATGACACATTTTTATTCTTAATGTTTCTGTTAAACAATAGGGAAATGTATATATTTATAGAGTTTCTGTAATGGGTCAGGTACTTTACATATGTTTTTCCTAATCCTTTAAAACAGCCTTCAAAGGTAAAAATACATTTACTTATATGCCATCAGTAAATGCATGTTACTAGTATTACAGCTTCCAAATTTCAGTTGAGGAAATTGAACTAATTGGAGTTATTGCTGAAGTTTACACAGGAAATTTACTGCAGAGCTGGGTTTGAATCCAGGTCTGTCTATCTCTAAAACCTATGCCCTTATTTCTACAACATGCAGTCTTCTTTTGAATGAAGAAAAAGTTGAAGGTGCCAATGGTCTTTTTTGTTGCTACTATAATTAATGATAATTATATATATATATATATATATATATATATATATATATATATATATATAGACATTTTCTCAGTATGGGAGTCATGGGATAATATAGTCAAGAAATAAGGTCATGCCATATTCACATCTCATAAGGAATTAATACCCAAAAATTTATAAAGAACTCATACAACTCAACACAAAACAACAATAACAAAAGAGAAAAAATCCAATTTTAAAAAATGGGCAAAGGACCACATTGACACTTCTCCAAAGTGGACAAAAAGATGAAAAAATGCTCAACATCACTAATCATTAGAGAAATGTAACTTAATACCACAATGAGGTGTCACCTCACACCTGTCAGTCAGAATGGCTATAATCCATAAATCAACAAATAACAAGTGTTGGAATGGATGTGAAGAAAAGGAAACCCTCATGCACTGTGGGTGGAATTGTGGCCAAGTGTGCCACTATGGAAAATAGCATGGAGGGTACTCAAAAAGTTAAAAATGGAATTGCCTAATACCAAGCAATTTTACTTCTGGATATATATCTAAAGAAGTCCAAAACACTAATTCAAAATAATTTAGGCACCCCTGTGTTCATTATAGCATTATTTATAATAGACAAGGTATAGAAGCAACCCAACTATCCATCAGTAGATAAGTGGTTAAAAAAGCTGTGGTACAGCCCTAACTGGTTGGGCTCAGTGGATAGAGTATCGGCCTACAGACTGAAGGGTCCCAGGTTCAATTCCGGTCAAGGACATATACCTTGGTTGCAGGCACATCCCCAGTATGTGCAGGAGGCAGCTGATTGATGTTTCTCTCTATCCCTCACCTTCCTCTCTGTAAAAAAATCAATAAAGTATACTTAAAAAAAGATTTTAAAAAACTGTGGTACAAATATACAATGAAATATTTCTCAGCCATAAAAACACATGAAATATTACCATTTGAAACAGCATGGATGGACCTAGAGGATATTATGCTAAGTGAAATAAATCACTCAAAGAAAGACAAAAACCATATAATTTCACCTATATGTCGGATTTAAAGAACAGTATAAACAAACAAACAAAATAGAAAAAGATTCATAGAAATAGAGAACAGGTTGACGGTTGCCTCAGGGAGAGGTATTGGGGGACTGAGTGAAAAAGGTGAGGGAATTGAGAAATACAAATTGGTAGTTACAAAATAGTCATAGAAATATAAAGTACAGCATAGAAAATATAGTCAAAATATTGTATTAACTGCACATGGTACCAGGTGGGTACTGTGAATATCAGGGGGACAACTTTATAACATATGTGATTGTCTAACCACTAAGCTATATACCTGAAACTAATACAAAGTAATATTGAGTATAAACTGTAAACTGCATGAAAAAGAATAATTTTTAAAAGAAATAAGGTCATGCAATATCAAGCATTTAGAGCCACATTCTATCTTCCCATCCCTGGCCAAAGATCATGCCTACTCTGTCTCATCATTAGTGTTCAATTTCTCTTTCTGTGGACTCAAAATATTACTAATTACTATGCCAATTTCATTTCCTTTCATATTAGCTATATCTTCAGTGGAAAAATTTGAGAAAGTTTTCTATACAAGGTCAAGGTCCAAGAGCCTAAGCTAATTCATGAAACATTCAATCAGAGTTTCCACCTCAGGCCATGATCTGTGCCCATTTAGATGATCCACAGGAGTCAGAGAGTTGAGGAATCCCATTTGGCAGAATGGCAATAAGTAACCCTTCAAAATGCTCTGCAGACAATCATTATTATCTTAAATTCTGGAAACAAAGAATTAGTGAAAGAGATGCTTTTCCCATTATCCTTATTACTGTCATAGAAGCAATTTGTGCCGGCTGTCATTTTATAAGACTACGCACTGCAAATGCAGGCACCTCGCTATTGCTATCAGTCTTCTTTTATGTGAAGGCAGCTGACCTCTGCTTATGCTGAGGTCCTCTACCACATTCTGTCCACCTCATTAACATGGGTTTAGAAGACATACTTAAAGCCTCTCTGGTCTGCACAGATAATTAATCCTAGTTAAGAGTTTTATCTCTTTACTCAGCTGTTGCTACCAATAGATGTGCTTAATAATTTTGACTAGAAAGAGCTAGAAACCACATCATTCCTGGCTCTCCAACGCAAATGAAAATAACAGGTCCTGGCTCTGTTAAGATCTGTTGAGTGACAAAAGCCAGTTCTGAGGGCTTCTTAAATGTAAATCCATGCCAGACACTGTTCTAGGCTCTAGTACACATACAACAATGAACAGAAAACAGGGAGTTGGGGGGATCCCTACTGAGATGGAGTTTATATATTAAAGGGAAGTAAATGTGTCCATTAAAAATATATATGGCTGTCAGCCCTATCACTTACAAGCTGTAGGTACCTGTAAGTCACATAAACTGAAAGTTATATAGACTCTCACCTTCCTCATCAGCAAAGTGATTATAGTGAGGATAAGCATAAAGGTAAAAAGAGTAATATACGGAAGGTATTTTGCCATAGGGCCTCACACATAATAAGCCCTCAATATATAATAAATGGGAATTGTTGTTGTTACATTTCTGCTCACTCCCATTTTCAGTGACCATTACTTTTTAAATTCATTTTATATACTCTCAACCCAATCAGTTGAATGTCCACAGTCTAATTTTCTGTTGTATTGTATCTGACAAAATTCTAACCATTTCCTTCCATATTATCTCTGCTCAGTCATACTGTATTTTCTTTATTTTAAGTCCTTGTTAACTTAAAATGGATCAGAGATGTCCTCCCAAATCCAATTTGTTCTGCCCAAAGTTAATGTCCCTCTGCATATAATATAGGTCCCGCAAGAGAAAGATGTCGATATCTTGGGTGATTCGGGGAGAAAGCAGTCATGAGAATCAACAGTGCTGTGGAAGTTTTTTCAGATGAATAGACAGTCATGCACATCACAAGGCAGTAAGTTAAGGGATAAATCAGCTCAGAAACATTGACTCTCTGTCACTTCTACTGCTTGGAGGAAATGAACAGTCCAAAAAGGAACCAATAAAGTAGTTGTTTAAAAATACAATGCAAGTGGAGAAAGGGGAGGAGATGTGTGATGGTCTTGGAGCATTCAACAGGAATTTAGAGCTAAGGGCTTCTAGTCATCCCTCTGTCCCCAACCTGACGCATGACGCTGAAAACAGCATATATGCTCTCCATGCTTGCCTTCTCACCTAAATCAGGCCATGCCACCCTTGTTGCTCCTAAATTTCTGTGTTAATTTCTGCTGTATAGTTATTTTTGAATGAGAGGTCTATAAGAATAGGACTTTTGAAAGGTATTTTACTTTCTTCTTCATTAATGATCTGTGGAAAATTAGACCCATCTGACAGAGTTGCTAGAAAGATCAAACTGGAAAGAATATGTAGAGTGCTAAGCATAATATTGGGATGGAGTAAGCTACCAACACATGATGCTCCTATACTTTCCCTACCTTGAAATCACAGAGTGTGATCCTGAAATGTATAGTAATTAAGTTCAAAAATGACCCCTCTTTAAAGTAAACTACCACAGGGAAAGAAAAGAGTAAACACATATAGAAACAAAATTAAACTTAGTGGTGGGGTTATGGATAATTTGGTTCATTCTTCTGAATGAAAAACAACACAGTGGCGATTGACTCATAGCTTTACTTGCCATTGAATCCAGCTCTGATACCAACTATGTGGCCTTAGACAAGTTATATAACCTGATCGTAAATGAAGATATAATAATACTCCCCTATTAAGAAATGAGTTCATATTTGTGAAGCACATATTAAGCACTATTTAATTGGTAAACAAAATACTTTCCAAATCTGCAACAATGGACATGTACACTTATATTGGTAAAGGAAGGGACATTCCCTTGGAAAGTAATGGTTATTACCACTAATCTAGTAACTTTTTCTATGCCAACCTTTGTTCTAAGCACTTTATATAGATCAATGAACCCTCACAATAACCCAGTGAAACAGGTACTATTGTCATTAGAGGAAAGAAGCACCCAGAGGGCTACTGTGCTAGCTTCTTCAGTGTCACCCAAGCACAAAGAGAAATCTGCTCATCCCTAAGTGCCTTCCCTAGTTTGCTGCCTCTGCAGGTAGTACACCTTGAATCTCATTTGCACAGAGGCCAAGCTTCTCTGGTTGATGAACTGGAACAAACTTCCAGTTCTCTTCCTGACACCTGCTAGGTGCCCAATTCACATTCTCCTCTTGCTTTTCCTCTTATCAAAACAGACTCTCTTTTCAGGTTCTCATGTGGGCAAAATGAGGGGCTGGCATTAAAAAGGCTTGGTTTGAGTCTTGGCTCTATCTTAAATGATGTACAACTTTCCATAAGTAACATGATTCCTTAGTGCCTCCTGTTGATACACAAATTTCAGTCCATTCTGGTTCTGAGAATTTTTCAGTCAAAGAGAGAAAGAGATAGAGAGAACTTGTTGCCCATTAAGACACTAAATGCATGGGGCCTGGAAATACAATACTTAAGGGAAAACACTAGTTAAAATGCCAACATCTCCTCTAGACTGTTATGCTGGACTTAGATGGCAAAGATCACTCAGAACTATCCATCTCTCTTCTCCATTTTCCATTCTGCCCCATGGTGCTGCTATACAGCAGTATATGGAAACATAGTTCTGAAGGTCACCAAACTAACCTAATATTCAACGTTAGAGTTGTTGACACTTTGAGTTTCTTTTATTGAATGCAGTAATTTTCATTAGGAAAGTCCCCAGTGATATTGACTTTAATAAAAGTCTGCAGTAGAAAATTTCAGTGTCGCCGGGACCGGTTTGGCTCAATGGATAGAGAGTCGGCTTGGGGACTGAAGGGCCCCAGGTTCGATTCCAGTCAAGGGCATGTACCTTGGTTGCGGGCATATCCCCAGTAGAGGGTGTGCAAGAGGCAGCTGAAAGATGACTCTCTCTCATCGATGTTTCTAACTCTCTATCTCTCTCCTTTCCTCTCTGTACAAAAATCAATAAAATATATTTAAAAAAAAGAAAAGAAAAGAAAATTTCAGTGTCTTCTGCATATTTGCTGCTACCAAGATGGAAGGGGTGAGAAAGAAAAGCCATCTATAGATTCATGTCTGTTTGCTTTCACTTCTTATTCTTATTATTCAGAATTATCCCAGGTTAAAAGTCTTCAGCCAGAGGATGCATGAATGTAATATTAAAAGGCTTGCAACATTTCTTCTCTGCTTTTTCAGAAATTGCCCATTTTGACACAATTTACAACAATATTAGTATTCTCAGGGAAATGCTACTAGGTGGCATCTATATAATTTGGCCTACCACTTTAAAAATTATTCTCACTTATAGTTTAGGACTTCTTAAATTTATGACCTGCTTTTATTTTTTAAAGGAATAAGTAAAAAGCATTTTAAGCTTGATAAAGAAAAGAAATGCATTTGTTATTTTGACCTTTTACAGACCTATTTGCCTTGCAGGGTGCATTAGTAATTCTTCAACATCTACTAAAGTTGCTAGTAGTTATGTGCATGAAGGAACCATTTCTCAGCCATCTCTTTTTCCTCGTACTTTGTGAAGGAGACATTCTAATTTTCTGGGTCAAAACATTAGCATCATCTGCCATAACTTTTTCAGTGTCACCCAGTAAATACTCGTATATAAAAAGAATGGCTGCTTTTTATTGAAAAACTCACAAGTAGTTCTGCTAGAAGAGTTGCATGAGTTGTTTATAAATTCACAACTACTCTGCAATGCAGATATTATTATCCCCACTTTATAGATAAGAAGATTAAGGATTTGAGCATCTAATATGCTGATTCTGATGATACAGTTGGCAAGATACAGAGCCTAGACTAAAACACCAGGCTAGTGTTCCTTTCTTATTCATCATAAGTTATTGAGCCATATTAGAATCAAATAGAGAGACATGCAGAAAATATGATTGACATGGAAGTTTCCAAAGCAAAACTGATTTTTCTTACAACTTTCTATAGATAGAGTTGGCAGAGTAGAATAAAAACCATTTGCGTTTTAAAATCTAGTAGACTTGGATTCAAAACTAGCTTCACCACTTGGCAAGTACATGACTTGAGAGGAATTACTTAATATCTAAAACTTCACCTCATAAAGTTGGGAAGACTAAATAAGATAAATCATATAAGAATGCCTCTATCTGGTATAGACTTAATAAGTAATATAACTGCTCACTCTATTATATTTAACATGCATTTATACTGCCTAAAAAGATAAATATTCAAATGTAGTTGTCCCCATATATGCATAACCCACAGATACAGACAATAGTGTAGGGAAGGCCTGAGGTAGGCAGGAGCTGGGAGGAAGGAACAAAGTGAGGAGGGAATGAGGAACATCTATAATACTGTCAACAACAAATTTTAAAATAATAGTTGTCCCATGACTTCCTACTGTCACAATTACTGTATTTCTTTTGTTTTGTCACTTATCAACAAAAACATAAACCACCTTCTAACAGAGGATTTTCAGGATTTATAAGAAAAGCAGTTTCCCCTGGTGCATGTTTGAGAAGAAGCAATTTTTTTTTTTTTTTTTTTTTTTTTGCCACCAAAAAAATAAAGGCCACTTTCCATCCTCGGGTGCACAAGGTTTCTATTATGAGAAAGCAGATTGAATGCAGGTCCAATAAAATGTGGCATGGTATCTAATCAGAAGTGAAATGGAACTGGGACTCGACATGATTTCTCACAGTAATTCTTATAAATACTCAAATGGAAAACTTTTTTGGTGTTGGCTTGAAAAGGTGAATTGACTATCCCATTAAGGATTGGTCCGTATTTTTCATAGGTCATTTGAACTGAAGGGATGTTAAATGGACTTGAAATACTGAGGTCTGTAGTTACTAAACAAAGTATGACCGACACCCATAAACATAATGGAATTAGGCAGTTAGGCAGCAGAGGCTTCGAATGGAGAAAAAGGCACTTTCCAAAAGATCATGGAGAATGGTGTTAACTGGGTCCAGAAAGAAATGGTGTTTGATTTAACCTGAGGAGTTCATGAGAAGGAAAGCTTGGCAGTGCTAAAGGGGTATGTGGGCCAAGACCAAAGTGCTTTATAGGGAGGGGACTCCAGGGGAAAGTCACTATTCTCTCCCAAATACCCATGGAAAAGCTGTCCTATGCAGAATTTTCTTTTTTACTTTTTCCTACTTCATTTCTGGCCAACTTGTAATATTCTGACAGATGAAGTTTTTAATATTGTCAGTTTCACACCTTTTGTCATACGTCTTATTCTTCATTTTTATTTCATTAAATTTACTTGGGTGATGTCGGTTAATCAAACTATATAGATTTTAAGTGTATAATTCTAAAATATGTAATCTATTCATTGCATTGTGTGCTCACCATACAAAGTCAAATCTTTTTCTGTCATCATATATTTAATCCGCTTTTCCTTACTTTCTCCTGTCCCCCCTTTCCTCTGGAAACCACAATATTGTCATCTGTGTCCATGTGTTTTTATTTGTCTTATTTACTCATTTGTTGCTTTCAGTTTTTGTGTCTCACATATGAGTGAAATCATATGGTTCTTGATTTTTTTTTCTGACACCTCAATTAGCATATTCTCAAGATTTATCCATATTGTTGCAAATGGCAATATTTCATATTTTTGTATAGCTGAGTAGTATTCCATTGTATAAATGTGCCACATCTTTATCCAATCATTCAGAGAAAAACATAGGTTGTCTTGCCTATTGTGAATTATACAAATGGCCAACGGATATATGAAAAGATGCTCAAATTTATTAGCTATAAGGAAAATGCAAATCAAAACCACAATGAAATACTACTTTACACCTATTAGAATGGCTATTATCAATAAGACAAGAAATATGTTGGAGAAGATGTTGAAAAGGGGAGCATACATATATTGCTGACAGGAATGTAAGTTAGTATAGTCACTATGAATAAAAGTAGTTATGAAGGTTTCTCAAAAAATTAAGAATAAAGCTACTATATTATCCAGTAATCTCTCTTCTGGGTATCTACCTGGAAATGTTGAAAACATTTACTTGCAAAGATAATAGCATGATTCTTGTATGTATCCCACTGGAATAGTCTTTCATTCATGGATGCTGACTTGAAGAAACTTGATGACACTGGGAAGTGAAATCTATCTGCAATCCACCAAAGCATTTATGTGTTTATACAACATTTATGAAGCTGCATAAATGCAGTGTTGCTCTGGCCAGCTGTTCTGTCAGAATGATGGTGATACATAACTCCTCCAAATGTCCTACAGTTTATAAAGGACTTTCCATACAAGCAAACAAGAGAGAGAATATTTTATTTGGGTTCTATGCCAAGGGTGTCATTCATCCCTCACCATTATGTCAAGATAATCATCATGTACATTTTTCAGTTGAGAAAACCAAGGCTCAGAGAGCTTCTGCAACTTGTTCAAACCACATGGCTAATAAATGGTAACTTTGGGCTAGAACCCAGGTCTTTGGAATCTAAACCTAGACCACTACAAGAAGATAATGTTGGAAAGGCTAAGATATATGCAAAATATGGAAGTCTAAGGATGGGTTTCTGGAAAGAATATAGACAGGAGTGAACAAAATAAAAAGGAGATGCACCCAGAATTGGGTTGAGAGGACAAAGAAGATTTGTGACAATATTTTATATTATTTCCACAAACCTATCCTTCCATTCATTTATACTCTTACACCTTATAATGAAGCTTCTATTATTAATTGGAATTCAGCAGATTTGGAAACAGAGGCACAAACAAATAAATAAGTTTGGCCAAGGCCAAAGCCAGACAGACAAAGGATTTGTACTCATGTCTCCTGAATCACTCTTAATCATAGTGCATTTAGCTCCAGGCATCCATCAACATAAAAATTTGTGGGAACAAGTATTTGAATATATCAGGTCATATAATTTTTGGCTTACTGCAAATCCCACTGTCAAAACAATTTCAAAATACTATACATTTCAGGTAGAGAATATGCAAAATGCCATGATGACCTAAATCATGAGGAAAACAGCAAAAACTAAGGAATGCTAATAGCTACTGAAATAACCAAGTCATGGGGTGCTAAAGATTACTGAACTCTTTCACAGATATTTTTAAAGGAGTGCCTCTGTACTGATGCTGACTCGTCATCATTTTCCTCAGCTAATATCATTGCTGCACAGAATATCATAAAGTTTAGGAACAAAGAATATAATTCTAGAATCCTCTACAGGGGCAAAAAAATAAGTACATTTCAAGGAGAAGTGGATGTTTTTTCCACTTGCTTTTGCTTTATCATGGCACATTAACTTGATGAAAAATTCCCTTGTGAATATAAGGAATTGTTTTGACCCTATGTACTTGTGTATTTATTTTGATGATTCTAAATTTAGCAAACCATTATTGTCACCATTGATTCTAGAGAATTATTCACCTGTTAGTGAGTCAATAGCTGCATGGGTTTATGGTATCATGAGGGATATTGACTGTCAAGTTTATTTACAGTAATTGATGAATTTTTAATTGTTTTTGTTCCTGTTTCTAAATGACTAGGCGGGGAGGATCACTTTTCTGGATGAAGAAAAGACTCATAAGTCAGAGGGAAAAGGTCTTTAGGGTCACTTGAGAAGAAATAGGACAGGCTGAAAGAACCCCTAGAATTATTCTAACACCAGCAAAAGCCTAAGCAGCATCCAGGAGCAAAATGGACTGTTGTCTCCCATGGGAAGCTTCCCCTGCTTTTCCTGCTTGAAGTGGTACCATCCTCCTCTATCTCTCCATCCTGACTTACCCTCCATCATCTTTCACAATGGGTAACTTCCTCTCTTACAATAGTGTTTGACATAGCATGCATTTGATTGAATATGTCAAGTTACAGAATTCATTCATGAAGCTGTTTCCACTGTTACACTGTGAGCTCCTTAAATATTAAGGATGGTGTGCATTTATGGACTCTGCATGCCCAGAGCCTTGCTTCATGTCTAGACCTTCACACAGATTGGTGGAAATCTGTTGAAAGGCAGTATGGATGCAGTTAGACTTTAGAGCCAGTCAGCATGTGTTCAAATCCTGCCTCTATTATATACTAACTCTATAAACCTTCACGAGTAACTAATTGTTCCATGCCTCAGTTTTCTCATGTGCAAAATTGGGTAGCAGAGGACTTATAAGATAGCTGAGAGGATTGATTATATTTTTATATTTAAAATTAGAGGCCTGGTGCACAGATTTTTGCACCAATAGGGTCCCTCGGCCTGGCCTGAGGGGATAAGGTTGAAAGCAGCTCTCCAACATCTCCCAAGGATTGCAAGGGGGTGGTTTGGCTTTGATAGAATTCTCAGGTGATGCACCCCGGAATCAGGCTCCCTCCTTTTTGGTTTCAGGGTGTGTCACCGGAGAATCACAGCTGCCAAGTCACCACAGCTCAGCAGCTCCTGTGTCTGACCCCTGGTGGCCAGTGTGCTGGTCAGACAGTCACTTAGGCTTTTATATATAGAGATGTTCAAAACAGTAACAAGCAATTCCCAGTCTCAGTGGCTCAACAAATAACAGGTTATTTCTTCAGTACAGATGGTCATTGCCAGGTGGTTGTTCTCCAGGTAACGACTCGACTCCAATATCTAGTTCCTTCTGTCTTGTAAAACCATCATCTTTAACACATGGTACCCAAGACTCCATGGAAGGGGAAGCAAAAATTATTGCATATAGAAAGTTTTCTTAAGGATGAGACCAGATAATGACATGCATCACTCTCCCCGGAACCAGTCTCATGACCTTTCCTTGATGCCAGGAAATTGACCAGCATAGTCTACATTATGTGTGCTGGCTAAAAACGAACTAGTTTGGTGAATGAATAATATTGCATCTGTCACTCAAAAGTCTTAAACAGCTGTGGCCCATATGGTTCAGTTGGTTGAGCATCAGCCTATGTACCAAGGGGGCACCAGTTCAATTCCCGGTCAGGGCACATGCCGAGTTGCAGGCTTGATCCCAGTAGGGGACATGCAGGAGACAGCTGATCCATGTTTCTCTCTCTCATCAATGTTTCTCTTGTTCACCCTCTCCCTTTCCCTCTCTCTAAAATCAACAAAACCATAGTTTTAAAAAAACAAATAGATGCTAGCAATTATTTATAAAATTAAAAGCATCTTAAAGTCATATAAGTAGATGCATATAATGGATAGTTTAGTTTCAGTTGGTTGCTAAAGGACACCTTTTTAAATTTAAATTCAATTGTTACCTTCTGCATTCTCTTGGCACCATTCTGCTACACTTGATGCTTCCAGCCCACCTGTGACCTTTAAAGCATGGGTCACAAAGGCCTCCAGAGGGAAGGCAGGTGACATAAATGAACAATTCAGCAGAGGTGGGTGGTGACTGCAGAGCTCTGGCGAGTACACTGCTTCATCAGGAACCACCATAGTACTCCGCAGGAACACCATTCTAAACTTGTCCAGGCCTTCCAAGTTCTCAAGAAAAGCCAGAAACAGTGATTTTAAAAGTTGGCAATTACTTGCAATATTTTTTAAAACACAAGGTGGGGAAAATATATGTTTTCCAATGAGAACAAAGCATTTACAGAGAAATGTTAAGATGATATGTTAATATTTTAAGGTATGTTGATTATTCCTAAGATGTGATGAAAAGATGCTCAATAAAATGGTATGAAAACAAGACCATGAAATAAATAAAAAAATTAAAAGATGGAAGCTTATTTTACATGTCTGAACCTTTACCATCCCAGCAAATGGACCTCATTCGGCCACCTCATCCTCTAATTATGTTCTCTCTACCTCTAGGATATGCCCCTATTTTACAATTCTGGTTAAGTGTATAAATTCTGGACACAGTCTACCTAAATTGAGGCCAAACTCTATCACTTCACTGGCTGTTAGCCCAGTTCCCCCTTTTGTAAACTGAGGATGCAAATGGTATTCATCTCAAGTGATTGCTGAGTGATTTTAATGAGTTAACATGTGTAAAATATTTAGAACATGCCTCACATGTAGGAAGTGTTTGATATATTTTGCCATTACTTCTTTTGTTATTATTATTACCTCTGCTTTGCAGGCCATATTTGACCAGTGGGACTACAGTTTCCAATTTCTGCTGTAAACCATGGCAACTGGGATTCAAATCACAAATCACTTATTATCCAATAAAAGCAAGCATTCAAGAATTGCCCATGCTACCTGGGAAATCTCTGACACCTCTTTCTTTGCTATGCCGCACCTTCATTCTTGCTCCCTATTCCACTCCTTCTTCTGGCTCTTAGTTTCAGTTTATAGCTCAAATTTTTAGTTCCATTCTTGCTCTTTGCATTGACGATGTTATGTTTCTTGGTTTGGACTCAATTTCTCCTAGTAAGGCTTACCACTCATTCTAGCCACTCACCTCCTCTGACCACAACTACTGATTACTGTCCTGGCCAAGTCAAAACTCCCAGAAGAAATAAGGCATTAGCCACACAACTAATGAGGCAAGGAACCAGGAGTTGAACCAGGTCCTCTGATGGTGATCAGAGTTTTCAAACTTTTAGCCATAGTGTCATCAGTCTTTGTTTTTGCTGAAGCAGAAATTTGAGTCTCTGATGACTTTGGAGTTAGCTTATGAGAACAAACAACTTAGTTGGGAAATCAGTTTAACCCCAGGAGTCAGATGTCAATGGGCCTTTGCTATTCTGAACTCATTACTGAGGTGTGCAGAATTCCCATGAGGTGACAAAAGCTTTGTTTCTTTATGACAAATGGCCATACAGTGAAAGATCAAATTTAAAGAGAAGTTATTATAAAAATGCATGCAGTTAGCTATCAGCAACAGAGCTGCGTAGGAAGTAGGTAAATCTCAACAGATTTAAGGGGATATTCATAAAGATCTGAATGCTTCTGTCAACAAAACTAAGGGTATAAACAAACAGTCAAAAAATGGTCCACTAGCTAAATCGGATGATTTGGGAAAGAAATATGCTGTCAGAAAGTATTTGAGTGCTGTTAAATATTTATACCTCAGCTATCCACACTACTTTGTAGAATTTTGGCCCACTGGCCTATTATATATAATAAATAAATGAGTGTGAAGAATTCAATTTCTATACAACATTCTATATTCCCCCTACAAATTTCCATTAAATTTACTACCCTATTGCTTAAATAACACATACTGGCCATTGGAAATATTTTAACAAACTGCCTCTTTTCCATTAAGCTATAAACTCATTCTTAAAAGTCATGACCCTGCAAGATCAGGATCAATGAAACATCTTGTTGGATCCAATTTAGTCTCACTTCATAGAGTTTACCCAGCATATGCCAAACACAGCGCTAACAACTTTCACAAGCATTTTATTTAATCTTTATAACTATCCAATGCATTTTCATCCCCATTTTACAGTTTGGGAAACTGGTTTCAAATGTGTTAGTCACTTGCCCAATATCACATCACTGGGATATGGTGAATTGGTGGTTCTGACTTAAATTCAGTGTTCTTCCCTCTTTCTTTGCTGCCTCCCATTGTTGTGATTCAGCACTTGGAAATAATTTTCAAAAAATTAGTAGCCTAGAAAAGTATCCATCCATTAAAAATGATTCCATTGTCCTTCTCTGTACCTTGTCATGCCTGTGATGGAGGAGAGCATCAGTTGTTTGAAACATTCAATAACAATTCCTCAGATGGTATTTCTAATTTTAGCCTCCTGTGGACCCTGTTTCTTCAGGCAAGGAATAATTTGCATGGCAAGTTTACTTCTGAGAAAAACATTAGAGTTGAAACCAAGGACACTTAGAACAATTTCATAGGAAAGTTTAGCTTTAGAACTGCATTAAAACTTGCTAAAACATCATTATTGATGGTTCACTATTGATTATATAATCTTATAGTTTTCAAGCGTCTATTAAATTTTATTTCAGCACAATAACTGTTTACATTTCCACAATAATAATGGCAAGACAGTGATTATAAAGCTCATTTGAAACTGGATTTTATTCCTGATAATAATCTTTGCCATTCCTTGTCCACACCCCTCCCTACCATCATCCAGGCTTTGTAAATGTATTAAAAATTGGGGAACCTGGGACACAGGTTTTGATCTCATATTATCACATTCTTTCATCTACCACCCTTTTTGGTTCAGACAACTACTAACCCTCAGTCCACTTCCCCTAGATTTTTAAAAGACTTTCTCTCCTGTTTAATTGTCATTCTAACCAAAACTATTTTATTACTATTCTTGGTGAATTCTGTAGATCAAAGTATCATCAGATAGTAAATATTTTAGGCTTTATCGGCCAAGAGATAAAAACAAAATACTATGGAAGTATTTATATATCAAAGAAGAAAAGTTCTGCCCTTCCTACCCATCCCATTTGCTTGGGGTTCCATTGTGATCAGTTTCACCCTCCTCCCCAGTGGCCCAGATCCCAGAATGCACTTTCCTCCTGGAGAGTCCAGCCTTTTCAACTCAGGCAACTGGAAGAAAGTAAGGGAACTCACCAAATCACTGACTCCTGGATGAGGTTATACAGCTTGGTAAATGCATTGCCAACAGTAGAATCTTTGGTGGGTAGGTGATGACGAGCATGAGTCTTGAACACTGAAGTGTGGTCACCAACCATGGAGGCTGGCACTGGGAGTGAAGGTGGACACAGTGAAAGAATGCATCCATTGGTCTCTGTGGTTGACAGGGCTGGGACCATGCAAAACTAGGCATTGGGCCAGAATAGGCCAGATTAGGCTATGCTTTTTCACCCCCTGATATTGATTATCATCCCAATACCGTGGCCTCTCAATCTGTTGACTTTTTCTTCTGAAGATTTTGTCCTCACCTTACATTTGACATCCATTCCCAAGGTTATGGCTTCTCATTGCTGAAAACAGCAACCACTCCCCATAAATTCAATTCTCTGTGCTCTCTCTCTCTCTCTCTCTCTCTCTCTCTCTCTCTCTCTCTCTCTCTCTCTCTTATGCCACCCATCTTTCCAGTACATTCTCCAATACCAACAATTCTTCAACGCACAAACTCTGACAATGCACTAATCCTTACCTCTTTTTTGCTGTATCTCAATATCTTCAGGTTGAAATCCATAGGAATCACAGCTATCACTCCTGCTATGTAGCTCAAACTCTCTTGAAATTTTCTGACTTCATCACACCTGACACAAACCCAACCTTACCTAAACACTATTTTATGCCTAATTCTTATTGCATGCACACAGCTGAACAGAGCTTAAAAAACAAACAAACAAACAAACAAACAAACACAACACACACCACTGTGTACTGGCTGGTTTCACTTTAAATTCATAACCTCTCCTCTTAAGTGCTGCCTGGTACCCTCACATTCACTAACTCTTCTAGATTACTATTACAGGTCTTCTCCTTTTTCTCCAATCTCTAATACCTTCTTATTCTCAGTGGATGTACATGCTTCCTATTTCAATGAAAAAATAAATCAGAAGATATATTTCCCACAACCTCATACTACTACATCTATCCACTCACATCAGTCCCCAAATAGTTTCCCTGCTCTCCTGAGCATGCTCTGTCTATATTCCCCCTAAGGCAACATTTGCATCAAATCCCATCCATCTTGCCTACTCAAGGATATCACTTTAGAAACCCATACTTCTCTCTGCTGCATCATTAAGTTTTTCACTTTACTATGTCATTCTTTTTTTTAACATATTTTATTTATTTTTTTTATAGAGAGGAATGGAGAGGGATAGAGAACTAGAAACATCAATGAGAGAGAAACATAGACCAGCTGCCTCCTGCACACCCCCCATCTGGGATGTGCCACAACCAATGTACATGCCCTTGACTGGAATCGAACCTTGGGACTCTTTAGTCCACAGACAGACGCTCTATCCCACTGAGCCAAGCCGGTTTTGGCTACTGTGTCACTCTTGCAAATGTTCAAAAAGGTATCTTAACTTCACATATCCTAAAGAGACTTCCCCATTCTCTGTACCTAGCTGGTTCATATTGATGCTCATTGATACTTTCTGACTCCAACTCCCTCTCTTTCTTTTCTGCCTTTAGCCAATCCAAATAGGGACTTGCCTCTGCACTCCACCAAATCTATTATAGTCAAAGTCCTTGGCTTCCAGATTTTTGAAGCCAGTTAACCCAGTGAATATTACTCATCTTAGTTTCTCATCCTAATTGACCTTTTAAAAGCATTTGGTACAGTTGATCATTTTGTACTTCCTAAATTTTTTCTTCACTTACTTTACAGAAGATGATGCCCTCCCCATTTCCTCCCATCTCACTATCATGTCTTTCTTAGTTTTTCTCCCCAATCTCTAATCCTTTAAGTTCCCATTAGTCCTTAGACCTTTCTTCCGTATATACTCACTCTTTAGGGATTTCATCCAGATTAATGACTTTAAATACTATCTTTACATCAACATCCAAATTTACATCTCTAGTCTAGACCTGTTTCTTGACTTCAGACTCATATAACCAATTATGTTTTCACTGTTTCCTCATGGGTTTCTAAAAGGTGCCTCAACTTTAACATAGCCAGGGGACTTTCACCTCTGATAGTAAAATTATCTGAATACCTGGGTCAATTCTCTTGATTAAAAATAATTAAAACTCTTGAGCTGAATTTCTTCATACAAACAATATTGGCAATAAAGTAAGTCCAAGGACTGAGAGGATGCAAGAATTCTGAAAAATTAGCAGAACACTAAAGCTTATATTCAGGCTCAAGTACTTTTCCCAATAGAATAATAATGTTTAATATTCATGTTTTATACAATGTATGGAAAAGTTGAAGAAACCCAAGGTCTACAAAAGATGGAAAATCTAGTAGACAACTGTCTCCCCATAAAACTGGAATGCCAAAAGGCTACATAATCAGTTTATAGGCAATATGTAAATCTTATGAGTGATATATCAGTTTATGATAACATATCACCGTATATGTCAGTAAATAAGTAATATTTGGTAGTATAAGTACTTAAACTTTGTTGTTGCTTGTCTTTGGTTCTTTCAATTTCCATATGAACCTTAGGATATTCTTGTCAATTCCAACCAGAAAAAAAATCACTGCTGGTTTATAATTGGGATTCTCTCAAATCTATAGATCATCTTAACAATATTGCTAACCATAAATATGGTATATCTCTCTATTTAAAACATGTTTAATTTATCTCAGCTATGTGGTACTTCTCACGTTTTCAATGTAAAAGTTTTATCACTCTTAAATATATTCTTATGTATTTGATACTTTAAAATCTAATTTTAATGTTATTTTTATAATTATTTCAGGTCTTATTGAAGAATAACAGAGAAGTGAAAAGAGTCCAGGCTTTGGCATTCCAAGATGAGGATTTTTTTTTGGCCAAATTCCCTTAAATTTTTATAGCCACATGAACTTGAAAGGTATATATGATCTAAATGATTTTGACTTGTTTACTGTCAAAATAATGTTTGTTAAAAGCACAGTATTTTCAATATTTTCATAAACTAATTTTTTCTTTATTGATTAAGGTATTACATATGTGTCTTTTTCCCCCATTTGCCCCCCCCCCCATCATTCCCACACCTCCCTGGTGTCTGTGTCCATTGGTTATGCTTATATGCATGCATACAAGTCCTTTGGTTGATCTTTCCCTCCTTACCCCCCATCCTCTCCTACCTTCCCTCTGGGTTTTAACCATCTAATCAATGCTTCTCTGTCTCTGGATCTGTTTTTGTTCATCAATTTATGTTGTTCACTACAATCCACAAATGACTGAGATTATGTGATATAATGAGGATATTAATAGGCTCTTCTCAGCAATGCTGTGAGGGTCCAATAGGATGGCATATATAAACCACAAGTCTCAGGGTCTAGTGTGCCATGTACATTCAGTAAATACTAGTTCTCCAGACTGATGGTTGCCAGAGGAGAGGGGTGTCAGGAGACTAGGTGAAAAAGGCAAAGGGACTGAGAAATACAGATTGGTAGTTACAAAATAGTCATGGAGATGTAAAGTGCAGCATAGGAAATATGGTCAGTAGCATTGCAATAACTCTGTATGTGCCAGTTGGGAAGTGAAAATATCAGGGGAAACCCTGTGTAAAGTATATGATTATCTAATCACTATGCTATACACCTAACATTAATACAAAATAATGTTGAATGTATATTGTAATTGAAAAAAATTAAATATTAAAAAATAAAAATAAAAAATATATACTAGTTTTCCTTTCAGGTGTATTGTTTTGTTGATGGCTTCTTTTGCTGTACAAAGCTTTTTATTTTGATATAGTCCCATTTGTTTATCTTCTCTTTAGTTTTCATTACCCTAGGAGTTGTATCAGTGAAGAGATTGCTTCAGCATACATCTGAGATTTTGCTGCCTCTGGATTCTTCCAGTATTTTTAGTTTCCTGTCTTATGCTTAAGTCCTTTATCCATTTTGAGTTTATTTTTGTGTATGGTGTAAGTTGGTGATCTAGTTTCATTTTTTTGCATGTATCTGTCCAATTTTCCCAATATCATTTATTGGAGTCTTGACTCCATTATATATTCTTGCCTCCTTTGTCAAATATTAATTGAGCATAGTGGTTTGGGTCAATTTCTGGGTTCTCTAGTCTATTTCATTTATCTATATGTCTGTTCTTATGCCAGTACCAGGCAGTTTTGAGAACAGTGGCTTTGTAATACAGCTTGATATTTAGTATTGAAATCCCACCTACTTTGTTCTTTTTTCCCAGAATGGCTGCAGCTATTTGGGGTCTTTTTTTTTTTATTCCAGATGAATTTTTGAAGAGTTCATGCTAGGTCTGTGAAATATGCTTCTAGTATTTTAATAGAGATTGCATTGAATCTATAGATTGTTTTCAGTATATGGGCATTTTAATGATGTTGATTCTGCCAATCCATGAACATGGTATGTTCTTCCATTTGTTTATGTCTTCCTCTATCTCTTTTTTCAGTGTCCTGTAGTTTCCCGAGTACAGGTCTTTTACCTCCTTAGTTAACTTTATTCTTAGGTATCTTAATTTTTATTTTTTTTTGGTACAATGGTAAATGGGATTGTTTTTTTTTTTTAGTCTCTCTTTCTGTAAATTCACTATTATAGATAGTATATAGAAATGCCATAGATTTTTTGGTGTAAATTTTGCCAAATTCATTTATTAAGTCTAATAATTTTTGATGGTGTCTTTAATGTTTTTTATGTATAGTATCATGTCATCTGTGAATTAGGACAGTTTTACTTCTTTTTTTCCAATTTGGATGCATTTTTTTTTTCTTCTTCTTGTTTGATTGCTATGGCTAGCACTTCCAGTGCTATGTTGAACAGGAGTAGTGAGAGTAGGCATCCATGTCTTACTCCTGTTCTCAGGGGACATGGTTTTAGTTTTTGCCCATTGAGTATGATATTGGCTGTATTGTTTTGAATATATCACACCTAATCTTTTCTCAAGAATACTTAGAATGTAAGTCACTGTAAATTAATTTGGGGTCTTATTAGCTTACCTCATTTTCCTATTTTTAAATTGTAATCACACCTCAAAATATTATTTTATTTCAGGAGAATTTAAAATTTGAATAATTTACTATCACTTCACATAAAAGGGGTAATGACTGACACTCTAAAGCACATCATTCAACTTCTATTAAATCCTGATACTTTACTGCATCCCTAAATATTTCTTTCCCATTTCTTATAGTAGCTCTTCCAAATCTTCTCCATTATTTTCAGGGTCTCAAGGACATTTCAGTATCATAATTCTCAGAAGATATTAAAAATATATAATTCCCTGAAGACCACTTCCTTCACTTATTATATTTCTGGATCTTCACTTATTGCTTATTTTCCTTCTCATTTCAAAGATATGTCCCCCCCCCTTCTTTCTGAGGAAATATCTTCAATTGTATTATCTACCTTATATTCCTTTATCTCTCTCTCTCACACACACACACACACAAATTTACAGAATCATTTATTTCCTCCATGTTTTACATATTTTATTTCTTTATCTAAACAGGCCCTTTTTCCTGGTTTGCAAACAGGCTTGAGTTTGGTCCTTGATTCCTTTCTGATTCTACATTAGTTCTTTGGGTCTCATATCCTACGAATTCTCCTTTTCTGGTGACTCTCACATTCTCAGCTCTAGCCCTGATTTCATGCAGGAGATCAAGATCAGTATCTTCTACTACTTATTGCTTAGCGTTTTTTTTTCACTGGGCTATTCCACCCAATATTCAAATTTAGTGACGTCAAAAGGGGATGTTATACTCTTCCCCTACTCACTCTCATTTAGACTTAATCCTGAGGGACACTGAGCTAGTGGGAAAAGGGAGGACTTGGAACTGGTAGGCCTGGAGCTAAACGAACAAACTCAAATCTCAGACCTATCTAAATGTAAAAGGTAAAATAAGCATTGGAATAACATATGTAAGAGAAACTAATATAGTGAAGCAGGGATCAGTAGGTTAGAGCACCAGTGTGCCACAAGAATTTTTAATACCTGGCACTGACCTCTTTTCCCTTAGGTTGTCAAAAAAAAAAAAAAAAAAAAAAAAAAAAAAAAAAAAAAGACAACAGACAACACAATAGTCATCCTATTTTTTATTTTATTTTATTTTTTGTCATTTGGCAAAAAATATATTTCAGTGTGCCACAGAATTTTAATGATTAGTTTATATGTGCCATGAGATGAAAATTGCTAGCTGAAAGCCATATGGAAATTAGGCAGGTGGGACTGTACTGAGTCATCCTCCTGGTTAGGACAATAGTTTCATTTAGTGGTTGAGGACACCAGAGCAGGGCTTCCAAGAATATGGACCTGGCAAAAGCTTATAGGTTTCTATTTCAGTAAAAGGATTGGAATCCAAGGTAGTTTTCCTTGCCCTCAATGATAGAATTGCATACAAGATGAAAAGGAAGGTTGATCAGCTATCCTATTTCTGGGGATATATCTGAAGGAAATGAAAACACTATCTCAAAGAAATATCTGCACTCTTATTTTCACTGCCACATTATTCACAACAGCCAAGATATGGAAACAACCTAAGTGTCTGATAATAGATAACGCCTATGGGATAATTCAGCCAGAAAATAGGAGGAAATTCTGCCATTTGCAACAACATGGATGAATCTGAAGGTATTATGCTAATGAAATTAAAAGAATGAAAAATATTACATGACCTCACTCATATGTGGAATCTAAAAGAGTCTGACTCATAGAAACAGAAAGTAACTTGGTAGTTACCAGGGACTAGGGATTGGGAAAACAAGGAGATGCTGGTCAAAGAGTACAAACTTTCAATTATAAGATAAGTAAGTCCCAGGGATCAATGTCCAGCAAGTTACTGTAGTTAACAATAGTGTATTATATACTTAAAAATTTATAAGAGAATAGATCTTAAATGTTCTTGCCACTTAAAAAAAGGGGGGGGGAGGGGTAACTGTGAGGTGATGGCTGATAACTAATCTTACCGTAGTAATTAATTCATAATGCATACAAATTATACAAGCAGTTCTTGGGTTACGTCAGAGAGCTGTTCCTATGGTGTGACATAACTGATTTTTGCCATAAGTCGGAACCCACCTACATAAGCACCTACGTCACTCACATGGAGCATATACACAGCAGTAATGAAGTGAAACAGTAAAAAAAAAAAAAAAAAAAAAAAAAAAAATTAAAAGAAAGATAACAATTCTGACCTTTATTTGTGGTAAATAAATAATAAAAAACATAAAGCACATGTGTACATACGTCAAAATGACGGAACTTTTTTTTAATAAATACTGTAAATGGCAGATGTTGACGTAACTATGAAGCGATGTATGTTGAATCTAATATAACCTGAGGACTGCCTGTATACATACTAGAGGCCCCGTGCATGAAATTCGTGCATGGTGGGCAATCAGGGCTGATCAGGGTCAGGCTGATCGGGGCCAAAGGCCTGGTAGGGTCGGGAGAGGAGATGACTGTTGCTGGGCTTGAGTGGAAGGAACAGATGCCAGATGCTGACACTGCACTTAGTGCCCCACCACCCCGTGGCTCCCTGTCTCTCCCCCCTCCTCCTTTCCTCAATGCCTTGCCACCACCGGGGGGCCTGCTGGATAGGGGAGGGATGGGTGGAGGTGCTGGGGGAAGTTTTGACCTCTAGTTTGGAACATGCAGGAGGTAATCCCATTTTGAATCCTCAGGAAATGTTCAGCCTTATGCATCCTTCTTCTCTAAAATAGGACCAAGGAATCTTGCCACCCGAGGCTCTTATAACTGAAATACACTAATCAGCTTTGTCTCTGGGAGATTTGTGAAAGGTGAATAAGAAGCCCTCCACCCCACAGAACCATTTCACCTTCAAGGCATCCAATCCTTAGCAGCTACACTGGTTGGATAATCAGGGTCCTGAATCGAGTTTAGCAAGAATGCTGGCAGCTATAGCAATTTTAGTCAAGTCAGGTTCCAAAGTCAAGTCAATGCTCTAAAATTTCATGAGCCATGTAATAACCTTTTCTGCTTAATAAACCAGACTTGGTTTCTACCACTTGCCACTAAAACCACTTCTCCAAATATATTAAATGCTTCCCCAGGGGAATGATATCAAAATTGAGATATGAAAGGAGTAGGGATGAGGTATAATGTCTACGAAACTTACTAAGGAGTAAATTATGAGCATCCTCATTACAAAAAAAAATTTTAATTTCCCCCCATTTATTTGTATTGTGTTTATATGAGATAATGGATGTTAACTAAAATTATTGTGATAATCATCTCACAACATGGATAAGTCAAACCTTTATGCTGCACAACTGAAACTCATACAGTGATGCATGTCAATTATCTATATAAATAAAAGGCTAAGAGACTGGCTGACTGGCTGAATGGCTGACAGGCCAGCAGGTATGATGTGCACTGACCACCAGGGGCAGACACTCAACGTAGGAGCTGCCTAGCAACAGCAACTTTGCAGAGTGCCCTCTCACACTTCGGGACCCCTTGGGGAATGTCCTACTGCCAGTTTCGACCCGATTCCTGTAGGCCAGGCCAAGGGACTCACCCTTCGAGCCCTGGTGCTACCCCAGGTGTGACCAGCCAAGGAGGGATTGCAAGAGGTTGGCTCCAGGGTGCTTAAGGCTCATGTCACCCTGGCCTACCCCGCTGGCCACCTTCTAAATAATTTCCTTTCAATGTGCATGAATCCATGCACCAGGTCTCTAATATCTCAATAAAACTGGGCAGGGGAGAGGATTAGCTACGGAAATAGGCAAACAAAAGTGTTGGAGCAGAAGGAATAATCAGATGGTTCCTTGAAGAATCAAAGATAATATTGTGTGTTTAAAGGGACAAAAAAATGTTAGGTGGCATGGGAGATAATGAATGGTGAAAAATGAGACTGTACAGGTAAGCAGGAACCTGGACATGGAGGATCTCATAGACCGGGTTTAGAAGCCCTTAACAAGATTGACTTAGCAAATGAGCAGGACTGGTATTGTGGTTAAAAATCTCATTGCCAAGAACTAAGAGGTTGGGAGAGGCTCAAGCTAACTTCACTATTTTCCTAGTCCTGCTTACTGCCTCCAAAAATAATGTTTTTCCCAAAACTCTTTAGCCAAGACTGAGTATCATTATCTTCACCTCCAAAGTAGACATTGCAGAAGAGAAAACTCAGGGTAAGGTGTCTATCATGAAAAACCTTCCAACATGGACCAGAGAACTACCTATAAGCATTTCATCTAACAGAAGGATACACTTTCAAACCAAAAGTGTAAAAAAAAATCTTAATCATGTCATTTATATCATTTATACAGTATTTCTGTCTCAGTGCTTTTGCCCAGAGAACGCAGTTGGTATTTCATTTACTGCACTTAAAGACAGACATGTGTTCTAGGCACAGTGAGCCAGAACACCATCCACAAGTGTCTAGTTGTGAGGAAGCCATAAGAGTGTCACAAATCCAGCCACACTACTTCATGGACCAATTACCAGTGAGTATTTAAAACCCTGATATCAGGGTGTTTTTAGGATATTAATGAACATTATTACAAAAATACTTATGAGAACAAATACTAGAGAGAAAAATTCATTGAAACAAAGTTTAAATGCTGAGAGAATGTTTAATGTGTACCCAAGCCTCCAAGATGGAGTTAGAGTATACATCATGTTCCAAACTATTTATTTAATTCCCATATAGCCTGTGTCTGGAGACATGAGCTACAAAAACCATCCTAGGTCATTTTTCCTCTTTAATATGACCTAATAGTCATGTAAAGCTGAGTCTCAAGTTGGTATTTACCTGAAAGAATAAAAAACTAACCAAAAGAAACATCACCTAGCTCATCTTTTTGTCCTAGGTTTCCTATCCCACTCTGATATTGCTTTTTTTTTCTATGAGAAAGACCTAATTCCATATATACAATATCTTTCTTTTTTACCAGGTGTTTACTTTGTTTTTATTACTAAACTAGAGGCCCAGCATATGAAATCGTGCACATGTAGGGTCCCTAGGCCTAGCCTGCTCACTGCCCTTCAAGTCCAGTCCTCAGTCCCACTCTGCTGCCACCCAGCCAGCTGCTGTGGTTTCCCATTGGCCATCCAGTGATGGGGGCCTGTGGGCTGGAGGCAGGGACCAGGAGGTAGTCAATGCATCTCACAGCAACTGGTCAACTGGTCTTCTGTCTTGGGGAGAAAGTTCTTTCATGAAGTTCTCCTTAAAAATCTACACTTCCCAGGATCCACTCAGAGTTTCACATTCTAACTGGGTCTGAGACATTTCCATTTGGGTCAGAGAGTCATGGGGATCAATCCCAAATATACCATTTCCTATTGAGGTCCTGAAACAATTTACTTCTTCACTGGAATAAACTCCAATCATCCCAGGTACAGAATAGGGCAAGAACAGCCCCAACAACATGGAACAGTTGAGAAATATGCATACAATAAGCTCTCAACAGAAACTGTGACTCACAATAAAACAGTCAATAAAAAGTGTCCTAAATCATAGTCGGCCTGCGGACTGAGAGGTCCCGGGTTCGATTCCAGGCAAGGGCATGTACTTTGGTTGCGGGCACATTTCCAGTGGGAGGTGTGCAAGAGACAGCTGATCGATGTCTCTCTCTCATCGATGTTTCTAACTTTCTAACTTTCTATCCCTCTCCCTTCCTCTCTGTAAAACATCAATAAAATATATATTTTTTAAAAAAGTGTCCTAAATCAGTATTGTTTTGTTGATTTTTAAAAAAACCCTGGTGGTATCCTGTCCCTAAAAACTCCAAATTCTGAGCAAACAGAGTCTGGGTATTTTAAAGAGCATTGATCAAAAATGTCAATGGGTAAGACATATAAAATCTCCAATCCTCCAAGACACAAACCAATAATTATTATAGAACTTCCAAAATTATTGAGGTTGGTTTTTTAAGATTATTTTGGACTGGGAATTATTTTCTCCAGCTGCTTTTGTCATTTTAGAATTCCCGTCTACAGCAGGAATTAGAATTTGGGGCCCCAAGGCAAAAAACTTCAGAAGGGCTTCTATGCCATTACTAATTGTAAAATATTTAAGGAATCCTAAACAGGGTGGGGCAAAAGTAGGTTTACAGTTGTTCATATGGAAAATAATATAATGATTAATAATTAATAATACAAGCATCAACTGTGTTTTGAATACTCACAACTGTAAGCCTACTTTTGCCTCACCCTATATTTCTTGGGCATCCTCAGATCTCAATGTAAACCTCTGAGTCCCTCTCTCTGAGCCACTCCTCCTTTGCCCATCAAGCTTGGTTAGAACCCCCTGCAACATACATACCTGGTACCTGTACCTTTACCTCTTAATATTTTACACATTTGTCACCATTCCATGATTATTTGTAATTGCTTGTTTAATGCTTATTTTCTCTCTTCTAGCACACTATGTCTACTAAGTTCCCCCACTGTACCCCCTACAGGGAACCTATAATGTAAAAAGCCCATAGTAAATATTTGATGAGGAACACACCCAATGACCAACTTCCTAAGAATTCTGAACAACAGAATGAGAAAACCATTTACTTTTTTTTATAAGTATACAATTGGCACACTTCAGAAATGTATGTATTCAATAAGAAAAAGTAAGATTTGACTCCTCCAACATGGTTTTAATGATGGATATCAGAATTTTCCACTAAATTTCTTAATCCAGAGTCATAGCCAAATTAAAGAACACCTAATACAGAAATGTTTACTTAAGAAATAATGAGGTTTTGAAATATTTGCACACATAGAGAAGTAATATATTTGTTTGGCATCTACATAGTATTTGGCAAAATTCATCCAACTCAGTTGTATCCTGGTGAAAACAATGACCTGTTTTCTTCTTACTTTGCTTGGTATATTCCTTCCAATATGGATATAAATGTAAATGCACTTCTGGGCTTTTGCTTTTTTTTCTCTCATTTTAAATTACCTCTCCACTTCCCCACAAATTGTATATTTGGAGTTCCATTTGTGGCCAAAATGCAATTGTTTAATTGTGCAATATGTAATTTGTAATATAATTATGCTGGCCAAATTATTTCCTGGGCTGCTCAATTACTATGATTACATTTGTTAAGTTTATAAGCCACATGCTGTTATTCTCCTTTTCTTCTGGCTGGTAAATGGTTTTATTTCACTTTTAGTTCTTGGGCTTTGAGTGGGTGTCATAAGGGGGAGTGAAAATTGATATCTTGTTTCCTACCATTACAGCCCCACTTGTGTTAATGAAGATGGGAGCTGAAGCTGAAAAACCACAAACAACTTTTTACTGCTATGTGTCCACTCAACACTTAGATTGATGACAGCACATTTCAAATTCATCTTCCAGAACATTCCATCTTCTATGTGGGAAATGACTAACATTTATTGGGTGCTCTCTCTATGCCAGCTATTAGTCTAAGCACTTTACATCCATTTATATGTTCATCTTTGGAACAAAACTGTGAGGATGATAAAATGATTATCACTATCTTCACCTAGGTTCTCAAAAAAGCAGAGCCTGTGAGAAGGGTTTTGTGTTCAGGTAGTTTATATATTTTTTGCAAACAAGGAAAAGGAGTGGGAACTAGAGAGAAAGAAATCTGGGAAGCCTCCTAGAGAGTGTTATCTGGTTGATTAACTCTGTGAGCAACGGGGGTTCTAACCAGTGAGGGCGGCTGTGAGGAGCTATATAGGAAGCACCCCAGAATTATCTGAGACTCTAGGGGAATATTTCCTTCTTGACAGAATCAAGAGTTGGCCTGTAGGGTATTGACTCCTCTATAACACTTCCAGAGCAGCAAAGCCTATAAATAATGAGTCTAGCAGGTGATTCTTGTGACTGCAGCAGAGGAGCCTTGGGACACAATGCATAGGAGACATGCACGGGGCACTGAAGCCGTCATCAGTCACACCTGAAGTAAAATGGTAGGCAACATGAAATTAGGGCACAAGAGTTGTCTAAAGACCTTTTATTATTATTCCTATATTTCATCAACATTTTTGCAGTTTTATTGGGATATTTATAAACAAAATTAATATACACAAAACTGCTCATATTAAACGTATACAATTGGATGAGTTTGGACATATGCATACATCCATGATACCATCACCACAATGAAGACACTGAATATAGCCATCACTTCCCAAAATTCCCTCCTGTCCCTCTGCCCTTTGTATTTTTGTGGTAAGAACATTTAACATGAGAGCTACCCTCCTAACAATGTTAAGAGCACAACTTTACCATATAGTTGTTAACTATAGGCACGATGTAGCACAGCGGATCACCAGAATTTATTCATCAACTTATTGTATATCTGTAACTTTACACCCATTGAACAACAACAACACTTCCTCCTCACCCCATCTCCTGGCAATGACCATTCTATTTTCTGTGTCTATAATGTTGACTATTTTAGATACTTCATATAAGTGGAATCATGTAGTGTTTGTTTGTCCTTCTGTGACAGACTTATTTCACTAAGGTCTTTAAAATATACCCATGTTGTTATAAATGAACCATTCTTGCATCCTAGGGGTAAACCCCACTTGATCATGGTTATGATGCTTTTATTTTTTATTTTTAATGGAAAATCTTTTTTAACATATTTTATTGATTTTTTTACAGAGAGGAAGAGAGAGGGATAAAGAGCTAGAAACATTGATGAGAGAGAATCATCGGTCAGCTGCCTCTTGCACATCTCCTACTGGGGATGTGCCTGCAACCAAGATACATGACATGCCCTTGACTGGAATCGAACCCGGGACCTTTCAGTCCACAGGCCGACACTCTATCCACTGAGCCAAACCAGTTTCGGTGGTTATGATGCTTTTAATGTGCTGTTGACTTTGATTTGCATATAACTTTTTGGGGATTTTTGCATCCATGTTCACCAGAATAATTGGTATGTAATTTTCTTTTCTTTATTGTATTTGTCTGGTTTTGTTCTCACACTCTTTAAAAAAAAAAAAAAAAAAAAAAAGATTTTTCTTAAATGAGCCTAAGAGTGATTGCCCAAGAACATAGGGCTAGTATCTGGCAGAGCTCATGTTCTTAAATTCAGGATTTCAACCTGTATTAGTTTCCTTAGCTGCTATTACAATCACCACAAACTGGGTGGCTTAAAACAACAGAAAAAAAAAATTCTCTCACAGTTCTAAAGGATAGAAATCTGAAATCAAGGTGCTGGCAGGCCCATGCTCCCTCTAAAGGCTTTAAGGAAGAATTCTCCTGTAGCTTCTGGTGGCTGCTGGCAATCCTTGGAATTTCTTGGCTTGTGGAAGCATCACTCCAATCTCTGTCTGTATCCAAATTCCCCTATTCTTATAAAGACACCAAGCATATTGGATTTAGAGAGTACCATAATCCAGTATGATTTCATCTTAAATTGATGGCATCTGCAAAGATCCTATTTCCAAAAGCCTTTTTATAGATTCTGGAAGACGTATCTTTTTGGGGTATACTATTCAACCCAATATACAGTCCCAGTTCCTCTCCTTTGAAACATCATTTTAAATGTCTTTTTATATATTTTGGAAATTAAACCTCTGTCAGAGCTACTGTTTGCAAATATCATCTCCCACCTGGTTGGCTGACTGCTTATTTTGTTGTCCATTTATTTTGCTGTGCAGAACCTCTTCAGTTTGACATAGTCCCATTCATTTATTTTGCCTTTACCTCCCTTGGTTTTGGGGTCAAGTCCATGAGATGTTCTCTTCTAACCAGGTCCATAACTTTGGTACCTACATTTTTTCTATGTGTCTTATAGTTTCAGGTGTTATGTTTCAGTCTTTGATCCATTTTGAATTACTTTTTGTACATGGGGACAAATTGTAACCCAGTTTCATTTGTTTGCATGTAGCTTTCCAGTTTTCCCAGCACCATTTATTGAAGAGACTATCTTTACTCCAACGTGCATTTCTGGTTCCTTTATAAAAATGAATCTGGCCATATATGCATGGTTTTATAGCTGGGCTCTCTATTCTGTTCTATTTATCCGTGTACCTATTTCTCTGCCAATAACAGTGCTTTTTTGATTATTGTAGCTCTGTAGTATATTTTGAAGTCAGATAGTGTGATACTTCCAGCATTGTTCCTTTTTTTCAGTATTTGGCTATCCTGGGTCTTTTGACCCAATAATTTCACTCATGGGTATATACCCAAAAAATTCCAAATCAGTTATACACAAAGACATATGTACCTCTATGCTCATTGCAACATTATTCACAGTGGCAACAATATGAATTGGAAACAGCCAAAGTGCTCTACGATTGAGGACCTCATAAAGAAGATATGGTATATACACACAACGGAGTACTAAATAGCCATAAGAAAGGATAAGATAGCATCATTTGCAACAATATAGATGGACCTTGAGAGCATTATGCAAAGTGAAATAAATCAAATAGAAAAAGCTAAGAACTATATGATTTAACTCATGTGTGGAATATAAAACTTAAACTTATGAACACAAACAGCAGTGGGAAGGAGGTGGGGGAAGAAAGGGGTCCTAATATGAGGTGACAGGAGATTTGACTTTGGGTGGTGAGCACATGGTCCTATATACAGATATTGTAAATTAGTAATCCACACAGGAAACCTGTATGCTCATTTTGAGTAATATCAGCCCAATATAATTTAAAATAAAATATAAAAATGTGTCTTTTTAAGCTTTATTAATAACCAAATAGGGAAGGTGGGGGGTAGGGAAAAGTGGGGGTAAAGTGGGAGAAATCAACCAAAGGACTTGTATGCATACATATAAGCATAACCAATGGACACAGACACCATGGGGGGTTAGGGCATGAACGGCGGGGGGTGGCGGGGAGAGGCGAATGGGGGGGATAAGGACACATATGTAATACTTTAATAAAAAAAGACAAGAAAAAGTATAAATACCCATTCCCTAAATAAGTCAGATTTCTCTCTCTCCCTCTCCCTCTCTCTCTCTCTCTTTTTCTCTCTCTCTCTCTCTCATCCTCACCCTAAAATGTTTTTCTATTGATATTTAGACAGAGTGGAAGAGAGAGGAAAAGACAGAGAGAAATATCTATGTGAGAAAAACTCATTGATTGGTTGCCTCCTGCACATGCCCTAAATAGGCCCCAGACCAGGGAGGAGCCTGCAACCTAAGTATGTGCCCTTGACTGAAATTAAATCCAGACCCTTTGGTCCACAGGCTGACATTCTATCCACTGAGCCAAACCAGCTAGAGCTCTTTTTTTTTTTTTTCTTTTCTTTTAAAAAATAAAGACCTTATGTTCTAGCTGCCTCTAGATTCCTCAGATGTCCCTCCAAGAAGACAAGTCTACCAACTGTCAGAAACCTTTGTAACACACCATGTTTTAGCATTAATCCAGTCTCAGCCACAGTTCACCTTGACCCCATAGCTATTGCAAGGATGGTTGAAGCCACTACCTAGAACAGATGGGCAGGTATTGGATAAATTCCTCGACCTTTACACTGGATTTATCAAGCAGAAAAAAAATTATCTCTTGTCAGGTTTAGGTAAGAAGAAATGAACAGGAGTTCCACTTGCATTGTTAGTCCTGTCAGATTTGATCACCTTTGTTTTTGTTGTTGTTTGTTTTTGTTTTTGTTTTGTGGATTAAGACAGGATAAATTTATTATCTCTCAGTTCTATAAGTCAGAAGTCCTTGTGGACTTAGCTGGCTTCCCACTTTCATATTTTACAAGGCCAAAATTAAAATATTCACTGACTGGGTTCTTACTGGTAGACTGAAAAAATCTCAGTTTCCAAACTTATTCAAAATATTAACCAAATTTACTTCCTTGTGGTTGTAGGACTGATGACCTCATTTCCTTATTGAATAACAACCAGAGGCTGGTCTTTGCTCCTAGAGGCTGCCCACATTCTTTTTTTTTTTTTTTTGGCCTTTTTTTATGGTTTAAAGTTTTATATGTGTCTCCTTGGCCACCACATTGATACCCCCTGACCACTCCCACCCCAGAGGGCAAGCCCCCAATGTATGTCCATTAGCATGCATACAAGTCATTTGGTTGATCTCTAACCCCCCCACCCCCACCCCCATCCTCTGTCATTTGTCTCTGGATCTATTTTTGTTCATCAGTTTATGTTAATCATTATATCCTACATATGAGTGAGATCATGTGATATTTATCTTTCTGGCTTATTTCACTTAGTATAATGCTCTCCAATTTCATTCATGCTGTTACACATGGTAAAAGTTCCTTCTTTTTACAGCAGCAGAGTATTCCATTCTGTAGATGTACCACAGTTTTTTAACCTACTCATCTGCTGATGGGCACTTAGGCTATTGTAAATCTTAGCTATTGTAAATTGTGCTGCTAGGAATATAGGGGTGCATATATCCTTTCTGATTGGTGTTTCTGGTTTCCTGGGATATAGTGGTAGAAGTGGGATTACTTGGTCAAATGGGAGTTCCATTTTTAATTTTTTGAGGAAACTCTATACTGTTCTCCACAGTGACTGCACCAGTCTGCATTCCCTTTGGTTTGACCAAGTTTCTGTCATGGTTGAGTGAAACAGACCAAGTATTAAGATTTTTTATTATTAGACATTAATCTTTGGCCTTTGCATATGTTATGTTTAATACTTACAGCATTCCTGTTGAGATAGTATCATTTTGATCATATCAGAAAAATTAGACTTCAAAAGGATAGGAAGTGTCTACAAAGTCACAGTCAATAAGAGATAAATTGGAGGGTTGAAGCCAGGTTTTTATTCCAGAACCTGGGATATTCTCCAATATCAAGCTGCTTTCAAGCTGGGCCACAGACATCAAATGCCTTCAATAATGTTATTTATAGCTCACTGTTTCTTGTTTTGAAAAATTTTATATAAAACTACAGGCCTGGTGCACAAAATTTGTGCACAGGGGGTGGGTCCCTCAGCCTGGCCTGCACCCTCTCCAATCTGGGAACCCTCAAGGGGTGTCCAACTACTGGTTTAGGCTAAAGGATGGGGCCTAAACTGAGAGCCAGATCGCTGCAATCCTCTTGCAATCCAGGACCGCTGGCTCCTAACCACTTGCCTGCCTGCCTGCCTAATTGCCTCTAACCACTCTACCTCCTGCCTGATCACCCCTAACTGCCTCTGCTTGCCTGCCTGATCACCCACTAACTGGTCCCCTGACAATCTAGTCACCCCCTAACTGTTCCCCTGCTGGCCTGGTCACCCCTAACTGCCCCCCTGCCAGCCTGGTCACCCCTTAATGGCCCCCCTTCTGGCCTGTTTGCCCCCTAACTGTTCAGAAGGAAGTCGCATGTCTGGAAGATGTCTGGTCGACCTAGTCTAATTAACATATTACCCTTTATTAGTATAGCTACATAGAAAATTATGAACCAATATAATAGTAACTATCAAGCCTCATTGAGCCTCTATCTGTGTGTCAAGCACCTTAGATAAATGAGGTTGGAAATACAACATATATATACTGCTGGTATAATAAGTCAAGGAGTTTACATTATTTGACCAAATAGATCACAAAGGTCAAAATGCTAGACAAGAATTCAGCCCAAATCGTACTTACTCCAAAGCCTGTTCTCTCGACAACTTCATTTATTGCTTTTCAACATCAAAGCCTTAAGCAAACATCAGAGCTCAAAGTCAGGGTTCATTTTGAGTGAAAGGATTGGCGTAAACGTTCTGCAGAGCTGACATTAGAGAGAAGTCTTAAAGCATGAGGAAGATTATAATAGCTAATGGATGGTCAAAGGAGTCCTGAATACTCACTTACCTATCTGTTCATTCAATATACATTTCATAGAATATGTACTCTGTACCAGGCACTCTGCCAGTGACTGGATGAACACAATTGTCATGATCTCTGCCTTGTGTCACTTAAAGGCCACTGGGACAGCAGATAATAGCTTAATAAATACACCAATGACTGAACTCATGAAAAATTCCATGAGCACTAGGTAGACCACATAATGCATGTGGAAAGAGAGAAAGAGGATTTCTCTTAGTGAAAGTCAAGGAAGATTTCTCTGAGGAAGTGACATAAAAACTGAGCCCTACATTTAAGAGAGAACCAACCCTCCAAGAGTAGAGGGAAATGGATCCAATCAGAGTAGTCTGCAAAGCTCTGAGGTGAAAAAATAAACTCCATATGAGGGAGCCTGGTATGTAAAAGGAAGAGAAGGCTGACAGGTGCAGGAGGCAGTAGGGAGCCAGACCTCATGGGGCCTCATAGGCCACACTTGGGAATTACAGTTTCCTTCCAAGAACAGTGGGAAGCCATTAAAATGTTTCACCACAGAAGTAAAATCCCCCAGTTGATGTTTTTATGATCATTCTGTGGAGAACAGATATGGGAAGACCAACTAAGAAACTACAGCTGTAACCCAAGCAAGAGATACTGATGGGTGGTCAATGACCAGTAGTGGCTATGAAGATGGCAAGGAGAGAGAGAAAATTTGAAAACAGAGTTAACAATTTTTGCTCAGAGATTGCATATGGGAAGAGGAGACATAAAGAAAAGGAAACAAAATCAAGTATGACTCTCAGCTTTCTGGCTTTAACAATCGGGGTGGTGGTGAGTGGGTTGTTATTACTAAGATGAGAAAGACTACAATAGGGATGGGCAGATGGGATAAGTGGAGCAAATGCATATTGAGGGATGAGGAGAATGAAGAGATCTGTCACTTATGATGAGTGATTTATTTGGTGTATAATGACATTCTACCTCTAAGTTATGGGCCATTTAATTTATTGAATGAAAACTGGTCATAGAAGCATGTGTCAAATAAGGAGAAAAATGGCTGAGAGATTTACACCTGGCACCAACTTTCCATTCTGCTTCCAAGTCAACCTCCCCTAGCTAAGATACACATTCAGAATGCTTTCCTTGAGTGTCCACAGAGTGTCCAATTGTGGCCCCCCCCCCACCCCCGCAAATAAAGACAATAACAACTGTGTAACTAATTCAAATTCTGGGGGTGGATGAACATGAGAGGGGAAAAACAGAAGAGGCAGGAATACCTTCCAAAAGAAAGAGGAGACTAGAAGAAGAAAAGCTTTCTTTAGGCAGTGACATGTTTACTGGTCTTGAAAATTATTAAGAGTGTACTATAGGGAGAACACAAGAAAAGGCATTCTGGGCAAAGTGAAGAGTAAGGACAAAAGATGGAAGCACAGTGGTGCATGACATATTTGGGGGACAGCACATGTGCTTCTAAAAGTTGAGAGAAGAAAGGTTTCGGGGTAAAAGGGGTAATGTGTTTGGGGACAGGTTGCAAGAAGCTATTGAGTGCCAAACTATTCATACTAGCTGTAATTAACAAAAAGCATCACTACACACATATTATTATTATCTCATCATCTTCTCTCTCTCTCTCTCTCTCTCTCTCTCTCTCTCTCTCTCTCTCTCTCTCTCACACACACACACACACACACACACACACACACACACAATCCTATAATGTCATTTTCCAACTTAATTTTGCAAATGCCTCCTCTTCTGTACCTGGAGACGAGAGAAGGGAGAGAAGATTATGTGGATAAACTGTTCCTGGATGCAGCTAAAGATAGCTCTGAACAGGTGGATCTCAGCGACAGCAGCATTTGCAATTCGGAACATAATTTCTTCTTCATTTTCATGAAGATCACCTAGCCGATAGTCGTTACTCCTTCAAATAATCCTAACATCATTGCCAGATTCATCTTCTGGGGAAAATCAAAAGTATATCACATCATTCTCCTAAGACTCTTTCCCTAGTTTTCTAAACCCATGAAGGAACTCCTGCTGTTTGCATAACCACAGAGCCCACCAGAGGGTAAATTGCTATAAGGGGAAAAAATCCCTCTTTAAAATTTTACAAGAAAGGGATCTGAGTAAATATGTTCACCTGAGTACAAGTCATAGCATACATAGATAAGAGCAACATACTTGATACTCTCAGTCCTACTGCTGCCAGCTTGAAAGAGAATCACCTATCAATACCATCATTTAATGTTTGTTGTTTTGGAAGATAGTATGCTTGAGGAAACCTGAGACAGGTGGTTGCACTATATTTACACTTTGCTGCTGTTGTTTCTTCATAATCAAAAGCGACAATGTCAGGGATAACTGCTATCTTCTGGTACAGGTATGAATGAAAAGACAGATTTGAGGCCAAGAGTCCCCATGCACGCCGCTTACTCATAAAGATATGACCTTGATTTGTGGTTTTTACAACAGCACTGTTCAGTAGAACTTCCTGCAATGATAAAAATGTTCTCTATCTGTGTCGCCCCATTGCATAGCTGTCAGCCACATGTATCAATTGATCTCTTGCATTGTGGTTAGTGCAACCAAAGAACTAAAATTTTAATTTAATTTAAATAATTTAAAGAGCTATATGTGACTAATGCTACCATATTGGACAGCATAGTTCTAGATCTGTCAAGGTCCCTTCTCTGGTCCTGGGTCTCCTCTCTTTGTATGTGGTTTTGGGGGTTGGTTCAATTCATTTCCTGAGGCTGCTGTAATAAATAACCATGACTTGGATGGCATAACCCACAGAAACTTATTGTCTTACTGTTATGGAGGTCAGAAGTCCAACATGAAGTTGTTAGGGTTGTTTTCTTCTAGAGACTCTAAGGGACAATCTGTTCCATGCCCAATTCCTTCCTAGCTTCTGGTGGCAGGGAGTAATCCTTGATGTGTCACTCCAATCTCTGCTTCTGTCTTCATATTATCTCCTTCTCTCTGTGTTTTTCTGTGCATCAAATCTCCCTTTTCTTTTTCTTATAAGGACACTAGTGCTAGATTTAGAGTCAATCCTAAATCTACAATGATCTCATCTAAAATATAATTATATTTTAAAGGACCCTATTTTGAAAATATGGTTATATCACAGTTATCAGGGGTTAGGACTTAGAGACATCTTTTTGGGGGACAAAATTCAACCCACAATTCAGCAGTATTCCAGACATCCTTCCACAAGTAGGTCTTCTCTCACTGCGCTTGCATAGGACACAAATTACCTTCTTCAGCAGCAATTCACTTGCTTATCGTCCTGATATCCAAAAACCACACACAACCCTTCTTCCTGTTATAACCTTCATACGTTGAGCCATTCTGACTCCTTTATATCCAATGATTGAAATTTCTTTTGAGAGACAAATTTTTTAAACTATATAGGTAGGTACATTGTTATTAACTTAATTAGGGTACTCCTAAGTTGGCCTCTGCTAAAAACTCAAGGGCCCAAAGAGTCGCATGTGGCTTGTGAGCTACAGTTTGCGGACCACTGATATAAGCAATTGCCAGCATTTCAGCTGCTTTCCAATAGTAGGAGTGATTCCTTTCCTGGAACCAGACCTAACTTTTCTTTCAAAATAAGCAGTGGGTCTGAAGTCTCAGGACACTGAGAGCATTTGAAGCGTCTCTCCCATTGCCCGTTTTGAATTTTTACTTGGAAAAATATTAAACAATATCCAGGTAGCACCCAGCTTTCTTTCAGTCATCTGCATGTGAGATTTATTCTTTTCTCAGGTGTATAGGACATAGGGACACTCCTGCCACCTTTTGTGAGTATGCACAGCTACAGACACTGGGAGACTGTGGCTCCAGGGAAGAAGGGTGCCCTGATCCCATTCCTAAGTCTGCTGTGGGAGAAACGATTGGTGGGATAAGATCCAACATAACACTATCATCTCTTTTGAGATGGGTTTAACAGGCCAATTGGCTCTGTTCTTCCTAACAACTTTATATTTAGCAAGCTGGCACATTTTTTAGACAGAAATTTCTCAGAAGAACTTGGCAAACATTCCATGTTTTCTTTGCTGCAATATGTAGAATTGATATTTCTGACAAAATTGCTCCCACATCTTAGTGTAACCTGTTTAGTAGTCACACTTTGTTAATTTTATTTTTCCCCCAAGCAAAATAATAATTTAAAAAAAGATTAATGATATGTTATTGGAGGCTAAGGAGGAAATTTGGATTACAGGTCTCCTGAAAAGTCAAGGCCTATCAAGCCTTCCTTCCTGGGGTCTCTCACACCCACATCTTCCCATTCAGCCACCCACTCCTAAATCATAACCACATACTTACCACTAATGCAGGAGTTTAAATACCCCAACAGGCATCCCTGATCAGGGATTCCACCTTTCAGTTCATTCTCCACCACTCTAATAACTACATCTTCTCAAATACAAAGGTATTTCAATATTAGCATCTGAGTGGGAGGAAGGTCCTCAGTGAGTAATATATTATTTCCTTTTTTTGCATTTGCTTTATCCTTGAAACATTTAACTAAACACTTTCAAATTTAAATGATAGTACATACAGTGAGTCTCAAGTATAATTTTTAGAAGACTAAAGCTACTCCCTCACACATAATTAAAGATTAAATTGATATTTGAAAAACCTGTTTATTTAAAGTTAAAAATAAAAAAAGTATAGTTCCCCCAAACTCTAAACTCTTTTGTCTGATGGTCTGTAGCCTCCCTTTCTCCTTCCATTATGATTTCAACTCTCATTTCTGCTCTCTACTTATTATTCTTGTGTTATTATCAAGAAGAACTATCATTTGCTGAGCATCAGTGACTTTATATACTTTATCACATTTAATCCTTAAAATTAGCTTATATGGCCTTAATCAGTTTGGCTCAGGGGATAGAGCATCAGCCTGTGGACTAAAGGGTCTTGGATTCCATTCTGGTCAAGGGCATGTACCTCAGTTGCAGGCTCCTCCCCAGCTTGGGCCCTGGTCAGGGCCTGTGCAGGAGGGAACCAATCAATGTTTCTCTCTGTCTTTCCCTCTCTCTTCCATTCTCTCTAAAATCAATGAAAAACTATCTTCAGGTGAGGATTTAGAAAAAGGAAAAAAATAAAATAAAACTAGCTTATATTTCCCTTTTTACAGATGAGGAAACTAAAGCACAGAAATGTAGAGAGGTTTTTTGCTCAAAATCACACCACTGGTAAGTAGCAGGACAGGAATTTAAAGCCATATTTGTTTGACAGTAATATCCATATTCTTAATCTAATCACTTTGCCTGGCACAGTGGTCATTTTCAAAATCCAACTGATACTATTAGATGCAATAAGGTATAAGCACAGTCTTTTATGTTCTGTTTCCCTGCTTTAGAAGGACCTCTATGGAGGACTTGATGAGCATGGGACAAACTGTATTCCCCGAAAGCCATCGACAGGCGTTTTGCTTACTATTGCTACATAACAAATTACTTCAAAGCCTAGTAGCTTAAAATAATAATTTTATTATGCTCAAAAATTCTGTGTCATAAATTCAGCCAGGACATAGCGGGGTTGGCTTGTCTCTCTTCCATGATATTTACAACTTAAGCTGGAAAGACTCAAAATCTGTGAGAATGACTTGATGGCTAGGAGATGGAATCATCTAAAAATGTGACTAAATGTCCACGATGGCTAACAGTACTGTTCACTAAAGATTTCTGAGAACAGGGGTTTAGCTAGGACTATTGCCTAGAGCACCTATTCATAGTCTCTCAGTCTGGCTACCTCAGAGTAACTGGACTTTTCACATAAAAACTACCCCTTCCTATAATGCACATGCTGAGAGAACCAGACAGAAGCTGCATGGTCTTTGCTAACCTAGCCTTAGATGTCATCTAGTGTCACTACACTGCATGTTACTGGCTAATCGGAAGTCACTTAGGCAAGCTCAATTCAGAGAAAGGGAACTTAGACCTCATTTCTTGATTGAAAAGGTGTCAAAGAATTTGCCAGCATGTCTTAAAAATCACTACATCAGGATTATCCATAATGAAAGGGCTATTTTAGCGAGAAGCTGAACACCTGTTCCTGGAACTCAAAAGTTGGAAAGGATATCCTCATTCAGTCTGAAATAACCATGATGATGACAGTATTTATAGCAAATGATAACCTGTGAACCAGTTGTCAGAAACTTCAGAAAAGGAATATAAAGGAGTTGGGGAGAGGGGCTGGGGAGGAGGAGAGAACATGGCAACAACATGCAGGGGTAGAGGATGTCTTAGACAGATGGTAGTTATTATTAGGCATAATCAGGTATAATCACAATCTGTTTCCTCCTGCCTCCTCAAAGGAGGAGGGTTTTTTTCATAACAGTAGAGAATCAGTGGTCTACCAAGGCAATGCGCATCTAAGATAATGCCATCCTTACCTCTGATCCCTATGACACTTAGAGAATGGAGGATGATATGATTCCCTGAAAGGGCTGCAACAGACTCAATGCCCTCTGAGGAGAGCCGGTGATAAGGTTAGGCAAGGAGATGAGAGTTTGGAAATGGCATCAGAATTATTTACAATGGAACCCAGGTTCCAGAGGTCCAATAAAATGAGATAGGAAGACAGCAGAGAAAGACAAGTTACAAAAGATAAAATTTAGCAATGCTTATGGTTGCAGGTAAAATAAAAATACACATAGAATTAAACCAAATGGCATTTACTGTTATCTAACAAAGTCTGTAAAGAGATTGTCCCTGGATTCATTTGTCTTTACCAACCTGTCATCTACAATATTTAGCAATGTCTCTCCTCACAAATACATCTGTCCTAACTCTAGATGCCACATCCTCAGACATTAACATCTACCCTTGAAGCAAAGTGGGAAGACGCAAAAAAAAGAATCTTCTCCTCACTTACCTATTTCCTTAGTGAAGAAGAAAAGCTGCCCCAGAAGCCCTCAACTGACTCTCTTTAAATCCCATTGTCACACTTTCAGCCCTATATCAATCATCAGTATAGTGGCATCATTGCTTAACCCTATCATGATTCCTCCCTTAGGCTCAGCACAAAACAACAAAATCATGTCAGAAAGAAGAAGGTAATGGTTGCTGAGAAGGCAAGCAACAATATCAGTCAGGCAAACGTTGGAGCTTCGAGTAATATAGAGTTGGAAGTGTCAAGATAGCAGACGAAATAGAGGGCCTCAGTTTACCCAACTGTAATATGTAAAAAGAAGAGAATAAGTTTACTTTCATCTCCAAGGTCCTCCCAATGCTGAAATACTAAGCTTCTACTCACATTTATCACACTCATACCTTTTCTTTTATTGTGGCTATTTTCCCATATTTTATCTCCTCAACTAGATTATTGGTATATTGGTAGCAGAGATCTTACTTGCTCTGTGTTTATATTCCACTTTGTCAGTAAATATCTGAGGATAAAAGCCATGCTCAGCACTCTTCAAAGCTGTGTGGCTTTCTTTGTGAGACCAACCTGGTTTTCTCTCAGTAGCTCCCCAAAGTGAGAGACGAAAAGAAGTGGCAATCATTGTTTCCCTGTTTATTGAGCACCCACCCTGTGCTTCCTGCTATTGTGGAATCTGAGGAAAATGTAAGAGGCATTGGCATAAACAACTCATACAAAGCACAGGCAGCAGCACAGGGATCCCCGGCTGCATCTTTAGACGCAAGCAGCTGTGCTTCTTCTGCTTGTATGTATCCAGACAATGGCCTGGACACATTGGAACAGGGAGCTATTTTCTCTGTGGATTGAGTTGTAAAGAGCTAGTGGATGACTGAGAGAGGGTGATTGACAGAGAGAGTAGCCATGGATGAGGAAGGGAAACAGGGGAAGCTGGAATGTTTCTTTTTGTGGTATAAAACAAATCCCAAATTTAGCTATCATTGGGTCTTAGCTAAACTGCCATTATTCAAGGGTTTTTTTTAGTTAGGGATTCATGATTTTTAAAAACTTGCTGGAGTTTCTTTACAGTTGGCCAGTTTCCTATGAGAATCAAATAAGCAGAAATGACCAGCTAGAGTAGAAGCTTGTTACATGAGAGAATAGATGTATTTTTAAATTTAACTCAGCGTGTTTGAGACAATGTGATAGTTTCTAAAAAGTATAGGTACAGTTGGATAGAGGGAGTATAGAATCCTATAATCTCAAAGTTGGAAAGTCCCTTAAAGATTAACGCATTCATTTCTGTATTTCTCTACAAATTATAAAAATTCTTATCTGAGCAAATAAATGCATATTTTATCCTCTTCCACCTGAAATACTCCATACTTGTAGTTGGTATGCTGACAAGTACAAAGTTTGGCAAATGAAAAATGCAGCATTATTTTGTCTCCTATAGTCCTTTAAAATGTAACCCAAGGGTGTCAATGAAAATCATATTTTTTTTCACTCTTACGTAACATACATCCCTTAGGACACTAAGTTACAAACATAGGTTCAATTTGGTAATTAAAATGCCCATTCCAATACATTCATTGACCAAAATCATCAATTTGACCTACCACAATATCTTTCCACCTCCTCTGCTTGGGGGAGCTTCAGGCTGGAAGCCCACAGTAAGGAAGGGTGGTAGTTGTATGTGCTTATAGACAGTGATGGGTAGAATTTCCTTGCTAGCTAATTTCTGATCTTTCCAAAGTTAGAATGGATAAGATGAAGAAAAAAAAAAAAGGGTAAACTCTAACCTGGCTTTGTTCTCTCTGGTCTTGGCAGATGTTTAATACCATTTTATTTTTCTTTTGTGGCTGTTTTTGGTGCTTCTGTTGAGAATTCCATCCCTGTAGACCATTTTCCTGAAAATCCCTTGACCGTACAATATAGATCTCTATTTCAGCTGTTGCCTCAATAGCTATCCTTTGAGACTCATTCTGCCCCTTGAATCTAGTATTTTTCTTCACGTTCTTGCCGCTGAGGTCCTTCCTGTCTTACAGGTAGGCAGGTTAAACAGGAATCAAGGTAACCTCATATCAGCTCTCTCCCTTTCCTATATAGCCTACATATGGTTTACTCCTCATCTCATTACATGTGGGGTGTATCAGCTGGTATTATACAGTCACCTCTAGCCTCAGGTATGAGTTGGGCATCTATCCCCTGACTAACAATTGTAATGAACAGACACTGAAGCTCTTCAAATGATTTCATGGAAGTTCACTCAGCAACCTGGAGGTAAATGTTACAGTTTTTATTGAATTAATTTCGTGCCCACATTTATACCCTCTCCACTTTTCAATCTGGTTTGTGGCTATTTCCTTTGCAATTCTGCTTACAGTGACTTGTCCAACCCAAACTTTGGTTTCTAATATCTATCATATGGATTCCAAGGTGCAATTGAGGTAAGAAGAATCTCATTCTAACTTGTTGTTTTATATAAATATGTAGCATGAGGTCTTAATAATCATCTTATTCTTACAAGCCACATTGAATTTATTCTTTATTGTCATGCCTATGGCAGACTTTCAATGATCTCCAAAATCTGTTCTTCCTTCCTTTCTTAGTAAAGGGGTTTTAGCTTGTCCTATTATCTTAAGCTGGAGGATGCATTTTTCAGCATCCTTTGCAACTATGTGTGCCCTGGTACTAATTTCTCACCAATAGAATGTGAGGGGAAGTGAGAAGTGTCCCTATCATTCCATTTAGAAAGAAATCACAAGGTTTAATTCTGGTTAAATAAGCATACCACACACTACCTCTTCCACTTATTACAATGAAAAAGCTTGGAGAAAATATTAATACATAATAAAAACTACCAGAGGACTCTAAAAAGTGCATAAGAACAGGAGGACCAGATATAAGGGTCAGGATGCCAAAGAAACCCAACAGTATTGTTATTGTTTGTGCCTCTGATATATGTTGTTTGGGCTCTGAAGCACAGAGGAAGCTCCAAGAGAAATCCATGCTCTCTGGCCAAAGGACTGTACACCATGGAGTAAAAAAAAAAAAAAAAAAAAAATTATTTTGTATAAATTAGAAATAACTTAAAAATAAAATCACTTTCCCTAGACATTTTTCTTCCTACACTTTAGGACATTGACATAAAATGGAGCCATTTTGATCATGCAGAAAAGGATCACATGATGGCAGAGCAATGGCACGTGGAACACAGCTGCCCTGCAGGTCTAGACTACCATTGTGGGGTCTATTTTTGTAGCAACTTCATCTCTACCTTACCTAATCAAATCCCTAATGCTTTTCACATGGGTTCCCACTAAGCTATGTCTGCCCCATCTATCACAGGTGCAGGTAACTATTTGAACTTAGGCAGTTTGTCATTCAAGCCAATGCACATTGTACTGGATCCAGGTTCTGTAATCTATACATATAAAACTCTAATATGCAAATAGACCGAATGGTGGAACAATCGAACAACCGGTCACTAGGACATCTGCTGACCACCAGGGAATGTATGTAGAACAGGGCAGATGTCGGCAGTAGATGGCAGAGCATCTGCCGTGACTAGATGGTGGAGCAGGTGAGCGAGGGTGCCAGATCAAGGCAGGGTGCTGGTCGCTGTCATCAAGACGAACCTCTGGTGGTTACTGAAAATTCTTTGCTCCTGTGCACCAGGGTCCTGTCTAGCACTTGCATCTATTGATAGCACCAGCCCTGCTCATACCCACTGCCAGTGCTGGAGATGTGGCTGACACCTGCTTCCTGTGCCTGGCACTGGCCACAATCACTTGCACCCTCAGTGGGTGCAAGCAGTAGCTGCTGGCCCCCATCAGCCCTCAGGGCTTTTCCACATCCCTCTGCTCCTGAGGGGTGTTTGGGGCTAGTAGCCACAACTCACCCTCACAGCCAGTGCTGGAGCTTCTGCTCACACCATCCTGATCACTCGGTGGTGATACCAACGGGTGCAAGTGGTGGCTGCCAGCCCCAATAGCCCCTGAGGGCTTCTCCACCTCCCCCTGCTCCTGAGAGGTAATCGGGGCAGCAGATGCTGCTTGTACTCGCTGATGGCACTGGCCTCACCTGCACCTGCTGCTAGCACTGGCTCCAATCGCTCTGCGCAGTCAATGGGTGCAAGTGGGACCAGCGCCATCAACACATGGGAGCAGCAGCAGCAGGAGCAGGGCTGCTGGCAGGCATGGGATGAGGGCCTGACAGGAAGCACCAGGTGGGTGCACAGAGGATGGGCAAAGCCCCACCCCTGTGCCCATCAAGCCTACAGGTCCTATCAAGGTGCACAAATTCATGCATTGGGCCCTTAGTACAACATATTTGCCATTTCTCCCAAATGATCACATCTGGAAAATTAACATTGATAATTTTTTAGTTGATTAGAACTAGAGAGAGCAACAGGGTGCTGGTGATCTCTACTTCAAGGAGAAAGGGAGAGGATGTAGAAGGCTTACCAAAACACAGAAAACTGATTAAAACTTTTAGAGTGTAATTTCTATCTAGGCTTTAATTGTCAAACAAGTTATTAATCCATCTAATTATGTAAGCCCTAGCTTATTTTTCCCCATTTTATCCACAAGAAAACAATGGGAGAGTTTTCATTAGTGACTTGCTAAAATGTAAATATACTCTGCCTCTCACAGTTCACTAGCATTCTAGTTTTCAACAAGGCAAATAAGAAATTAATTTAGCCAGCATGAGTTATTCCTCATATACTAAAATTTGTCTTGGTAGGCAAACACATAGTACTAAAATTTTGGTCAGTAGTAACTATACCAACAAAAGGTTTTCTGAATCTATGCTTTATCCTGTTTTGAAAATTTAAATAATGTTTAATGCCCATAGTTTTCTGATACATCTTTTCAAATTAAATTCTCAATAATAATCAATAGCCATTCAAAAACCTGATTTACAAGTTCTTTAGAATCACTTAGAATCATGAGAAATCTTTAATCTGGGTTCATGTGGAAAAAAAAGTAATTTGCCATTCCTGATTTTTCTGTCTTTCAAACTTTATTCAACTGAGGTTTCTATTACTTTATATCCAAGTTCATTTATTCATTACTTCACCCAGCCATTCAATTCATATCAAATGAAAGCCTCCTATGTGCTTATGAAGATTCAACTGAGAAGCAAACAGAAAAAAAAATCCCTCAAGAAGTTTACATTTAATCAAATAAGAGTATGAAATTATAGAGTGTGAAACAGTGAGAAAGAGAAATATTTTAGTGAAGAGGAGACTCGTTTGAGTGTGGGATTACAATTTTTTAACTATGGCCAGGAAAAAAGTTGCTGGGGAAAAAAAGATTCACCTGAGATAGGTTGAGGAGATAAAGGAGAAAGTCATGCAGGCATTTGAAGTAGATGATTCCAGGCAAAGGACACAACAAATACCAATGCCTAACACAGAAACGTGCCTGATGTGTTCGAGACATCAGGGATGGGGTTGCTGGAGTGGAATGAATAAGTGGAAGAGAACATGGAGTTGAGGTCAGAGAAGTGACTGGGCAAAAAAACACATGGAAAGGGTCTATCACCAACAAGTTCCATACTTTACCTTCCCTGAAAATTTCAGAGCCAATTTAAGATATTATTGACATAAGGTATTACCCTGCCTCCCTCCCTGAGGAGTCTGTTTTTCAGTTTATTGATTTAATATTCATTGAGTACCTATAATGTGGCAGGTGCCAGGGTGGGCACTGTAAAAAAAAAAAAAAACTCATAGGAACCTCAGAGTTTATTAGGAAATAAAGTCTTTATAGTTGATTGTGGGGGGGTTAGCTTTTACTCTGAGCAAGAAGGCAAGCACTGATCTGAGCAGTGTGGTAACTTTGGCTCACTTAGGTTTCAAACGGATCATTCAGGCTTCCAGTGCTAAAAATAGATTCTAATAGGACAGGAAGGAAATATGAAAAGCTATTAAAATAATCCAGGTGAAGATGACGCTTCCACCAGGATAGAAATGGAGGGATGATGTCAGATTCTGGGTTCATTTTAAAAGTAGAATCTACAGGATAGATATGGGCATCGTAAGAAAGACAATATAGCCCATCAGGCATGACTCAGTGGTTGAGTGTCAGCCTATGAACCTTTGTTTGGGTTTTATTCCTTGTCGGGGCACATGCCTAGGTTGTATGCTCAGTACTCAGTATGGGGCATGCAAGAGGCAACTGATTAGTGATTCTCTCTCATCATTAACGTCCTTCTCTGAAATCAATAAAAATATTTTTTTAAAGGGAGAGAGACAGGGGTTCAGTATGTATCCATAGTTTCAAGTTTTTGTTACCCCTTTTGAGGAATCATAAAGAATTACCATTTTTCTGAGCTGAAGGCATCAGAGGAAGAGGAGATTTGAGTGAAAAAGAATCAAGAGTTTTTTTCTGGACATTTTAATCTTGAGTGGGTTTAATTTATAGCTAAGTGGAGATGATGAACAGGCAAGACTTTGGAAATGTCCAAGCTGGAAATAGAGATCTGGGAGTCATATGCATATATTGATAGATGGAAGTTAAAATTGTGAGACTCTGGAAAGCCACCAAGGAAGTGAATGAAGATAGAAAAAGAGGAGGCCAACCTCTTAGTCCAGGGACACTCTAACACTTAGATTTGAGGTAGATGAGGAGACATCAGCACAAAGGACTGAGAAGTGGTCAGGGAGACAGAAAAAAAAAAAGTGTCAAGAGAATGAGGTGTATTGGAAGCCAATAAAAAAGCTTCTCAAGGAGGACAGGCTGATTAAGAACCACTGATAAGAAAAATAGGACCAGGACTAACGACTAATTATGTGAATATCATTGGTGGCCCTCATGGCAGTAGTTTGGGTAGTGTACTGGTTGTGAAAGCTTGATTGGAAGGAATTCCAAAAAGAATTGGAAGAGAGAGATTGGAGCACCAAAAGAAAACATCCATTTCTATAAACTAAAGGAAAAGGGAGAAATATTAATAGAAGACAAAGAGCCAAGCCCTCACAAATAGGATTAGGGCCTTCATTAAAAGACCCTAGAGATCACCCCCTTTGCCATGTGAAGACACATCAAGATGACAGGTATGAATCAGGATGTGGGCTCTCACCAGACATCAAATCTACCAGCACCTTCATCTTAGACATCCATCCCTCAGAACTAGGAGAAGTAAATGTTTGTTGTCCGAGCTACCCAGTCTATGGTACTTTTGTTATAACAGCCCAAATGGATTATATCAAAAGGAGATTCAATTTTATGCTAAATGCACTGGTAAGCCATTGGTAAGTCATCAGCTTGATCCCTATTCACATTTTAAAGAGATCCTTTTGGTTACTGTACAGAGAATGGGTCGCAATGGAAGAGTGGCAGCAAAGAGAACAGGGAAAAGGCTTTGACAGTCCTCCAGGCAGGAAGTGGGGGAAGCTTGTTCAAGAGAATAGGGGGAGTGCAGATGGAGAGAGGTAGAAGGATTTGTTTTCTATTTCAGAGATTTGACCGGAATGACTTGCTGATGAATTGGATGTGAAGAGTGAGAGAAAAAGAGGGATTGACAATGATTCCTAAGCTTTTGGCCTGAGTCTCTGGGTCAAGCTGCTATTACAGAGATGAAAAAAAAACACACACAAGGAGATTGGTTTAGGAGAACAGTAAAACCTGAAATTCCATTTATGACTTAATTTGGAAATGCCCATCAAGCATTCAAGTGGGAATAGTTACTAGGCAATTAGCTATAATAAATAACAATAGCTGACAGTTCTATGGTGTTGACTCTGAACTCAGCACTTTACAAACATTAAATCATCATAGATTGCATTTACTTACTCTGGACTGGGTGAGTTCACCTAGGGAGAAAAGAAAGATAATAACAGAAGCTCAGGAATAAGCCCTGTACACACCGGCTTTTAGGGGTCAGTTAGATGCCCTTCTTCCCCAAGTCTCCAGATAAAATTCACTGCTTATATAGGTTTTTATATAAGAGATCACCATTCCAAATCCTATTTATTGACAACATCTGCACAGACAGATGCTAACCTCCTATCTCTTGGTTTGTCTCCCAAAGTCCCAGGCATCAGTGGGAGGAATTCATGTAAATACCAGCTGTATACATAAGCCTTTCTGTTTTCTATTTGAAAAAAAATGATTGTCTCTAAGGATGCTTCTCAGTCTTAGATCGCTATTTATCTCTATTTGAACTTCCCCCACCTCCCAAATGTTCTTTAGTGGAAAACTTATTAAGAATCAGGCTCTACAACACATGTTGGCTGCAAGCTTCAAGTTGTGTGTCTCAATTGGCCTTTCTGGGGAGAAATTCAGCTGGCTTCATCACCAAATGTATAGCTAATTTCTTTCTCCCAGTATGTTTTCACCTCCATCAAAATTCTATTCTCTATTAAGTAACCTACCCAGATGAGTACTAGCACTGACATATACAATTCATGTGTTCTCCATTTGGTAGGTAAGGATGTGTGTGTATTCCCATTTAAAAGAAAAGCCATAACCAAAACATTAGTCCCAAGAGAGACTGGCTGAAAGAGGGTTAGTAGCTTGCTAGGTGCATGCCACCACCACTTTTAGGAAGTCAAACATAAAGTTTGTCTATTATTAATGGATCAGCAGTTGCTTCTACACTAAAACAGTTCCTACTACACAAATTCCAATGCATTGTATTCTTAGACTAACTTAGTTGCACTTACCTGAACCACATTTTATTTTTTCATTTAAATCTTTATGGTTGAAAGTATTTCATATGTCCCCCCTCCCTTTTCCCTCATTGACCCTTTCTAGCCCACCCCCATCCACCCCAACCCAGGCCTTTACCACCCTATTGCCTGAGTCTATGGGTTATGCATATATGCATACAAGTTCTGTGGTCCAAAGTGCTTATATGGTAGGGTGCATTATCTTTTTTTGTCCATTGTTTTATTATTTGCGGAGATCAGAATTGGCTTCTATTTATAATCAGCTCCAAGAGTTGTAAAAGGGGATCTGATTGTAAAGTATATACTGTACATAAATCTTGTGGGTCTTTTTTCTTTGGAGATGTGAAAGGCCAATATTTTTCTTTTATACTGCAACATTAAACAGAAATGCTTCTGAAACATTTTAAATAGCACTGCTTATTAATGACAAATGAAGGCTTAAAGAGGGTTTAAAGAAGGACCAAAGTGATCACATTGGTAACAATATTCCATGTATTATTTCTTACAATGTGTTCCCTTGCATGTGAAATCTCCTCCTCTGTCTCTCTCCCTCTGCACGCGCGCGCGCACACACACACACACACACACACACACACACTGCCTCTCCTGCTCTCATTGTTTGCAATTTTCAGTCCTTGTCCCATGACATTTCTCTCTCTGATAACATCATTTCTGACCTCTTCCCTGGGGTTTTCCTGCCAGTTTCTCACCATGGCATCCAGGACGTATCCAGCAGGGAAATCATACTGAAAATGAATCTGAAAGCAAGCCTTTGGTTCATCAAGGAGATAATATGAGTCAGAAAATGTCTCATCTGATTCTCTGGATTCTGCCTTATAATCTGCCATAAAATATCGAACCCCTGATTTTAAATCAGAACCTGACAGGAATTCAAGATGTAGACATTTAAATGGAAATAATCATTAGGGATTTTCCTCTCCCATATAAAATTAATACCTTGATTTTTCTGTCAGTTTGGTATATGGATTTCAAATATGCTGATGAATTGATTTTTTAAAAGGGACTAAGAAATAAACTGCCATGGTATGTCTTTATTTGGAAAAACAGCTGCTAATTAGAAAACTTCATTATTATTTATAACACATTATAAATTAGGTTTGTGCTATGGTCTCCTATCTTAAATATTCCATAAATCTTCCCTTGTGTTTTTAGGTGGAAATATAAATTGTAGAGCCATAACATTTAATGGAAAAGCAACTGATCCCCCTGTGTTAAGTATTTTAACATTTTTAGTAAATATAAAATTTTCAAGCAGATGTAGGGTGATACACTGGCATAGTTGTATGTTGGAAGAAAGCCTTTAATGATATATGTAAATCCTCTCTTTTAAAGAAACATTCCAGAATTTGGGAACAGCTGGAGGCAAAAGGACTAATGGATAAACAGAGTGTCTTTTCATCAATCTCTAAATCTATCATGACAGGGTAGCTATAGAGTAAACTGGATGCGACTTCACATGAATGGAGGGAGAACAGGTGTTTCCAAAATGGAAGAAAACTCCTGTAGAGAAAACTACTGAGAACCTTTATCACATTTTTATATTTAGCCTACTTCACTAATTCTGTTTTCCTAATGGTCTGCCAGGCAGTTTCTAAAACCCCTGAGTTGTTTTGTCCTTTAAACAAAAAAACAAAAAAACATAAAAAAGAAATAAAAGAAATTTAACATAACAATAGCTATGATAGGATATTCTGAATCTCCTAAGAAAAATACTGGCATCCCTCCCCAGTAGGCTTACAGGAAAGAGAACAGGTGAGATCTATAATAGAGATCTATATTTGTTACATGAACTACAGTTGAACATTGGATGTCAGTTTTATTGTGGAGGATTTCTCTCATGTCCTCATGTTCTCATGACCCAAAAGGCCTTCCAGTCCCTCCCCCCAGCTCTACCACAGTTAGAGATCCTGGTTATCTGCTTTCCAAGCACTCTTGAAAGTATGCTTTTCAGTGGTATGGATTTGGGTGGTATGCATTTCGGTGGTAAGCATATGGCACTTTTTGTTCCATGGCCTAACTTTTCCAGAATTTTAGAAACCATGTCTATCTGGTTCACTTCTCTAGGATAAGACACTGTATGGCATAACATCAGTTTTCAATAAATAACTGTTGAAAAATAATAATAATAATAATAATAATAATAAACAAAAATGGAGCATGCTCTTGAATAGGTAGACCCCAAGGAAGTTGGGAATTTGAGAAGGCAGGAACATGAGAAAGTAACATCATCACCATCATCAACCACCTATTAAATGCTCACTGTGAGCATCATTGCTTAAAAATAAAGACCATAAGCTCTGCTATTCATCTTCTTGACTTTGAAACTGGTCACTACCATCTTTTGACTGTGTGACTGTGAGCATGGTGTTTAAGCTATCTCTTTGTGTATGTCTCACTTTCCCTATACAATGAGGATTTTAATGTCATTTTGCCTCCAAGAGATATTGTGAGGATTAACTGAAGTACCCCTTGGTAGGATTTAGCACAGCACTAGCCTTCCGTGGGTACTATTCACTGAGCACTAGGCTGGAGCTCAGTAATGGGGATACCAGTGTCAATGTCCCCACTTTGCAGATGACAGAACCAAGTCTCTTGCCCTAAATCACCCAAAGATAAATCGTGAAGCTGGTTTCAGTGATTCAAAGAAAGTTATCATCAACTACTATCACCATAGCCAGACCCATTGGAAAGCTAGAACAGATGCCCTGGCTTGTGAGAATGAGGGCTAGCCACCACATAGGTTCCAAAAGATCCTATCCCCCTCACTTCAGCCCCTGGAACTAGCTAGGGACCAACTGATTGTACTACCAATAAGATTCAAATTAATGAATAAGTAACTTAAGGCATCAACAAACCTGGGTGGAATTAAATAAAAGAGCAGCTAAGGCTAAGAACTACTAAAGTAGATCAGTTCATATGTGTATAAAATCATGTAGGGATCTTGTTAAAATTTAGATTCTGATTCAGAAGGTTTGGAGTGAAGCCTAATACCTTGTGTTTACAACAAGCTCTCAACTGATGTAAATACTGCTGGTTCCAGAGACAGCACTTTGAGCAGCAAAGGTACAGATATGGAAGAAGCACCCAATATGTTTGGAGCACTCCAGTGTTAAGAGGTTGGGGAAAGAGGCCAACACAGAAAGGAGATTGAAAAATAATGGTCAGTAATATAGAAGAAGAATCAGGAGAACAATGATCTAAAACCTAAATGAAGAAAATGTTCCTTCATGTTTGTCAAAAGCAGCTGAAGACCAAGTAAAATCAGAACTGAAAAATATCCACTAGATTTAGAACTGTGGTGGCCATTGGTGATTTTGAAAAGAGTAGTTAAAGTGAAGTGGAATTAAGTTCAAAAGAAAATAGAAAGTAGAAATTGGGAGATCAAAGTAGCTAATTATTTTGACTAATTTGTGTGTAAAAAGAAATAGAGAATTAGTGATACTGGAAAGCATGCAGGCTTTAGAGAGAGTTTTTGTTTTTCTTCTTTTTTTTTTTTTTTTTTTTTTTTTTTTTTTTTTTAGAAATGAAATAAACTATTTGTATGCTGATGGAAGCTATCTAGTACAAGTGAGGAAATGATGATGACATGGGGAAGCAGGTTATGATCAGAGAAATGAGCAAAAGAAGATGTTATTTTGTACCAGAGAAGAAGAGTTGAACTTAGATGGAAGCACAGACTATGTATCCATAATAACAGAAATGGAGGCAGAATGTCTAGGTGCAGATATAGTTGGGAGAGAAACTTTGATAGTGGAAACATGTACTAGATATACTAGTATTCTGAGTGCTTCTGTGTTCTCAATGTAATAACAAACAAGGCAGTCAAGACTGAAGGGGAGGAGGAAGTATTATGTGTGAGATGATGTACAATAGAAGGGGCTTCTCAAACTTTACCGTACAGACAAATCACCCAGGGATCGTGTTAAAATGAAAATTCTGATTAGGTTAATCCTAGAGATTCTGCATTACTAATAAGATCTCAGGTGACAAAGATGCTGCTGATCCATGAATCACACTCTGAGTAACAGGGCTCTAGGATGAGGTTTCTTAATCTTGGCACTCTTGACATTTTGGTTATATTATTGGGAGCTGTCCTGTACATTATAGAATGTTTAGCAGGATTTCTGGCCTCTACTCATTGTATAAGAATAGTGCACCATTCTCCAATTGTTACAATCCAAAATGTCTCCAAACATTGCCAAATGTCCAAGGAGAGAAAAATCAGCCTTGATAAGAAACACCATTTCATGAAGATAAGTTTGCAAATAAATTATAAAAATGTAGCAACAACAATGGACAGCATCAAGGTTTTGCTTAATGCTTATAGATTTATACCATGGTTGTATGATTTCTACAGATATATTTAACTATGCAGGTACAGGCATGGAGCAGGTGGGTGATATGATTTGACCAGGATTTGGGTTTTATCAAGTTAGGAACTATGGTAAAGAGGAAAGGTAGAACATGAGAGGGCTAGGGATATTGAGAATATGATTAAACCATTTGAACATCGATCCCAGTGGGATCAAGAATTGTTGGAGTTGAAGTACTAAACAGACAGCTAGAAAGATGGTGAATAGCAGTCAAAGATGAAAAATGGAAATAAAATGCTGGAGTAGAGGCAATTATTAGTCATGAAAGATCAAAACATGACCATGACATTGAGGTATGTTGAAAGACATATCCACTAGAGAAGAAGTCAAAGAGCTAAGAGACAAGATTTAGTTCACATTGGAACTGTTATCTACGTAAATAGAAATCTCCAAGAATTTTGTCAAGAGGAGTATTAAAGGGAATGAAAAGGAATGAGTTAAACTCTTTAAGGAACAGATGAGAGTGTTCTGAGAGTATACTGATCACAGCAATTAGGGGGAGGAGAAAACGATATAGCATAATGGCATAAATTGGTCAAATGTGGGTGCTTTTAGGGAGAAGGGAGGGGCAGAGGCCTTGACACAGCACCAAGGAGCAAGGAGGACCCACCACAATTACCTGCAGGCCCAAATGAGAAGCAGAGTCCTCAGAGAAGTGTCAGACTTCAGTTAAAACAGGAGGTTGAAGAAAACATTCAGGAAAACAATTGGGAGTTTAAGGCAGATTGTGAACTTCAGGTTGCACAAAGGACAGGTTTTAGATGTTCAGAAATGATAGGAAATGTAGTCAAGATACAGAGATATGTGAGGACAAGAATCCATGGGGAAGGATGTAGCCTGGGAGTCTTAAGTTTCTTATAATTCTTGATGTGAGCAGGGATAATGTGACCATGCAAATTATCATTTAACTGGGACATGAAAAGGCCTGTCAATATTAGGCAAGCGAGGATATATTCATTTCCTTTTGGATGAATGTTATGATAGGATTAATTTGGACAGTCTCTTTGGCAGATTATAATGGTAAGGATGTGAGTATTGGGAATTGGAAATGAGGGGTGTTTCAAGAGCACAGAGATCTCTGCAACCCTAAATTTACTTCTCCCAGTGCAGGAGGCTGGAAGAGGGGCCAGGTATTGCTGATGGCCCCAAAGCTCCCAGCTGCCAGTTTCACCTAAAAATTAAGAATTCCAGTAGAAGAGACTCACATTTTTTTTTTACTATTAACTGTTTTCAGTCTAAAACTACCCATGATAATAAAAGTATTTTCAACAAAATGTTCAAAATTCTCATGAGTCACTCACCCCAGCGAAAGCTTGATCCTGTCTGAATGCCTTTCAAAAGTGCAAGCAAACAATGAGGCCCTCTAGTGGCCAGAATGTTTCCAGAAAGACAGTTAACAACGTCACAAAATAAGCTGGAAGAAATATGAGCCATCACCTGGCCTAAAGGCTTGGGTATAGTTAAGTAAACATGTGTACAAGAGTCAGGAATATACACACCATAGTGCTTAATAATGGATGGAATTAACTCTAAGCCTAGGGGTTGAATCTCATCAAAAAGGTACTCTTGCTCTGGACACTGCCAGTGGAGACCATTGCCCCCCCCAATATGACCACTACCTTTTCATCACCTCTCTCCAACCCTGGGGACAGAGTTTGTAGAGGAATATTATATCTATAAACTACCTTATAAATTAGATTAAAGATCTTGGTCACTCACCCCAGTGACCAAGTAATGGAAAGTCATTGAAATATTTCATGTTGAGCAATGTTGGGGGTGGGGGAAGTATGGTATTCAAATTTGCATTTTGAAAAGATTGCTCCATCTACAGGTCAAAAAGGGGATGGTCTGTTGGAGGGTCAGAATAGATCGAGAGATTCGGTTATAGGGCAATTATTGTAGTAAAGGTGAGTGGTAAAATTAGGATGGTCTAAGCTAGTGGAGGTAATGAAAATAGAAAGAAGAAAGCAGATTCAGGTAATATTAAGAAATAGACTCGGGAAGGACTTGGAGGTATTTTTAGTACAAAGGATGAAAGAGTGATTGGAGTTGAGGATGACATTAGATTTTCAATGTATAATGTTCACAGAGATAGTAAACACTGGAAGAAGGCATAGGCTTAAAAAGGGGTGGGGCAGAGCATGGATTGATTTTTGGATAACTTTTGTTGATATTGCTTTGACTCATACATATTATTAGAGACACTAAGTAGACAACTATCTAGACTGATCAACAGAGAAAAAAAGGCTAAACTAGAGGAAGCATATAGTGAGTCATCTGCATATGACTCCATTCTTTTAATCTTTCCATGGGAATACCATGGAAGCTTGTTTCTCAAAAGTCTCCCATCTTGAACAATTTGCTTCTGAATCAAACAACCTTTTCATGCTTGTACGATCATACCTGTATAATCAGTTACACATCTCTCAGGTGACGGAGAGAATGCACAAATAGTTTACTATTGTTAAAATACCAGAATAACATGCTGTGAATATTTTAGTGTTTTTGTGTTTTTGGTGCCACTTATAATTATTGTTGATAACTGTACATATCATTTCCTCTTGTTAAATTTTCATTTACATTTTATGTTCTTTTTGTTTTTAAAGTGTTTATTTATAGATTAAACAGTACAATATGTGTACTGTATATAAGAAAGGTTAAAACAGGGAATTATTTGAGGGTCTGGAATGGAATAATTCTATTTATATTATTTCTAATAAGAAAAAATAATTTGGTTTGGGAACAGCCTTCTGGAATGAATTAAGTTCAAGAAATGAGATTCCACTGCATTTATTTGCTTACTGTTTGCTTACTTGCTGAATAGTTGATTGACTGCTTGATTTTGCTTCATTTTGTCTTTCTAGAAGAGAAGCCCCTGATCCCTTTTGAGAACTATGTTGAGCTTTCCACTATAGAAACTTAAGGTCTTGACCAAAGTTCCCCTCAGTGGAGAGCATTATGCTAAGTGAAACAAGTCAGTCAGAGAAAGAAAAACATCACATGATCTCACTCATTTATGAAATATAATGAACAGCATAAAGTGATAAACGAAAACAGATCCAGAGACAGAGAAACATGAATCAGACTATCAAACCTCAGAGGGAAAGTAGAGGAGGGTGGCGGTAAAGGGGAGAGTTCAACCAAAGGACTTGTATGCATGCATCTAAGCCTAACCAATGGACACAGACAACAGGAGGGGTGAGGGCATGAGTAGAGGGGATACAGAAGGGTATTTGAGGAATAAGGACACATGTAACACCTTAATCAATAAAGAAAATTTTAAAAAATCCATTTTAAAAAAGTTCCCTCAGTTTAACACTGCTATGAAATGGCCTATTACTTAGGTTCAGCCAGTGGGATACTCTTTGCCTGAGCTCACCTACAACCTAAAGGCTATGAAGACAAATAAAGGTCACTCATCAGCCAAGTAGCAGCCCAAGTAGCCTTGAGTCCTGCCTATTGCTACTTCACACACTTTGCTAAGGTTCCTGATGCCCAACCCTTGATTCCTGTCCGGTATCCTAACCTTCCATTGAGTCTGTGAGCTTCCCACATCTTCACATAATTTCTTTTTTTTTTTTCTTTGCTTAAATTGAGCAGTCTGTTTCTTAGTATTAAAAACCCAGACTGATACATCTTTTCACTTTCCATTTGTATTTCTTTCTTCCTCTTCCTCTAAGTTTCCTAGCTTTTTCTTTTTTCTATCCCAACTTCTTCTTTCTTACTAGCTATCTCCTTACCACCACTATCCTTTCTACAGTCAATTTTTCTCTTTACATTTTCCTCCATGAACCTTTGTTGACCCTCAGTATCTGGTCATAAAAGCAAATCAATGATGCAGTGTTGAGAAGGAGAATGAATTCACCAATACAAATTCATGAGTTGAACACTTATGAAAAGTTGAAAGGAAAAAATAAAACTTAAAAGATGAAGTTTAATTGAGAGAAATGTACATTCCTAAGCTTAGTTTCTAAAACAAAGTTTAGAAAATGAGCAAGCAATGGTTTAATGGCAAATTCTATTGAAAAACAAAAACAAAGAACCTTCAAGTAGGATTATCAGATAAAATGCATGGCTCAAATAGGCTGTTCTATGTTTTATTAGTAAATCTGGCTGCCTTATTCTTGAGATTCTAGTTGGTTGGACATGGGTACCCTGGAAAGCAAATCCATTTTGCAATATTTGATTGCAAGGAAGACTAAAGGAAAGAAAAACAATATCAGGATTCACTGAGCTCAGTCGAGCATGTGCTGATCATTTTATGCCTTTCCAGGCTGCACTCTTGGAGAGATACTGGTGAACTAGAACACTGTCCACAGTTGGCAGTGAGAATGGAATAGTCAAAGGAACCTGAGAAGGGGGCTATAAATGGATCATGTCACCAAGATCCCTAGAAACACTCTGATTCCTGTTTTTTCTTCTAAGCCTGCTTCTATGTCTCCCCCCCAAAATTTTTTATTTTCTTCTCAAGTTTGCCAGTGTCGATTTCTGTGGCTTGCAACTGAAGATCTCAAGAGATACATTAGTTTTTTACTAATATCTGAATGATCTTTGTAGAAAAGAATTTAGTTATATTAAGAGAGCAAAGCTGGAATTTGAGGGTGAAATCAGATGAGTCAACATGGAAATGAACTTTTTAATTACCTGAACAACTCCAAAATATGAATGCCTCTTTAGGGAGAGCTCATTGTTTGAACAGGTTCAAAAAAAAAAAGGCAGGATGACTAACAAAAAGGGATAAGATTCGTGACATCACTGAGAAAACAGATGATCAGATGTCTTACAATGGCATGTTTTGTTTTGTCTTAATTTAGAGAACTTTGTTCAAATAAAGTCTATATAATAGCCTAAGTGACCATTATGGTGGAACAACCAGAACGACTGGTCACTGTGATGCGCACTGACCGCCAGGAGACAGACGCTTAATGCAACAGCTGCCCCCTGGTGCTCAGTGCACTCCCACAGGGGGAGAACCGCTCAGCCAGAAGCCAGGCTCACAGTTAGTGAGCGCAGCAGTGGTGGCAGGAGCCTTTCCCACCCTCATGGCAGCACTAAGAAAGGAGCAGCAAGTCAAGCGGTAAGGAGCAGTGAGGAGGTGAGCAGTAAGGAGCAAGAGGTCCTACCTGTGAGAGGGATGTCTGACTGCTGGGTTAGGCCTGCTTTTTGTCTTGGACTATAAAAGGGTGCAGGCCTGGCTGAGGGACCTCCCCTCCAGTGCACGAATTTCATGCACCAAGTCTCTAGTCTTAAATAAAAAATTAAAACAAAATATCCAAAAGCAGAGAAACTACAATAGTTGCAGGTGGAGAGCAAGTTTGCCCTGTTTATCCTTCACCTAAACTACTTATAAGTGTTCCAGAATGGGACTTGTGGAACCGTAGTTGAAGCAGAGATTTAAAGTCATTGGACTAAAATAACTGATCCTTATTGGGCACTTTCAAAGTCTCAGACACTCTGAACAGTACTTTTAATGTATTAGCCCATTTAACCCTCCCAAACCTGTATGAAGTAATTGCTAGTATTTGCCCCATTTTACAAATGAAGGAATGGAAGCACAGAGAGGGTAATTAACTTATTTAATGTCATACAGCTGGAAGATAGGAGACCTAATATTGAAATATGGGTGGTCCGATTACTAAGGCTGCACTCTGAACCACCAAGCTATTTTGCTTTTCATATTTTATGATTCAGTGACATTTGATTATCAGCGCTTATCATTCCTATTGAATTCCAAGTTCCTTTCATTCACTTATATCAGATTAGCTTAAGTTTTTCTAAATAGCACTCAAATAAACTTAATTTGTTTCTCAAGATGCTCTGTTCACAGTTTTTCCTTTAAAAGGTTTTCCCTAATTAGTGTTTTTGTCAGAAACAATTTCACATTCCTTTCTGAACTAGTTGCTTTAAGGTGTGTCAGTCAGCTCTTAGGGTTAGCTGGAGGGTTCTATTGCCTTGCAGCGGTCAGCTTTCATTTCATCAGTTTGGGTTTTCATTGTTCCTCTTTTATCACAACAAAACAAAGTGAGAGAAAGAGGCCAGGCTGTTTGCCAGGCTTCATCTGACCAAATGAAGATGGAAGTTTCTCTGATGCTCAAGCACAGAGAGGGGGGGCAGGCAGCGGAAAAAGTACAGGCAGGTGTACACTAACTGGTGTTCACTCCGACCTCTCTCCTCCCTGTCACGGAGCAACAGACAGGTAGGCTTGAGGCAGCCTGAGCAGCCTGACCTGCCTGGTCAAACGCTGGCCTGACCATTCCCAGGAAAGCTGTGGGCTGCCACTCACAGATGTCAGTGGCCAGTGTGAGCACCATTGCTGTCCCCATTCTCCTAGGTTCATTGTGATCCCTAACTCTTTCATCCCACCATTCTTTGACCCCAGGTGGGAAAGCAGATTCTTAAAGGCACAGGCCATCAGGGCCAGGCTCAAACTTAGGGGCGTGGCTTGGGGAGGAGGGATACAGATGAGCAGCCTTCTCTTCCTCGTGCATCTGTGACCCCTTTCCTACAGGTGGCCCTCTACTGCCACGGGAATCCAGCCCAGCCACCCTGTTACTCTTGGCCACCGACAGGCTGTGAGGGTCTGAGATCCTCTTTGTGAGGTGCTCTTGGATACTGTTTGTCTAACGTCACCTGTGACCACCCTGAGGCATGGGCCGTTACTTCATATTTTATAAAGGACAATGTAAGTTCAGCATTCCATAAATATAAAATAGTGAAGAGCAAATTTCCCCCATGCCGATGCCATTTCATTTTCTTCAGCAAAACGGTTCCTTTTATTTCCATGCAAAAAGCCCAACAAGGGAAATTTCTTCATTGCTCAGACAGCTACAAAACGCGATCACATTTTTCCCCACAGCTAATGTGCTCTTATGTATAAAATTTAAATTTGAAAGTCTGAGCAGATGGCCTATAAAGTTCTTGTTTTCTCTCTGAATTTAATTTCTTCCTGCTTATAGAGGGATTTTTTTTAAATCATCTGAAAAGGCACAATAAAATGTTTTTATGAATTGTATTAATCGTTATCTTGATGGTTGTGCTTTCCCGAAAGTATCCCAGAGGAAAGACTGGACGTTTGACAAGAGGTCTCAAATCTAACCTGCCCTGTCACGTTCACAAACATTCATCAGCACCAGCGGGGCCCTGCTCATTCTGAAACTGGTCATCACTTGAAGGACACAGAAGTTCACATTATCTTAGAAAACAAAAGGTCAGGGGATAAGATGACCTAAGTAAATTAGCTGCACACAAGAATACACATAAAATGTTTCAGCTCTTTTACAAAATATTACTTCCGAGTGCTTTAAGAGACGTTTCATTTCATTCAGACCCATTAATGAGCTAATTATCTTTTTACCAAAGGGGACCCATGAGACTTCAACTTAGCAATAGTTAGCAGATCATCAGTTTGGGTGATTATGTGTATGTTGTTTTTCAACAATTCTGTAATTCTTCCTTACCTTAGCCAGCAGTTCCCAATATTGGAAGAAGCAGGATAGGCTCTGTGTTGTTTCAGGTTAATATACATGAAGTATCTCTGGTAAGACATGCATAGAGTTGGGGTGGGAGGGGTTTGCCATTTTGCTTGTTTGTCATTTCCTACATGTGAAGGTGCCTGTATGTAGGAAGGTTAAATAAGCTGATCAATTGTGGGGAATGACATGACTCTCATCCCAATGCCAGTTTGCAAGTTGAATTTATTGCCATCAGTCTGCCCTTAAAATTGGTAGGGCTCAGGGATGGGACACAAATGGAAGCCCACCTACTATATGTCCATATATTTTAAAATTATAAGCCAAGCTGGCATGTGTGAAATAAAGTATGTTCTGTCTGACTACTTTGAAGAAATATACCTTGTCGGATAGTCCCAATTGAGTCTGGAAAACTGAAAGCCAGGTTCAAATTGAGTTCCCTTGGTTCACCTAACCCTGGCGGCATCGGGAGCATCAGCTCCAGCTGCGATGAACCCACCTTCACGTCTCAGCCCCAGCTCCACGCTGCACAGAGAGGAGCATCGTGCACTCAGGGTACACACACCTCCTGGCTCACATTCCCAGCCTGCGGCTCTCCCTCTCCCCTCCCGTCCCTGCAACAGCAACCCTGGTCGCCCATCATGTCAAGGAAGGCAAACACTAGTAGTAGAGTCTCCCCTTGGGAAAATGGGAAGAGGGTCTTTCCCTGGAAGAGGCCCATGCATGTTCTTAAAGTCATTAGTGTAGGAAAATTCCAGGGTCATGGATATGAAGAATGTGATCTAATAGGTATAGAGAAGGGAGGGGTCCAGGTAGAATTTTACCTATCGTGTCATGTTCATAGTCATCTATTGAGATAATAAAGCCTTGGACTCTTTGCCCCAACAGGACATTAGCCACAGGAGTCCCAGGGCAGGGCCCCTCCAGGAGCAGGACTGCCTATTGTCATGAACCAGGCCAGCAGTACTTGTTTTGCAAACACTTACTAGGCTCTGAGAAGTAGCATTGGCAAGAGATTTTATGATGTTCTATAAGGAAGACAAATATCAAGGAGCTTATTTGAAAAGATCACAAACACAGAAATTGTTCTACAGAGATGAGAGCCTGAAAGGCCAAAGAAGGGGTAGAAGTCAAGTTGATGATTTCTTCTTCCCCAGAAGTTGTTAGGACTAAGAAGCATTAAGTAAATAAATCTTCTGTAACCAATTTGATAAAATGTTCAGCTCCCTTCTTTAATCAGCCTTCATGATATCTCTTGGGGGGAAAAATCTTAGCGCTATCCTATGGAACACTCTGGAAATAAACAGGTTAAAACTTTGGCTTCCATCCCTGAGCAAATCTGATGCAGGCAGGATTAGAAGTAGAAAGATTTAGCTCCCAGTTCAGCACATCGTGTGCCAACCCATCTGCCCACATCAACGTCTATTTAAAAGGGAAGCCAGTCTGAATGGCCCCATCTTCACCTGTCCCACTGACTGCCCTTAGCAAGGGAGGAACCGAAAGCCCACAAGATGGAAAATTGAGCCTCTGTGCAGTTTCCAGGCCTGGGTCTGCTTGGAGGCACACAGCCAGCAAAGCCAGCAATCTGGCAGTTCTTTAACATTGACCCAGTAGCTATCTGCTGGGCCATTTGCGCCATCTGCCATGCAAATGCCAGTTAAGGAAATGGCATAGAGTTGTGGGACTACCAGGGTTAAAAGGCCATTTAGCAGGAATGCACTGGTTCCAGCAGCCCTTGGTTACAGCTCTCTCACCGGAGAACAAAAAGCTGGGAGAGCCAAGGGTGACAGAAAGAGAACAGAGGTGTATATAACAGGCCAAGGCTTTCAAGCTTGCTTTCTCATCACTCTGGGCTTATTTCATTATGGCCCCTTCAAAAACCTGGGCCTTCCTTACTTACAAAGACACTCTGTATGATTCCAGGAAGTTAAAATGCTCATAAAGTAACTATATGTGTGCATATATGTATAATATTCGATAGATATACATGTATATGTAGTAAATAGTATCTTATTAATTAATATATAAATATATATTATTATGTATAAATATTACATAACATTTATAAACATATTTTATATGTATATATACATAAAATTTTACATATACATACAATATATAAAAAAAATTTTAGAGAAAAGCAACACTCATGGCTTCATCTCCATACCCTCCAAAATCTTGCCTTCTGGTTTTGACCCATGTGTTAGCTATACTTGTATCATTTATTGAGCCCTTACTATAATATTATCAGAACTGTATTAGCTGCCTATTATTTATTTCATCAATATTAACAGGTTTATATTTTCTTCTAATGTTATAGATATAAAAGAAACAAGGATCAGAGAATTTTATTTTTTGTAAACCCCAAGGACACACAGCTTTGTAAATCAAAGATCCAGATTTCAAACTACTCTGTCATTTTCCAATACCCACATTCCTTGTATTGTAGACTCCTGTGTGTATGCACATTGGCTTATACACAGTTAAAATTAAACAATATATATACTACTTTGTGTTAGGCTTTGTTCAGTTAACAGACATAATAAATATTTTTCATGTTTTTATATGGACACCATGTTTATCACTTTTAACAGGGGTAGAAGTCAAGTTGATGATTTCTTCTTAATAATCCACCTAATGGTTTACATTAATTTATTAAACAATGTATTTAAATTTCCTCTGTATCTTTGTTTCTCTGTCTCTATCTCTGTTGCCCACTCACTCATTTTCATTCATTTTTTAAAAAATATATTTTATTGTTTTTTTTTACAGAGAGGAAGGGAAAAGGATAGAGAGTTAGAAACACTGATCAGCTGTTTCTTACACACCTCCTACTGGGGATGTGCCCCCAACCCATCACTAGAATTGAACTTGGGACCTTTCAGTCCATAGGCCAATGCTCTATCCACTGAGCCAAACCAGTTAGGGCTCATTCTTTCTCTTTCATAGTTAATACTACAATGAGCATGTTGGTACATACAGTCTTTTGCTTATATTGCAGTGTTTCCTTAGGATAAATTTCCAGGAGTAGATTACTGGATCTAACAGTATGACCATTTTTATGACTACTGGTACATATTATCATATTGATTTTCAAAACTATTCCATTAGAACCACATGAGTGTTATAACAACCACACCAGCACTGAATGTTTCATCAAACTTACTTTTTGCTAATCTGTTACATTTTAAATGGCACCTGAAGCATGCTTTGGTTTGCATGTTTTATTTCAAAGTGGTGATGGACCCCCTTTACTTGTCTACTGCACTCACATTGTCTCCCGGAGCCATTCTCACTCCCGAGACCACCTACCTCAAGGGGCTTCGTAAAAACAAGTGCTCACTCTTTTGTGGAGGAACTATTACCCTTTTGCCTTGTTTTCTTTGTTCTTGAGAAAATGTCTGAAGAAGAAATGCTAACTTGACATATAAAATGCCAGTGACAGACTTTCCTCAGAACAATACCTAAAACAGAAATAGTCAAGAGGTAAAAGTATGAGCAAGTTATTTGGAAATATGTAGGTAAATATCAAGAGAAACAGCTGAAAGGGGAAGGTAAAGGGATAGGACAGGGAACTGCTCTTTGTTATAACACTTGCACACCTATTTAACTATTTGTGTCACAATTATAACTGATGAAAAATACAATTAAACTTATACATCCTTCTCAACAAATGATTTGGAGGCTCACATAATGCCTGTGCCCCTGCCTGAGAAAATCTTCCAATTAAGCTTTCTTCTCTCAAAAATTAACTTATGTTTTACATCTCCTTCCCATTGCTCACAGCCACGGGATGCTAAAAGGAAGGGCCAAAATCTAGTCAAATTGTGTTCAAGGTTGTTATCTGAGTCGTGTCTTTCTAAATTCCAGATTCTCATTATTTTCCCCTTTTTTATGTACTTTTATAGATTTAATTAGAGCACCTACATTGCAGTGAGGATCTATAACAGGAGGAGTCCACTCTCCAGAGGAAAATTGATGCTCATTAATAAAAGAGAAACAGATCTCCAAATTAATTTTGTCTTGAGAACCTAGGATTCAGATATAGGTAAGCAGAGGTCTGTTATTCCACTCTCTTAAAGAAGCAAATAAAAATTACCTGAGATGAATCTTGTCCCCTATAATAATACCAGGCTGATTTGTAGACCTAGACCACCTGAGTTGAATCTTCACTCTGTCACTTTTCAGGCATGTGACCTTGGGCAAGTTATTTAACCATTCTTTATCTCCGTTTTCTTTTCTATAAAATGGAGATAACAATCATTCCTGCCTCCTGGTTTCTGTAAGAATTTCATGAGTAAATACACTTAAAGGTCTTAGAACAATGTCCGTCACAGCACAAGAACTCAATGAACGTTTCCAAATAGCATTATCTTTGTATTTATTCTCATTTGACAGTTTATCTGAGTATGTAGGAAACTTTGTCCGTGACTATGCCATGTGGGATAACTGTGCATGGAGATTTGCATTAAATTATAAGTAAGACATATTTATTTTTTAAAATATATTTTTATTAATTCCAGAGAGGAAGTGAGAAGGAGAGAGAGATAGAAACATCAGTGATGAGAATCATTGATTGGCTGCCTCCTGCATGCCCCACAACTTGGACATGTGTGATGACCAGGAATTGAACTGTGACCTCCTGGTTCATAGGTCGATATTCAACCACTGAGCCATGCTAGCTGGGCAGAAGTAAGACATAGTTAGATAATAAATTTGACTCTGCTACTTTTCATCTGTGCAACTCTGTCCAAGACATTAATTTCCTCATTAAACATTGGATTGTGATTCCTAGTTCATAAGATTGTCTACTGCACTCATGTTGGGAAGATCCAAGAAGGTAATGTCTCTGAAATATCTTCTCATTTTTGCCAGGATATGTTGCTTGAAGGGAGAAAGAAAGCAGGGGTAGGGAGAATTACAGCAGTTACCTGAGGGGGTTTAGGCTGAACCAGCTTCTGCAGCCCTAATGGCACCAATTGTAGGTGATTGGTGGGAGAGCAGAGGGAGCAGAGAGAGAGAGCTATTGACTACATGTCCATTACTTAACACACAATTATTGTTGAGCCAGGTGCTGTGCTAGGAGGTAAATCAGGTCACTGCTCTCAATGAGCTCAGTACAGAGCAGGTAACAAAGACAAACATAATTAGAATACTGTGTTCTAAGTGTAAAAAATGGAGCTATGCAGATGGCTGCATAAAGGAGAGTGCCTAGGGTCTGGGGAAGCTGCTCACAGGTATATTAGTAAACTACTGCTGTGTAACAAAGTACTCCAAACTTAGTGACTTAAAGCAGCACACAGAGAATATCACATCATTTCTGTAGATCAGGAATCTGGGCATGGCTTAGCTGGGTCCTCTGTTTCATAGCTTTCTGCAGTTGTGCAATCTATAATAGATGTCACCCAAGGTATGCAGTCTCATCTGAAAGCTCTACTGAGGAAAATATCCTCTTCCAAGCTTCATGTTAGCAGAATTATTTTGTCTGTGCTGTTGGACTGAGGGCATCGGTTTCTCCCTGTTGGCTGGAGGCTGCCCTCAGTTCCTTGCCTTGTGGACCTCTCTGACATAGTAGCTGGCTTCATCCAAACAGAAAGAGCCTGCTTGCAAGATGGGTGTCGCAATTTTTTGTAACCTTTCCACAGAAGTGACGTCCCATCATTTTTGCATTATCAATAATCCTATTGCTTTTACCAGTACTGGTAAATCACTAGATTCAACCCACTCTCTAGGGTGGGTAGAATTATACAAGGGCATGAATACTAGGAGACAGGGGGCCATGGGAACTTGTCTTAGAAGTCAGCCTGCTCCAAATGAACTCCTGAGCTGATTCTCAAAGCAGAAGAAGTTGATATAAGTCTACATGGAGAAAAGTAGAGAGTCATGGAGGAGATAAGCAAAAAGAGAAAGAAGATAAATAGGTTATTTTATGTCTTGAGATACTATTTTGTAAGGAGGGGGGTAAGTCTGCTTCAAATAATGGAAGGAAATGAGACCATTGACATAGATAAGGGAAGAAAGGGGTGAATTTTGAAGGGAAAAACAAAGACTGAATCTTGCCTGTGGTGTGGTTTAAAAGCCACTGCTGATGAGGGTTATTTTTCTAAATTTATTTTGAATTGGTGAGTGGATAAGAGGTCAGAGTGACAGAGGTAGATATGTGGTGAGGGCTGAAGCAGTCTGTTCCCTAACTTTCTATTTTAATTTATTTATTCAATAACTAGACTTCTTCAGACTCCACTCTATGATCACCATGCAATTAATTTCTCAATGTCTGTTGTGATACTTCCCATTTTCTTTTTAGTTTTTTGTATACCCCATGTTCTCATGATATTTTTGTTTTGTTTTGTTTTCCTGGTATGCTTGTAGAAAAGATGATTGCAAAAAAATCACTGCTATTACAATGACTATTTCAGCTAGAAGTTGGCATGCTTTCTGGTCTCATTATTCCAGCCAAGATTTCAGTTATAACGAGGAAGAAGGTGGAGGGCTCTCAACTGAGTTTTGGGATTCAATTCGATGACTGTGCTCTGTCTTAATGCTTGTAGTTATGAAATGGGAATAATAGGACACACCTCCCCTAAATTAGTTGATGCCAATATTAAATGAGATAATGTAGTAAATACACTTTTAAAATGATAAATTATACCCAAAATATACAAGGGAATGATTCCTTCTGCAAGTTCTTATTGAGTGTACTTTTCAAGACATAGAGGAAACATCTAGAATAGAACTTGGCCCTTTTGTTTGAGTGGCTCAATGGTAGCAAGAAAGACATTTCAACACATCTTTAGAATACTGGTTCCAAAATGTTGATAACGGAGACTTATACAAAGGCCTTAGGCTATTGACAAATTTATCACATCATCTTTTAAATATTTATCCTGGTTTTGTGAAGTCATAAGACAACACTTACCTTCTGGGGTTGCGGGGGCGGGGGGGGGGGGGGGATGTGACATAGTGTGGTGGTTAAGTTCATGGACTCTGGGGAGAGCCTGCATGAGTTCAAGTCCTGGCTCTGATGCTTACAAACTGCAAACTTTGGAAAGTTGCCCAACCATGCTATATTTCAGTTGCCTCTTTTGTAAAATATCTATAACTAGAGGCCTGATGCATGAAATTCATGTAAGAGTAGGCCTTCCTTCCCCTAGCTGCTGGCAACAGCCTGCCTGTTGGTGGTCTGGGCCTCACTCTGCAGGGTGATCATTGGGTGATGGCCGGGCCCCCAAACAATTGCATTGCACCTTCCTTGGTTGGCCTGGTGCCAGTGAGTGTCATAGCTTGGTCCCGGATGGTCACCCAGATGGTCTTCTGCTGTTCAGCCATTTGGTCAATTTGTATATTATGCTTTATTATATAGGATTATTATATAGGGTAGTATCAGTCTCATAGAGGATTTGTGATAATTAAACAAGTTAGTAAAAGAAAAGTTCTTAGAACAGTGGATGGCACTGTATAAGTGTTTATTTTTAAAACTATGGGCAAAGCATTATGCTACCCCAAATGAGACAACAAAAAATAGGAATAGCATCCTTGCCCTCTAGTAACTGGAGATTGATGGGTGAGTCTCATGCCTCATTATACATCAAATTATCTAAACCAGAAACCTTGAAGTTACCTGAAATGCATTCCCCTTCCTCAATTCCACCACCGTATTCCCAGCCCTCACAATTGGTCACTGAGTCAGATCATATACATTTTCCCCAAGATCTATCTGTTCACTCCTCCCCAACCTTATAGCCACTGCATTCCAGTAATTCTCTTCCCTCCACTGCACAGAGTCTTTTTGCCCATGATGTTGGATGTCTATCAGTCTGAGCACCTACATCCCTGATTCAAACCTCTACAGTGTTTCTTTACTTCATATTGACATATTAACAAGACCCTTCATAATCTTCTCCTTGGACACTCAATACTTGCCTAGAGGCAGTGTTTTACAGTGGTTAAGAACACAGACTTGGGGCCAGGCAATTAGAACCCAGTCTACCATTCATAAACTATGGTCTTGGTCAAGTTATTTCCTGAATTAATAGTGATAATATTTACCTCATGGGATTTTATGATGATTAAATGATTTAACATGTAAAAAGCACTCTGGCGTGGAATAAGCATTATATAGATGTTAAAAATTATTATTACCTGCTCAGTCTTATCTTGAGTCCTTCTTTCTTAACTCCTTCATCCCATTACAACCATTTAGAAGCATTGTTCATTCCCTATATGTTCTCTTATCTAACTGTTCCTTCCATTTCTCTCATTCTTCCATGTAGTGGACAGACCCTAGGATAACCTCCTATCAGTCCTTCCTTCTAATGGCTATGCCTTTGTGTAATTCTCTCCCCTTAGGTAGAGGTGAGACCTGTGATTTGCTTCTAACTATAGAACATATCAAAGGTGATGGGATGTCCTCCCATGGTTTTGTTCCATTGTAGAAGACTCTGTCTTAGCAGGTAGAATACAGACTCCTTTTGCTGACCTAATGAAGTAAGAGGTCACATTAGAAAAGACCATATGGCAAGGAACTGTGGGCAGCCTGTAGGAGCATTAGGTGTCCTAAGACTTGAGGATGGTCTTCATCTAATAGCCAGCAAAGGGCCTTCCATCACATGACCATGAGTAAATGCAGCCCACCTGACATGATGAGTCAGCTGTGTGATCTTGGGCAGAGAACCCAACTCACCCATGCCCAGACCCCTGATCCACAGAAACTATGACATAGTAAATGTTGGTTGTTTTAAGCCACTAAAATTGTGGTAATTTATTACATTGGGATAGAAAACTAATGCACTCCAATCCCATTCACTTAGCGAATTACAAAGACTTCTAAATGGTACCTCCTCTGTGAAGCCTACTCTTATGGTCCCATGCATAGAGTACCTCTCCCTCCTGGTACCCACATTACACCACTGGCACACTTCCATTACAGACAGTAACATTGCATTGCTACTGTGTATTAAGCTCTGAGTCCTTAAGGAAAGGCGCTGCATTTTATTTATCTTTGAATATTCAATTTCTGAAACATGATGTCAGTTTTGTAGGAGAGAGGAAGAGAATGAAAAACGAAACAAGAAAAAAAAAGAGAGAGAACAGCAGGGTAACTAAGTGTTCCATACATGTCTTTTGTTAAGTGAATGAATAAACAGTATGTTGATTATTTTCTTCTCTGGTCTATTGAATTCTACAGAGATGCTTTCATTTCATTCAGTTAGGCATCTCAGAGATTGAGGCTATCATCATAATAGAAGATTGAATTATCACCAACTTTGACTACAAGCAAAAAAATTAAAATAGCATTTGAGAAAAGAATGCTACACCAAAAAAAATGGTGTTGTTTATCTTTATTGTTAAATGAAAACTCTGGCAGAATACAGTTATTAGCTTACAAAGGGATGGGGGTAATTTTTTCCAGTTGGTCTAATACTGGAAATGCATGTTGAAAAAGACCAATTCATAGGAAACATACATAAAACTCAACCAACTTAGAAAAGATGTTATTTACATTTAGTCATCAGACATAAACTGGTTAACTCTCAATTTCTCAAACTTTCATGCAAAAAGTTTGTATTTAATTTACTTGAACAAAAAGTAAAACAGTGCTCTGGAAGGTGTGCTTCAGTGGTTAAAGTGACAGCTCTTTCACCAAAGGGTTGTGGGTTTGATTCCCAGTCAAGAGTGAGTTCTGGGCTTGCAGAACTTTTCAGTCCCCAGCCCTGGTCAGGGCATATACAGGAGGCAACCAATTGATGTGTCTCTCTTTCATCAATGTTTCTCCCGACTCCTCCCCTCCGGGGTGTGTGTGTGTGTGTGTGTGTGTGTGTGTGTGTCCTCTGGTGAGGATTAACAAAACAAAAAAGTAAGATAGTTAAATTACTACTTCTTCCTTTTGTAGGATCCTTGTCACTTGGTAATATACAGTTTAGGCATCAGAGAGCACAAGTTGATTGCTTACAAGCTTATTGTTATGTTGCATCTGAGAAGAAATGAAAGCAAAAGAGGCCCTCCCTAAGTAAAAGGTACTAAATCTGGCCTAAATATCATTGAACCACAGGTAAATTCTGTATTTTTTCTCCAGTGTCTGCTTTCTGCAAATCATGACCACTGAGGCAGGCAAATAACGAACAATTTAGCTGCTGAGATGGGATGATGTGTGGGTATATGGACCTGCTGCTAACATTCCTGACAGCCTCTTCCTTATAGTTTTAGCTTAATTACTAAGAGGAGTCATTTCAGTATTAACTTCAAACAATAATGACAATTTCACATTGCCCAGATACTTCTCAGTTAACCCTCTGTGTCACTTGGGGAGATATTGCAAATGTAAAACATGGAATGCCCAGTGCCTGGCACATAGTAGGAATACATCAATATTAGTAGGAATAAATCTGAACTGCTGCTCTGTAATGATTTCCTGCCTTTGGAAACTGGATGCTTGCACTTAGAACTGGCAATACCTATCCTCACACTCATTTGAATGGTATTTTGGCCTGGGTAGGCCAAACATTGAAAGTTCAAAGATATGATCTGAGACCTGATAGGAAACTGTTTCTTTTGAACTTAGATTGAAACAATGTCAATCAAGAAAAGTAGCAGATTTTAACATGTCTTTTATACATTAAAAAAAATTAAAGCCAGTTTGTTGGAGGGAAAAGCAACTAACTCATTTGGTTCAATCAGTGCAGCCAATGAACTGTGTGGTGAACTATGTGTAGCCTGGAGTCCTCCCCTCTTAGGCTACCCAGAGTCGGCTACTTACAGATAAGGATTGTATTAGTTTCCTATAGCTGCTGTAACAAATTGTATACAAGTTAATGGCTTAAAACCGAACACATTTATTCTTATGTAATCCTGCAGGAATCTTAAGAAATTCAAAATTAATCTCACTAAGCTAAAGTCAAGGTGTCTACTGAGCTGGTTCTCTCTGGAAGCTCTAAAGAGAGAACTGGTTTCCTTGCCTTTTCCAACTTCTGATGGCCATGTGTATTCCTCAGCTTTTAACTCCCTTTTCCATCTTTAAGACATTATCACCAGTCTCCACTGCCCTCATCACACTGCTTCAGCTCTAATAAAGACTTTTAAGGTTATATCAGGCCCTCCCAAGTAATCAAGGATGGCCTCCCCCATTTCAAAATGCTTATATAAATCACACCTGCAAGGTCCCTTTTGTAATGTAACATATCCCCATGTATTGGGCATTGGCTTTTGGGAGGAACCTTGTCCAACCTACCACAAAGATTTAGCTACAACTCTGATAGCATGTTCAAAGTTAAATAAAACAATACAAATTTAGCAGCAGAACCAAACCTTGGACTAAAAAATAATAATAATAATACCTTTTTAGGTTTAAATAAAGCATGTTGCTTTGACTCCTTCAGCCAGTCGTTTTCCAACCTATTTTTCTTCCACAGGACAAGGTAGTGTGCCTGAACATCTCATCAGTACATATTGCTCACTCCTCATCTCCATGGTATTCTGTGCCTGTGAGAATCACTGCTTTTAGCCCTGTAGGGATCCATAGAATATGTTGGGATTAGTAATTTCCTAACTTTTTCTGTAAGAATTTTCTCTGGTCCCATCTGTGGTCCTCTGGTAACCTAAATATGTGAATTTCTTTCTGATTGTGCTCAACAAACTCAGAGGGAATTTATACACATGGATCAGTAGGAAAATGTCCTCACCTCATGCTTTCCCCTGACTGGCTCCAGTTTCTTTCTCAAGCTCAGCCAACAAAAAATGAAACCATCTCCTGGGTTTTTACTTCCTGTGACTTGTGCTCATCAGGCTTTATTGTTGCCAGTGGGTGGGTGGAAATTGCAAGCTAGGGGATACGGGGCTGGGCTGAGCATGATTCATTCCCCCTGATTTATTGGGCTCCTGACGTCATTAAAGACCAGTGTCCTATTCTATTTCCTATATTAAATAGGGGCAGAGTTGCCAGCTGAGAACAGCATACCCCCTACCCCTGTGAGAAAGCCAAGTAAAGTGTGACTTGCCTATCTTGGGCTCCATCACAACACACATAGAGATTTTTTTCCCTACTTAAATAGAATCTGTCTTAGTGGGCTTGCCAGGTTCTGGTAACCCAAAAATACTCCTACACAGCAGGGGGGTTTTTAATGTTTTTTTTTTATCTCTCCCACTTCTTTTAGTTTGGCACCACCTTGTCAACAGGTGTGATCAACAGTAAGGAAACACACAGTGCCAGGGCTCCCATTCCCGTCCACGGTGGGAACCCACTACTGAAAAGATGGCACTCACAGCATTAGGCAGGCTGCCATGAAATCATCCTTCCTTGGCACTGGTGCCCATGGTGAGCGTCTAGGCAACTTTTGATTGGGCACTGTGCCCTCCAAACAGATGGGCATGAATGTAGGCAGGCAAGAGACCATTTATTTATATCAACTGTATTTGCTGAGGGCAGAGTTCCCAGCTGGGAACATCAAAACAGCTCTTTGTCCTGGCCGTCTGTAGCTCTGATGGGTGACGCAGCCTTGCAAATTCAGCTGGATTAATTTTGAAAAATAAGAACAATGTTTCTATGGACACCAGGGGACATTTCTGGCTCCCTTCAATGGTTCGGAGCACAGAGTAGGCACGGCCCAAGTCATTTTAATAAAAATCTCCTGTTCCTGTTTGGATTTAGTGGGAAAGAGCCCAGGAAAGCTTTCCAAATCAGGCCAAATTTAGGTGACAGAGTCAGCCCAAATGGAAGTTGGCTTTGTGAGACCTTTTACACACAATGGCGATGGCTTCCAAAGAACATTAAGCTGAAGTCACCCAGACATGAGAGCTAGGCAAGGCATTCTGGTTGAGCTCATCGCTGCACTGTTTTTCTAGGCATCCATTAACCTTCCTGTTGTTCCTCCTATAAATGATGAATAGGACCAAGTGAGAGCTGAAAGTGCAAGGACAGACATGAGGTTTGGCTTCCATGAGAGCTTCACTTGACATCCTGGGAATATAGATAGATAGAAAGGAAGGAAGGAAGGAAGGAAGGAAGGAAGGAAGGAAGGAAGGAAGGAAGGAAGGAAGGAAGGAAGGAAGGAAAGGAAGGAAGAAGAAAGAAGAAAGAAAGAAAGGAAGGAAGGAAGGAAGGAAGGAAGGAAGGAAGAAAGAAAGAAAGAAAGAAAGAAAGAAAGAAAGAAAGAAAGAAAGAAAGAAAGAAAGAAAGAAAGAAATTATTGCCTGGCCAGCGTGGCTCAGTAGTTGAGTGTCAACCTATGAAACAGGAGGTCACATTTCAATTCCTGGTCAGTGCTCATTCCCAGGTTATGGGCTCTATCCCAAGTTTGGGGTGTGTAGGAAGCAGTCAATTAATGATTCTCTCTCATCATTAATGTTTCTCTCTTTCTCTCTCCATTCATCTCTGAAATCAATAAAAAGTATTTTTAAACAAACAAAAATAAATAATTATCATCTGCATTTAGACTTCTGAGCAATTGTAGAGGTCTCTGAAGAATACAACTTTATTATGAATATTAGTATTAACTACCAAAATATATGGTTTGCTTACAGTGTACCTGGCATTGGCTTAGACACTTTGCATATACTTTTTAAATAAAATTTCACAATCACATGGAGATGGGTGCTATTGTTAGTATTATCACACAGATGAGTAAACTGGAGCTTAAAGAGATTTACCCAAAGTCACATAGGGGAACAAAGCCAGGACTGCCTGACAACAGAGCCCACAGAGTTGGAGGAGGTCATTCAGAGGAAGTGACTGCTGATTGACTTGCAAGCTAGACTCAGGCAATTTGAGGCCCTCACCTGACTCCCCTATTCTTGGAATGTGAGCTCTGCCCATCATTCCCACAGTGGGAGCCTTTTCAAGGACATAGCCCTGAGAGAGTAAGGTGTTGCTGAGACCATCTAGACTGAATATGTGGCTGAAACCAGTTAAGGCCTCTGTATAAACTTTTAAGAATCTGGTAGGCAGAGGCAGAGAACTACCCATCTTAGGGTCACCAAAGATAATCCTGGTATATAAGTTCCTTTGCTTATTAAACCTGACATCTACCAATCTGGAGTGATCTGCCCCTTCCTATGGTCTCTCCTTGTCTCTGCATACCAATTTGTGAACCAACATATGGCTATACCTACCATCTCTAGAAACACAGCTGTCATCTGTTTAGTAATTGGCTTGCCTAACTTGGGGATGTTTCTTATAATAGTGGCGTAGGCCAAGGCTTCTCAAACTTTAATGTAACTACAAATCACCTGAGAGATTTTGCCAATGTGCAGAGTCTGATTCAGGAGGTCTGGTTCAGTAGAATCTGCAGGAATCTACCTGACTCAGGAGATTTCTGCATTTACAAGGCCAGAGAGGCAGGCACTTAGCTACACTAAGAGTGGCAAGATCCCAGGTTGGAGCCAAGTCTTAATCTTGGCTGCACATCAAAATATCTTGGGAGACTTTAAAAAAATTCTAATGCCCACATCACACCCCCAGAGATTCTGGTGTAATTGCTTAACAACCATTAAGTTAGCAATTCTCTTACTTACTAGCACTTTGTCACTTGTTTGAGACAGAAACACTAAAATTTAAAAGGTACCCTTGGTCAACCTATAACCAAGAATACTCTACTCAGCAAGGCTATCATTTAGAATCAAAAGACAGATAAATAACTTCCCAGGCCCCTCCCCTCCAAAAGAAAAAAAAAAAACTAAAGGAGTTCATCACCACCAAACCATGATTATAAGAAATGTTAAAGGGAATTTTTTAAGAACTGAGTTGGGAGGGGGGGTCATATATATAAATAATACAACAGCAATAACTATACTGGTATACCTATCAATAATCACTCTAAATGGATTACCTCAAACATAACATTAATCCTGATCCTAAACCTAACACTATAACAAAACCTCCCCATAACCTTAACTGTAATTTTCACCATAACCTAACCTCAACCCTAAACCTAAAGTTAACGCTAAGCACAATGTATACCTAATCATAACCTAAGCCAAATACTATACCAAACCTCAAACCTAACCCTATCCCTAATTCTGACTTATGCCTAACATCGCCATAATACTTATTCTAGTTATAGCCAAAACCCTAAAAGACCTTTATCACTAACCTAACCCTAACCCTTTGCTAAATAAAGAGAGAAAAAAAAAGGAGAAAGGAAGAAAGAAATAATGATGGGGGAGAGGGAAAGCCCTCAGTTGCATTTCTTGCAAATGGGAAATAAGATAGTGGATGAAGATGTGCTGTTGGAGGTCCCCCCCCCCCCCAACCCCAGATCCTCATCAGTTCCTTTTCCTGATGCTGATTATTTATAACAATCCTGGAGGCAGGTTATGGGCTGGACCAGTTCCTCCCACAGAGGTCTGTAATGTGAACAGCTGGGAATTAGAGCAGATCTAGTTCAGCAGCACCTCTGTGATCATTTAGAAGGAGGTGTGACAAAATGTATGTTGATGAGGGTGACAAGAAAATACTATCAGAAACATCCTCTTTCCATGGCATAGGTATTATTGTTTGTCCTTTTTGTTGTTGTTATTGAAAGGATCCAAATAGGAAAACATGGGGTCAAATCTTTAATTAATTACATATAGCAAGCAATAGTATGGATCAGTTGTCCAATGACTGCATTTATTAGAGAGGACCAATTGACACATTTTTGGTGGATATGTGGCCATGGCTCTTTTGGAGAGGTTCCTGCTAAGTGTGATCAAACCAAAAGAACTATAGACTATTAAATCCAAATTGATATGTTTGCTGGGGAGAGGGGGGTAGGAGGATATCCTCTTTTCAGAAGATCTCAGCTGCATGTATTATTAACGCAAAGATGATCGGGTAAAAACTGAAACTTGGCAAGCTGTCACATAAAAAATGCAGAGTGAATCAAAAATGTATAAACTAGTATTGAGTTATTACAATTCTATTAGAAACCAGTAATCACTTTACGGAAACAAACCTCTTATATGACTGTACAGCTGGGATATTAGGGTACGAGGATTTAGGACTCAATCTCATTTGAGGGGGGTGGAGAGGAGAATGCCACAAAGTTAAAAATTAAATATGAAGAGTAAATTATTTAGTCACAGTTCGGTAACAGATTGAATAAAAACAATAGAGTTTTTAAAAAAATAATGGCAGTATTTTCCTTCCTGGGCTACATTTTGCTGACTTCCTTAAAAAATAACTGGCATTAGATTCAGAGCAGGATGAATTGCTTTACAGAAAGTGCAAATTTAACTTGTGTATGTGCCAAGCACATGCAAACGCAAGGCACTGGGGAGGAATAATGACTGGGTGAGATATTTTGTCACTTATGGATTTTCTTTTCTAGAAAAAAAATCCCAACTCTATAGCTTGATTAGCTATCTCACCTTGTGTAGGAGCCTTCTCCCTCCCTTCCTGGGAGTGAAGCTGACAAGGCCAGAAAAAATATTCAGGAATGGAGAGATGGCTGTCACCATTCCTAAATATTTAGAAGATAATTGCCAACCAAAGTTAGAGCATCTTGACATAAAACAGCCCTGCAGCTCCCAAGCCAATTTGCCTGTGTGAGATCAAATAAATAGCTAGAATTATAAAATCACACATACTGATACGGAGTCAGCATCAGGAAATGACACTGAGAACATGTGACAGTTTGACCTGCATTCTGTCCTTGGCTTTTCCTTAGTGCCAGAGCAGAGAACAAAGAGTGTCTCTTGGAACTGGAAATGACTCCAGTGCAGAGTTCAGCCACAAGCATCAGCCCTGGGCATCCCTGCTTTAGGTCTGCATCTGAAACTTGACATTATTCTCGTGATTTGCACATGAAATAAGAAACACAATTGATTCCACGTAAGTGGACTTTAGTCAAAAGGCAGAGCCCTAGCCAGTTTGGTAGATAGAGCATCAGCCTGAGGACTAAAGGGTTCAAGGTATAATTCCAGTCAAGGGAACATGCCCAGGTTGGGGTCTTGATCCTCAGTGGGGAGCATTGAGGAGGCAGCCAATCAATGATTCTCTTTCATCACTGATGTTTCTATCTCTCTCTCCCTCTTCCTTCCTCTCTGAAATGAATATTTTAAAAAATCAAAAGGCAGAAAGGGGAAATGCTTTGCTTAGTCAGACCCAGAGCCAAACTACCCTGTGCCATGACCCATTTCAGTTCTACTGGGACTAGGAAAGCATGGTCAACTTCAATTGGATTTTGTTAAGAAAGCTTTGTGTGAATCACCTATTAGCCGATTAGTTATAATAGTACATGCCAAGTGTCAAAACAACAAAAAAAAAAACATAAAAACCTGTGGGATTCAGCCAAAACCGGTTTGGCTCAGTGGATAGAGCATCACCTTCAAACTGAAAGGTCCTAGGTTCGATTCTGGCCAAGAGCATGTATCTTGGTTGCGGGCACATCCCCAGGAGGGGGTGTGCAGGAGGCAGCTGATGGATGTTTCTCTCTCATCGATGTTTCTAGCTCTATCTCTAGCCTTCTCCCTTCCTCTCTGAAAAAAAAAAAAAAAAAAAAAAAAAAAGACCTGTGGAATTCATCAATCCCTATATATGAGAGTTCACACCAAAATTCAGATTCTCTGACATAATCTATGATTATGGTGAGTCATTATTTTTTGACTTGGTGATTCATTCATGTCCCTGTGACTGTTTTTAAGAGCACAGGGAAAATGTAAATGCAAGGGGGATTTTCATTTCCCACTTAAAACCAGCTTTAAAAGGCTCCTGTGACACTTGCATTTGTCTCAGGTAACTGGTTACATGCTCTCTTGTGTTTATCTTCCCACAGTAGGGGGCAATTCTACAGTGTTGGTCCTCCCAGAGACTAGACTAGGTGACTCAGCACAAACTCGAGGAGGGTTGGAGTGCCAGTGAGCTGCGACATCTCCAGAGAAAACAAACTCATGGTTTGAAACAGGCTCTTGGGCATTGTGTGTTGTGCATTGTGTGCCCTGCCTAGTCAGAGTCCAGTCAGGAAACAGAAACAGTAAGTACTTCATACAGAAGGGATTCAGTACAAGGAGTTGGGAACATGGGTCAAAATGAGGGGTACAGGACCTTTTGAACAAAGTATGAGTACAAATCTCTAGGGTGAAATGCTTTCAAACTGCACACAGGAGTGTGGTCATCTTAGCCAAACACCCTGATTCAAAACTGCACTTTAGCCATTTGGATTGCCTGCCTTGCTTCTGCTGGGAAGTATAAAATCTTTCATTTCCTATTGTCAACTGCAGCATCGAGTGGCTGAAAGTTGTTCAAGTAATTACTGTGTTCCACCAACTGGGTACCTTTGGCCACAAGGGGCTTTTTGGGCCTGCTGTCATTTTCCTTCCTTGGCTCACCCCAGTGCAAATTGCTGATGGCTCCAAGAGTGTATCGTCTTGCTCACTGGAGGGCAAGTTAGGTTTCTGCAAAAGTGCTGTTTGCTTTTAGACATGTGTCATGATGGGGCGAGTAGAAGGGTGGTGGTGTCAGGAGAGGACAGGAACAGAGAAGATGGCTCACCCCCAATGCTAACCAAACCACCACTGATGAGTCCTGTTGACTCTACCTTCTAATCATCCCTCAAATGCATGTTTTCCCATGAATGTTCTCACTGTGTCCCTTTAGGTTAGGCCCGTGGTCAGCAAACTGCGGTTCCAGAGCCACATGCGGTTCTTTGGTCTTTGAGTGTGGCTCTTCCACAAAATACCACGACCTGAGCAAGTCTATTTTGAAGAATTTGCATTAGAAGTTTAAGTTTTAATAATTTGGCTCTCAAAAGAAGTTTCAATCATTGTACTGTTGATATTTGGCTCTGTTGACTAACGAGTTTGCCAACCACTGGGTTAGGCCATTCCATCTCTCAGCTTAAATATCTCCTAATAGGTTCCTCTGCCCCTACCCAGCCTTCTTCCTACTTATAATTCTCCATAGCAGTGCTTCTCAATCAGGGTGAATGGCTTCATCCCCAAGCCTGCCCCCACCTCCAGTAGCAGCAAGCATTTGGAAATGTGTAAGAGTGTTTTGGGGTTTGCAGGAAAAATGGGGAATGGGGGAGCATGCTGGCATTAAGGAGGCAAGGACCAGGAACCTAGTATATTTGTTTCCTATTGCGGTGGTAACAAAGTGCTACCGACTTAGCAGCTTAAAACAACACCCATCCATTATCTCACAGTTCTGTAGGCCAGAAGTCTGACAGAGGTCAAAGTGGACTGGAATCAAGGTCTCAGCAGGGCTGCAGTCTTTACTAGTGGCATGCTTCTTTTCCAAGCTCAGTCAGGTTGCTGGTGTAATTCAGCTCCATGGAGTCATAGGACTGAGGTTGATTTTATTGCTTGCTATCAACAGGGGTCATTCTTAACTTCTAGGGGTCACTCGCATTTCTTGGCTATGACTCCTTTAATCTTCAAAGCAAGTAATAGTGGATTGACTACTCCTCATGCCTCATGTCACCTGCCTTTTCTCCACACCTTTCTCTCATTCTTCTGTCTTCCTTGCCCACATTCAAGGGTCAATGTGCTTAGATAGGGCCCATCCAATCTAGTTAATATAGAATAATCTCCCTATTTTAAGCTTCATAACCTTCATCTTGACTGCAAAGTCCCTTTTGTCAAGTAATATAACTTGTTTATAGGTTCTAGGAATTAAGACATGGACATCTTTGGGGGAGTCATTAATCTGTCCACCACACCAGCTCTGATTTCCACAATAGAGAATCAGTCCACCTAAAATGCCAATAGCAGTAGCAGCCATATTGAGAAAACTGAAGTGGAGGATTTCACTAAAATGCAAATCTGATTATGTCTTATTCTAGCTTTGGAATCCTTCATAGAACCTTCATTCTCCTCAAGATAAAAAAGAAGGCAAAGCTTTCATATGCTTAGGAGAAAGTTCTTTGTGATGAAACATATCTTCCTATCACATATCACAGTTCTGCCTCTGCCTCTGTTTCAGCCACACTGAAGGAATTTCTGACCATCCTAGGTGTTCTCTTACCTCTCAATCTTTATAAGGCTCTTTTCTCCAATTGGGGCACACTTTCCCTGAATTCTCACCAACCTCCCTTAACCTAACTCCAACTATCAGATCCTACCTTAGGTCATATTGTTGTGACCCAAAAAGTCCTAGGTAGGCACCACTGCTATATGTTTCCACTACATCCACATGCCCATCCATATCATTTATCACACTAGTGTATAATTTCATACCCATCAGTCAGTTCCTCCAAAAGATCTAAGCTCTAAAAAGAGAGGGAAAGCATGCATCTCCTTTGCTGTTGTATTTATAGCACTCTGCTCACACCTGTCATCTACCTACCTTTAATAAATATGCATTTATTAAATAAATTACTAGCTATGCTGACTTTGAGTTTTTAAAAGTACAGTGAACTTGGTTCTAACCCTTCTACAATAAAGACATAATCATAGCAACTGTTATGTACCAAACATTGACAATCATATAGCATTTTAGCTGAACTCAATTTCTTCATGAAGTTAGAATTTATTATTATTATTATTATTATTATTATTAAATCAGTATTACAGAGGAAAGAAGAATAAATAACTATTCATAAAAGCCTATGACATGTGGCAAAGTTAGGATGCAAGTCTAGTTTCAACTTCCCAAGCCAATACCAAGTACCTTTCTGGACCAATAAGTAGTATCTTACAGTTTATAAAGCATATATCACAGAGTCTGCACAATAATACTATAAAATAAAAATATTTATCTCTTTTTAAATATGCTGAAAAAGACTCATTGAGATTAAATGACTTGGGCTAGGCCACACAGTTAGAATGTGGTAAATTCAGAACTGGAAGCTAGATATTTTCATTCTACTCCTCTTGTCTTGCCTAGACTACCTACACTGAGTGGCCAGATTATTATGATCTCTGAACACATAATATTATAATCTGGCCACTCAGTGTATATCCTATATAATAAAAGGTTAATATGCAAATTGTCCCCTCAACCAGGTGTTCGACCAGCAGGGAAACAGGCTGACCACCCATGTCCCCTCCCCCTGGCCAGGCTGGCCGGACCCCTCCCATGCACGAATTCATACACCAGGCCTCTAATACACACACACACACACACACACACACACACACACACACACACTCTGAGTGGACAGATAATTATGCATTCAGAGATCATAATAATCTGGCCACTCAGTGAATGAATTGGGAAGATGGCAAAACTTGGAGAGTATACAAGACTGTCTCTATTCTCATTGTCTTTGTGACATCATCTCATGCCTCTCTGCTCCCAAGTAATCAGCAATGAACTTAAACCAATGAAAAATCTATTTAAACTAAAAGGAAACTCTTTTATTCATGAATGATTTATATATTATGTACTTGGTGAAAAAAAAGAGAGAGAGAGAAGTATATTATGTGAATTTAGCCTCCCAAAAGATGACAAGTGATGAATAATGGCAGTAACTTTAAGAATGAATATGGATTATAATAGTATCAGAATACCTATGTGGTATAAAATCTAACCTTGAGGTAGAGATATCTGTCACATAGTATACCAGAAAGGACTTTTAGGTCCATTGTAGCCAGCTTACAGCAGTCTTTACCTCTTGCTAATTACATCCTTGTTTGTTCCCCTCCCATATTGAATCATAACTGACCAATATCAACAATAGAATGAAATGACAGTGTATGACTTTCAAAGCTGGGTCATGACAGATATGTGCATCTTCCACCTTAATTCCCCCGATTACTTGTTCTATGGAAAGCTATCTGCCATGTTCAAAGAGTAGAAGCAGACCTTGTGGAAAGGTCTGTGTGACAAGGAACTGAAACCTCCCAATAGACAGCCAGTACCAATATACTACCATGGGCCACCTTGGAAACAGATCCTCCAGCCTTAGTCAAGCCTAGGTGATCACCACTCCAACTAGCTTATGAATGAATAAATCAATCCCAAGTCAGCATCACCCAGCCAAACTGCACCTGAATTCCTAATCCAAGAAACTGAAAAATAATAATTGTGCATTGTTGTCTTCAGTCACAAAATATTATGGTAATTTATTATACAGCAGTGGATAACGATATAGACTGCAAGCAACAGAATCCCAATTTCAACTAGCATTAAACAAGAGTGGGACCTTTTAACTATGTAACTACAGGAAGGTCTGAGGCTGCATGGCTTCAGGGATTTGGAACCAGGGCCCTAAGAGGTATAAGCGAAAACTGAAAGAACATCATTCAGAGGCAGATCATAGTAAGTAATAAACACTGGAGCCAGATGGTCTGGATCTATATACTAGTTCAGCTCTGTATCTAGAGCAAGATACTTTTTGTCTGCATCCCAGTGCCTTCTATAAAGTGGAGAGGGTAATAAACCTGTCTTATGGGATAAGTATAAAGATTCAAAGCAAATAAATATGTACTGTCTTCAGAAGGATAGTTAATGCTATGTAAGTAGTGGCTAGCATGTCAGGTACACACCAACATTAAGGCAAGTTCACTCCGTGTGCAGGCCATTATGAGAAAGCAGAAACAATATAAGAACATAGAAATTTAGTCAATAGTGATGGAGAAGCTGTGAATCTCAAAGACCCCCTAGCCCAAGAAAGAGATACACTTGCCTTCATGCTGATCCCGCTCCAATTTCCTTAACATAAACTCACTGAAGGATGAATCAACCTGCTTGTTCCTGAACTGGACAATGTAAAGAGCCTAAAACTTGGTACAAAAAGGACGCTGAATAAGCAAAAGCATTGTGTCTTTACTGCTAAAACATTCATGAAGGCTTAATGAAAATGAGGTATTCCAATTTTTTCAGTGATTAAAAAAAATGAAACTTTGAAAAAAAGCACATCAACATGCCCCTTACCTTGTCATGAATTTCTGATAAAAGCCCCAAGTTGGCACATCGAAGCTTTCTACATCTATCAAAGTGGTAACCCTTATCAAAGAGGCAAAGTCTGAAGCAAATAACAGCTTTGTAACCCTGATAAGCTCCAAAGCACTGGACCAGGGTAATGGACCAAGGAGTCGAGTAGGGGTCTGCCAAGCTCAATAATACAGCATCGTTGCTGCATTGGAAAATGTTTTAATTTACATTTTCAAGCACAAAATATTTTCCTCTCATGCTTTGGCTAAATTAGGTAGTTAAAGTCTGTGAAGTGGCAGTAATTGGAAACAATGGATTTTTTATTTGACCTTTATTATTTTAGTGTAAGCTGTTTTATATTTACATCAAACATCCAAGGACCCCTGCAGAAGTTTTTTTTCACTATTGCATTACTATTTAGTTCTAATAATGCACTTCGAATCCCCAATTCTTGGTTATAATTATATCATTTCAGATGCATTAAGAAACCAGGTAGATATAAACCTTCCATGGAAATTGTACCCCCATGCTTCCCTCTCCTTTTTTTAACTTTTCTAAGCTGATAATTTGTTCAATATATTTTACCCTAATTCTTTACAGTTTCATGTTGTTCTCTAATTACTTTGTATATTTTGGTCTTACATCACCAAAAGGCTAGTTATGGCAAAGATGAAATGTTCTATCCCCATAGTACTTGCTTTGAATCCAAGCTCATAATAAGAATCAAGAAATGTTTGGTTGACTCTTCAGAACATATTAGTGTTATAGGAAATGGGGAGCAGATGCCAGGGGAGGTCGTTGGAAGAACAAAATACCCGTTTGATAGAAGTAAAGTCCCTTTGTGAGAAAGACTCAATGAATTAGGCTGATTCAGAAAGTGGTGAGTCCTTTGTTCCTAATAGTGCTCAAACAGAAACTCAATGAACCCTTAACAATGAGAAAATAAGCCAGGAATGTAAAGGTTTTAGAGTCCAAATAAATTGGGTTTGACCCCTAGCTTCATGTCTTAAAACTGTGTGACCGTAGGCAAGTGACAGACTCTCTAGGCCTCATTTTCCTCATCTTACAATGAAATTAATAGTCTTCCTCCTATAAAAAGTGAGGAGACATATCCATGCAATGAAGGAGATAGCCTGAGGGATCCCAAGTAGTGAGTGGTCCTTTCTTTCATGATGGGGGAAGGTCAAAAAATACCATTTTGGCCGAAACCAGTTTGGCTCAGTGGATAGAGCATCAGTCTGCAGACTGAAAGCTTCCAGGTTCAATTCCAGTCAAGGGTATGTACCTTGGTTGCGGGCACATCCCCGGTAGGGGGTGTGTAAGAGGCAGCTGTTCGATGTTTCTCTCTCATCAACGTTTCTAGCTCTCTATCTCTCTCCCTTCCTCTCTGTAAGAAAAATCAATAAAAAAAAATATATATATATATATATATATATATATATATATATATATACCATTTTATTCTTGACTTTGATAATTAGAGAAATATAAACTGAGCAACATTTTAAAATAAAACTCAAAGATAGCCACTAGAAATAAAAAGAGAATATGTACCTTCCAAATTACAAGAGAAACTAAAAATGACAGAGAACAAAGAAAAAAGGAAGGAAATCTAAAAGGAAACCATTAAACAAAAAGGCATAACAAAAAACAACCTGTATTCATTAATGCAAATTAAAGCAATAGTGCCAGAAGCCATAGTAAAACTTTACATGCTTTATCTCCTTTAGTTCTTACAATGTCCTAGATGTTGGCATTATTATGATGGTGTCCATTTTCCAGGCCAGAAAACTGAGGCATATCAGAAGTAGAAAATTTTTAAATATATCCAAGAGATAGTAATTTGAACCCAGGCAGTCTAACTATGGAGTTCATGCTCCAAAAAATTATACCACCCTGCAAGAACAAAAGGAGAGGAGTGCAAATATTTATTTGTCTACATATGCTCATATATTAATATTTTTAGCATGGAGTGGGTCATAAATAAATAAATAAATAAATAAATAAATAAATAAATAAGTTAAAGGGTTTATCTCTAGGTATTGGGGTTACGTGCAATCCTAATTTTCTTTTTTATGGTTTTCTATAGTTTCCAATTAGCATATATTTTTATAGTCAGGGAAAAGGTTGTAAAATTTATAATAGATTGTCTCTCTGCTTGTTATTCTAATAAGCCTTAAGTCTTGGTATAAAATTCTTGAGATGTTCATGGGATTTATGCTCCTCGAGGGAAAATCTTTTCAAAGTGTTATTATTTCTTCCAGTGGAGCCAGAATTAAAACTACTAGTAGATGTAACTGTTTGTTTTTGTTGTGTCTAGTACATCCTAGATGAGAGAGAATGAGAGAGAGAGAGAGAGAGAGAGAGAGAGAGAGAGAGAGAGAGAGAGAGAGAGAGATTTGAGTCAAAGGAAAATTTAAGTATCCCTCATCCAATTTTATAATTGGATTCAAAGTAAAAAAAATTTTTTTTTACTTTGCAGAGGTTCTATAAATAAATTGGAAGCACTATCATGATGTATGTCTCATTTGTATAGTTTCAAGTGAACCCCCAAATCTGGGGAAAGACCCTACCCCAAAAGCAGCATGTGAGAGTGCATGTCTCACACCAACAGGGTCACACAACAATATTCCCCTCTTCAAAGCATTTCCATTCCATCGGACCACAGATATTGTCAGAAAAGCTCCTACTCCTAAGTGCAGGCCTTCCTTTGCAGATGAGGAAACTGAGATCCTGAAAAGCTGTATCACTTCGTTCTCAGCATTACCTCCTAGACCAAGCTATATGTGGTTACCACTCACCTGGATTCCTCCCAACTGATCTGACTGCTTCACAGAATGCAGAAGTCGATCTGGAGCTTGAAGAGAGGGAAGAACATTGTCCTGCAGAAAGGAGAGAGTAAAAGCTATTAAAATCACCATCTTCCAATCAGAGATAATGTCTCGGGAAGTAGCACCAATAAATTTCATAACACATCAACTCAAATGGAGAGCAGTGCCAGAAATGGGACTGTGAGAAAAATAAAGGCAGAATGTCTTTTCCAATCTTATAGAGACTGCTGACAGGAAACCCAGGGACTCTTGAAGGACAGTATCCCTCTCAAACCTGACTATGGCCTCTCTACTGTCCAGATGTCAATATTAATAGTTAATAATAGAGTTAACTCTTATTGACTCTAACTGTATATCATGCATTGGATTAACTGTTTTTGCATATATTATATCATTTTTTGCAGGTAATCCTCCCAAAATTACTAGGAGAGTAGACATTTTTTAGAAATATTTTTTATTGATTTTTTACAGAGAGGAAGAGAGAGGGATAGATAGAAACATCAATGAGAGCCAAAACCGGTTTGGCTCAGTGGTAGAGCGTCGGTCTGCAGACTGAAAGGTCCCAGGTTCAATTCCGGTCAAGGGCATGTACCTTGGTTGTGGGCACATCCCCGGTAGGGGGTGTGCAGGTGGCATATGGCTGGTCAATGTTACTCTCTCATAGGCATTTCTAGCTCTCTATCTCTCTCCCTTCCTCTCTGTAAAAAATCAATAAAATATATTTTTTTAAAAAAAGAAAGAAACATCAATGAGAGAAAATCATAGATCAGCTGCCTCTTGCACACCCCCTACTGGGGACGTACCCACAACCAGGGTACATGCCCTTGACTGAATCGAACCTGGGACCTTTCAGTCTGCAGGGTGATGCTCTATCCACTGAGCCAAACTGGTTTTGGCTAGAGTAGACATTTTTATCCTCTTCTTACATGTGAAAACTGAGGCTTTGGCAGAGTAAATAATTTGCCAAACAAGATTACACAGCTAGATTACATAGAGCTGGAGTTTCAACTCAAACTCACTAACTTCAGAGCCTGAGCAAAAATAAAAAAGACTCAGAAGTTTCCAATGCCGTTTTTAAAAGACCTAAACAATAGCCCAGAGCCTGAACTCAGAAGACCATCCTCATGACCTATTATGGATAAACTTAAATAATTTTATCGAGTCGTGCAGGAATAGAGAGATGCAAAGAGGTCAGTTCTTACAACTTTATGCTATTAAATTTTCATTAGTTTAGACCCATTAAGTCATGACTAAAAGGTGGAAAAAACTACAGTGCATCTGAGTTGGTGACCCAAAAATGACATGAATTCCTTTCCATTCTTTCCCCACCATTGAATCTTCCCTCCTAATGTTAACAACAACATTTTAACATACCCATTACATGTAACATAAACACAGGATGTAAATTGTGACATTGCTGGAAGGTGGGAGGGAGGGAGGGAATAAGAGAGGAAAGGAAGGGGGAGAGATTCAGAAAAATTGTCATCTGTTATTGTCAAATGATGCCAGCCACTGCCTCTTATCTTCCCTCCATCTTAGGTAATGTGTGTTGACAATAGTGGCATCTCCTGGCAAAAACAAACTTGATCTCCTGCAGCATTTCATTTTGCTCACTCACTGCAAATGACTCTTGACTCTTCTTGTTGCCTCCAGGTGTAATTTTACGTTCCTTATCTGGAAGATCTAGTACTGTCAAGGCCCATCCTCAAATTAAATACTTAATAGCCTAGTGCTGATCTGACTACAGAACTCTGCTATGCAAAGCCCCTGAGTTTCATCCTGAACATGTCAGCATGAGTAGCCCAGAGACCCAATTCAGACTTCCTACTTACAGCCACATTAAATATAAATAAAGCCAACTAAATATCAGATACTGAAAAATAGTTCAATTAAATCCTACAATGAGCGGCCCTCTTGATTTTAACTTGTTTTATCCCTGGGGAAACATTCTAATGCTCTTCTTTTATTGGGCAGGGGCATAAATCATACAGCCACCAAAAAGACTAAAAGCTTTTGGTATTGTTGTTAACCAAAAGCAATAAAATATTTGTTTAATGAAGGTGGAAGGCTTTTTTTCATCTCATGAGAGACATTCTACGACATGGCCTTTATGCTTACTTGCCTTAATAATTTATTGGAAAATATAGTAAGATGTTTTGCCCCTTCTTTGAAGGCAGCCCAGAACTTTGTTAAATTAGAACCACTGAGTAAGCATAATTATGGGAGAGAGGAGTTGGTCAATCACAGTAAAGGGTGGAGAGCTCAGACTCAGCGGTATTTTTGAATTATATAAAATAGCTGTTGTTCTCTATAAAAGGAGAGTGTTCAGTAGTTCAGAGCATGAAGAATTTACCTTGAAACTGGTTTACTTCTATTCCATTCACAGTCTGCATAGTGTGAATGTTTGGCTATTAAGCCTTCTACGTTCATAGGCTGGAAAATGTCTATAACCACTCCCTTACATTTTTACTTTGAAAAGTTTTCTAAGATGGATCTGCACATTCATTCTCAGGTGAACTTGCATTCCAAATTAATTTTTTTTTAAATTCAAATCCTTGCTCCTTTTCATATCTAGTGATTCTTTTGGCAAATAAACCCTGGAGATTAGACTATGTCTTTGCTATGCATGAAGAGAAAACACTTGTATTAGAGAGAACAAAAGCCCTTCAAACTGATAAAAAAGGAAAAGGCAGTTGAATTGTGGAAGTTATAGTTTTGCTTTCTCTTTTGCTTTTCAATGAGAACTGTGGTTGGAATATCAACTTCATTCTGACATAGGGAAGATTGCAAACATGGGCATTTCAAAAAAAATTATACAAAAGCAAATTGTGGTGACAGCAGTCTATTTCTAAATTCTCTGCTGGCTTTGAAGTACATTTGAATGATAGACAACAAAACTAGAAGAATATGCTTCATGATTAACACAGCACCAAATAATATAAAAATAATGAATATAACATGGATCTTCATTAAGTAGTTTATTCACATAGTCAACAATGAATAAAATGTGTGTGGTGGGTTAAGCCAAATGCTAGCTACTGGGAATCAATGCTGATCCCTGCCCTCAAGTGAGTGCAGTCTAGTAGGAAAAAGGGCTGCATGGGACAAACTTGTACTAAAGAATTATTTATTGTTTATCTGAAATTTTAATTTAACAAGGCAAACTATATTTTTATCTATTAAATATGATAACTCTAGAATATAGTAAATGGGCATTTCCAACAGAGAGAAGTGATAAGTGTGATCTGAATGCTAAAGAAGTGCTTAAGGAGGTACAAGTAACCCAGATTTGGGAACCTGGATCTGAAAGATGAATAGAATTTAAGCAGGAAAAGAGAAAGAAGTAAGAGATTTCAAGAGGCAATGCAAGTGCAAAGATCACAAGAAGAGAAGTTTGTCCAAAATGACCCAACATGGGGTGATAAGGCAGGAGAGATTAGCAGATGCCAGACCGCTGGAACCCTACAAAGGCATTTGGACATCTTTAAAACAATGAAATAATGTGAAGGTTTCTAGGCAGAGACATTATACAATCAGCTGTGTGATTAAGGAAGACTATTCTAGGTGAATGATGGAAAATGGATTGACAGCGAGTAAGATAGGAAGCAAGGAAACCAGTTGAAATAATTTGCCTAAGGGATGCCAATGGTTTGAACTAACAATGTAGAAAAGTAGGAAATGGGTATATTAGAAAGATACTTGTAGTGGAAATGGATTAGGAAATAGGCACAAGAAGATTTAATGATCAACTAGATAGGGGGTTGTTGGAAAGGAAGAAATTAAGTATAACACAAATAACATTAATTAGGGACTTACTATAGATTAGTCATTATGCTAACTGCTACATACATATGTATATAAACTCACAAGTTTATGAAATAATCACTATTATTCCAGTTTTATAAGTGAGGGACATGAGATTTAGAGATAAATGTGTAATTTCACTATAAAGCTAGTAAGTGGCATAGTAAGGATGATGTCCAGGTTTGGAGGTTGAGCTAAGGGTGCTATGACCAAAGTTAGAAACACAGGAGTGGTATAGGTTTGTGGAAAAGGTGCTGAGCTTATTTTCAGACTTAGTGAGTCTCACCTGTGATATGTCAGAAGGCACCTAGATAGATGTGTTTAGAGTTCAACAAAGGCACTGGACCACTTATAGGGGTTTGGGAGTCATCAGCATAGCAATTAAAATGGAAACTATGAGAAAATAGATAAGATTGCCTAGAGAAGGTATATAGAGTGAAACTAGAAAGAGGCCTAAGGAAGAAGTCTGAAAAACACCAGCATTTAAGGGTCATGAGTGACAAGAGCAGTGGGAGAAAGCCCAGAAGAGCATGATATCAAATAAGACAAGAAAAGAGAACATTCTAAGAAGTAGGAAGCGTCAGCATTGTGATAAGTGTTAGTGATGTGAGTTATGTGAGATGAACAAATGGGAAAGGAAATTCAGAGGGTCAATTTGTTGTACATAGCAAAAGAGAAAGGTTTCAAAGGTAGCTAGTTGAAATAAAAGGAGTTAATTCAGTAAACGTTGGGGTAAAGTATACTGGTGCACAAGGAAAAAGATAAAACCGGTGGAGCTGGATGGTGGAAATGTGAACTGCTGTGCAATCTTGCCAGCCCAGCAATGAGCTGAATCAAGAGCACAGTAGGAACATGACCAGGTGGGTTAAGGTTAATTTCAATAAAGACTAAATTGTAGGTTTTAATAAAGTTCAATAAAAACCAAAGCCATTCCTGGTTGACCTAGTCATAAGAGGGCTACATCCCATGCTGGTGGTGTAATTATGAACAACAAATATGGAGCTGAAGCCATATTCAGCCAAACTTTTCCTACCTCAAGGGATAGTCTGGGGAGGTGCTAGAAGGAGGGAGGAGGGAGCTATGTAATTGACAAAGGGTGAAGAAAAGAAAGTAAGCTCACTATAAAGGAGGTAAATTGAGCCTACCTGCTGGAGAATATCTAGATACAGCACTAATCTTTTGTTCTCCTATTGTCTTTGCACATACACCATCATTTTGTGCAGCATGTAGGTTTCACTCTGCATACCTTCTGTAGGCAATCTTATCTATTTTCTCATATAAAAAACACCCCTGTATGAAACTGGAAGACAAAAGGGCTACACTCTCTGTATAAGAATAAATGAGAAATAACCCCACAACAAAGAAAGGGACCGTGAAGAATTGGCAGTAGGTGAGAAAGAGATTAAAACTCTCCCCTGAGAATATGAACCAGAGCCAGGCTTTTTATCTAAATTCAAACCATCAGTGTGGCCAAGAAAAACCTGAAGTTGAGAATTTATTGTAAAGTGGCTTCATGTTGACAGTGGACCTAAGTGAGTAGCAGAAGGAAACTCAAACCTTTCAGAAAAGAATTCAATGTCAATCCAGGTTAACAGTGCTTTGAAATGACAGGAACTGTAAAAGATGCTAAAATGGGAAGAAGAAGAAGAAGAAAATGTGCCCTAGACTCTATGGAATAATATAGTTATTTCATGCTTCTAGCAGTTGTTCTGAAAGGAACCATGGACTTCCCCTGGTAACCCATGAGGTTAACTTGGATCAGAACTTAGATTTCTCATACAATTTTACTGTCATTCAATAGCACTGACCTAGAAGTGGTCCTGAAGGAGAATAAGGACTTGATGGATTGGATCAATGATCATTCTCAAGGCAGATGGCAAGCCCTGTTCCCAGGCTCACACAGAGCCCAGATCACACCCTTCTTCCTAGATGTCAATAAACTAGAACTGAAAGGGTCCAATGGGTTTAGCAACTACATCACTACTCCTCTTTCCATGAACAATTTTTATGGAGTTAAGAAGAGAGAAAAAGAATTGAATTGGGTTAAAGTTGAAAAGGGAGGTGAATAAACAGACAGCATTGGAAACAATGCTTCCAATAAGCATGGTTCTAAATAAGATAGAGAATTTAATTCTCAAACATGGTGTCTGTTCATTTTATCTATTCCTTAAAGCCCCAATAATACATTCCTGGAAGGTCTTTTGGGTGTTTTGGTCTAAAATTATAACTATTCCCAACTGAAAGCTCTCACAATGAAGGATTTCTTCATGAATGTGCCTCCAGATTTGTTAAATTAGACTACTGAAGAGGCATAATAAATTCAAGCATACTGAATGACTTTTATCTTTTTGGTCCAGTGTGAAAGAATAAATTAATTTAACTTGTTTTATTCCACTAACTAACGCACATTTAAATATTCCTGTTTGATATGTATTCTACCTGACTCCAAAGTGTTCTTCTTTGAAAATTTCCCACAACCAGATTCTCAGCTGTTGCTGTCACTTTCCACCCTAACATCACAATTCTAAATAAGTGAATTCTTGCTGCCTATGTAATACTTGTGTTTAGAGATAAGTGTAATAGTTCTCAAAGTTCTGTTCATTATTTCTAAACTTAAAGACAAATAACATGTAAAATAAACATTATGCCTGCTACAGGGGCTGTCCAGCAAAAGACCCTACTTCCTCCCTCTCCATAGAAAAGTAAAAGTCAAACAGATATGTTTAGAGTCTGACATTCAAATGTTATTGTTTAGAAGATAAATTCTGTTCTGTTTTTACCAATCTAGCAAAAAAGAGATCTTTGGGTAAAGTCTCTTTATAAATTTGTCTCTCTTAGTGAAATAGAGCTGGTAGGCTCAAAAGTAAAATGTCTTAGGAGGAAATTGGCCAACAGGAAGGTTTGTTTTCTTGTTGTTGTTTTTCTTCAATTACAGTTTATATTCAATAAACTGTGTCAGGTAAATAGCAGAGTGGTTAGACAATCATATACTTACAAAGTGTTCCCCTCTGGTATTTTCAGTACCCAACCTGGCACCATACTTGGCTCTTAAAAATTATTGACTATATTTCCTATGCTGTACTTTACATCCCTATGACTATTTTCTAACTACCAATCTGTACTTTTCGATCCCTTCACCTTTTTCAGCCAGTCTCCCAATCTCCCTGTGTCAACCATAAGTCTGTTCTCTGTTTCCATTTTGTTTGTGTATATTGTTTTTAGATTCCATGTGTAAGTGAAATCATATGGTATTTGTCTTTCTTTGACTGACTTATTTCACTTAACATAGTACCCTATAGGTCCATCCATGCTTTTGCAAATGATAAGATTTCATTCTTTTTTATGGCTGAGAAATAGATCGTTGTATATTTGTAACACAGCTTTTTTAACCACTCATCTATTGATAGGCAATTAAGTTGCTTCCATATCTTGGTTACTGTAAATCAGGTGTCTTCAAACTACGGCCCGCAGGCCACATGCGGCCCGCAGAGGAGTCTGATCCGGCCCACCAGGTTTTTTGGGCAGTGAGCGCAGCCGAGGTGTTACAGTAGGAATTAGTAGTTCATATAGTCCGGCCCTCCAGCTCTCTGAGGGACCGTGATCTGGCCCCCACTTTAAAAAGTTTGAGGATGCCTGCCAGTGTAAATAATACTGCAATGAATATTCTTTCAAATTAGTGTTCCTCACTTCTAATTTAATAGCCTTGATGGAGAGTACCTTTAAAAATCAGGGCTGTTTTTATTCTCTGAAAACCAAAGGTGAGAGGTTAGAGCCTCATCAGGAGCAGGAAAGCTGTGGTATGCATCTTGCTAGACCACCTTATACTCTGAGATCTGAGGTGACAATTCATAAACTTCCTCTAGAAGAATGTAGCAAGCAATTGAAAATGGAGACACAGCAGCAGCCAGATTCTCATCCAAAAAATCTATTAGTATTATATCCAATGTCATGTACTTCCTTCCTAAGAAAGAATAGGCAGGCTGTAACAACTGGTTACTTTAGGCCAAAAATAAGAGGGAGGGATGAGTTAATAGATATCAAGTCTATATTTTCCTTTTGATCTATAGCCCTTGAAATAATAGGCCTCTTTTCCTTTTGCAAAACATTTCATGCTTATGAATACTGAGTTTGAAACAGACAGCTGGACTATTCCAAATAGCCTAGAATATTCTTTTCTAAAAAATGGAACACTAGGAAAGTTCATTTGCCTGGATGGTGGACCCAAGTGTGTGCATGTTAAGAAAGTGCCTTATTCTAATAGTTTCTTATTACCACATTCTTGGTGGCTTAAAACAACAGAAATTATTATCTCACAGTTCATGAGACCAGAAGTTCAAAATCAATGTCACTGGGCCAAAATCAGGGTGTTCTTAGGACTACACTCCTTACAGAGACTGTAGGGGAAAATGCATTCCTTGCCTCTACCAACTTCTGGTGGCTGCTGGCATGCTTTGTGTTGTGGCTACATCACTCCAATATCCAAGCCCAGTATCTTTAAATCTCTCTTTGTTCCATCTTCATATCCCTTCCTCCTCTGTGTATGTCAACTCTTCCACTACCTTCCTTATATAAGGATACATGTATTTGTATTTAGGACCCATCCAATTAATCCAGGAAAATATCTCCACCTCAATATCCATAACTTGACCACACCCACAAAGATCTCTTTTTTGTAATTTTGGGTAGCATTCACAGGTTTTAGGGATGTGGAGGTCTTTGGATGGTCATTTATCAATCTACCATACTTCATGTCTATCACTTAACACATACAGAGCCACATAGATAGAGGCAGAGCAAATACAAATCCAATTAACAAATTACCAGCTGACTCTTCTTCAAATGTTGCTATATTCAGTTATCTGGAAAAGTCATCTGAAAAGAAAACTTTTTTATTCCTACAATTCTGGATAAAATAAGATGCCTTCAAAAGAAAAACTCTTTGGTTTGATTTCAAAGTGTTTTTACTTTCAGTCACCATTTTACATCATGCTTTAGAAAGATTTTAATATGGAACTATTACAGAATGAAAACAAAGAACTGGAATCTCTCTACAACTTCTAATTGTGTTATACCTTCCTTACTTTCTGTCCATTTAGACAGGTGTGTGAGGAGACAAGCAGGATGGAGTTGCCCACCCTTGGGCTTCAATCAATTCTTAAAAATCCATACAGAAACTATGACAAAGTGAAAGCCATTTGCTTCCATATTGGAAGAGAACATGAGTCCCTGGGGTAATAAAACTCAACTCAATTCAATCCATAGCCCAAGGGAGGACATAGAATTGAATTCAGAGTTAACCATTCTGAATTTAAATACATCAAATTTCTAATATCTTAAAATGTCATGGTGAGTCACCCAGGCAAGATGGTGTGGTAGATAAGATTAAGGATGGGGACAGATTGTGAGCAAAAACATGACCTTAGATGCTGCAATTCCAAAAGAGCCCAGAGTGAAACTGAATCTCAGAGACAGAGAAGTGCTGCCAGTGAAGTCTTCAAGAGAAAACCTTTGATTTTGTTTCCACCTTTAATTTTTACTCTTTTCTCTCTTCTATTAATATTTTCTAGCTCTATAATAAATGTAATGCTCTGATTGGGTATTAGTAAGATGCATTCTGGAATTTAGACCAGAAATTATCCAACAGAGTAAACATACACACACACACACACACACACACACACACACACACACCATACACACACACACCTAGCTGCCTGAGTGGGTAAGGGCACCCATGTACTCTACCAAAGGTAAAGTGACTTATGAAGCTAAATGATGCCGATGGTTTCTAATCCCAGCTCACCAGGGATTTAAATTGTACAATGAGGAACTGACTTCTTGGATAACTTCCAGAATTTGTCTTAAAAAATTTAATTGCAGCATACCTAACAGTTGTATAAAACATACACATTTGAACTTATGTTTCTTAGTCAAAATATTACTCTCAACTTTTTTTCTCTCAGTAAGTGACAAAAGTGTTCTTATTGTAATTAATGGAATACTAAAATATTGGGGAAACATGCCTGAAGGTGGAAACTATAATTCTATTACTAATATATTCCCTTGGCTTGCCTTTTGAACTCTGCTGCCTCTTGCCTTGCAGCTGTGTTTAATGAGTGAAGAGATTATTCAAATGAGCCCACAGCACAGCATTATTTCTGAGGCTCTCGCCATCTTGAGCAGGCTTCTTCTCTCCCAATCAGGCAGTCAAGCAGACCATCCCTCTTTAGTTACCTGGCCATGTGTGTGGTAATATAATTCCAAAGACACCAGGTCACATCCCTGGATTGGGAGAGAAGCTGCTAATGATTCTGTGACCAAACAAAAGGACAGAAGAAACAGCCTTCAAGGTGAAAAATGAGAAAGCACCTACGCTAGCCTCTACCGGGTTTCAGCTTTCAATTTGTCACTACCTGTCAGTGATGGAGACTGTTAGTGTCTAATAATGAAAACATGCAGCAGTACAAAATAGTCTTTTGAAAAAGCACTGTTTGTGGACGGGTGGCCTTTGCCCCACTGATATTGAAATGGAACCCGCTGCAACCGGGCAGGCCAATGTTTAATGAATTTTAGGATGTTAAAATGAGTTTCAGCTCATGTAAGATTTAAAAGTAAGAATAACTCTCTAGGGGATGAATTCCTGAGATGATTACAAAGTTGCCAAGAAAATTTAATAAGAACTAATTTTGAACTGATAAGCATTCGATCCAATATAGTGGGATTAAGCAATAAGAATTCTTCCTGGGAGTTTACAGGAGATAAGCATCTCATGAATAAGTAAATTCTGAAACAGGGGGCTACAGGGTGTTTATTGATTTTGAAACCATTTGTTTGAGACATTGCCCTTGAGGAAAAGACTATTATGGCTGATAATATAATAGTTATATTCAGAGACAAGCCACTTCTGTGGCTGATGGCAGAATATAAAGATTATTCAGCCAATACAAAATGTATAAGTCAAAGCTTGATATGCAAAATCCACTCATTATTATAATTTTCCATTTACTAATTCCTAGAAGATAATTTTTAGGTAGTACAAAAGTCAAAAGTAAGTCAAAGCTAAATAACTAGGATCCTCAACTTACTAAATACTTTGGTACAACTGGAATGGAGAAATATTTTTTAAAAAGGCTGCCTCCTGGGACATCCTGATTTCCAGACCCATTAATGTCAATTCCTCACATCTTATGCATCTACCTCTGCAATTTAAAGTAGTTAAAATTAAAATTTACAAGAAACTTCTGAGGATTTTAAAAAACAAGAGGTTGTTTAGAACTAGTAGATAGGACAAATATGAATGTAGAGTCCTAAGATGACCAACCGTCCCAGTTTTCTTAACACTATCCTGGTTTTAGCACTGGAAGTCCCACATCCCAATAAACTCCTCGGTCTTAGGCAGATTAGAAAAGTTGGCCAATCTAAATATCTTGTCAAAATTCACTTTCTCAATTAGACTTACTCTGGCCTTCTAATTTAAATGTAACTGCCCTCCCATACCACTCCCAATCTTCCATATCCTGGACTGCCTTTTCTTATCATACTTACCATCTTACAACAAATTATATAATTTACTTATTCCTTGTATTCGGTGTTTATCGCCTATCTATCAGAGTATAATGCAAGCACCCAGAATAGTACTGAGCATTTAAGAATGAGTGACCCAGCATGCTAATTGACCTTGAATAAAATATGCCCCATTAGAATCATGAGCTTTTAGAAATATCAGTGCCCTAGTCTGACCCTCCACAATTCTGATTTAATTGGTCTTGGAAGGAACTTGGGAACCAACTCTTTTAGAGTTCCTCAGATGCTAATGTACAGCCAAGGTTGCTCTAAACCTTGCATAAGAATGCCAAGTCCAAATAAAATGTTTAACTCCAAACAAGCTTTAGGACATGGCCATCGATTTCATTCTTGAGTCACTCTTCATGAAGAATTGTGACCAAGTGCTGTCTTTTGCAAAAGCTGCTGAAAGAGAACACTTAAAAAGAAAAAACTACTTTGGTGCCATACACTGAAGGACATGGCCTTTCAAAGCAAACACCACTTAGACCATCTCTTGTTCATAATATCTTTGAGAAACGCATTGGCTATAGCACCTGTAGGCCCCAACAGGTCACAGCAGGAAAATGCTACTGCATCATAAAGGTATTTAGAATCACTCAAAACATTTTGGGGCCTATATGTGCTATAGGAGCAACAGGGTGAATTACACCTCCCTATCGTGGTATTAATATGAATGCATAAGCGTATTGTGTTCAGGATTCAATAGACCTGCAATGATTTAGACAGAAGAGGTGTTTGTAAAGCAGAAGAAAGCCTGCCTAATTAGAAAAGAAGGAACAGGAAAATAAATAAAGAGGTTGAACAAAGTCAGCTCTGGCTCTAATTTGCCTGGAGACATCCTCACACTTGCTGCACAATAAATCGAATTTTTGCTGTATACATTCAATATTTGTTAATAAGCTGCCAGCTAGCTGATCTTCCCTCATCCTGCCCTACCCTCCTCACCCTCAGCCCCCCACCCCGTATTTTCTGCACAAGCAGGGAACAGTGTCCTTATTGTCAGGCTGGCACATGAAATGAGCGGCTCCCAGGCTGCACATGGACAGCTGGCTCAAGAGAAGACTGTCCCCAACTTGCAAACAAGCAGGGGAGGGAAGAGACAAAGAGCACAGGTGAGATCCATGGGTTCCACATATTAACTCAGAGAGGAAAATAATGATTTTTAGAGGCTATGATTTGACAAGGAATTTCTTGCCTGCTAGTCTGGGTTAGCATTTCTGAATGTGATAAATAACTGGGCACTCGGACAGCCCTTTTTTTCCCTTTATTTTGATACCCTTACAGCAGTAATCATGCCTCTTGTCAAGCGTTATAAAGATAAAGACAAATGTTTCCTATTGCTATTCTGTCAATGAAGCTCAACCCAAGCCAAAGAAAGGCGCCCCTGCCAGATGTGTAGAACGTACCATTTGTCTTATATCCATCACAGATTGAGGCACATCCTAACCAATAGGATCCTCAGGTCACAAAAACAGAAATCTGCTACTGATGGTGTTGAGGTTCACTTTGCCTGCTCTGGAAACCGGTGACCCATGCATGTTCCCTTCACACTGAAGGGAATTTACCTTCCTTTTCCTTTGAGACTCTCAATTAGACCAGGGCAACATATCTGTAAGGTCAAATAGCAAAACAATCTCTTTGTCAAATAATCTGGGCTTTAGCATCGGTAGATTTTTTTTTTCTTAAATCGAAAAGATTTGTCATTTATGGATAGTAGCAATATTAGAAAAACATAAAATGATTTCCAAATATGCTGTTAAGGAACCCATCTGAAAAGACTTGTTTATGCCAAAACAGATGGAGTTTGGCTTAATTGTTGAACTAAATTGCCATATGGAACAAAACACAGCTGATTATTGCATTAACATTAATGTTAATATGCTTCATCATTCTGTTGTCATTGTGTCTACAGTTGTCACCAGACTTTAATCAATATGTTTATAAGAAAATTAAAATTTTGGAACTTCAAACCCAAAGAAATGTCAGGAATTATCTAGTCATTTTACAAATGAGGAAACTGAGGGCTATGAAGAATGAATAATCTATAAAAAAGACATATACGCTACAACCTGAAAATGAAGTGCCATATTTTTTCATGTATAAGATGTCCCCCACTTTTCCAACCCAAAATTAAGAAATCAATATTTTACACATAAAAGAGAACACATTTTTATTTAGTAGTTACCGCAGGCAATGTTTATATACCAGTACTATGATATTATGCAGCATATTACTTTATTCAGCCTCTGCTGCATCACTATTCTCTTCTTCATCACTATTAGTTCCAAACATATCAATTTCTTCAACTTCTATTGTATCACTGCTGTCTTCTGGGTCACTGTCTATATATGTGAGATCATCTTCATAAACTGATGGCATTTTCTGAGCTAACTTTGTTCATGTTCTCGTGGCCAACCCTTTTCTCCTCATGAAATTGAAGCACCATTTTGCCTTTCCTATAAAATCAATAATGTTCATTTTGCTTGCAAACATTCTTGCCTGACATTGAATAAGCTTGGTTGACACTCATAAGCCACTCTGGTGCTGCTCCATAATCCAAGTCTTAAACATTTGCTCCAAGTTAGCCCATTTTGCTGGTTTTCCTCTTAAGGACTTTTTCTTTTTTGGCATCTTAAGGAGTTGTTCTTTCTGTTTTCTCCACTGTCTGATCATACACTCAGTGAAAGGTGGTCCAAATTTTCTCTCTGCAACTCTATCTCCATGCTCTTTTGCATAGTCTATTAAATTCAGATTGAATTTTGCAGAGTAAGACAATTGCTTACTGGTATTTACCTTTTTCTCTGTTTGACATCTTTATGAGCTCAGAAGGCTCTGGTCCTGTTGAATCTGTACACTCTCTACCTCTACTTCAGCTGACATCAGTAACAATAAGGCTGGTGATTGGAGGAAGCCTGTTTGACAATGTGTGAGCAATTTGGCATCCACGCAGCTGACTTCCGTGAATAAGACACCTCTCAATTTCTTATACACACAAAAATATGGTATATTCTGGAAACATAGGGCACAAATAGGCAAGACATTCATAAGAGAAAGGCTATTCTAACAGTAGATAAAAAATAGCATGACAGGAGGGTTGGTGCAATTAGATGAAATAAACAGGACTACCTATTTAAATAGATTCTTTTTCATGCTTAGCATCTCTTAGCTAAAATCCAGGATATTATATATGGTCTTTCCTTGAACTTTTGCAATGAGTTCTTACTCAGTATTATCTTTCCAGGATATTTTCAATAAAAGAAAAACTAACACTGTGAATAATAGAAGGAAACCACAAATAAGTCAAAGATGATGGTGGGGAAAGAAAGTGGGACACAAAACAAAGAGACATCGTCCATTTCCAGGTGTAGTGAGTAGAGATTTTCTCTCTTAGTTTTTCTCATAACTGTTGATCCTTCCCTGGTCCTCTTTTCTCCGTAAAGTGGGAAATGAATGGGAATTGATTTGAAAAGCTATTTCAAAAGTTATTACGGGATTGTCAGTAATCCTCTAAACCTAACCTCCATCCCTACTGCCACCCTTATGCCCAACACACAAAACCCTTTGAAAAGCTAGTGTTGGAAGTCTGAAGTGAGAAAACAGAAAACCAGTGACCATCCCCTGCCCCCACCTCAGCTCCAGGTCAGTGACCCAGAAACAAGTGAGAGAAGGCCTCTGAATTCTTGGAAAATAATTGCACAGGTGCATTGAATGGATGCTTCATTTCATGATTGGTGTTTCATCCCACTGCAGCAAACTTTTAAGAGGTCCAAATCCTTTTGTTTTCTTAGATACTGCCCCTGACAGAATCCTCTGTTACAGTACTCTTCACCTTTAATCTCCTCTTTTGCTATTTTTTTCTTATCTTTCCCTTCTCATTTGATAGCTCCTGCTTCCCTCCAAAATGTAATTATCTATGCAATCTGTGTGTAACATACAATTGGAGTTCAGTGACTGATACTGAATATGAGCTCCTAAATTTTAAGTGCTCTGTTAGCCAGTGTATGTTTATGTGTGTGTGCCTGCTGAGTACTTGTTAAGTAGGAGTTGGGGTAAAAATCAAGCTATGAAGCTAGTATAACAAAGGTACATGAAAATATTGTAGTATATTAAAGATAGAAGTTTCTTTTTCTCTGACATAACAGACTAGTGAGAGGTGAGTGGTATAGGATAGATAAGTAGGTCTGGTCTGCAAAGTCCTCCTGGGACCCAAGCTGTTGGGTTAGGTCTGCCAACCACATGCATACAGCTTCCTTCTCTGACTCCATTTCCCAAATTAAGGAAATGGGGAGTGGAGAATGAGAGAAGGAAAGAGAGAGTTGACTGCAAGCACCTTTCTTAGCACATTTTTTTTCTGTTCATATCCCATTGGTCACAACTTTGTTATATAACCAAACTTTAGCTGCAAGAGTTAAAATATTTATTTGTTCATAATTCTGTGGATTAGCAATTTGGCTTAGGCTCAGTTGGGATGGTTCATCTCTGGTCTACATGCCAGTAGAAAAAGAAGATCCTGTATATAGTACTTTTCAAGACTCCACTTGCATCACATGTGCTAACATTCCATTGGCCAAAGCAAATCACATGGTCAAGTCCAGACTCAATGAATAGAGAAACAGAAACTACCTCTTGATGGGAGTTGCTGCAAAGTCACATCACAAGGATCATGCAAAAAGGAAGAGGAAGAACTTCTGGTCATTTTTGCAAAAACTCTACCACAAAAACTAGACTCAAAGTATCACAGAACATTCTGCAAAACTTTATACGAGAAGACATGTTCTAAAATTTTTGGCAAAATTTTGTGAAATGAATAACTAAATATATATTATTTATAGCATCATCAAAAGTATAAATCTAAGCAGAATTAAATATTTTACTCTCTAATTTAAGATATAAAATAAGCTCTTAAAAAAGAGTATCAGAGAAGCATTATGAAAACCAAGATAAATCACTCTCTGGGTAGCAGGAGTGATGTTCCCAGAAAAGAAAAATATTTTTTAAGCTGAGCAAATAAAATTATAAGAGGCCTAAAAGATATCAGAGAATATTTTACACATCCCCCATTTTACCTTAGTAGTTCAATTCTACAACCTTTATTGTGTACCTACTACATTCTAAGCCCAGTGACAATTGTGTAAATATAAGGAATATTATAATATCATGAGTTTGAACATTTCTTATTTCCTTTATTCTTATAAAATTATTCATAAAGTGAGTTTGGTGAGAGTATTAGCATTGGTTTTTTGTTGTTGGTTTTCTTTTTTCTTTTTTGATGGTGAAACTGAGTAAAAGAAGTGCTTTAATAAAACTACCTAAGGCTACAGTGGCAGGACCCAGGACAGAATCCAGAACTGCCTTTGAAGTGGGCTGGGGCACATTGATGAGAAGCAAGCAATCAAAACAAAAGAGGGCTAGATAGGAACATCTCTTACTTTAAGGATTTAAAGGTGGAAAATAGGGTCATACAGAACTAGATGCAAGTCATAAAATTAACTCTATATGGTTAATGTAACATATTAATAATATGGCTCTAGAAGTTTCCCAAGTCCTTACTCTGCCCAGCTATTCCTCTACTCCTGTCTCCTACTATCCCCTTCCTTTCTCTGCTACCATCACCCTGTGATTCTTATTCCTATTAAAACCAATACATCTGCCGGGACCGGTTTGGCTCAGTGGATAGAGCATCAGCCTGAGGACTGAAGGGTCCCAGGTTAAATTCTAGTCAAGGGCATGTACCTTGGTTGCGGGTACATCCCCAGTGGAGGGGGCGGGGGGGGGTGCAAGAGGCAGCTGGTCGATGTTTCTCTCTCATCGACATTTCTAACTCTGTCCCTCTCAATTCTTCTCTGTGTAAAATCAATAAAATATATTTTTAAAAAATAATTTAAAAAATAATAATAAAAATAAATAAATAAAACCAATACATCTCATTTCAGGGCTTTGTACTTCCTATCCTCTTTGACTGGACCACTTTTCCTTCCCAGATCTCTACAACCCTACCTTCAGGTTTCAGCTCAAGCATGACCTTCCTAAGGAGGCCCTTATGAAACATACCAAATGAAACACAACCTTCCCTCCATCTTTGATTCTCTGTTCCCTTAGCATGTTTTGTATTGTTATATATATACAATATATATATAGAGAGAGAGAGAGTTTTACAGAGAGAGGAAAGGAGAGAGAGAGAAGGAGAGGGACAAGGAGAAGGAAGGGAGAGGGAGGGAGAGAGAGAGAAACATTGATGTGAGAGTAGAATATCAATTGCTGCCTCCTGCACACCCCACAATGGGGCTTGAGCCTGCAACCCAGGCATGTGACCTGATCAGAAATTGAGCCTGCAATCTTTCAATGCATAGGATGACATCCCAACCAACTGAACCACACCAGCCAGAGCAACATGTTTTCTAGTTTTATTCTTAGTTCTTACTAACACCTGATTTGATATATGTTTATTGTCTGTTTCACCTACTAGAATGTAAGCTCTTTAGAACTTGTTCTGTTTTTATTGCCTATGTTACCCCAGTACCTAGAACAGTGTCTATGACACATTACATGTTCAGTAAACATTTGTTGAATGAGTTATTCTTCATGACATACTTGCATGTATTATGTATGTGCATCTATGAATATATGGATAGATGTCTAACTATAAATATGTGCATATACATCAATGAAGAATAATTGCCACAAGGTGGTTCTGGGCTTCATTAACAATCTCTTCTCATCAGGGCATCATTCTCACTCTAGAATTGTTAACTTTACATTTCTACCTGGTTCTGATCTTCACCTTTTGTTATTCTGTTGCATCACTGTTCACTGATTGGTTTCTGATTTGTATTTCACACAGTTTTATGAACTTCACCTTTTGTCAGACCAGGAATAATTAATTACAAAGAATCCTCAAGACCTTCAATTGCTTAAAATGCACTCCATCAAGTCAAGAGAATGTCAGTCTTGCAATATATAGATGCCATCTCCAAGAGCTGTTTCTGTTGATCTATGGTTCCTTTCCTATTGCCTCTTACACAAATCCAGACAATGATGACACACAATGCTCTCCATGCCACAGATGCTGCATTACAAAATTCCTTCTCCGCAATATCTATTACAAATTATACTGAAGAGGTTTAAATGCATATCTCAGTAGTGGTTTCCTGTATGAAAAGAAGGCCCATTAAAGATTAATTATTGCTTAGAAGTCTCTTCTCCATTGAACAAAAGCTGTTTGTTGTGCAATTGTTTTTTCTGTTTTAAAATATCCCCCACATTAAACAAGTGGGAGTAAAAGCTCTTGGCTTCATAGGTCACTTGCCATTTAAACCTTTTATGCTTAGACCCATGTAGATGACTGATTAGAGGTGGACCATCACGGAGGGAATTCCATAAGGCCTGGGAAGTTGACAGAGGGAAGATCAAGGAGGAAAAGGAACAATGAGCAGGTAGGAGAATTTATAAGATAAGCATCTACCTTCCAAGCTCTCAATCCTATTCCTTCTCTTCACCCCCACAACTTCTCTATATTAGACACTTAAAATTTCTCACCTAGACTATTCCAATGGCCCCTAACTGTTCTCCCTGACACCAGTTTGTCTCTCCTCAAATCTCTCCTTGATTGAACCACCTGAGTCTTTTTTCTAACTCAAATAGAATCAATCCCCAATGCTCTCCATTGCTGGTAGAGTTAACACTGTACCCCTTAGCAACCACTAAATTTCTTTCTGATCTAATCCCAGGCCATTCTCTCCACTTCATATCCCAGTACACACCCTTATTCAGCCTTATCACTCCAGGAAAAAAATGTAGCTACACATCAGGCACTTTCTGTGTTTCCTCACTCTTGCTTGTTTTGTTTCTTCCGTCAAGAATCTCTTCCCTTGATAATCAGCTCACTTCTCCATGTCCAGACCATAGTTAGCCTCATTTGTGAGGTCTTTCCAATCCCCCTTTAATGGATACATACCATACTATTCTTTGTTATTAGTGTATGTTCTGATCCACCCCACTAAATTACCAGCTCCATATCCCTATGGGGCTTTTACTATGTGCCAGGCTTGATTTCAAATACTGCAGGTATGTTAGCATTTTTTAATCCTTATAACCATTTTACAAAGTATATATTCTTATGCCTATTTTATAACTAAGTAGGCCAGCGTACGGGCAAGTTAGGTAATTTGTCTACCTCACAAGGCTAGTAAGTATTGCAATTTGTCAAACCAACCCTTGAGTCCACATGTACTTATACATTATACTATGCAAACATTTAAATTTATCTAAAGAAAATATTTAAAAGGTTCCAAAGACCCACAGAAAATGCAATAAAAGCAGGTGGTAGAAATAGTAGGGAGTCACTCAAACTAAAAAAGCTCAGGGAAGTTAAGCTGCTTCCCCATATTCACACAGTGAGTTACTGGCAGAGAAGAAGTAAAATCTGGGTCTCAGGAGGCTGGTTTAGTGCTCCTTAAACTAGATCATGGTTGCCATGTGGTTCCTATGGAGTATTTGGGCAAGAAAAGAAGAGATGATAAATGTAATTAAGTCTTGTGTAATTGTAAGAAGTAATGAGGAATTCAGGCAAGGATGGATCTCAAGATACAAAAGCAAACTCCCCAATAAACTCATTGCTGCAGATTAAATTTTTTAAACTCTCAAATGCAAAAACTGAAGTCCATGGAGCTAAGTAAAAGATAGGCTAAATGCAAACCTGAGAAACAATAGCAGGCTTTATTTAGTATTTACCATATGCTGAAAGCTGTGTTAGCTCTTGATCTAATTTAATCCTCACAATCCACCTATCAGTATTATTGTTAGTTTCATACTACTGAGAAGGGAACAGTCTTAGGGAGATCAAGTGACTTTCCTATGGGCGCAGAGCAGGTAAGAAGTAGCACTGAGAGGCAGGTTCCAAATGAGTACATTTTTCAGATGATAGAAGCTTATTCCTTGAAGCCCTAAAACCATTTTGGATGTCAGCACTCTCACATGTGGTGCACAGTCTCTTGCCTTCCAAGAAAAAGAATAGAAACCTATTTTAATATTTTCCTTGGTTCCAAAAGTTATCATTATGTATGTCCCTCTACACCAGCTCCCTTCAAAATGGTTGCAAAGAAGCAATTATACAGTAGTGCCTCGTTGAGACAGGTATGCCTAGTGTCTGACAAGAAATGGTCTCTTAAATACTGTTTTCTTGGTACCTTTGCCTGCTCTATGGTTTTCCCATCCTTTCTCTCATTAAAATACAGAAGTTACTATTTCTTGCAGTTACATGTCTTCTTTATCCCCACTTCTTTCTGCCATAAGCGAGAAAACCACATAGGAGCATTGTCAGAATTTGATAAAATTAATAGCTATTAAAATTTGAGTGTGGGTCTGAGATACTACACCACAGGTGATGTTTCTGAGCAGAAGAAAGCAGTGAATTTTCTCTTTATGGGCCAAACCCTTTTCTTTAGCTGTGTCCTTAATTGTTTAAATACTAAACAAGTGCTGGGGGCTTAGTAGGATGGAAGTGACCATATAACATTCCCTTGTAATGACAGATTTATCAGGATGAATAAAATAGAAACCATTTTAATGAAAAAATTATAGAATATTCTAAGAGAGATATAGCTGAATTTTTCCACTAGGGAAATTCAAATGTTGCTTTTAATCTTCATTAAATATTGCAGAAGTAATATGATGAGATGTAAGAACCTGGACTTTAAACCTAGAAATACCTAAATTGTCATCTTTTTCCTCTGCTTTCTGACAATTGACTTTAGACAAGTTATTTAATTTTCTCTGAGTTTCCATTTTTTACTTTTATATCTTAACCTGTGGATAATGATAAAACCTATCTCATAAAGTATGTAAAGTACCTGACACATAACAGTTAGCTTTAAAATCCCATATAATAGAGTTGAGATCATACTTTTTATTACTTGAACTTAAAATATGCTTAGTCTCAAAGTTACATTTCATGGCCTAGAATTTATAATTATAGAGCACAAAAGTTAAAGAATTCATGTTGTCATTTTAGAAACTCTGAAGCTGGCAGAGTTTTATCTTCACAGCATTTGTATAGCTTGAATTTACCAACATCATTTGAGGCAGATGTCTTAACTTCAGGAGTGTCTTGCTAAAGACCTGCTGGATGGGTGGGTGGATGGATGGATGAAAAGAAATACCAATACTTGGACACAAAGATTATATTTAAAGATGATGGAATATGGATGAAGATATATATTTCTATAACTATTATAAAAATAATCTAACTAGATTAGAAATGTCATTTAATACAAGAAGATCAATTTGACAATACCTAGCTGGACTTGAGCTTAAAGTATAATGGGAACTCAGAAACATGGAGTTGGAAGAAAGTGAGAAATCAGATGGGGTAAGCATGGAGATGGGAGTACCACAGAATCTGATCCACTTAAGGAGATGGCCTGGGGACAGGCTGGATAGTCTAAGACTTAGAACCCAAGGGAAATAGCAAATTTGGCACAATCCAGGAAACTATCACTCCTTGGGGAGCTGGGCTGACAAGGAGAGTGCACAGGAATGGCAACTTCAAAAAAGAGGAGAGCAAGAAATGGGAATAGGACAGTAATGGATGTCCTGGGAGATTTAGCCATTCCCTTAGAAATGGGACCTACAGTCTGTTATACCAGAATGATGCCCCAGCCCTCAGGAAAAGAGATTGTAAAGAACTACACAGACTGATGTTTGGGGTCAGAGGACCAGAAAAAAATTGGCATAGTGATATGACTGACAAAGAAGAGGGGTCTACGGCAGAATCCTGAGAGAAGGAAGGTACCAAACCAAGTAAAAGAATAGAGTTGCAAATATTCTAACTCTAGCCATGTGACAACAAACTGCCTACCCCAAGACTAAATGCTAAGGAAAAGCTTCAAGGAACTGATGAGACCAAGCATCCATGGCTAAGCCTTGGGTCCTGGATCCTAGCCCAGGAGTGGAACTCATTTTTGAGTTCTCCTAAATAGTGAAAATGAGGTTATCTCTCTACCTCATTCAGGATTAGCTTTAGAATCAGGACATAGCTGATGCTAGGTAGGCAGAGTCAAAAGCCCTGGTTATGAAAAACTGGGAAGGCAAAAGCCAGAGAAACAATACTAATAACATGTGTCTAGTGAGAAAAATATTTTGAAAAGTTCTTTGAGGGCAGGAACCAAGTCTTCTTTATCTGTTCCTACTTTGTAACACAGCCTTGGATGGCTAAGTGAGCATTACAGTTAATCCTTAGCAAGTTAAAGGAAACCTATACTGATGGGTAGAAATAAGTTCTCCAGTCACTTATTTAATTGCTATAAGTGCCATTTACCTTTTTTTCTCCTGTGTGTCTATAAACAAGGATATTCTGCCATATCTTCCTTGCTTCTCAAAAATATTTTCACAGCTTTTGGCCTTATCTCCATCTGGGTCCTGACTGCTTTTTAGAGGAAAGTGTTAATTACCTCCATAGCATTTATCTGTTCACATTAAATTAAACCATCTTATGGGAGGTATTTTGATCCATATAGACTAGAGCTCTGAACTATTGCATAGTTTTCTCTTCATAGTAATCCTAAATTTAATTGAACAAACATTTGTTTAGCAACTACCATGGGACTAGGTGAAAGGATACCAAAGAATAGTAGGTATCTGGAGAAAATATGACTATGACAAGGTCCCTGTCTTCAAGAAGCTTGAAAACTAGTCATATAAGCAAATACAAATAATGTAATATGCTAAAGCTGAATGAAATAAATAATGAAAATGCAAAGAACATGGAAGCAGAAGCAATTAATTCTTACCCAAAATGCCTATGTTGTTAATCTCATCACCTTCCTTATACATTTCCTGGACCCTCCAACAAATTTCATTTACTCCCTCTCTAAAACTTGATGGAATTTATTCCAATGTTTGGAATAACTGTCTTAGATTTAGACTTTTAAGTATCTTAATTACATCTTTTTCAGCCTCCAAGTAGACCGACAGCTAGGACTTTTTGTCTCTAGCCCAGGTTCTTGAGTGTGCGGGCATTTAATATCCATTTTTGGAACTAAATAAAAACACACACATGCACATACACATATACAAAATGAATGCTATTATTTGAGAAAATAATCATTATTTTTAAAACTTATATTCCAAAATTCCCTCCCAAGTATACATAATTAAAATGATGAATTAGATGTGGTTAGTCTCCACTAGTTACAAAACAATTGCTTCAGCTATTTTTAATAAAGTTACAAAATCATAATTCAAGTTCCTAATGGAGAAGCATAAATAATTTAGGGGAAAATCTAAACAAATCACTACTTTAAAACATACAATGTACAACATCCACATATTAATCTACATTAGGCATTAAAATATTCAACAAAGTTATGACCAAATAACAAAAACCCACTCTTTGAAAAACAATAACTATAGTCACTGAGTTATTGGTTTAGATCAACATAAAAATTCATTAAAATAAAAGGCAACATTGGCAAATATGTTTTTGCATGTAGAGGGCTTTCTTGTTGTTTTGTTGATGGTTTTCTTTGCTGTGCAAAAAGCTTTTTATTTTGATGTAGTCCCATTTGTTTATTTCCTCTTTAATTTCCATTGCCTTAGGAGCGGTATCAGTGAAGAAATTGCTTCTGCATATGTCTGAGATTTTGCTGCCTTTGGATTCCTCAAATATTTTTATGGTTTCCTATTTTATGTTTAAGTACTTTATCCATTTTGAGTTTATTTTTGTGTATGGGTTAAGTTGGTGGTGGTCTAGTTTTATTTTTTTTTTGCATGTATCTGTCCAATTTTCCCGACACCATTTATTGAAAAGACTGTCTTGACTCCACTGTATGTTCTTGCCTCCTTTGTCAAATATTAATTGAGCATAGTGGTGTAAGTCGATTTCTAGGTTCTCTAAGGGTTTAACCTCCAACATTTATAAGGAACTTGTACAACTTACAAAAGGAAGATAAACAACTCAATCAAATAATATGGTTAGAGCATTAAATTTGACAGTAAAATAGTAGTCAAGTTTTCAGGCTAATTTAAATTGGCTAATTGAAATAAGCAAATATTCTAGAAAAATCAATTGTACTGGACAAAAGAGCTGTTCCTAAAGTGTTAAATAAAATTTTTATTGGTATGATAGTTTATCTCATGGTAAAATTGTGTAACATGTAATGAACCTAAAGCAGTCACATTTTAGTGCAAAAAATTAAAATTTAAAAGATATCAAGATTACAGTATAAAATTTCCAAAAGCCTCCTAATATTTAAATTAAAAAGGGGATAAGAAAAAATATCCTGTAAGCAAATTACATCTAGAAAATTTTTACTTTAGAAAATTAACTGTCATTTGTAATGCTAACAGCAAGACACCCATGTAAAACATCCATGGTGTCAAAATAAGCCAAAGGAAAATTGGGCAAAAAATGGAAAAGGATCACAAGTCAATTTTATAGAAAATATTCCTTTATTAACTTTTGGTCAAGAATATGTTTGTATATTTTCAGAAAACAACTCTGAGAACATGTGGATTCCTGCAAGAGGGAGGATTGACAGGAGTGCTCCAGCCATGAAGACAGAAGAGAAACAGTCCAGAGATGGAAGATGCTGATGATGCCTTGCCATATTAGCAGTTAGCTAGGAAGGGAGGGAGGGAGGGAGGGAGGGATTCCAGCAATTTTCCTAATGGCATGTAGCAAATGGAGATGCATTTATTCAAGAAAACTCTAATAAATCTTGATAAAAAGAGCAAAAAATTGTGGCATTTGAGCCACAGTCTATTTGTGCACTCTATACCCAACTCAGTGCAACAGAAACTCTACTCTGAGTGACCACAGCCAAGAAGATGGGCAAAAAGGAAAGAATGGAGGTTAGTTTTATGTGTCAACTTGACTGGGCCACAAGGTACCAAAATATTTGATCAAACATGATTCTGGGAGCTTCTGTGAGGGCGTTTTTAGATCAGATTAGCATTTAAGTCAGTAGACTGAGTAAAGCGGGACATCGTCCCTGGGGTGAGTAGGCCTTATCCAACTAGTTGAAGGCTCAAATAGAACAAAAAGTCTGAACTTCCCCCAGGGGAAGATAAAGTAGTTTACATAGTTTAGTGAATTTGAGAGTTACACCACTTGAATGGTTAATATTTCTATAATGGGAATATAATTTTCGTCTTTATTGAATGTGATCCTAAAGTTATTGGTTACTTAATGATAACATACTTATCATTTCTTTGTCATTGATTTTTAGAATTATATCTTAATTAAGTACCATTAAAATTCTCTAGAAAAATCTGATGCTAAATTAAAACTAAGTTATGTTTAAAAACTATTGGTCCTCTATCAAATAGTCAACAGTGAGGCCCCACCAAAAGAAAAAAGTCAGATAAAACAGATCCTTAGCAATAAGACATTCATCTCCTACACAGTCCTGAAAAGATCCTCATCTCTGCTGTTGCATCAATATCCCACTTTTAATAGAACAACAGGGCAGATCAATTTGGAGACATACTGAAATGCAGAAGAAACAGCATATCCTCATAAAATATAGGTCTCTCCCATTTCAGAGACTCTTTCAGGCAAGAGGTACCATGGACCCCCTCCACAAAACTCACTCTCTCTCTCTCTCTCTCTCTCTCTCTCTCTCTCTCTCTCTCTCTCTCTCTCTCTTTCTTTCTCACACACACACATACACACACACACACACACACACACACGAGAAAACAAGAATTGGATGCTGTGCACATAAAGGGCACCAAGTGGCCCTTGTCTTTAGTTAGGGAAGCTAAAAGAACTTACTAAAAAAAAAAATAATAATAATATAAGCACCCCAGGAACAGTAAAAAGATAAATATTCATTAATTTAATCCTTTAATCCCTTCTCTAAGATCCAGAAAAGAAAATAGGAGGAAGCATGAAAAACCAGATTCCATATCCCTTTCTACCTCAGGCCTTATAAATTACAATTGAGTTTGAAAGGAAAGGTGCATGGTGGAGTGGTGAGAAGATAAAAATTAGATTAAAATCAAGTTCGAGAAAAAGAGCTCCCACTGTGGGGCTGTGAGACTCTTGTGGAACTTCTTCCCAACAAAACAATCATCACTAGTAAAGTTTATTTTTTAAATAATTTAAAGTCTCTGTACGTTATCCTAAGGGCATACAGCAAATGGAAAAATGTTTATTCAAGAAAATTGAATAAATCTTATAAGAACAGCCAAGAATCTGTGGCATTTGAGCCTGATCCATGTGATCAACTCACAGTGCAGCTCATATCAATGAAAATTATATCATGAAAAGAGAAATGCTAAGATTTAGAATGGCTATGCTAATATCAGACAAACTAGGCTTTAAAAGAAAAATGTTATAAGCAATGAAAAGATTTACATTATAATAATAAATTAATCTAACAGGATGGTATAACACTTATAAACATACATGCATGCACCTAATAACTGAGTCGCCAAAACAAAGGCAAAACTTAACAGTTTGAAGGGAGAAGTAAATAATGTATCCCTATTGTTTGGAATCATCAATATCCCACTTTTAATAGAACAACAGGGCAGATCAACAAGTGTATAGAAGAATTGAATAGCACTGTAAGTCAGCTGAACCTAACAGCCATCATAGAGCATTTTAACACAACAAAAGCACAATACACATTTTTCTCAAGCACACATAGATCATTCGCAAAGATAGACTATATGCTAGACCATTTTTAAAAATCCCTCTGAAAAAATGAAAAGTTTGAAAGTGTATAAAGAATGGTCTCCAACGACAATGGGATGAAGTCAGAACGCAGTAACAGAAATAAATTGGAGAGATGCACAAATATATATATGGAGTATGCCCTTGTCTTCCTCTATCCCTTTCTGCCATAGTACTCTCCCTCTATCTCCTCACCCCCAGAATGCCTGAACCTCTCCTCCCTCTTTTGTCTCCCAAGGTACATACCTCTCTCCTGTTTTCTTCTAATTCCCAAGGACTCTTTTATTATCTCTGTAACTTTCTAAATAAACTTTCCCTTATAATTTGAAAAAAAAGGAAATTAAATAATATACTTCTAATTACCAATAATCTAAAGAATAACAAAAAAAATTAGAAAATATTTTGAATTGATGAAAACAAAAACCAAAATATAGCAATTTTTGTGGGTTGCAGTTAAAACGGTACTTTGGGGAAAATGTATAACTAACAGTATTTTAAAGGAAATTATAATAAATGCCTATTTTTTTAAAGGAAATATCTCAAATCAATAAACTATCATTTTATTTTAGGAGACTGAAAAAATAAGAGCAAACTAAACCCAAAGCAAGCATAATAAATGACATAATAAAGACTAGAGCAGACATAAACAAAATGTAGAATAGAAAAACAACAGTAAAAACCAGCAAAATCAAAAATTGATTCTTTGACGAAAAATCAATAAATTTAACAAATATTTAAATAAATTGATCAAGGAAAATAATAAAGGCTTAAATTACTAGTCTCAGAAGTGAAAAGCGGTCATCATTACCAGCCTTAAAAAAATAAAAACGATCACAAGAAAATACTATGAACAACTGTATGCAATAAATTAAATAACTTAGATGAAGTAAACAAATAACTAGAGAGACAAAAGCTACCAAACCTGATTCAAAAATAAATAGAATATCTGGATAGACCTATAACAACTAGAGAGAGTGAATTCATAATTTTTACATCCCCCCCCCCAAAAAAAAAGCCCAGGACCAGATGACTTCACTGAAAAATTCTAACTAACATTTTGAAAATAATATTAACAATCTTTACAAACTCTTCAAAAAATAGAAAAGGACATATCCTAATTCATTTTATGGGGTCAGTATGACCCTAAAACCAAAATCAGACACAAACACCATAAGAAAAGAACACCATAGATAAATATCTCTTTTAAATCAGGGCTTGGCAAAAATAGGTTTACAGTTCTGAGTACACAAAACACAAAGTTTATTCTTGTATTATTCATTAATTATTGTATTATTTTCCATACAAACAACTGTAAGTCTACTTTTGCACCACTGTGTACAGACACAAAAATCCTCAACAAAATACTATCAAACCATATGTTGGCATATAAAAAGTATTATACACCATGATCAAGTGAGAATTATTTGGGGAATGCAAGGTTGCCTTAACATCAGAAAATCAATTCAAATAATACACTATATTAATAAAATGAAGGGGAAAAGTTCACACAATCATCCCAATAGACACAAAAAGTAATTAACAAAATCAAACACCTTTTACTGATTAAAAATTACACATAAGAAATTAGGAATAGAAAGAACCTTCTTCAATCTGATTTTTTAAAATTAAACCCACAGCTAACATTACACTTACTGTGAAAGACCAAATGCCTTCCTCCTAAGATAAAAAACAAAACAAGAATGTCCATTCTCACTTCTGTTATTCAATATTGTACTGGAAGTTCTAACCAGGCAATTAGGCAAGAAAAAGAAATTAAAACCATAAAGATTGGAAGGACAAAGTAAAAATATCTCTATTTGTAGATAACATAGACTTTTACATAGAAAATCCCAATAAAATCACTAAAAAAATGTATTAGAACTAATAAACAAGCTCAGTAAACGTAGCAGGGTACAAATCAATATACAGAAAAATCAATTGTTCCTATAAACAAGCAATAAACAATTTCATTTCATATAGCATTATAAAGAGCAAAACACATAGAAATGAAATTACCAGAAGTACAAAATTTTTACTCTCAACAATACAAAACATACTAAAAGAAATAAAAGAAGACTGAAGTAAATGGAAAGATAATCAATGTTCATTGAGTGGAAGACAATATTACTGAGATGGTCATACTCCCCAAATTGACCTATAGATTCAATGCAATTCTATAAATACCTGAAATGGCTTTCTTGCATAAATTGACAAGTTTACCCTAAAATTCATATGAAAATATAAGAGACAAAGCAATCTTGAAAAAGAACAAAGTGGGAAGACTTGCACTTTCTGGTTTTAAAACCTACTACAAAGCTACAGCAATCAAGACAATGTGGTGCTAGTATAAAGAAAGGCATATAACTCAATGGGATACAATTGAGAGTGCAGAAACAGACCCTTATATTTCCAATAAATTCATTTCTGACAAGGAAACCAAAACAACTCAATCAGAAACAGCCTTTTCAACAAGTGATGCTGCAACAATTGGGTATTCATGTGCAAAAGAGTGAAGTTGGACTACTTCCTTATACTTGACACAAAACATAACTAAACATGGGTGGCAAACCCACAAGTAAGCGCTGAAACTATGACACTCTTAGAAAACAAAAACATAGGAGTAAATCCTTATGACCTTGGGTCAAACAAAAGCTTCTTAGATACAAACCGAAAAGACACAAATGAAAGCGAAAGTGTATTTTTGTTTATGGTAAGAACACTTAATATGACATCTATCCTCTTGACAAATTTTGAAGTGCACAATGCAGCATTGTTAACTACAGGCACTTATGTTGTACAATAGATCTCTAGAATTAATTCATCTCGCATAACTGAAACTTTATACTAATTGAACAAAAACTTCCATTTCCCTCTCCTGCCAGGCCCTGGAAACCACCTTTCTATATTCTGCTTCTATTAGTTTAACTATTTTAGATACCTTGTATACATAAAATATTTGTCTTTCCACGACTGGCATATATCACTTAGCATAATGTCTCTCCGGGTATTTCTATGTTGTCACAAATGGCAGGATTTCCTTCTTCCTTAAGGCTGAATAGTATTCATACATATATGATTATATGAAATATGTACATTGATATTATGTAATATATGTATAGAACAGTTTCTTTATCAAGATATTCATAGGCCCTGAAAACATGTCTCAGTATAACTCTTCTTCCTTGATATACTAGCTATATGTGACCTTGGGCAAGTAGCCACCACTTTGAGACTCTTTTTCCACCTGTAAAATGTGAATAATGCATCTTCCACAAAGTTCTCATTCAGAATCCCTAATACAATCCTTATTGTATCCCCCAGGCTTTCCCAACCTCCAACAAGTATTCAACAGTTTCTACTCCTGATTCTCCTTCCTCCCTCTTCATTCCCTTTTAGCTCTCCTTGTTCAAGTTATGTGCAAATGTAAATAGATTCACAATATTTTCATTCTTTGGTTGTTTTTAAGAGTAGAAGGAAGGCACTTGCTCAACTTTTGGGGGTTTTTTAATTACCAAGCTTGAAGGCTAGTAAGGTAACATGTGGCAAATATATCTTGATTTTATATTAATTCTAAGTGATTAGTTTTGTCTTCCTGGAACACTGAGCAAGCCCAGTAATTTTATAAAAATAAATAAATACTTTATGCTCTGGTTTCCCCAACTGCAAAATGGGAATAATTATAATTAACCTATCTATGAAACAATATTTTTTCAAGAATCAGCTGAGTTAGAAAATGTGAAATATTTAGAAAAATATAGATATTATACTAATACTCTCCTTTCACCTATCTACATTCTTTACCCAGTGAGAAACTGAATTTAAAACAAGTTCACACTCCCTTCCCACCCTCCACTCACATCTCCCCTAATTCAAGCCAAAAAAAATTATCATCCATTCTTAAGTTGAATGAGGATTTTGCTTATTCTTCAGGAGAGTATTTCTGTGTTAGAGCAAGAGTAATAATTCATACACACTCAACTGTTAGCATTTCTAAATTCTTCAAAGATAAAACTAGGGAATTTATTACAGCTTCAGGCAATGCTGAAGGTGCCCCCACAGCAATAATTGAAGCTCTGAATGCATACACAGAGGGGGAGGGAATCATCTGAATTCTTTCAAGCTATTTCCCTTCAAGTTTATGAAATATTGATAGAAAAAAATATAAATAGGTATTAATGCTGTTTTAGTAAAGATTTGGTCTGGTGGAGACAGAGCATAATTTATTTCTAGCCTGGAGGATTAACACTGGAGTTGCCACTGATCCCGCATTAATAGCCAGAAATGTGTCTCATCCATCTCTGTGTTACATGTTTCCCAGGCAGGAAATAAGCCCTGAGCTTCCAAGGCAAGTCTCTGGAGGACACTGCTTAAAGCCTTCAACTACTGCAGAATTTCCCTACCCACAAAATTATGGGCCAGAGACACCATTGAATCTTGTTTCCATTATTTTTCTCCATGCCTACCTATGTCCATCAGGGATTGCTTTCAGTTGTGAGTCTTAGAAAACTCAATGTCAGGGTTTATACAGGAAATCTGAGATGACTCAAGATAGGGTATAGAATAAATGCAGATGGTGCTGTCTATGGTATCAAGAAAGCAAAGGCCTTCTCAGAAATCTAAAGACTTCCTATTTATGTTTAATTGCACAGAGCAGTATTCCATGACCACTCATAGCTTTAAGGCAGTCTAAAAATGGGAGTTTTTAGCTTTGCAATTTCTATGGAAGGAAGTAAGGGGAAAGAATTTAAAATGAGTACCAAGAGAGCTTGTATAGAATCTGGCTCGCAAGCTCTAAAATAATATTTTCCAAATGAATGAGATATTCACTAATTCTTGCCTCACTAATAACTGAAAGAGATTCAGAGTATTGTGACTTCTAGAAATACTTTTTGTCAGGCTCAAAGTTTCCAAGGGGGGAGGTCAGTAATATAGATAATATCCTGGCAGAAGACTTGGATGGATGGATGGATGGATGGATGGATGGATGGATAAGATAGATAGATGTGTGTACATATGTAATAAAAAACAGACACATCATTTATTAAATGGAATAAAACCTTTTTATATACAGCTCAGGCTTTCTAATTCACCAATCCTCTCCTCAACCACCTTACTTCCCCAAGCACACACCCACACACCAAATATACATCCCAAGTATAAAGGAAACAAAAGTGGAGAAATTTAAAGAAAGCCAACATGCACACCCAAAACACTGTGCATGTATGTATATTTTGAGGAGGGGAACAAAATAGACATGGGAAAGAGGATTATGAATTTTCTCTATTTACATCTCTACTCCAAAATGTGAAAGATGCTTTGCATTGACAAAAGAACAGAAAGAAACATCCTGACCTAGTAGCAAGCCTGTGGAACCTTGGTTTCTACCTCCTGCTTCCTATCTATTTCTTCCCTCCTCCAGTTAACCACTCCCACTGAAGAGAAAGGAGGCAAATGGGAGGTTGGACAGGGGAAGGAGGTCAGACAGGGAAACAGGCACAAGCCTGTGTTTATGCTCTTTCTTCCACTTCCTTAGTATTTCTCAGATCAACCTATTCCATTATCCCTCCATGGCCTAGATTTAGGTCAGAGCCATTGCTGGAAACAGTCATTGTAGGTATTGCCTATAAACTGGTCTTTTTACCCCAATGCTGACCCAAACTGTCCCCAAGGTAATTTCCTCCTTATTCTTGAGAGAGAGAGGCGGGTGTGGGAAGAACATACTTTTGGCAGTGAAATAAGTCTCAGTGAGTTCTAATATTGAAGTAGTTAAACAACAGTTTCCTCAGTTAGATAAAACTCATCTTCTTTGCACTATTTAGATCAGTGCTATAAGAACATTCATCAAAAGCATAAAGTCAACAAGGTCTCAGAAAAGAAAGATAAGTAATGTCAGTTATGTCATAAAGGCAGCCATGATAGGGTCATCTTCAAGCATAGATCCATGTGCCTGGATTTGAAAGAATTATGTGTATATGATCTGTCTAAACATATCTCTCCTTTTTTGGGGGGGAGGGGGGGTTCATCATTAGAGATTTAATCCCTTGCAATACATATTACTCACTCCCTAAATTTAACATTTCTAAAAGAGTCAACATATTAAATGTCTAAGAAACCATGAGTTTACCAAAAATAAGGTTGAAATGGGAGGTCACACACAACCAACACTCATCCCCAAAGGTTTACCATAAGGTATATTTTAATTAGGTTTCATTTTTTGCAAATGAAATGTAATTAAAATAGAAATCTAGTAAAGACTTCCATCAAATGTTTTGAAAATGAAAAAAAATGAGCTTTGAAAATGATATTTTATTAGCATTTTCATTACTAAGTTTTCTTTATCCTTGTCTACAAATGTCAGCACATAGACTGAGCCTCTTTGGTTTTGCTTTCCCCATGTTTTAAGCCCAGAAAATCTGACCATTAGAAATGTATTTTTAAATGGATTAACTGCTCTCCCAGGAGTGATCTTTAAACTTTTCCATCTATATTTTGATAAAACTTCACATGAAGTCAATAACAAATTAGAACATAAATATTTAAGCAGCTCAAAGATAAAATGAGAGCTTCTCTCTTTCTCTCTTTTTTATGTTGCTGGCAATTTGCCAAACAGAGAGGAATTAAGGGTCTTGGGGAATATGTCAAGTCTTTTCTTGTGCAAACAAGAAAAACCAAGCAAAAGGTCACTACTCCAAGAGAGGTTGGTGTCACCTTGGAGTTGATTTCATTCACCTCAGGAATTTTTAATATTCTCAAACAGCTTCTCTCCATCTTCTTCCCAGAAGATTTTTAATGCAGGAGCAAGTGTCCAAATAATTTTTCTGTAGTGTATTTGCCCTTAATGAAGGAAATCTAATGCCAGAGGAAGGGCATTAGTAACTTTTCCATGGGGCATTTGCCCCTTATGAAGTCTTGCTATAACAACTCTGCTTTTTTTCTGTTTATAGGAAATTCTATTTATTTACAAGGACATATAAAGAAGGGTTGTTTGATTCAAAAACAAATCAGATGAAATAAGGAGTAGTCAGAGTGTTCCCCATCAAAAGAAGTAAAACTCAGTGAAATGAATATATGCTAATAAATGTAATGACAGTTTCAGATAGCGATGAACTTAAACAGATAAACCCCCAAATAAGCCACCCATTTGCAAAAAAAAAAAAAAAGCACTCCAAAAAGACTGTTTACTGGGATCACCTTTGCTTGGAGACTGTCAAGTAATGACTCTTATCTGTTCGGTGTGCAGAGATAAGATCTCCTTCCAGGGAGGATTTTTCTCAGGCTTTCACAGTAATTATAGATATTTGATTGCAAATCACAATGTTTGTTCTAACTAATGAACAAAAACACTGGATTAGTTATAGCTGGTATTAAAAGTTATTTTGTTTACAGTATGGCTTAGACTTTAATGTTCTCTGAGTACTCAAAGAACATTCTTAAAACTAGAGGTCCAGTGCACAAAATTCATGCACGGGGGTAGGGTAGTGTCCTTCAGCCTAGCCTGCACCCTCTCACAATCCAGGACTGCTGGCTCCCAACTGCTCACCTGCCTGACTTCCTGATTGCCCCTAACGACTTCTGCCTGCCAACCTGATCATCCCCTAACCACTCCCCAGCCAGTCTGATTGATGTCTAACTGCTCCCCTGCCAGCCTGATTGCCCATAACTGCCTTCCCATGCAGGCCTGCTCATCCCTAACTGCCCTCCCCTGCAGGCCTGGTCCCCCTCAACTGCTCTCCCTCGTAGGCCTGTGTCCCTCCCAACTGCCCTTCCCTGCACACCCGGTCACCCACAACTTCCCCCCTCTGCTGGCCTGGTCACCCCCAACTGCCCTCCCTTGCAAGCCTAGTCCCTCCCAACTTCCCTCCCCTGCTGGCCTAATCACCCACAACTGCCCTTTCTTGAAGACCTGGTACCTCCCAACTGCCCTTCCCTGCTGGCCATCTTTTGGTGGCCATCTTGTGTCCACATGGGATCAGTCATCTTTGACCACATGGGGGTAGCCATCTTGTGTGTTTGAGTGATGGTAAATTTGCATATTATACTTTTATTAGATAGGAGGATTAGATAGGAAAGAGGCCTGGTGCATGAGTGGGGGCCAGCTGGTTTGCCATGAAAGGTGTCCTGGATCAGGTGGGGGTTCCCTTGGGGCCTGGGGTGGTTTGCAGGCTGGCCATGCCCCCCAGTGACCTAAGCAGAGATCCTGGTAAATGGATTTATTTTCTTATATAATTGAAACTGTAGCCTTGAGCAGAGCCAAGCCTCCTGCTTACTCCATGGCCACAGCCATTTTTGTTGGGATTTATTTATCTTCTTTAATTGAAACTTTGTAGCCTTAAGCAGAGGCCAAGATAGGTCATGGCTGCAGAAACTTGGCTTCCTCCATCACTAGGGGCAACTCAAGCCTCTTGCTCTCTCCAGCTCTGTGGCTCCTGCCATTTTTGTTGGGATTTATTATCTTTTATAATTAAAACTTTGTAGCCTTAAATGGAGGCCAAGGCAGGCCAGGGAAGGTGGAGGGCTTGGCTTCCTCCATTGCCAGGGAAATCCAAGCCTCCTGCTTTCTGTGGCCATAGTCATTATGGTTGGGTTAATTTGTATATTTGCTCCTGATTGGCTGGTGGGTGTGGCTTGTGTGTGTATAGTGGAAGTACGGTCAATTTGCATATTTCTCTTTTATTAGAAAGATGTCATATTTGGAGCACACACTAGTTCGCACTTTGAGCGAGCTGAAAACTAACAAATTGAGTGTTGCCCTGCCCTTGACTAGCAGGAGCATCTCCATGCTCTGCTTTGGCTAACAGGCAAGTATGGGAAATGCTCTGGAGACAGCAGTTTGTTCTGATTCACTTCTATCTGACAAAGGGTGGAAAAAGGCATTTGGTGTCATATCATATCATTAAAGGTGCATTTTCAGAGGAAACTTCACAGTGTTTTCATCAAGCTGGAGGATATTAACACAAGAAATATTAAGTGGGGCTATAATATTTTTTCTTCACATTTGTTTATGTGTACTGGAATCCACTCTGTCATCAGCCAATCTCTTCAACCCAACTCCATGGGAAGGCAAAATGACCAGAATGCATTCAATCAATTCATTCATTCAACAAATATTGATTAAGCAATTGCCAAACACTGAGCCTATTGTTGCAGGTAAAACAAACAGCAAGAGAAAGACATTCCTGACCACCTCCCCCTCACATTCACTTGAGCTTGCATTGTCCAACTGTATGAAACTTGAACAGAAATAGACATAAGGCCACAGGTTTTACATCCAACCCTCAATTAAGTAGAGAGGCAGTATCTACTACACAGAAACCAGAATATTAGCATTAGGAGAAAAAATTGGGACACACACACCCCTCCTCTGTTACTGGAGGTGATGAAATAGGATCTAAAAGGTTAAAAATCTCCCATGGCTAATTTAATAGTAAAGTCAGAACTGGAATTCAGATTTTCTACTCTTCATCTGTGGTTTCTACACCACTCCCATGGGTCTCCTTTTCCCCTACCCCCGCTCCCATTCCCACCATCCATTTTGCTTCAGAGAAAGAGTTTTAATTTTTTAAATAATGGTCTCATCACGATGTAGTTAATGATAAAAGCAAGGCTTCAATACATGCATACTTTAAATAACACATTAGGCTGATCACTGATGATATCTTTAATTATGCCAAGGCAAAATTGGAGACGGTCTAATGGGAAATACAGATTACTTGTTAAAATTATTAGCAGAGCTAATGTGCTTACATTTGTTTATGTGTACTGGAATCCACTCAGATAGTTGACTGTGATGACAATATATGTAAAGATCAATTAAAAGTCATAGAGATGAGATATTAGATTTCCAGACCTTAATAGGATTTCATCTGCACTTGCTATATTATGTAATACAATTATAATTGAGCTTTCATCAAACCACAGAATCTGTCACCTCACCAATTTATTTTCCAAGCCCTAATGAAACTTATTTCCTGTTGAGAATGCTTTTAAAAGCATAACCCTGAGGAACAAAGGTGGCATAAGGGTGATGGGCTTCTATTTACTTAGTAAACCTACATAAAAAAAACTTGGACATAAGTAAAATAAATTGGACAGCTTTAGGAGGGTCCTTAGCAGCTATTTGTTCATATTATATAAGTGCTCTCAAAAGGAATTGTAAACAACACCTATAACTCATGCTCACTTGGAGCCCTAACAGCTGACTGAATCTCTGCCTCTTTATTGCAAGGTGGTCAAGCTAGAGGCAGAATTGATATAATATTTTCCTTTGGATCTTTCATAATATTTTTCCCTCACTTGAAATCATGCACTGATTATAAAGCAAAGTTCTCTGAAAAAGAAAGTGAGTTAGCTTTTGGTAAATGTGAATCCCCTTTCAAATTTTGTTTAGAGAAGCAAAGACAATATGGAAAACAGTGTAATACAGCTGTAAGATGGCAAATGTCTGGAATGACAGGGCAATGATTCTCTTTGGAGAGACTCAAAGCTACACTAATAATCATCTGCACTTCTCATACAGACTTGTGCTGGTATAGCCTCAAGTGAGAGGTGGATGTTTTCCCCTTGGTTGTAGGGAGTGCAATTTCTTAGAATCATTTATTTACCTGCAGCCATAAGGAACACTAGAGATAATGTGATGTGGCCCCCAACAGAAAACCCCGTCAGACAGATGTATGGCCAGATCTGCTTAAACATCTCCAAAATGAGGAGCTCACTACACTGAAACAATTGCCAGACAATGGTTAGAATGTCCTTTCTTGGGCCTTGCTGGTATCTGCCTCCTTGCAACTACAGTCCCACCCACTGAAGCCCCACACATGCCATCCAGTTCAGTTCCAGAAGCACCTACTCTGCATCCCTGTGTGTCCAACAGAGGCCTTAGACAGCTGGAGCTCAACTGTCCTTTCCTCGAGTGTCCCTGACCCCTCTTCCTCACCCGGAGGTTTGTGCTGGAGATTATCTGGACTGGGATTTACCCCCAGGCCTCTCACAATTCTATGATGCAATGCATCTGGCTACCAGAACAGCTCCCTCTGCCTCCATCCTTGCTCTCTTATATTGTAATTATAGGGTCCCTGCCTCCATCCATGTAGGATATGTTCCAAGACCCCTGTGGATGTCTAAAATCACATATGTTACCAAACCCTATATTTTTTCCCTCTACATACATACCTATGATAAAGTTTAATTTATAAATTAGGAACAGTAAGAGATTAACAATAATAATAGAACAATTATAACAATATACAGTAATAAAAGTTTTGTGAATGTTGTCTCTCTTTCTAAATATTTTATTTCGCAGTACTCACTCTTCTTGTAATGATGTGAGATGAGGTAATGCCCAGGTGATAAGATGGAATGAGGTGAATGAGTAGGCATTGTAGCACAGCATTAAGTAATTATAAGGGTGAGGACACAAACACTGAGATGTCTCAACAGTCAACCTGATAACCAACATGTTAGGTAACTCACAGATGGAGAGTGTGTATACTGTGGATGTGCTGGACAAAGGGATGATTCGTATCTCAGTCAGGGTGGAGCAAAATGGTACCAGATTTCATCACACTACTCAGAAGAGCACGCAATTTATGAAATGTTTATTTCTGGAATTTTCCATGTAATATTTTCAGACTCTAGTTGACTGCAAGTAACTGAAACTGTGGAAAGTGAAACTGTGGATAAGGGGATAATGATGGTACTACTTTAGACTAGAGCAAGAATGAGCTTTCCAAAATATTAATGTCATGATTTTACACCCTTGCTGAAAACCCTCAATAGTTCCCAGTGGCTCTGAGCAGGCAATTCAGACCCTCTCTCTTCTCTAACATAAATTCTTTATAATTTGATCTCCTCTTACCTTCTCTTTTGTCATCTCTCCAATCTCCCTCTTGGAAATATTATCCCCAGACATAGAAAAATTATTTTAATTTCTACAAGCTGCACTCTATCTCATCTCCAGGTCCACACTATTTCCTGTGCCTGAGAAACTCCCCTAAGTGTTTACCAGCATTATCATCACCAGGCTGGTGCATGCTTCCAGCCTTGGCTTAGGTGGCACTTCCTCAAGGTCACCTTCCCTGGTCTTTAGGACACCAAGCCATGTACTCCTATGTCACCTTGCATCTCCGCAGTCCTCATGTTAATCCCACATATTTGGTAATCACTTGTTATATTACCTCTCCTCCTCACTAGAACATTGGCTCTCTGAGGGCAACAGCCCATGCTGTCCTTTTTACTAGTAAACTCTCAGAGCTTAGCATGATGCCTGAAACATAGCACATGCCTAGTCAACATTTTTTAAGGAAGGTAGGGATGGAGGGAGGAGGAAATGTTATATGCCATTTAAACCCATCCCCTAGACCAGAGCTAAGCACAGTAGTCTAGAGGGGGTCCATTAAGAAAAGTGAGAAAGTAAGGCCAACCAATTAGTTCTCCTTCTGAGTCTGATGGTGTTGCCCTCAGAAGACACAAAGTTCTAAAGAAACTACAAGCGTCACTTATTTGACAAACTTATTAGGCACTATATTATGAAATACTATATTTCATGTCTTGGATACAGCTTAGAATTATAGTTTAGAGCTGGTTCCAAAGCCAGAATGACAAGGTTCAAGTCACAGTTCTAGCACTCACTGAGTGACATGGATCATGTTACTTCACTTTCCTTACCTGTGAAGTGGCAAAAACAACAAGGGCTTCCTGGTAGTTAATGCACATATACATTGAGTGGCCAGATTATTATGATCTCTGAACACATAATAATCTGGCCACTCAGTATATATATTAGAGGCTCGGTGTATGAATTCGTCCATGAGTGAGGTCCTGCCAGCCTGTCCAGGGGTAGGGGACATGGGCAGTTGGCCAGCCTGCCTGCTGGTTGAACTCCGGGTAGAGGGGACAATTTGCATATTAGCCTTTTATTATAAAGGATTAGTATATAGGATATACACTGAGTGGCCAGATTATTATGCGTTCAGAGATCATAATGATCTGGCCACTCAGTGTATAAAGCACTTGGACTGGATCATATTAAGAGCTTTATTAGAGCTTGTTTTGAATGCTAGATAGCCCCTCACCAAGTGCAAAGCCAAGAGTTCTCAATAAACAATACTTGTTTTTTGGAGGAGCATTGTTACTAACTTATATACCAAATATAATTCCTGCTATAGGGTCTGTGCTCAAGTTATATCTACCATTATTATTTTATTTGTGTATTACATTTACATATTATTTTCTATATGAATATATTTATAATTTATACTATAAATTTATTTTAACATTGGTATAATTCTTATTTTATATAAAGTATAAGTTGAACCACTATACAGTCTCATTTATTCCTCAGAACAATTTTCAGTGACAGAATGAGCAGGTCTTATTCCTCTCAATTCATAAATAAAGAAACCTAGACTCAAACTGGAACTACCCCAGACTCTAGCACCAAGAAATGTCTTCAAATCCCATCCTTCCACTTGAAGTTTTGACACAGCCAAGACACTGGGCTCAGGTGGCTGAGAAAACATCTCACTGAGTTCTCACAACCACCCTGAGAGTTGGGCATTGCTGTCACCATTTCATAGGTGGCAGAAACAGAGTGGTTCACGACCTTGCCCAAGGTTCCCCCACAGGCCAAATGCAGGGCTTATGCTCTGAATCCTTGCACCTCACTCCACTTGTGGCTCCCAGAGCCAGCTGAGCACCAGTTCCTTAGGATGTGTAGGTCATTCCCCAACTCAGAGACTCCAATTCAGATCTTGTCTGCAATCGCAAATTTAATTTTATAAAGTACCTTGGTGACCCTAAATCAGTGATTGGGAAACACAGAGCACCCACTTGTGTGCTGGGTCTGCTCCTGTGGAGCCTTAAATATCCAAAGGACAATGGAAGGGGGCAAAGGCAAATCTGAAGATAGACTGTCTTCCTCACCATTTGCCCAAATTTAACTCTGGTGACTTCCTATACGTTTATTGACCTATAACTCTTTAAAATCATATTTTCAGCAAGAATTCAAGTGTTGCATATTGAATTTAAGCAGAGCTCAGTACTCCTCACACACACTATTTATTTTAGTTTACGTTCTCCTTCTTTCTCTTTTCATTTATAAGCTTAAGCATCATCAGAAAAGAGACATTGCTGATAACTGAGGGTTCTATTTTCCTTAAAGTTTTCCCTTTAAGGCTTGGCTATAGGTATTTCCCAATGGTTGCTGAAAAATATTAGAATAGGCACAATTCATGGTGGTGATACCGGTTACCATATTTCTATGATAAACATAAAATGCTGGAGTTGTATGAGATACAGTGTCATAGATATTTCTCTGTGGCCTCCAATACTTAGATAGAATCAGAACGAGGACTGTGCAATTTAATAACATCACAGTTGCAACTGTAGTTTAAACCCATAAACCACAAATGCATGTCTGACTGGAAATAAAAGAATCTGAGCCCTACATCCTCCTAAATGGATTCTCCCATAGAGTACTATTCGGGAAGACTCTAGCCCGGAGTGCTTAACTTTGCAATTCAAAAGAGTTGTGACTTAGCTTCCCTTATATAACATGGGCAGCTTTTCATTATGTTTATTTGATGCAGTGTTATTGAGGCAATATTTCATATGAATAATTCATTTCTACTCCAACTTTATCTAGCAAAGTCAAAAGCAGAATCCTAAATTTCAAAACAGATCAAAGAATTTTTCAAATAAATTGGAAATGCCTTGAGTTTCCAGCTTTCCAAATTTCCCTGTCTTGTCTATGCATTAAGCAAGCACTTACTATGGGCAGTTGGATACAAAAGTTATTAAATGTTCATAGCTCTGCCTGCATTTTCTTCAGTGAAGATGAATTTTTGTGTCCCAGTTTTTGCACTATTTCCTCTTGTTCTTATCCAGAAATTGAGTTCTATGAGAGAAAATCACATCCAAGTAATTTTTCTTAACATATCTTTAACTTTGGTTATGAGTGCTTGACTTTCTGAGGCTGTCTGGACCCTGATTACCTTCTGTTCCACTGGGCAGCCTGATGAACTCAGCAGGCAGGCTGTGGTGAATAAAATGGAGCAATTACGTTTGGATGCTCAAGACTGACAGCTGCCAGGGGATGCCTCACCACAGCCTCTCCATTGTGGTTATCCTTCTTTCAGATCTTACCAAGTCATGCAAGAAAGTCCCCCTTCACAATGATTGACGTCCAAAGAATTTCCCCGGCTTTATACAGCCATGGGAGCTCCAAACAAGAGTGAAGCAGTCAGAAAGAAAAATTAGACATGGGGGGGAAAACATATTCAGAAATCACTGAATCACACTTTTAAAAAAATGGTTTTAGGATGATAGGTGAAAAACAAAAGTAAACAAAAGATCTCTAAAGTCATCAGAAAGTGCTCGCTCTGTAGGTTACTGTTGGAGATGGCCTTAAAGGCAGTTATTTGACCTACTTCTTGCCACTGAGAAGAAGATTGTCTTTCCTGGCTGAGACAGGTGGGTATTTGGGGAAGAGTGCGGTGGAGACATCAAAGTATAACACCCACGGGAGTCAAAAATCTAACTTGAAATCCTAGTTCAGCCACTGAGTAGGTAGATGGCTTTGGGCAACTTGCTGCACATTTTTTTATTTCTATAATAGAGGAATAATGCTGCCTACTTTATGAAATGTTGTGGGGGGAAATGTAAATAGGTTTACATTTGTAAAGTGTCCAGTACACAGCAGGAAATGGTAACCTGGATCAAGATTTGTGGAAAGAGTTTTTTTAATGTTATCTACTGTTGCCTATATAATACTACAGGTTGAAGATGAATGAAAATATCTGTTCCAAACATATTCCTTTAGTTTCCTGATCTCTGCCGTAGATAGTGTTTAGTTGTCTATCCAACAACCACTTCTGTCCTCTGCTTTTTATGGACAGAACCTGCTTCTTCTGGGATGGAGTGTCTTCCCCAATTAAAAATAAGGTAGAGGAGGAGGGGGAGGAGAAATATTTTCCTGCTCTCTAATCTTTCTGTCACAGAAGAATATCCTTCAAGTTGCCACATCTATCTTAAATCTTGAGGAAATAGTGAAGCAGACTCTGACCTTGCTAACATTACAGACCTACTGAACTAACCAGAAAGTGACTTAGCACCACACTCCTTGTAATGAGAGATAATGAAATAATTCTATTGTTTAAACCCCTCTCATTATTATAGCTGAAAAATTGTCTTTGTTTCCTTGACTTCTCCCAAGGCATGGAGAGACTTTTTCCACTTTGTGTTTGAGCAATTGGGCAGAAATATACAGATGTTATTCAACAAGGTTTGGTATTTATGATTAGTGTTCATTAATTTTCAGAGAGGTTGAGTAACTCAACCAATGTCACACAGCTAAAAATGGCAGAAAATAATTAGAACCCAGGTCTGTCTGCCTCAAAGGCCAGTCTTTTCAGAACACTGCTGCTGTACATATAGCTCTTAGCCTGTCCAATAGAAAATATTTAAAGTAAGTGAAGTTCCTTTTCTATCTATCCTTTCAATTTATATTCTGAGCTGCATAATCCCACACTCCCAAACGTTGACCTCCCTAAGGAAAGTCATGTTCTGAAACTTCACATCAAAATTTGTTTGTTCTGTGTTTCATTCTCCCATGAATCCAATACACTTCATAAAGTTAAAGCTAGATAATCAGTTAAGTGGATTTCTTTTAATGAGATCCTTGTTTAGAGACTGCCTTCAATGGAAGTTTTCAATGCCCTAGTGATCCAGAAGGCAGGATGTTCTTTGCATAGCTTCCTCACACACAAAGGGCTGGTTCTGCCCATATAAGTTAACCAGGGTATGGAGCAGGATTAGGTATATACTAGGTGCTAGAAATATTGCACTAAACAAAACAAAACAAAATTTCCTTTCACAACATGTAAATTCTACTTGGGGGGAGATCATTAAAAACTAAATATGTAGCCGAAACCGGTTTGGCTCAGTGGTAGAGCGTCGGTCTGCGGACTGAAAGGTCCCAGATTCGATTCCAGTCAGGGGCATGTACCTTGGTTGCTGGCACATCCCCAGTAGGGGGTGTGCAAGAGGCAGCTGGTCAATGTTCTCTCATCAACGTTTCTAGCTCTCTATCTCTCCCCTTTCCTCTCTGTAAAAAATCAATAAAATATATATTTAAAAAATAAAAAATAAATATGTATTATTTCAAGTGGTGAAAATGCTATGAAGAAAAACACAAAAGCAGGCTAACAAGAATAGAGGAGGTGAGGGTAGACTATTTCATTGAGAATGATCAGGAAAAGTGAAATGGGGGAAGATGAAGGAAACTATAAGAAAGCTGTTACACTCTTCTTACAAAGTAGGAAATCAAGAAATACTGCTAAAACCTAGTTGAACAAGAAAGAATAATTTAACTACATTAAGTCCTCAATGTCAATAGGTTCTACAACTTTAAGCAAAATTACATTAAAAAGTTACTGATTTTACCATAGTCTAATTGATATAAATAAGAGTTAGGTTCCTGTGGCATCTCATCATTATAAGAGTAAAACAAAACAAACAAAAAAATGTTAGACAAAATGGCATTATTTGACTACCTGCTATATGTAAACTTACAAAGATTATTAGTAGAAAAACTAAAAGTCCTGGAGGAGAAAGGGACATTGAAAGTGAGCTAAATCTTAATTTTTCACTTCAGAGTCAATAGAAACTTCTTAATTGGGAAAATGGGTTTTATCTCACATGCTAATTTTCACTGATGAGTGGTGGCTGCCTGGGGCTCTTCTGAGTAGAACTCCACATACTAGACTCAGCTCTTTGAGAAAGTACGTTATGATCAATTAATTAGTGCCATCTGCCATGGGTGTAAAAAGGATCAATGACAGCACAAAGGTCAAAAACTGTCATCTTCACTTGGCCACAACACTGGATCATCTGGATATGGGGTGGCCAAAGACAATAAAAAAGCAATAGCAAGAATAGGCTGTATCAGTCAGTATTTAGGAAGAACATGTGATGGTAAGGGGGCTAGTGATATGATGGATTCTCATGTAATACTTTTACTTTGGATTGACAGCATTCTGAAATGTACAAAGGAGATAAGTGATAGAAAAGACTGACCAAAAATAGTTATATTTTATATCTCTAATGTAAGAGTTGTGTGCATTGGGCTTCTAACCCTGACTTTTTTATCTCTTAGAGGAGAATTTAAGCAAGAGTTTCTAAGACATGTGCCTTTCTTGGCTGGATTGGATCCAGTGACTAATTTAAAATCAGTGAAATGTATTTTGGGTATTGGAAACCTTCAATAAAGAAAACTTACCGTTGGTCCAATAAAGCCCTCCCTGCTGTACCAATTACCTAAACAAAGGAAGCAAGATACCAGATCCCAGCTGCACCATCTCACCAAATCCTGGGAAGATAAACAAAGCTTGAAATCTTGTCTCTAATTAAATCGTGTGACTTTGCTGGCCTCCTGCTCAGCAGAAAACCATGTGCAACTCTGAGCAGGCTCCCTTGGTGGCTAATGTCTCTAATAAAGACACAACCCTCAGCCTGTGTTTGTGCTCCTCAGGACTGGCACCAAGTGAAGAGAACATGAACACATGTGGTTATCAGAGGGGCACAGTTAAAGAGCTGCCTGCTCACTAAACGAGGCAACATTGAAGCTCTATATTTCTTCGGTACCCGCAGTTGTTCTCCATCTCTGTGAGAGGCCCCCTGAGAGGTGACCATTGCAAAGAGGTCAACACCAGCATTCTCATTCACACCCCAACTTTGATACCTTTATTTTCTGGTTCAACCTATATTCTTCCCAACCTGTGACAGATAACTCCCATTCCAATACCTATATTCTTCCCAACCTTGTGACAGATAACTCCCATTCCAATACCTGAGGCTCCACCAGAAGCCAGTGTACCTCACTCAACAGTGTTTAATGCCAATAGGCAATAATTGCTTCCAATGTGACAGGATAGTCTGCCCCTGTGCTGAGGGTCCCATTTCCCATGTGGGATAATTAGAGGAGCCCTGACCGAAATACCCCTTCCACTCAGTCCTAGAACCCTAAAATTAGACATTTATCTCTTTAATTCATTATTAAATGCCCCTATAGAAATGGCTTCACATAGTTATCAGCCATTAACACCTTTCATGTTTCCAAATGAAAGCCTACTAGTATGTGCTATTCGTCTTAAATCTATTATATAATCCTTAAAACATTCTGTCAGGGTCTAACCATTCAACATATACCCATGCATGTACACACATGTATGTACACACACATATTTTTTGATGACCTACTAAGTATAGGGCACTGTGCTCAAATAGAGGATGGTTTGACATGTGATGAATAAAGGTAAATGATGTATGGCCCTGAGCACCAAAAGAACTATGGAAGTGATAAGATATATACATAAACAAATATAATACAGCATACAGTATATCTATTTCCATGACAGAGGTGCAAAGTATTAGATTTTGGATTGAGATATGCTAAATACCAGGCTAGGAACTAGTCATTCATTCAACAGATATTTATTGAGTACAAATGGACTTACTCATACAAGAAATCATGCAGGACCAAATACTTTAATAAGAGGGAAAAAAACAAAATATGTGTGGATTACATATGAAGGTGAGAGGTAAAGAAGAAGATGGAGAGAATCATAGAAAATCAGTTTGGGATGAGATTCATGAAAGGGGAAAATGGGATATAAAGTTATAAAGATCAAGAGGAGCCAGATCATGAAAGGTTTTATATGTCACACCAGAGAGTTTAGACCTTATTCTACAGTCAATAGGGAGCTATAGAAGATTTAGATAGAAAGATTAAATCAATTGAAATAAAACTCTGCTTTCTAAAGATTAACCCTGCAGCAATGTATGGAGGGAACTAAATTAAAGCTAATTTTGGTAGGATACCAGCAGGGAAATTACTGCATGCTTTGAGAGGGATTAAGGACATAAGCTATTATGTTTGTTAGTATGTTTGATAGAATGTTTGACAGTAGAAACAGAGAGAAGGATAATGCAGGCATCACTGGGTTCTGAAATAGGCAAATGTGCTCTTTAAGCCCCAGTCTTCAGAAATATTCCTACCAAATAAATTGAATAGTGCCTGGCCCACAGTGGTCACAGGATACTTGTCAGAGATAGATAAGTGGATTGTTGAAAGAGGAAGAAATTAAAGATGAGTGATGTTTGGAGATAAATACCTAGCAACATCTTTGGAACAGGTTTGAGAATTTGAACCACAATGGAACCATGTTGTTGACTGAGGGAGTTGAGAGATTAGAAGATATGTGGATCATGGGGTTTAGGGACAGTGCAGGTAAGCAAAGAGTTTGACAGGAGAAGGGAAAAAGGCAAGAATGGAGAACAAAGATTCTAGGCTGTTTCTAAGAAGAGGGTGTGCAAACTTGATACCCTGTGGTTTGGGGAGGTAGCTGACCTCACGGAGGACCATCAAGTGAAAAGGAGGTTGATAAGCATTGCATTAGGGTGAGTGCTGGCATGAGACACTAGTTCCAAGATGAATTTATGTCAGAGAGAATTCCAACAGGCCTGATATATATATATAGTTACAGACAATGGTATGGTGATAGCCAGAGGGAATGAGAGGGGATAAGTGGAGGTGGGCAAAAGGGGGGGGGGGGAATGGGGACAGAAAGAGACTTTACTTGGGGTGATGGGTGCACAATGCAGTATGCAAATGATGTTCTGATGAGTAGTATACTTGAACCCTGTATGATTTTGTGCACCAATGTGCCCCAATAAGTTCAATTTTTAAAATGTTAAGGGTGTTGAGATGAGAAGATTATCCTTGCTTATCTAGGTGGGCCCAGTGTAATCACAAGGGCCCTTAAAGGTAAAGAGGGAAGCAAGAGGGTCAGAGTGATAGAAGATTTGATAATGGAAGCAAGGTCATGGAATCAGGAAGAAATCCAAAGACACTATGCTGTGGGCTTTAAAGATGGAGGAAGGAATCACTACCCAAGGAATACAAATGGTCTACAGAATCTGGAAAAGGCAAGAAAACAGATACTTCCTCAGAATCACCAGAAGGAACCAGCCTACCAACAACTTAAGCCCCATGAAATAGATTTGGGACTTCTGACCTCCAGAAAGGAAAGGTAATAAATATGTGTTGTTGGAAGCCACTACATATGTAGTGCTTTGTTACAGGGGCCATAAAAAACTAACATATCTCCCCAGAACCAGCCCACAAGACCTGACTGCTAAGCTCCTCCCTGCCTTTGCTTGCTACACTGGCCACACAGAGATAAGAAGATACTCTGAGTTCTCAAGCTTTAGTCCCTAGAGCAGGGAAGCAAGTCAGAGATGCTGATGTGCAGAGCCTCTTCTTGGCACAGATGTCCCACTCTGTGATCCAGCCATTATCCATCACGGGCCAAACTACCCGTGACAGCACACTAGATAACTACCAGCTCTATTAACTAGGAAATGACTTCTCAGCAACCTAAAGGATTTCACAGTCATCATATTGCTAATCCATTGCTGGGAAGGCTTGACATTTTTTTCACAAGTCCTTTGCTAGGTAACCAATTAAGCAGAGGACATTGGAAGATAATAATATTTTTATTGAACTTCTATATTAGCTAGATTTGTTTCATGTATTAAACAATATAATGGGTGAGTTTCCAAATACACTTTATGTTTTAAAAGGTTATAATGAACCCATAATTCACCTAGACCCACATAACACCTCTTCAAGTGGTATCAAGTGGGCCCTCTCTATCCCTCTTCCATTGCTAAAATAGGGGTGGCAAGATGGGGGGTAGGGGGGATATAGGCTGAATTTCATCCCGCAAATTTTATATGCTGAAGTCCTTACCTCCAGGACCTCAAAATGTGACTATATTTTAGAGATAGGATTTTTACAGAGAGAATTAAGTTAAAATGAGGTTATTAGGGTAGGCCTTTAATACAATATGACTGGTGACCTTATAAGAAGAGAAAAATTAGGACACAGACATGCACACAGGAAAGACCATGGGGAGATACAGGCAGAAGACAGGCATCTACAAGCCAAGGAGAGAGATCTCAGAAGTTGCAACAGGGTGTGTGGTGGAACAGCTGCAATCCATAAAAGCTACAGGAGTGATGGAGAAGGAAGAGCACCCCCCACTGGATTTATGGCTTAAAACTGGAAGAGACCAGCTTGATCCAACATAGCAACTAATAATGGTAACCTCTGGCCTCATTATACAGTCATTATAATACATAAACAAGCTAAACAGCACTCCCAGCACCACAGTGATCTGAAACATAAAGCCCACATAAAGATAGAAAATGGTCAATAGAGCTCCTCTGAGAAATCTCCACTTTATTCCTGGGGAGATCCTGAATATTCCTCCACCTTATTGAATAACCTACTCCCTAATGAAATGAACCTTAATAAAGGAGCAAATTGTGCTAAAAGGGAGGCTTCTCTGTCTATGGAGTAGCCCATTCTCTGTTCCCCTGCTACACTAATAAACTCACTTTCACTTTAAACTCCATGCTGGCTCCTCTTTGAATTATTTCCTGTGTAAAGCCAAGAACCCACAGTATGTCACAAACCCCTGAATTCCCAGATCCCCAGAACGTCTGTATCACAGGCACACCTTGATATTGGCCTTCTTGCTTCTAGAACTGTGAGAAAATATATGTCTGTTGTTTAAACTGCCCAGTCTGGGGTATTTTGCCATGTGGCTCAGCCCACTAACACAGTGAAGTTATCTTTATCGGTAGCCTAGAAAGATTTCTCTACTCTGCCGATAGCCAGAATTAATGCACTCAGATGTTGTTTCAATTGTATTCAACCCTTTTATAAAAGAAACAAATTGCTATCTTATGTTCTGTTCTTGGCATCAACTAATTAGGTGAAAGGGACTAACATTGTTCAAGTCCCTGCTACACACCAGACACCATAAGGAGCTCTTTACATCTGTTGTCTCATTGAATCCTCACAGGAGGCATTGTTATTCCTTCAAACAAAAGCATAGATGAGGAAACTAAACCTTAAAACAGTTTTATAAAAAAAAAAAAAAAAACCTACCTGAGGTCACATGGATGCTTTGGGAAATTAACCTGAAAATTTAGCACAACCTTCTCCACACAGCTGCATGTTACCTTTGTACTGGCAGTGGTGTGGTCTCCCAAGGAGGTAAGAAGGTGAACAGAAGTCCTAGTCTGGCTCTTTTGAGCCCAGGGACCATTTCTGGGGAGGGGGTACAAGAATAGTCAGGGGATGAGAAAAACAAAAGCATCCTTTTTCGTGTATACATAAGAAACAAAAATTTGGCTGCCTATTGAGAGGGTATGCGCATCATTTCCCCTCCCTTGGTAATGCTGCTGATGCTGCTGCTTCCAGAGTGTGATAAACAAGTTGTAATATATTAGCATGAACAGTTGCAGAGCACTCCTATAGCTGGCAGAATTCCTGAGAAATGGTTTTTATGGCACTGATCTCCTTGGAGACCTTAAATAACAACCTAAAATGTATGGTACAGAAATCACAGGGTTTATTACTTTAGTTTCTGCCTGGTGTTCTGCAATTTATAGTTTTCCTGATAAATTGGGATCCATTCAACTGGTACATATTATGTGGGATGGTGGAATTGTCTCTTCTGCGTTGAAGGATTAGAAATGGGCAGATGCCTTGATTGGGTAATAACAGCGCCAGCCAAAGTTGTGCATGTATGTCAGACAGGTCCCGGGCAGTGCACTTGGGCTCATTTTAAAAAGAAATGGGCTGAGCCTCCACAATAGGACTATACCCCTTCCTTCAGCTCCCAATATCCACTTATCCCAAAGGAGCCAGGCACTGAGCTAGTAATCTCATACTTTCATTGGAACTTGGCTAAAAGCAAACAAATTCAACATAGCATACTCCTTTGGGAGTTTGGGGGGATGGTAAAGATGTCTCTAATAAAATATTCAATCTAAAATTACACTTCAGAAGCTGGCAATAGAGGGAGGGCTTTTTACACAGAACCTAGGAAAACACACTTGCATATTTTCCATGGATAAAGTTAAAATAGAGTCTGCTTTAAGTGGCTGTGGCTGCTCTCTACATACTCAATTAATTTGACGTTGTTAGAAGTCAGGTTTTACAGGCCACAAACAAGGAACCTATGAGAGAAAGCTGTGAATTCATGTGCCTGATCTTCAGTTGATCAGTCTGTTGACTTGATTTATTTTAGAAAGGAAAAAGGACATCAATTAAATTTTGTTGTTTTGTTGTGGATGTCCCAGTGTTTTCATAAATCAAGCTGGTGTGTGAGAACAGTAACTTTCTTTCAGATGAAAGTCTGGTATAGATTTTAGCATTTGGACATTAAAGGCCATGCAGACCCCATCTGGCTGCTAATCTGCAAAGGATGAAGGATTTACACAAAGGGTCTCAATTCTGAAGTGTCATTAAGTTCTATTGGGTCAATAATTCTTGCAAGTGAATTCAAATAACAAAGCTCAATAATGCTATAGACATGGTTAGCTTGTTTATTTGGAGAGGGGAAAGGGAAAAGAAAAAGAAAAGGCAGGGGTTTGGGTATGATGGTTAGAAGAAGCCTCCCCCCACTACTCCCCACACCATGAATTCTAGATCTTCCTTTGAGCTCAAAAGGTGCCCAATGGGTGCATGCAATTTGCAACACAGTCCTGGGCAGCTAGCTTTCTTTCTAATGGGTCTTATTTTAAATTAAAAGACCTTGGGAGGAGAGGTGGCAGAGAATTAAATGGGCATTTGGTATTATGAGAAATTTGCATCCCATGTCTCAGTAACACCAACTGTTGCTGCAGAACCATTCAGAGCCAGTTCTGTTAAAGGCCCATGCCTGATCAGATACAAGGTCATAAGCATCTTCACAGGGATTTTATTAAGAATCAAGCTTAGCCAAAACCGGTTTGGCTCAGTGGATAGAGCGTCGGCCTGCGGACTCAAGGGTCCCAGGTTCAATTCCAGTCAAGGGCATGTACATTGGTTGCAGGCACACCCCCAGCAGGAGGTGTGTGCAGGAGGCAGCTGATCAATGTTTCTCTCTCATCGATATTTCTAACTCTCTATCCCTCTCTCTTCCTCTCTGTAAAGAAAAAAAAAAAAAAAAAAAAAAAAAAATATATATATATATATATATATATATATATATATATATATATATATGTATATAAAATCGAGCTTATCTACCTTGGAGAAATGGAATGACAACTGGAATTGCTTATTATTTTATAATATATAGTAAGATTCTCAATGGTCTGGTCTCCTGGGGGAAAAAGTGAATTCTGGAAATGACTCTTCTGAATCTAAAAGTCCCATGTGCAATGGCCAAATAGAGAGGGAGGGAGGAAAGGAGAGAGGGGAAAGTTGACAAGATAGGGGCAGAGGATGCAGTGGTTGGCCCAAATGGCCTAGACAGATTTCTCCTAGATCCTTATTCCCACAAAATTTCACAAGGTAAGAATTGCTACTTTTATTCCCATTTTACCCATGAGGAAACTAACACTTAAATAAAATGACTCATTCCAACCCACAAGCAGTAATTGATGGAAGCATAGTTTGAAATCAGGAAACCTGCCTCTTCTGTGTACTGTGAAGTTTATAGGGTATGCTCTTTGGTACAGAAAACTGAGTTTGTAAAATTAACCAACCAACCTAAGACTCAATTTCAGGAGCATAATTCATTCATCATTAAGGACTGCCTATAGATTAATGCAATGTAGACACGTTCAGGTATCAAGACCTACCAATGTATCTACACACAAGACCCACTGAAGAGCAAGCATCTTACAGCCAAAATCCAGCTGATTTACAATGGCCATTTTAACTTTGCTGTGGGACCATCTAAAGTGGAGCCACTTCTTTAAAAACATCCTTCTTTGTGATATTTTTAATAACTTTCCCACCCCTCCTTTGCCCCCGCCTCCTGCTCCCAGTTATTTCTCAATGGCTAATCCCTTCCTCCTGTCACTGGTGCCTCTCACCCTGAACACTTCCAATTACTGAACTGTTAACTGGAATGAAACAACCTCACAGACCCTCTGGAGTAAGCCTAGAGAAATAGTAATCACTGCTGCAAGCAAGAGATGGCCTCATCTTAAAAGAGAACAAATCAAAACCAAGCAAGCCTCACACTGATTACTTCTCAGAGGCAAGCCAGGCATCTGTTGGAGCAATTCCATTTTTCTTCTTTCATTCCTTTCTCTTTCTTCCTTTTTCTTCTTTCATTCCTTTCTCTTTCTTCCTCTTTTCTATATGTCTTTTTTCTTTTTCTACCTATTTATTTGTTTGTTTATTTGTTTGTTTGTTTGTTTTAGTAAAACTTCCAGCTATGCTCACATGCATAGATAAACACAACCAGGAAAATTATTAAAATTCCAAGTAACTACTTGAAGGGCTAAGGGGTCCTTCAAACTCTCACAATTATGTAAAGTAGCCACTTCCTAAAGAAGTAAGAGGCCTCCTGCAACTGGTAAGCAAAAAAATGAGACTCTGTTTATTGCAGTCATGCCTGGCCTTTCGACCCAAAGCCACCCCCATCAGTGGGGAAATAAGGGAGAAGGGTTACATGACAAGGCCTTTCTAGCTAATATCTTTATCAGAGCTCAGGCTCTTCCATACTTATCTTCCTAGTGAGGGATTAGTTGCTCTGAGGATGAGCCTTAGGGGAGGAGTAGTTTGAAAGGCTAGGTATCTGCTCCTCATATTGGAATAAGAGGGAAGTACAAAGACTTTCTTCCAAAAAGGACCCTTCAGCCTGATACTCTTTCATCAGCTGTTCCCACTCACTGGGACTTTCCTTTTAGGGACAATATATAATGGTCCTCCCAGCCTCTGGAGATGACTCTGATATTAATTCAGATTATGTGTACACTAGAGGCCTAGTGCATGAAATTTGTGCACAGGGAAAGGAGGAATGGAGAGGTGGGGCGGGATGTCCCTCAGCCCAGCCTGCACTGTCTCCAATCTGGGAGCCCTCTCACTATCCAGGACTGCTGGCTCCCACCTGCCTGGCTGCCTGATTACCCCTAATCATTCCCCTGCCAGCCTGATCAATGCCTAACTGCTCCCCTGCCAGCCTGATTGCCCCTAAATGCCCTCTCCTGCAGGCCTGGTCTCCCCACCCCAATTGCCCTCCCTTGCCAACCTGGTCCCCCACAACTGTCCTCCCTGCCAGCCTGATCACCCCTAACTGTCCTCCCTTGCAGGCCTGAGTCCCCACCAACTGCCCTCCCCTGCTGGCCATCTTGTGGTGACTGTCTTCTGTCCACATGGGGGTGGCCATCTTTGACCACATGGGGAAGGCCATCTTGTGTATTGGAGTGATGGTCAATTTGTATATTACCCTTTTATTAGATAGGATTGCTTCAGCAAAGATCTTTATGGAGCACTCATGATGTACCAGAAAATGGTACTGGAGATCAACTCCAAAGACCCGTTCCCATTACATCAAGGAGCCCACAATGATTGGGAACAGGGATAAACAAGCAGAGAATTATACTAAAATACAATAAGGGTTATGGCACAGACTGGCATGGATTTCATGGGCACAGACAGGACAGGGCAAAACATTAGACTAGAGCTAAGAGGAGGCATCTGTAGGTGAGGACTAAGTTGAGTCTTGAAAGACAAATAGGGGTTTGGAAAAATAATAGGGGGCCATGCCATGGACAGTGACCCAATAATTATTCTTAACTTAGAAATAATTCTCTTATGGGAGGAATTGCTAACCCCCCCCAAAAAAATGTATATGTTAAGCCCAGTACCTCAGAATATAACTGTATTTGGAGATAGGGCCTTTAAAAGGGTAATATAGGTAAAATAAGGTCACATGGGTGGGTCTTAATCCAATATTACTGGTGTCCTTATAAGAAGAAAAAATTATAACATGGACACACACAGAGGAAAGACCAGATAAGAATACCAGGAGATGACAGCCATTTACAAGCCAACAAGAAAGGCATCAGAAGAAAGCAGTGCTGCCTACCTCTTTATCTTGGACTTCTAGTATGTGAGAAAATCCAGACTGTGTACTTAGTTATAGCAGCCCTAGTAAACTCACACACCCTTAAGAGAGAAACTAATAAAAGAGAGTACTATATCATGGAGGTATTCTTCATAAGAGCAGCAATCTTGCCTTTCTATTCTAGCACTCAAAAATGGTGTATGATAGGTGCTCCATAAATATCTGTTCCCTACATGTCAAGTTGTTTCTCCCTCTATCTTAAATGCTCCCACCCTCTCATCTGGATTCTTCACTATCATTCTTCCAATCATTCTCAATGACTTCTTACTTGAGCTATTCTCATAGCATCTACCACCTGATATAGTACATAGTTACTTGTTTCCTTCCTGTCCTCCACCTCACCTCCACCTTCACTGGACTATAAGCTCTATGAGAGTAGAAACGTGTGTGTGTGTGTGTGTGTGTGTGTGTGTGTGTGTGTGTGTGTGTGTAGTTGCTATCATCAGCAATTAAACAGTACCTGGCACACAGTAAGCACTAATAAATAGTTTAACAAAGGAATGCATTGTTCAGACAGTTATATTCTCCCTCGAAGACATCCTTATCCCTCTGCTCCAATTGCGTTCATCAAACTATCTTGTAGTCCTAGTTCAGTGATCTTAATACCAGGAGATTTCTCTGAACAGTGCTAATTTTTTTTCCTTCATTTTTACTTTAACATAAGAACCAGACAAAATACAATAGTTTTATAGGTAAGTTCTAATGGACATAGAAGGGTTTCCCTTTGCCCATAAGGTCAAAGCCAAATCTTTAGTATATCATACTACATTCTCCGTGATCAGGCTCCTGCTCTCTCTCCACCCTCATTCCCCCTATTCTTAGGCTCCCACTTTAGACTTTGATATACTCATGACTAATTCATTCACTCAACCTATACTGAATAGGACCTCCTCTGTGCCCACCACAGTAGTTCTCTGCACAGGGACCTTTGTGTGAGCTATCTTTTTCTCTTACAACCTCCCTCTGAATTTGCCAAGTCTGTACACATTTCTTCTTTCATGAGCAGATTATCAGAGCTGAGATTCAGACATTGAAGAACAAGCCAGAAGGGAAATAAGAGAGGACCAGCAGGGAGGCTGATCTCTGGGTTTCAGGGCAGCTTTGAGATCATTAAACCTAACCATAAAGACGGGCAGGGGGGACCAAAGATAGCTGCTTTATTTATTTTTTGTAGTCACTTGGTTTCCATTTTCCCCTGCATTATCCTTGATATCTGTCTCCTTCCATCTTTGAGGTGGTAAATTTGTAATTTATATATATATATATATATATATATATATATATATATATATATATATATATATATGTGTGTGTGTGTGTGTGTGTGTGTGTGTGTGTGTGTGTGTATGTGTATGTATATGTATGTATGTATGTATAGTATATATGGTTGTGGTGATTTGACTCAGTCTATACATTTCACCCATAGTAGTGTGTAGGTGGGAATTACAAAAACTTGATTGACTTTAAATAATAGCAAGAAACCATTTTGCATTCATGAGATGAATAAAAAGTATTAGCAAGGATGTGCAAAAATGAGTCCTCTCATACCTGCCACTGGAAGTGCTGAGCCTCTTTAGAGGGCTCAGTAGTTCTACCTCTTGGCATCTACTCTAGATAGACACACATGTGCCCAAGGAGGCACAAATAAGGATGCTCATAGTAGTATTCTCATAGCCAAACATTGCAAACAATCTAAATGTCCATCAATACAGGAATATGTATTTGTAAAAGCCAAGAGACCGAAATGACCGAAAGTTGGGTTGCTATGATGCACACTGTGGCAGGCCAACCAGCCCAATGGGGGCAGGGCCATCCAGTCAACCTCCTGTGGCCCCTAATCTCAGCTGATCCTGGCCCCAACTGGAGCCCCTTCCAATCAGGGACTGGGTGGGCCGGCCAACTTTTTGCACCCCCTCCCCAAGTTGGTCCCTCCCTCCCATCGGCCCCTATCTGGGCAGGTCAGCCCGACCCCACCCATACACAAATTCATGCACCAAGCCTCTAGTGGGTAAATAAACTCCAACATGCTCATAATATGGACTGCTACATAGTCTTTTAAAAACATAAAATAAAACACCTAAACTGCTGCCTCGCACAACAATTTCAAAACTGCAACTAAAAGACAAAACAGACATCATCAAGAACCACAGGAAGGCTGCCTGAGTGGAAATTCTACAACTAGAAGGAAAGAGAAAAGCACACTGAGACTTAGAGGAGCTGCAGAAGGCAGAGGTAGGGAGGTGCAAGCCTAGAGAGGGCTGGCAACTAAGTATGTGTCTGGCTTTTTCAATCTGGAGGGAAAGTTTCCAATGGCTCTGATATCCAGTTACAAGCAAGACTCTGGGGACCCAGACTCATTCAAGGAAAAACTGGACTGTCTGGCAGCAGGCGAAACTTGAGGGCAGCTTTCTCTCAGAGGTGCTTGTAGCAATTATAGCAGGACACTGAGACACAGGGGACAATTAGGGCTCTGCTGATGAGAATTCATTCCTGTCTGATCAACACTGAGACTCCAACCCATCCAAGCTGAACACAGAGGCTTTTGCAAGTCATCTCATAAGGATGTCCAGCACAGAAGTTCTACCAGTGTAGACATAGCTGATCCTCACAACCAATTGGTCTGGAAGTCAATTCCTCCCAGTGATACCAACAACAATCAAGACTTAATTACAACAAGGCTGTACAACAAAGTCCACAAAAGGGTGCACCAAGAGTATCCACCTTGGATGACTGAGGAGGCCGAGCCACTGGGCCCTATTGGACACCTAGTATACAAAGACACTCTTTCAACTCAGGGAAACAGTGAAAATGCAGAGACAAAGAAAGAGATCACAAATGAAAGAAATGAAGAAAAGCAGACAACTGGATATAGAGTTCAAAACCATGGTTATAAGGTTTTTCAAGAATTTCCTAGAAGAGGCTGATAAATTTAGCCAGACCCTCAAGGATATGAAAAAGGACCAACTAGAAATTAAAATAAAACTGATTAAAGTAAAAAAATAATGTGCAGAGATCCAACAACAGACTAGAGGATCTCAAGAATCAAGTCAAAGATTTGAAATTCAAAGAAGCAAAAAACACCCAACCTGAAAAGAAAAAAGAAAAAAGAATCCAAAAATATAAAGATAGTGTAAGGAGCCTTTGGAACAATTTCAAGCTTACCAGCATCTGTATTATGGGGGTGCCAGAAGAAGAAAGAGAGCAAGATACTGAAAACCTATTTGAAGAAATAATGACCAAAAATTTCCCCTACCTGGTAAAAGAAATAGACTTACAAGTCCAGGAAGTGCACAGAACCTCAATCAAAAGGAATCTAAAGAGGACCACACCAAGACACATCATAATTAAAATGCCAAGGGCAAAAGACAAAGAGAGAATCTTACAAGCAGCAAGTTACCTACAAGGGGGCACCCATATAGTTGTCAGCGGATTTCTCAACAGAAACTATGTAGGCGAGAAGGGAGTGGCAAGAAATATTCAAAGTGATGAACAGCAAGAACCTACAACCAGGATTACTCTACCCAGCAAAGCTATCATTCAGAACTGAAGGTCAGATAAAGAGCTTCACAGACAAAAAAAAAAAAAAAAAAAAAAAAAGCTAAAGAAGTTCATCACTGCAAACCAGTATTATATAAGATGCTAAAAGATATTCTTTAAGAAGAGGAAGAATAAAATAAAGGTAAAGTTAAAAATTATAAACAACAAATACATATCTATCAACAAGTGAATCTAAAAATCAACTCAATAAAAAATCTGATAAAATAAACTGGTGAATATAATAGAATCAGGGGCATAGAAATGGAGTGGACTGACAATTCTTGGGGTGAAAAGGGGTGCAGGAAAGAGACTGGACAAAAATTGTACACCTATGGATGAAGACAGTGGTGAGGGGGGTAAGGGCAGATGGTGGGGTGGGAACTGGGTGGAGGGGAGCTGTGGGGGTGGGGGGAAGAGGAACAATTGTAATAATCTGAACAATAAAGATTTATCATAAAAAATAATAATAAAATAAAAGCATAAGATATATGTGTTTGTAACACATGAATAGATTGCCTGTGTAAACTTTATGAACTCAAGGGTTTTTATTTCTTCTATTGGTTGTCCTGTGCATTCTCAGTAATTGAGGACAGTACCTGGTACCTAGCAGCTACCCAATAAATATTTATTGAATAAGTGGAAATCAAGTAAAAAAAAAAAAAAAAAAAAAAAAAAAAAAAAAAAAAAAAAAAAAATGATACTTTTTATATATGATCATTTGTATTGGAAAAAATAGTAGCATATTATATGAATACATGTATGTGTGTTAATGCTTAGGAAATTATCTGGAAGGATACCAACTGGGAATACACTAGAGTAGAGTAGGGAAGGTCAATAGAGACTTAAGTTTTAATGGTAATGTTTCAAATATTACAATGAAAATATTGACATATTACTTAGCTAATAAAAATTGATTTAAAAATTTTAAATGAATGATTAAAACTATGATGCTTGGTTCTGAGAGGGATGAAAACAATTAGCTCCATGTTCTTTAATTTTCCTCTGTCTATAAATGGGATGAGTCCCAGAACTTGAAGATAGAACTCAGTCTTAATCTGCTGGAGAATTTGGGACTAATACCAGGGCAGGAATCAGGCCACTGCAGGGCAGAGTGGTTCCTTGGAAATCAGGATGAAGAACTGAGTCCCCACCAAAACCGGTTTGGCTCAGAGCGTCGGCCTGTGGACTGAAGGGCCCCAGGTTCGATTCCAGTCAAGGGCATGTACCTTGGTTGTGGGCACATCCACCAGTAGGGGGTGTGCAAGAGGCAGCTGATCAGTGATTCTCTCTCATGGATGTTTCTAGCTCTCTATCCCTCTCTCTTCCTCCCTGTAAAAAGTTAATAAGATATATTTTTTTAAAAAGAAATGAGTCCCCAAAAATGTTCATTATACAGAAAAGTAAGGAATAAAGAAGGTGGGTTGAAAAAAAAATTCCAGAGTAAGGATGACTAACACTATTGTATTACCAGCAGACTGTTAGGAAGAAAGACATAGTTTTTATATGAGACAATTAATGATGTTGGAAATTCTGAGTTTGAAGTGATTGTGAGAAGTCCACTTGGATATGGTATATTTAGTAGACAAGCAGGTATTCATTGAAATGGAGCAGAGGTGATGAATGTTATTTGCATGGAAGAGATAATGAAGCAATGGAATTTAAATGAGCTCTCCATTGGGGAGAGTATGAGAAATGAAGAACAATGAAGATGTAACTAGTCAACAGCCTCCCCAGTTAGGGAAATAATCAGGTATGATGCTTGTCAAGCAATACCACTATCACATCACTCAAAAGGTCAAGGGCATTCAGACAGTAATGTCAATGACCAATGTAAGTAAACAGGAAAAAAAAAACTATTGGAAAAATCATTAACAAGTGTCTTTTTATATCTGTTATCAATTGCAACCAATTGCTTGGACAAACACGTCCTTAGTTGATAACTTCTTGCCCATAAGAGTTACAGCTTGAGTAAAATAGACCAGTCTTATATTTCCTGGGAGGGACCTCTCCCTTCATATAGCTCAAGACCAGTTGTACTGGATCACCAGGGCAGCTTGTCCACAGAGAATACCAAATCACTACTTTAGGGCCATAAATTCATGACAAGAATTCCTCAAAAAAAGCATCAGATTTATACCCAAAACTCTACTGAAAGGTTCAATTCCCCCTTGTTAAGACACTCTCCATGATAAGGCCGCTCACTATGTCTGGAAGTAAAGGGGATTAGGAAGACAAGAAGGGTAAAATCAGCTATTAAAGAGGAGCGTAGAACTCAGGGCCCCCATATCACTGCTCCTGCATGGTGCCAGAGCACCTCCCATCAGGGGAACAGCTCAGCCATCAGTATGTTCCATTCATAGGGTGAGAGAGACTGCCCAAATTTTTTTATGTTTTGTTTGCATGTGTGATTGTCAAATAACCAAGCCATTCTAGATTTCCTCTTCATGTATCTTTCACAATAACTCACCTGAAAATGAATATACACATCCTAGTCATCTAAACACACTATTTCAGAGACATTTTAACCAATCTTCCCAGCATACCTTACATTACATTACATTTCATTATATATAACCAAACATATGGAGACATTGAAGTAAATTTTGATGCTGACATGGAGGTTAAGAAAATTGGTTAAGAAAATTCATTCTGGAGCCTACATACCACAATCCATCCCTGCTTTTCTATTTATTAAGTTGTGTGACTTTAAGCATATTACTTAGTTTCTCTGTGTCTCAGTTTCTTCATCTATAAAATCATAAAATGTGAACAATATTAGTACTTACTTTATTATTATAATCTATTATATAAGTTTACCTTGAGAACTAAGGGAATAGATATAAAACTATTAGAACAGTAGATTCTACTAATGCAGTAGCATAGATTAGGCACATAGTTAGATTTCAGAAAATATTAGTTATCTCATTATTAACTAGAGGCCTGGTGCACAAAATTCATGGATGAGTAGAATCACTAGGCCTGGCCTGCAATCAGGGCCAATCTGGCTACTGGCCAGGGCCTTCCATTGTTCCGCACCGCCTGCTGGTGGTCAGCGCACATCATAGCAAGTGATTGAACTCCAGGTCTCCCAGGTGAACTCCCAAGGGGACACTTCGCATATTAGCCTTTTATATATATAATAGATAGATACTAATTTCATATCATGAGATTGTTAGGGATCATATAAAACTATCCAATCCCTGCACTCTAAATATTGTTTCAACTTCTCATTGATCATTTTATGGTCTCAGTTCTATAGTTTGCCCTCGTTTTGGGGGTATTCTTGAGTATCTATCTACATATTATTTATCTATGGCTTTTAGTAAGGCTGATAAAGCATAGCACAATAACCACATGTCCCAGTTTTTCTTGGATAACTCAATTTTATTCTATTTTCGTAAAAGGCCTTGATTTACTAAATCATAGCTAAATGGGATTTAATTTTGTATTACTGAAAGATTTTCAAATACATAATTTTATAAATGAAGCAGAAATCTTTTGGTCCTGACTTTTCATTCTGAAAGTGGTTCTAACAACCATATGTAATTTTAAAAGAAAAGGTTATAATGATTCCCATGTTGGTAACAACACATCTAAGAATAAAAAAAAACCTGGTGAAGGCTTTTGACCTAGAGATTCATTTTGTTGCTAAGGAAGCTGGTTTCAACTTGGTCAACAGAGTGCTTTACACAGGGTGTAAGCAATTAGAGGACAACCTTTCTGATTCAGGCTAATGACCACAAACCCCAATGAACACATGATCTACTGACTTTTGCTTATTAGTGAGAATGTGAAAAGATGAGATGAAAAGCAAACTGTCTATTTTATACATTTAAAATGTGAGAAATACATTTCAGTGTTATTTGTACTTAGTTATTTTCCAATTTAAGATATTTCATGCTCAAGGCATTTGAGAATTCAAAGCTTCTTTAAAACAAAGTAAATTTTGTCATCTTTGTTATTAATTAGAGCATGGAGGGGCTCTCAGAGAAAAATTAAATTGGCTGTATTGCAACAGGAAAATACTGGAAAAACTACTCTTTAGGCTTTTAGTGAGAAAACCTGGGCATTCCATTCCTGACTGTCATTGAGCCCCTGTATGGTTTTAGGTAAAGCATACACTTATCTTCACAATAGGACTGCTAGACACTGAGCTCCTTAAGTGCCTAACAGTCTATGAATTATAAGAATGCTCCATGTTATTTTTAAAAAATCCTGGTACTACCCTGTTTCGCCGAAAATAAGACAGTGTCATATTAATTTTTGCTCCCAAAGATGTGCTAGATCTTATTTTTAAGGGATGTCTTATTTTTCCATGCACTAGGTCTTATTTTCGGAGGATGTCTTATTTTCGGGAAAACACGGTAGGTGCAGAGTTGCTTTGCTACTTTATCTTTATTTAAATTGCATCCCTCTCTTAAAAGCTCTCGCTGGATTAAGACATAAAAACCACAACCTGTCAGCCCATGGAGATCCCCACTGTTCACCCATGGACATGATGTTCCCTACACAAGATCCATGCCTTAGCAACCCATTCATTTTAAGTAATGCATAACTAGCTTCAACACAAAATTTTCTGCTGGGCTCTACAGAGGTGGTCTTGCCCTTAAAAACTGAAAGTCTTGTGGAGAAGAAAGATACATAATTTTGTACATACTTCTGCCTCAAGACTATAGTATGTTCTGTTAGAGCACATGTGTCAACACAAGGCCCGCGGGCCAAATCCGTCCCGCCAGGCCTTGCAATGTGGCCCGCACAGCGCTGTCATCACTGCACTCCGCTGCGTTTCCATCACAGTGACAGTTTATGACTGTTCAATAAACCATTCGGCCCGCGATTTAGGCTGGATTTTAGATTTTGGCCCCTTCTCTGATTGAGTTCAACACCCCTATGTTAGAGAGACACATGGTAATCTGAGCATTTGTAAAGGACAGTACGTCTAGGGACTCAGAGGACATTCCACAGAGAAGTTGAAATTTGGGGTAGGATTCAAAAATGGGAGGGAGTTAGATAAGTTGAAATAGGTGGGCAGGACATTCCAAGAGGAAATATTGCTATTGTAAATGAATAGATTTAGGGAAAGGGAGTGTAATGAGTTGAATAGTGTCCCCAAAGATATGTCCAAGTTCTAGCCTCTGGTACCTGCAAAATGACTTTCAGAAACAGATGTGATCAAGTTAAGGATCTCCAAATGAAATCATCCTGGGCTTAGGGTGGGCTCTAAATCCAAATGACAATTATCCTTATTAAAGACAGAAAAGAAGACACAGAGAGACAAAGTGGGAAAGACCATGTGATGATCGAGGCAGGGATTAGAGCAATTCAGCCATAAGCCAAGAAATGCCTGGAGCCATCAGAATCTGGAAGAAACAAGAAGAATTATTTCATAGAGACTTCAGAGGGAGTGCAGCCCTGCCAACAGATTGATTTTGGTCTGTGGCTTTCAGAACTTTAAGAGAATACATTTCTGTGGGTGAGTTTTTTGACCCTAGATTTGTGATGATTTGTTATGGAAACCCCAAGAAACAAAAGATGTTTTCAGAGCAGAGCTATGAGGGACCCACCTGGCTCTCTCTTGGGTGGTATTTATTAGAGAGGTGAAGACTGAGGAAAGAAAATATGAAAGAATTATATTTCAAAGAGAGGTAAGAATGATGAAGCAGGAGCAGAGAAACAAAAGCATTTGAGACATAGCAGGAGTATCAAGACTAAACAATTAAGGTTGTGTGTGAGACAGATGCAGGGAAAGAGACTAGAGATGGGAAAGTATAACAAACATTTCAATGAAAAGGAAAACAAGATTAAATGGAAACAATAGCAACAGAGCTGCAATCTAGCAGATGTCAGGCTCAGGATTTTGTGATTGCTGGATGGGTTAGGGAGAAGGAAAGTGAAGTCTAAGTTCTTCTTGTGGAAGCTTTGAGGATTCAAACAAAGGGGGGGAAAGGCCAGCATGTAAGAGCAGGACTTCACCAGTCAGAGAAAGCAAATGAGTAGAGTGCTAAAGAAGGCTGGAGTCTGGGGTAGAGGGCACTGTCTAACCTTAAGAACAGGTCAACAGGCTTAACAGAGAATGGTGATCAGGCGACTGTTGGTGGTCTTCAAGAGCCAAACGACTCTTGAAGCTGTGATATAACAGGAAGACAATACACATTATAAGAGAGTAAGAGGAAATGGACACATTAAGACTAACATACTCCCTCAAGTTTATTTTTGATAGAAGACAGTAATGTGTAAAATGTAACTTGCAGTAAAGCAGTATGAAGATAGGGTCCCTTGGACTTTAATTGGGCTTCAGCATGTTAACACACAAGCCCAAAGAGCCCACCCCTGCTAACCTGTAAATGATATAAGAAACAGTAATTCACAGCAGAAATATGTTTGCCAAATGAGCTAATTGTCACTCAAAAAGAGCTATCACTCAAGAAGGGTGCCTGGGGGACTGGAATATAGCATGAATCTGTATTTACTAGGAAAGAGATCAGGCAAGGATATCTTCTGTTTTATCAGGGTATATAGCTAATGGTCTTAGAGAGCCAGGGGTTGGGGGAAGGGGACAGTGAAGCCACGGAAAGCTAGAGATAAGAAGTGGGCATGAGGTAGGGCAAACCAATGAAAACTTTGCCTACTTTGCCATTCTGTTTAGGGACCACTTTTGCCTTGCAGGTCCTCCAGGCACTTCGTGATTTGTTCTGGTAATTATCCAGCAAGTATCCTCCAAAGAGAATTCAAGGAATGGGTAATCATCTGGAAGCACACACTGCCTCTGATTTTCATATACTCAAGAGTGTTTTTCAAAAGTGTTCAAAAAAATATAAGACAATTGCTGCCAGTCCAAGAAGATTTTGTGCAAAGATTTTCACAGAGCATCAGAAACAGAGAATTTTTAATGGGAGAGATACCAGAGGTCATCCAGCCCTGCTCTCGGAGCAGTGCAGGCCATTATCCGATATGTACACCACAACAAACCCTCAGCTCCTCATCTTTTCCTTTTTGTTTGCCACCTTACACATTAGGGTGCATAATGCACAATTTCTCTGATAGTAGAGGAAGGACATCCAGAAATATAATGCCACTTTTAAAGAAATATAAATGTGGTTAGAAAATCAGGCTATCAAAAGTCCATCTAAAAGATCCCTCAGCCTTTTCTCTTTCTATTCTGCCTCTGCCCTCAAAGACTGGTAAGAGTTCACTGTAGTGTTAAAATGTTTTCTCCAGAATTCCACCAACATATAAAACTGAAACTTATGAACACAAACAGTGGTGGTTGCCAGAGGAAGGAGGTTGGTGGAAGGAAAGGTCCTCATATGAGGTGGCAAGAGAAGATTTGACTTTGGGTAGTGGGCACATGGGGCTATGTGTAGGTTTTTAATTTAGTAATCCAAACATAAAACCTATATGTTCATGTTGAATAATGTCACCCCAATAAAATTTAATTTAAAAAAAACACAGAATTCCACAGACATATTTAGTAGCTGAGGATTATATAGGAGAAGCAGGTGTGGAAAAATAAAAGATTTACATTTTGTAGAAGATCAGACAATTCATATAATGGTTCACTTGATTATCATAAGGTTTGAATAGAGGCCTAATCTGAATGACCACATACAAATTTAGGGTTACATGGAATACAGGAGGTGCCTTAACATTCTTGAGGCCTCCATGAAGAAGCTATTAGACTGTGTAGTATTCCATTGTGGGACCTGGAGATTATGTTTCTAAGAAACATAATCTCCAGGTCCAGTCAGAGGAAGATGAATACCATATGATCTCACTTACATCTGGAATTAAGGAACAAAATAGAAACAGGGACCTGGGTACAGGGAACAGACTGACAGCTGTCAAAGAGGAGGGTGGTTTAGGGGACTATATGAAAGAAGATAAAGGAATTAACCAGGAAAGATACATACATAGCACATAGACACAGCCAATGGTGTGGTTATAGCCAGAAGGAAAGGGGTAGAGGTGAGCAAAAGCAGGGAATATGGGGACAAAAAGAGACTTTGCCTGGGGTGATGGGCACATCATGGTTAATTGAGTTGTACAGTCGAAACTCCTATGGTTTTGCAAATCAAGTCATCCCAATAAATTCAATTTTTTTTTTAAAGCTGCTAGGATTGGCAGTAAAGATACTGTGACAATAAGATCAAAGCCTGAACAAAAAAGGGAGACAAATGTTTACTTCAGAAGTCAGAAACAATCATTCATTTAAAACATATTTACAAACTGTCTGCCATGAGACAGACTCTGGGCTAGAAAATCAAAGAAGTCACTGTGGGTTAGGAAGGAGCCCAAAGATTTAGCCCTCATTATAGGATGAACTACTTTTAATGTGACATTGCATGGCATTTCTCAAAGGTGGAAAGATTTTTCCTCAGGTTTCAGAAGTGATGAAACACAAGAGCAATGACAGAAACTATGAAACAGATGATGATGATGGCCCACATCATGGATGGCGATAAGGAAGAGTCCAGCATCTCTTTGAAGTATGTACCTTCATTGGAAGTACAAGAAGTAGACTCTGAGTCCTTGTGAAAATAAGGGCTCTGGTTGTCCTTGCCTGGGTCCTGCGTAGATCTTCTGATGGATGGCTCTTATTTTTTTCTTTCCAGTACCTCATCTCCCTTTTTCTGTTGAAAGACCCCCTATTCTTCTAGAAAAGCCATATCATGTGATTTAGCTGAGGCTAACTCTGTCTTAGGTCTGACCTTTCAGAATACCCAGCTCCCTAATTTGTGGTCACAGAAACCACACTGGAGTCCTAGACTTTATTGTGAGGGTCCTCTGTCTGCCAGACTAGAGAACAACTCTGTCCAAGAGATGAGCAGAAATGTGGAGCCTTGCAAACACTGCTGGAACACTTGGGCCCAGCCTTACCTGAAGCCAGTTTCTGCCAGTGCTTTTCATTACTTGATACATGGATCAAGTTTCTGTACTAACAACTGCACAAATCCTACTTAACACAAAAGAAAGCATGCTCCAGGTGCATGCCTCAACCAGGCTTGATGAAAAATAATTAAGAAGGAGGGAGAGGAAGTCATAGGGTCCCATTTCCAAGCCAGCAATACAGTGAGCCTTTGATAGAAGCTCATTTAATCCACAAAGTGCTCCCTCAGCAACAACCCTCACAATATCAAGCTCTTCTACTTACTTTTATTATGTTAATTACATTGACTAGAATTTTTAATTACAAAAGTTATATCTTTTATCATAGAAAATGTGTAAAATAAACAAGATACATATTCCCACCACCCAGAGGGAAACAGCACTGAACACTTCAACACACTTCCAGTCTTTTTAATGCATATAATTTTTCTAATGGTTCTTCCCTTTTATCACATATATGCAACATGAGCACTTCCCCAGATCAGTTAATAGTTTTATGCAGTGTAACTTTAATGAAGTATAATATCTATCCAACAGATGTGCCATAATTTATTTAACTAGAGCCCAGCTGCCAAAATGTTAGGTGGTTTCCAGTATTGTGCTGGGATACATAACATTAGAAACTTTTGCAAAGATCTTTATTCTTAAGATACATATTCTTAGAATATAATTGCTTATTAAAGGGTATGAACTTTTCAAGGTTTTTACAAATTTTTAAGCTACACCCAAAGAATTTCTCTCTTGGCCCTTTAGGTGCCAAGGGAAAGAAGATTCACAATTAAGCTGCATTACTAACATAGCAGTTTTGGGATATATATATCAGTTTCCCAAGACTATGAAAACATATTGCTGCACACTTCATGGTTTATAGCACCCACTCACTGTCTCGTTGTCCTCTAGGTAAGAAGTCCAGCATGTAGGTCTCACAAGGCTACAAGTAAGGTGTCGGTTGGCCTGGTTCTTATCTGGCAGTTCTAGGGGAAATTCCAGGCTCCTTTGGTGGTTAGCAGAATTCATTCCTTTCTTGGGGGATACATCAGTTTCATTCCTTTCTCACAGTTTCCACGTGTCTACCTCTATCTTCAAACCAACAACTGCAGTGATGTCCTTCTTGTGCTCAGAGTGTCTCTCATTTTCCTTCTGCTATATCCTATGACTCCCACCAAGACAGTCCTCTGCTTTTCAGGGCTCATGTGATTAGATTGGGCCCGTGCAATAATCCAGAGTAGCAACCCTATTTTAAGGTCCATAACCTTCATTATATGTGCAAAATCCCTGCAGGCATGTAATGAAATGTATTCACAGTTTCCAGGGGTTAGAGCATGGGCACTATTTGGGGTGGCCATCCTGCCTACCACAGGGTAGAGCTACAAAACTGATCAAAGTAATTCTATCAATGGCTCTCAACCTTTCTAATCCACGACCCTTTAATATAGTTCCTCATTTTGTGGTGTCGCCCAACCATAAAATTACTTTCCTTGCTACTTCATAACTGTAATTTTGCTACTGTTAATGAATCATAATATAAATATCTGTGTTTTCCGATGGTCTTAGGCTCTGAGCAGCGGTCCTCAACCTGTGGGTAGGTGACCCTGCTAGCAGTTCTCAACCTGTGGGTTATGACCCACAGGTTGAAAACAGTTGCTGTAGAGCCTAAGACCATCAGAAAACAGAAAATCATACATTATGATTCATTAACAGTAGCAAATTAAAATTATGAAGTAGCAACAAAAATAATTTTATGGTTGGGGGTCACCACAACATGAGGAACTGTATTAAAGGGTTGTGGCATTGGAAAGGTTGAGAACCACTGATCTAGATGATAGAGTTTTCTCCTACAGCAATGTTGGGGGGACAGTTCAGTCTTTTCAAGCATGGTATGCCAAATTGTTCTCCTCACACCCCAGAAAGTTTCCAAATGGTCAAAAGGATTATCTTGCAGAACTTTCCAATATCTCATTGCTAGAAAACTATGGCTTCCCTTTAGGTTTATATGCAGTGCTGTACCATTGTAATAAATTATACTTTGTCAGGTTCTCAGGCTGTTGCCAGTCAAAAAATAATATAAAAATGCAAGTGTTTTTACATATAAATATAAGCCTATGAATAGTAACTCTGCACAATCACATGTATAGGTGTCTATGTATGTGTAAATGTTATTATGACCTATTAAGTTGGTTTCCCACCACCTCCACCCCTTGAATCTAACTCATTTATTCCTTATTAGTTTTCTGCAAAGGTTTGCTCCTCTATAGCTAATTTCGAAGGAAATAGTGCAAGTTTTCAGCAAAAGCAGTTTCCATGGTTACACTGAAGTCTTACTAAAAATAGTGCATGATGTAACCAGCCAAACTTTAACTACTAAAGTAACTAGACAAAATAGATCTGCATTTCTGTAGGAAGTTTGTTCTGTCGTTCAAGCTGTGTCTATGACACATGAAGAGAATAGTCTAAATTATTTTTAATGCCCGAGATTCCAGCTCCTCAAACACATTTGTGGGCAGCTCCCAAGCTGTTCAGACTCCGGAATTATTTCTAACACTCTGTGAAGGAGAAAGGCAGAGAGACAGGGGAAAGGGGGGCAGGAAAGAGAGAAGGGAACAGAAGGAAATAAGTACTTAGCTGTTTCACTTCTCCCCATGAGATAACATCTCCCTGTTCTCACACAGTCCCCTTAAACTCACTAACATGTTGCATAATATAAGGAAAAGGTGTTAACTCTCATTTGATTAGTCTACACACCCTCTACATTCTACAGCTAGCTACCTATTCATTCTTTTTCACTTTGTCTTGTAGGCTTCCTCTTTCATGATTGGCTCAAGGTTCTTTCTCTTGAGTGAGTGGCAAGGTTTGGTACCAGAAGGAACTACAAGAGGGAGACCCATTTATTTTATGACTTCCCTCCCATTATTTCTGATCACTGTCCTTTATACAGCACTAGCAGAGTGCAGACACTTAAATTAAAATATCTTCCCTCTTGAGTTTGGTGGTCTTTGTCCTCGTTACTTTTGAACTGTCACTCTGCACAGTTAGGACTCTGTTTCCAATATCCTTGTTTCTCACACTTCTTCTAATTAGAAAAGAGAACAAGAATGGCAGTCCCATCCATTTCCAAGGCCATTCCCCCCAACCCCACAAAATCTTTGAAGCTGGAAATCAACAAGGTGGCCAAATCTTTCTCCTCTTGAGCACCATACTCAGAGTCATTTTCTGTCTGACCACAAAGCCTGCTCCACCCAGGTACTGCCTAATGTTATTTCTGCCACATGTGTTCCTCAGATGCCATTCTCTCTCTTTCTTCCCTCTACAGTTGTTCAAGAGTACACTCTCCAAACAAAAATCAATCTCAAAAACAAATTCTTTTCACTTGGTCACCATCTAGAAAAGACCTCGATATATTCCTAGTTTCCTTTTGGAGCCAAAATAGCAATGCTTGTTTTCTGTTAGTTAGGGGACTCAGCGGGTCCCTCTCTAAAGAATATCAGCATTTTATTGAGTTCATAACACTGAAGAGAGAAGGCTGGAAATTATTTTTAGATGACCAAAGCCATTGCATTTGTTGGAAATTTCTTAAATGTATTTTTATATCAGGGACAACTTTAGAACCAGAGCAATTTAAAAGTGTATAGATTATGCTTGACTGAACTAAGATGGCTGTGTCTCTTTAAAAATGCTTTCTTCTTAAATTACTGGCTTTAGAAGGGTACTTGGAGCTCACATTTTAAAATGGCTTTTATGGTACACCTTTAAGATTTATTTATTTTTCATTAGCTTCTATGGAATACTAATTCCTGAATATAGTCTCAGAGATGGTACCAGACCTGGACCAGGAACTCTCAAAATATTATGCACAGACAGTATAATTAAACATAAAGCACATGAAGGAAGTCGGAGATTCAGGGAGTTGAATGTATTAAACTCCGTGTAGTTTTATTTATTTACTTAAGTATTTGAATAGAGACAATCAGTAAAAGCCTAATTAAAGAAATCCATTTTAAAGAGAGATGGAGGCAAGAAGAGAAGAGATAAATGAGGACTGGAGGCCAATGTTACAGTGATAGTTGTCCAGGTGTTCCAGGTGGGGAGGGGGCTGAAGATGGAAAGGGATTCCTCCCACAGAAGATAATTGTATTGAGAGCAGATGTTCAGGAGGGAAGTCCCAAAACAGGCTTTGTGCCAGAGATCTTGACTGAATTACTGAGCCCCTCCAGACACACTCTAAATCCTCCTCCACATTGCTCCCTGCCCAGGAATGCTTTCCCTTGATGGTACAGACCCCATCTGGGGACTCCTGCACCCTCTGGTTCTCAGCTAGGAGAGTCAGTGTAGAGTCCTGACAGGACATGTTGCAAGTGAGGTGGGAAGTCAGTAAGGTCAGGATATTTATTTTCCTGGTTCCTTGACTCTCCAGTCTTCATGGGCTGAAACCAATAATTGATCTTTCTCTTATCTCTTCAAACCTGGGGGTCTTAACAGGTTCACTGCTAATAGCATCAGGTTATTGTACTACTTCTTGTGGTTTCCACACCTTCCCCAATCCTTTGTTTAATTTGATCTAATTTATCTATTTCTTGTTGGTACTCTAATACCAGAACCTTTAGCAAATGAACCCTTGTCTTAGTCCATTCAGGATGCTATAACACAGAACCATAGACTAGATGGCTTATAAACAATGGACACTTATTTATAGCAGCTCTGAAGGCTGAGAAGTCCAAGATCAAGGAACTGGCAGATTCAGTATCTGCTAGTGGGAGGTCTGCTTCCTGCTTCAGAAAGGACCTCTTTTTTCTGTGTCCTCACATGAAAGAAGTAGCAAGAAATCATCTGCTTTGTTTTTTGTAGTCATTTTGTTTTTCAGTTCACTGAGGTATCACTGATAAATAAAAATTTAAGACATTTAGCCAAAACCGGTTTGGCTCAGTGTATAGAGCATCGGTCTGCGGACTGAAGGGTCCTAGGTTCGATTCCGGTCAGGGGCATGTATGTTAGTTGTGGGCATATCCCTGGTAGGGGGTGTGCAAGAGGCAGCTGGTCGATGTATCTCTCTCATCAACATTTCTAGCTCTCTATCTCTCTCCCTTCCTCTCTTGTAAAAAAATCAAAAGATATATATTTTTTTAAAAAAAATTTAAGACATTTAAAGTATACAGCATGATATACTATCTAATAAAGAGGGGATATGCTAATTGACCATCAAACCATCACAAAGATGGCAGTACCCACAGTCACAAAATGGTGGCACCCAGTCCCCTCAGCCCCACCGAGGCAGCAGGTGCATGGCATTGCTGGATGCACCCCCAGGTGGATCTGGCCACTCTGCATGCCTGCCTCCAGAGTCCCTCCGTCTCACAGCCCCCCAACCACCCAGGGCCAGCACGAGGTGCAGGTAAGCCTTGGATGTTGGCTGCCCAACCTGAAGCTCAGGTAACCAGAGCCAGCTGAGGCTTGCGCTGCTAGCAGTGGCAGCTGCAGAGGTGTGATGGGGGTGTCACCTTCCCCTAATCACTGGTCACCTCCTACCCCTGAGGGCTCCCACACTGTGAAAGTGGGCAGGCTGGGCTGAGGGACCCCCCTCCCTCCAGTGCATTAATTTTCATGACTGGGCCTCTAGTTTGATATAAGCATATTGTGAAAGAAGCTCCCCACCATCAAGTTAATTAGCACATTCATCCTTTACGTATTTACTTTGGGGAGAAGGTGGTGATGAGAACATTTAAGTTCTATTCTCATAGCAAATTTCAGTTAAACAATATAGTGTTATCAACTATAGTCATCAGGTTATACACTAGATCCTCAAACCTTATGCATCCTATAACTGAAAGTTGGCACCCTTTTACCACCTCTCTCTATTTCCCCACCCCCAAACCCTGGCAAATATTTTTCTGTTTATTTTATGATTCTAAATGTAAGTGATTCATGCAGTATTTGTCTTTCTTTGTCTGGCTTATTTCACAGAATAAGCCCTACAATTTAATCCATGCTGTGTAAGTGACAGGATTCTCTTAGATTTTTAATGCTAATATTTTATTAAATATATATATACCACATTTCCTTGATCCATCATCCATCTACAGACACTTAGGTTGTTTCCATATCTTGGCTATTGTGAGTAATATTGCAATGAACATTGGTATACAGCTATCTCTTTGAGGTAACAGTTTTGTCTCCTTGTATAAATATCCAGAAGTGGGATTGCTGGATCATATGTTAAGTTCTATTTTTAATTTTTTGAAGAAACTATTCTGTTTTCCATAGTAGCTACACCAGTTTACATTCCCATCAACAGTGTATAGGACTTTCCTTTTCTTCGCATCCTCACCAACATTCATTGTCTGTTGGCTTTTTTATAAGAGCCATAAAGTCTCTTAAATAAGGGCACAAATCTCATTACATAATAATTTCCCAATGGTCCTACATCCTAATGCTATCACATGGGGAGTTAGTTTCAACACATAAATCTGAAGGGACACAAACATTCTTTGGGATCCCTTGACCCTTTATTATCTCATTTCTTGAGGGTGTTCTCTATGAGTGTTAAATATTCTTTAAAAACTGCTTCAGAATAAGAGTCATGTGAGAAACCTAAACATGGAGTTAATAGAGGGGCACTAAATATACACCTAGCACCTAGAAATAATAAAAACAAAGAGGATGAGCACAGGCAAAAATCAGTAAGATTAATTGGAACTATATATAAGTACAAAAATTGGTTAAAACACAGGTAAGGGAAGATGGAATCATCTGGATGTCTAAAAAAATGTTATTTCATGAGTGATTGTATTATCAATATTAAGCCAAATTACTTCACATTATTATTTCTCATTTTCAGAGACATATTCTTAACATGTTATTCCTTAAAAGTAGGTTGAATACTTTATGACATCTGATGTGTTATTTAACCCAATGATAATGGTAATAAATAGCATGATTCCAGCTGCCAACCAATGAGCTCTTATTTTGCTCAAGATGCTTAACTAAGGTCTTTGCAGTCTTTAGAAATGGACTTTGTTGTTGTCCCCATTGTTGGAGCTGAGAAAAGCTGCAGGCTATTGAATGGAAGTGAAGAATTGAAATTACCATTAAATTCATCCTAATACCTCTTGATAATTCTGTCAACCCCAAAAATATGTTCCTTCCTAATATTTTCCATCTTTATGTTGTAAAAGCATTTAATCTGGTGCTCAAGAGAAAAACATATGATACATTCTTGTTCCCTTTTTTCTGTACCCCACGATAACACACAGGAAGTCCTGTCTTGAATCTGACATTCTACCAGCTCTATGATTCACCACCATAGTCCAACACATCATTACTTCTTGTTTAGCTTATTGCAGGAGTCTTTTGGCTGTTTTTCTGCAACAAATTCTTATTGGTTTAAAGGTATTTAACCATATACTAGATAAAGTGATCTTTTCAAAATCATATCATATCAGCCACTGTTTTGATCAAGACTTCTGCACCTCCCAAAACCAATTTCATGACCATGACAGAGATACTACTGCCTCATTATCCTCATCTCTTACCAAGTTCTGCCTTATTCACTACATCCTAGACACACTGACCCTATTGCTATCTCTCCAAAATGCCAATGTTCCTCACACCATGGCTTTTGCACTTGTCATTCCTCTTGATTCTCTCTCTTTACTTTCCTTCTCATCAGGATAGTTTCTACTACTTGATATCTTGTCACAAGTATATTCCCTTAGTCATTGTTAATTTTTTTTAACTGGAATATAAATTCCATGAGAGCAGGATTTAATTTTTCAAGTTCTCTGCTATATCTCCAGAACCTAGAACCATGGTTCAACCATAGAGGAAGCCATAGGAATTGTTTAATTAGTAAAAGAAGGGAAAAAGGAAGGAGGGAAGGAAGGAGGGAGGGAAGGAAGGAAGGAAGAAAGGAAGGAAGGAAGAAAGGAAGGAAGGAAGGAAGGAAGGAAGGAAGGAAGGAAGGAAGGAAGGAAGGAAAGAAGGACAGACTCTGGAGACTATTATAAGAATTATTGCCCTTCAAAAATATTCACAACCTATTTCTTGAATCTTATGAATATGTTATAAATGGAATTAAAGTTGCTAATAAGATGACCTTTAATATATTTAATTGACTTCAGAGAGGAAAGGAGAGGAAGAGAGAGATAGAAACATTAATAATGAGAGAGAACCAATGATCTGCTGCCTCCTTCACACTCCCTACTGGGATCAAGCCCAATACCCAGGCATGTGCCCTGACCAGGAATCAAACCGTGACCTCCTGGTTTGATTCAATACTCAACCACTAAGCCACACTGGCTGGGCTAAGAATACCTTTAAAATATGAATCTCATCCTGGTTCATGGAGGTGGGCCCAATGCAAAAGTAGAAGAAAGAGGCAGGAAAGGAGTCAGAGTGATGTGATGTGAGAAGGACTGGATGTAGCATTGATGGCTTTGAAGATAAAGAAAGGGACTGTGAGCCAAAGAATCTCAGCAGCCTCTAGAAGATACAAAAGGAAACAGATTCTCCCCTAGAGCCTCCAGAAGGGAACTTCCCTTGAGTTAAGCCTTTAAAAGCCAAAAAGACTTCTAACCAATAAGACTATAACTATGACCACTTGTGTTTTTCAAGCCACTAACCTTATAATAATTTGTTATAGTAGCAATAGAAAACTAATATACCTATATGCATATGTTCTAGGTATATCATCCCTTCTAATTTCCCCTGTTACTCTTAGTAATTTGAGGCTATTATTTTGTCAATGTAATTATGTCATTATAGACCTCTCTTTCTCAACACTCAAAAGGCACATCCTCCATTTTCTGTCTATATATTAGCTATCAAACATGATAATCAAATTTTTTTAATGAAAACAGGACACTAAAATGAACAATGTAGCTATATTTCCTAACTATGTAACTTGGGACACCTTACTCAATCTTTCTGTGCCTCAGTTTCCTTATCTATAAATTGTCTACTATAACAATAGTTCATTCTCTTCCAGACACTTAGAAGTAATAACAAATGCACAATAAATATTAGCCACTATTGTTTTTAATGCATCCAATAGGAGAGACTATTGATATCAAGCCTATTCTGGAAAACCTAAGAAACAAACATAGATCCTATACTGTTAAGCCACATTACCAGCAAATTATATTCCTTGCAGTATTTTTGTAGTCAATAGCTTTCTCGTGCATTCAGAAATGACTTAACCTATCACCTGAGCAAATATCTTAAATTTGACACTACTCAGTGTGGGAAAAGGTATGGAGAAATGAGCCTGATATTAGATGTAAGCCAACTCATCATCTATCTTACATTTGCTTTTCTGTATTGCTCAAATTTCAAATAAGTATAAATTATAATTAACATTAAAAATAAAAAGCTGTTTTAATTAACAAAACAACTTAACTTCACTGATAAAAATTTGGCAATTGTCTCAGCCTTCTCTGGAGTATATTTGTGGCAGAGAAGATATCATCATGGCACAGTTGATGTGCTTTATCCTCCACCCAGACCCACGACTGGTCCTTAGAACTGCCAAGGAGGAAAAAAGAAAGAAAGAAAAGAAAAGAAAACCCAAGAGCAGAAGGCTGTAAATATGTTTATAGACACAAAATCTCTATTATATTTTTCCCGCATAGAATAAGATGCTGTAAAACATTGTAATGTAGTCCTTTCTTGAGTGGTACAAAAAGCCCATGGGTTACACTATAATAATGGGGGGGGGGGGGGGGAAACAGCAAAAATAGGAGCTAGACATTTGGTACAATTGTTTGAGTCAACTCGTCTCTTTTGAGTAAACCAAATTCATTAACATGTATTATGAGGATATGCAAGTTCTACAGCTGCTTCTTGCATTTCAAATTTGATACTTGATAGTGCTTTTGACAGGTTTCTGATTATTTCTTTCAACTTTAGGGAATTAAAACAATCACCTTCCTAGTCTAATAGCATTAGGGGAAATGGGTCTAGGCTGTTGAATTGGTCGCAAGAAGACTTTAAATACTTCACTCTCTATTGTTGAAACTAAAAAGTAAAAGTGACTCTTCTTTATGTTGACTTATTATTTTATTCACTTATTCATCCATTCACTCACACATTCACTCATTCAACAGTTATTTGTGTTCCAAACACTGTGCTCAATACTGGCAATGCAACATTGAATAAGACAGCCTTGGTGGCTTACTTAGCCTTCATGTAAAAAAGAAAAGGAAAAAAAATCACTCTAAAATTTCCTTGGAAACCTGTTAACAAAGACTAGTAAAAATTTCCAGTCCACATTGTTTCAACCTCATTAAAAAGAAAGGAGACACACATACACACACACGTCTTCCAAAAAGAACATTATGAATATAGGACCAAGGGCAGTAAAAAAGAGACTAAGGGTGGGTCTTTCCTCTATATATTAATTGATTCACTCTTTTAAAAAAAAATTGGAGGATTTACTAGGTGCCAGGTGATAGAGATATAGCAATGAACAAAACAAATAACACTGTTCTTTGCCCATTCTACTGGAGCTTAAAATTCTAGGGGAGAATGTTAACTACTGACATTTAGAAAGATTAAATATTAACATTTAATAAGAGATTTTTTAAAAATTGGGAAAATAGGTCTCTGAGGACTCTCTCTTCTCCAGTTTTGCCTGTTGAAATTGTTCCTTTGAGTCTTTTGTGAAGACTCAGCTCAAATAGCAAGCTGGCCATTTTCCCTCCTCTGCATTCCTTTTCTATCTTGCTGAGTCAGAGCGCTTTATGACTTGTGTTGTGTTTATGTTTAAACTCATTACAGATAACAAACCCCTTGTCCATCTCTTACCACAACACCTGGTATATGGCACGACCTCAATAAATTCTCCTTGAATTAATCAGATGTAAGTGAAAAGATAAATATCAAAATGGTCAAGGGTTTTTCTTCAATTCCTAAAGGAGAGCTAGATTAGATGCATACTCCTCCAGTCCTTAAATAAATTTATTTTTATGATAGAAGTTTCAACTTGCTTACAATATAGTAGTATTGATGTCAATTATATTTGACAAGTGTTCCCAAACTCAACACAGTCAAAATTAAACTTTTTACTGTTTCCAAAATTTACTTCTCCTGTTGTTTTCCCTATGTGACTTAATGGCACTGAAATCAGTTCCTCTTGATTCACCGACCTCTTATTTTGTTTCTTTACTCTCCAGTACAAACCAACTTTATTCTACCTCATGAATACGAATTTCATCACTTGGATCTTTCTCTTCCCCTCAGTCTCCATTGCCACTACCTTAACAAGCCCAATTCTCTCTTGCTTGTACTATTGAAGTTGCTTCCAATAAGGTCCTTGTCAACATTCTTTACCATCCTCAGTTTCCCCTTTTACACATTTTAGATCACTCCTTTATAAAAATCTTCAGTGACTCCCAAATTACATTGTTAGAAGGCAAGTCATTAAGAAAGTGTCCTATGGCTAAATAATTTGGAGCACTGTTTGCTTAAACACATTCAAACAGGTTTCTTTGCTGCGGGACTTCTCAGAAACATTGATACTCTACTGTACCTGGTGAGTCTTCATGAGGAAGCAAGCATTTACCAACATATCTGATTTCACTTTTCTCATGGAGGACTGAGTCTGATGGTGTAGGTTGGCTCACTCATCACCCATGCCAACCCCTTTCTATATTCCCCTATTATAGAAATTGGGGGGGAAATAAAAATATTCATTTCCTGGACTTCCTGACTGCCAGGTGCGCCTGACAATTCTGATCAATGAGATATAGACAAAAGTCATGGAGAGCACTTTCTTTAACCCTTTCCCTTCTTCTCTTTTTGTTTAGAATAAAGACATAATACTGGAGTAATGGTAGCCACCTTACACCCCTGCTAAGAATGGAAAAGCAGGAAGATGGCAGGAGCCTGTTTCTTAATGACATAATTGATCCATAAACCAACCTTGATCTTCCCATGAGAAAAATAAGCTCCATTTATCATTCAGCTATTGTGTTGTGAGTATTCTGTTACTTGTAGCTGAATGCAATCTTAATGAATACAAACATCTCACATGAGATATATAAAAAAAAAGAAGTTTATATATCTAGGTGGCCTCCAACACACTACTTTCCATAAATCTCCCTCACTCCCCCCCCCTTCAATAACACTATAAGTATTAATATCCCCAAAACTATGACTTTATGTAATGCATGTAATTTGGGTGTCATTACCATGTCTGTTCACTATGGTGTCTGAATCTAGACTGCAACCATTAGCTGTGTTCTGCTTCTCAGCCATCTCCTTGTTAACATCTATACGTATCACTTATCAAACTAACCATAACCACGTCTGTTGCCGTTAGTAACTACAGATAGGTTCACATTTTGGGAACTTCAGGGAATGAATGACATATTTCCTTTACTGCTCACTCTGAAACTATGTCCACTACAGGTGCAGAGAAACGCCTTCTACTCCCTCCTGAATTAGAAGTCTTGCTGCCACTCAGACTCTATGGCAGTCAACCTTCTGGATTGAGCACTGATTGCCTCGGGGTGTTTTTCTGCTATTATGCCATAGACACAATCTCTGAGCTGCACTATCACACCACCCCACTGACCCTATGGCCTAGCTTCTTCTTTTTAGTTATTTTCATACTCATTAGCTTTCTCCCTCAGTCTGACCTGCCCTTTTCTTCATCTCCCTGGTAAATTATTCAATTTATGGTGGGGAGGGGAAGGAAAAACACCTAACTAAAATCTCACTTTCCCTCTGAAGCCCTTCCCACAACACCCAGAGTTTCTCGAGCCTGTTTCCTCCCCTAGCATGTTGAACAGACATTCACTAAAGTACTGATCACAGGCAACGCTCCCCATCCTAATAACCTGGAAAGTTCTTTAAGGAAAGATATCACATCATCTTTATATTTGAAACTCCAACACCCTATACAGTGTTTGATAAATGTTTAATCAATGAATAAATGACTCAACTAATGGATGATATATCATTGGTAAGACTATGGTTCTTGCCAAAGCTTCAGCTTGACCAAGGTTGAATTCCTTCCCTTGCCAATATTGTTTCAATCACCAAAAAGACTTATAAAAGGAAAGGCACAATTCTAAACTGGCTAGTCATAGCTTTATCATATTAGGAAAAACATCCTATTTCATGAATTACCTATCATATATAAATTATATTATAATCGTTATAAAGATATTAAAATGTTTTGCCTCCCTGAAAGAACATGTAAGTTATAAGTTGAAATATAATTTCTAAATGTTAAATGCCACAGGTAAGAAATGCTCCAAAAGAAACAGTATAAGTAAAATCACAACTCATTCATTGTTGCAAATAAAAGCTTAACTTCCTGCCTGCCATATAGATAGAAAATTTCCTGACTCAAATCTGTTTTAAATTGTCTAGAAACAAAGATTGTGTGATGAGATCCTGATATATGTCACTATATGCTATTTGTTTATCAGGCATTTTGCTTGAAAAAATGTAAAACACAGAATAGAATTGCCAATATTTCACCCCCTGATAAACATTGATAATTTACTATACACTAACAGAAGCATCAAGACAGATGCCTTTGGGTGAGTGAAATCCCTCCATATGAAATGTCATTACTGGCTGAAGAGTCTTGAAACAGATTATATTTTTTAAGTCTCTCATAGGTGAGCCATCACCCAGAAGCTACAGGCTATGAATTGAATGGTACAGGAGGGGGGTCTTTTTTCATTCTTTGATAATGCTCTTCACAGTTGACAAGATGTATTGTGCCAGAGAGAGTCTTTTTCCTACAAATCTTCAAAAAAATGGGTTCAGAACAAAAAAATCAAAATTAAGACACGTAACAATGATCTCTCTCTCCCTTTCTCTCTCTCCTTCTCTTTCTCTCTATTTTCTTCAAGAAATCTTATTAAGACCTTTCTCCTTTCAAGTTTATTGAACTCTGACATCCTATAGAAATTGTGAAAATAAAAAATGTAAGAGTGGTGTGTTAATATCATTACTTGTAGGGCTCATTTTAGTAAGCCAAAAGCACTCAGAATACACCTAGCTTCCAGAAGTAAGACTACACTTGAAGCACACTTTTCTTTGCTACCCAGAATCCACTCTCCTACTCTGATACTGATTTCTTTATCTGCTAAGCTTTTTTGTTACAAGAAATAGAACCTAAATCTGCTAACATAAGCAAAAGGGATTGTATTTGAAATATATAGAGGAACTCCCAGATAAAAGACTTGGCCAGAAACTAGAGAAACTCTGGGAATCTAAGTCCAACACCCTGAGAACTAGCACTTAAGGCTACCATCAGTGAAGGTGAATCAGCAAATCAGGCCTTTTGCAATTTAAGTAGTGGGTTTAATCCCTGTTTGGGGTACTTATAGGAGGCAACTGATCAATGTTTCTCTCTCACATCTACTCTCTCTCTCTCTCTCTCTCTCTCTCTCTCTCTCTCTCTCTCTTAAAAAAAAAAGAAGAAAAAAAAAACATAACCTCAGGTGAAAATTTTTTTCAATTGTTTTTAAAAATTTGCTCTCAGCATTCACCACAGGCAGACCATATTCTCCATGTGCTCATAAAATATTAGTATTATAGGAAAGAGAAACTTACAAAACCTCACTTATTGAGGAGGGGGGTTATAAGCCAGAAACACCATAGATATCTAATATCTGAATTTGGCCTTTAATGTAGATCAACTCTGTTTTAAAGAGGAGAGAGAGAAAGAGATGGTAATAACAATATTTGTGTTCTTGACAGTTCATTTAATAGTTGAAATTTTAATTACATTTTATCACTTGGAAAGATATACATTCCCAAGGAACATTGTCTCTGCATAGTCATTAGCTGGCCCGCAGATCACAATGAGCCTTACTAGCCTTTTGTACAATTAACAGCATTCAATGGCTGTCATCACTGCTACTTGGGTATGGCCTCTGTGTCTTGATAATACAATTTATATTTACGACTAGACTTGCCAACACAGGGTAAAATCTTGGGTGGAAGGGAAAGGGAAAGCTCCATTAGATAGCCTCGACCTTTGTTTTTCTTCTTCTGAAGAAAAAGGTCAGCAGCTAACATGGGCCTTGGTTCTCTTTGCAGTTTTCCTGTATGGCAGATTTGGTAAATAAGTAGTGGGAGGAAAAGGTGAAGATGTAACGACTCCAAACTTAATAACTGCAAAGCACTGGACTGTACTTCTTGAACATTGATGGGCATGCAAGTCGCTGGGAGAGTTGGCTAAACATTCAGATTCTGATTCCGTGAGTAGGTCTGAGAGTCCCCATTTCTAACAAGCTCCCACATGGAGTTGCTATGAGTACCAAAAACCTGAATAATGAGTTCGGATCCACCCAATGCATTATGAAATGTTCAGCTCAGAATATTCTCCTTTTTCTAAAACTTTTTACATGTATTCCTCAAATACCCTATTTTTATTTTCAAACTTCAGACTATAAAAATTAGCAGGTACAAAGAATTTCCTCTTCAGTCCATCACTTTTTTCCCCTGCATTTCACCCTCATGTTTTATGAGATCAGAACCTCACGTTATATTCCATATTCTAATTAGCCTCACACCTCAAATTTAATATGGATTTGCAATTCTTCATGAAAGCATGATAAAACTTTATCCTTTTCATGCTTTCTTTCCAAATAAAGTCCTCTTTACTTCTTATAAAGATTCAGAGGCACCCTCAGATATACACAGGACATTATCTAAAGGTAAGAGTAATCAGCCTGTCCCATAAAAGTCATGATGGTTAGCTTGATTATTTTGAAATTTCAATCCATCTTCGCTGAGGACAATAGAATCTCTGCTTCTCTTCTAGCTCTCCCATCTCTTACAACTCACTATTATGCAGCTGTACTTTTCTCATCTCTGTTCAGAAATGGAGATGGCATTCCATCCGCGGTGAGCTTCTTTCCACATGCAAAGAAGGCATTTCAAAGAGGCTCATTACTATTGCCAGGCTCTGCACCATAACGATGGACTGAGACAAAAAGGAGAGAGAGATGGGGGAGAGAGAGAGAAAAAAAAAACTCTGCAGAAATGTGGCCATGTCAGCTCACAGCGTGTCCTTGGGAGATTTCTCAGAGTCCTTCTGGGACCAAAATAGTTCAGTTCATGTCTCCTCCTGCCCTCTCTACTGGAGTGGATTGATGGCATGCTGCTTTTTTCTCCTTCAGAGATGAGGTTTGTCACCAGACAGGGGGATCAGAATTGTAATCCTTCTTAGATTCTGTTGAATTGGAGTTTACTGCTTTGACCTTTGCAACGATACATATATTTTTTTAAATGGCTGCATGTTCAATTTCTTCGGGGGATTTGAAGTGATGAGAGCCGAGGAGCTCGAATGGAGGGGGCCGGATGCTGGAGGAAGGATCTTCTAGAGTGACGGCGAGGCGGTTTTTGACCTTCTAGACCAGACATTTATTCTCTTGTGACTGAAGATATCCTGTGGCTATACAGACAAACACTGCAGAGGTGAAATGGCAGACTTCAATTGCATGTAGCAGGAACCGAGGGGATTTTTCAGATCTAACCAAGTACCGTGTTGACAATGATATCATCTATCGTAGTTGCCTGGCACACCATGTCTGCATGGACTATTTTTCTTCGTTTTACACCCTGAAAAACACACTGGGCTTGCCCACGGGCCAGGGTGGAACATTATTTGGTCATATAAACAGCCCTGGCATGCAGCAGAAGTTGGGCAAGCGTGGGCATGCTGCCCATAGATTCACTGGGACTAAATCACTGTAAGCCAAGCTGTAGACAGAAAGCCACGACACATGCACTACTAATTGCATGTTCTTCTTAAGACTCACTGGTGCTTCAGATCCCACTTTCTAGGAAATAAAACACTGCCATTTAATTCAAAGCCAAGGAATGTCCGCAGATGCCATTCTGCCCCGAGTATGAGGTCGGGCCCCAAATGGTCTTAAAGGCTGCAGAGATGGTCGGTCCTTAGAGGTCCACAGATCTGCCTCAGGGATGATGGTGAGGAATCGATTAACTGGGACCCTTATCTGTTACAGAGGAAATTATTTCTACCTCACAGGTTGTTATAAGGATTAAATTATCAGATGAGAGAGAGAGATTAGACACTGATATAAATAGATATAAATAGATCAGAATAGTAATGTGAGTTATTATTATTAATAATGCTGCATTTAATTCTTACAACATTGAAGATAGTATATGTTGTGCTCATGTATTCATCCATTCCAGAGACTAGGTGGCTTATAAACAAGAGAAATGCATCCCTCACATTTCTGAAAGTTGGGAATCCAAGACCAGGGCCCTGGAAGATTTGGTGTCTAGTAGAGGTCTGCCTCCTGCTGGGCTACCTGTTAACTGCAGCCTCACATGGCAAAAGCCAGGAGGGAGCTCTGGAAGGGTCTCTTTTATAAAGACACTAATCCCTTCCATAAGGGCTCCACCCTCATGATCTAAGAACCTCCCAGAGGCTCCCAGCTCCTAATACCATCACATTGGCCATTAGGATTTCAACACATGAGTTCTGGCCAAAGTGGGAACACAAACATTCAGACCAAAGCAGCCCTTTTTACAAATGAGAAAAGTGAGCCTTAGAGAAAGAGAGAGGTTGAGAGGGAATTGCATTAACTCTTTCAAGCCATTTGATGTCCTGTGGCCGGTAAGTCCCAAGGGAAAAAGGAGGCCCTCAAATGGAATAAAGGACCTTGCAACAATGCCAGAGATTGCTGAATATTTCAGGATCTCAGCTTAGGTGGTGTTCTGTAAAACTTCCCTCCCACTGGCTATGTGCAGTTTCTGCTGCTCACTAGGAGTTGGTTAATTAGAGGAATATGGCAGGTTAAAGAAAACTCTTGTGTGTTAATATCTGGGGTATCATCTACCTATCTTTTTATGGTTTGAATTTATTTCATAGATAAAGTCACAGAGTTTTGCAAAGTTATATATACAGGATGTCCTTTGAAGCTTTCTAATCATAACAACAAACACAGAGATGCTAAGAATTAGCTTAAATGTCTCTCAAAAGGTGGCAGTTTATATTCATTACGGTATACCGTTTCCAGCTTTATTAAGATAGTGTTGTCACATGACATCTGTAACTTTAGGATGTACAACATGATGATTTGGTACATGTATATACTGCAAAATGATTACCATAGTAAGATTATTTCACACTTCCATTCCCCCACATAATTATCATTGTGTATGTGTGTTCATAACATTTAAGATCTACTTTTTTCATCTACCCATCTTGTTTTCTGGCCCCATGTTCTCTGATGATCAAAATCTCCCAGACAGCGATTGTATTGTATGTGGCCTGAATTGGATCTGGTCTAACTGAGCTTTATTTTCTGTTTTATTTCTTTTGCCCTAGCTCAGTACCAACTCAGAGGGTAAGGGCCAGCTGTACTGGGGATTTCCATATTTGCAAAAAGAAGTCACCATTTCAAAAAAACCTTAGACAGTGAGATTTTCAAAAATCTACAGAAGCTTGGGAAAGTTAGGAGAGACACATTACTTGTGGCTAAAAAACTCTAACTTGGGATGTTGAGAGCAAAGTGAGAGGTAAGGTCAGCAATGAGGGACCCACACAGGCTAGGGGTGATGGAATACACACTGGGCTGCAATCTGTATTCGTGTGTGTGTGTGTGTGTGTGTGTGTGTGTGTGTGTGTATGTGTGTGTTTAAGTTAAATAGATGACTGTTGTTGAGCTCCTACTCTCTGGGACCCTTGTTAGGAGGGTACTGAGAGTACAAGGATGAATAAGAAGCTGAAGGGGAATGGGTCTTCTTGAGAAAGGGATCTCTTATACAGGATCCTACCCTTCCAGTTTACAGCCTGGCACTAGCCCACTACTTCTCAATTCCTCCTTAAGCTTTAACCATACAAACCAAGCCACTTGCTCTCCTCTGTGATATCACACTAACTTGGGCAGGAGTGATGGTTTCACCATTCAGTAGTTGTGTTACTCTGGGCAACCCACTTACATGCACTAAATTTTCATTTCCTTATCTGAAAAGCAGGCTTAATAACACTAACTTCTTCAGAAGATTATTATGAGTATTAAAGATGGCTTATGTTAAGAGTTTAGAACAGTATCAGGTATATACTAAATGATCGATACGCAGTAGGTACACTCATTAAGACATGCATTGTAGTAGACTTTTGAGTTATTAACAACAACAAATACTATTATTCAGCCATGAGAAAGAAGGACATTCTGCCATTGACAACATAATTGACCTTGAACACATTATGCTAAGCAAGGTAAGTCAGACAAAAACAAGTACCGCATGATATCACTTATATGTGAACTCTAAGGAAGTGTAAAACAGAAAGTAGAATGGTGGTTACCAGGTAACGAGGGTGAAGAGCTTTGGTGTTTAGCCGAAACCGGTTTGGCTCAGCGGATAGAGCGTCTACCTGCGGACTGAAAGGTCCCAGGTTCGAATCCGGTCAAGGGCATGTACCTTGGCTGCGGGCACATTCCCGGTGGGGGATGTGCAGGAGGCAGCTGGTCGATGTATCTCTCTCATCGATGTTTCTAGCTCTCCATTACACTCTGTGAAAAATCAATAAAATATATTTTTTTTTTAAAAAGAGCTTTGGTGTTTAAGGGCACAGGCTTGTGAGAGTAATAATTACTGTGCATAGAGAGCTAATGCACAGTATAATGAATATAGACAATATTATTGTACTGTGATTACATAATGTGATAAATATTGCTACAACGGCAATCAAAGTACCATATATAAATGTATCAAGGTAACAGGCTGTACTGACATAAGGTTACATGTCAAATGTATTCAATAAAAAATTAAAAACAGATCTCATTGCTATTCAGAAAATGAGTTTGTTGGAGGACACAGCTGTACCCATTTCCATGCTCTGGTCAGCCCTGAGTTCAGTGCTTTCTTCACACAGCAGCTTGTTACACTGATGCCAGCATGCAGGGTGGTTATAGCGCTGGGCCCAAGGTCAGACTGCCTGGGTTTGAGTCTCTGTACACACCAGGAGACCTTAGACACATGGCAGAACAGCTCTCTGCCCCATTTTCCTCAACTGCAATGTAAGGTTACCAACAGACCTTGTCTTATAGAAGTGCCATAGGGATGCAGTGACTCCATCATGTGAAGGGCTTACCACCTAGCACCCAGCACAATCAATGTTAACCATTCCAAAACAGACCTGTGTGGGATGGACAACTACTTGCTAAGAAGTGAAAAGCTCCAAAGGGAAAGGATAACTCCAAAGCCTTTCAGAGTCAAAGGTGGCAATGAACATGTGCAGCTGCAGAGACCAGAAAGGGTCCGTCATTTCTCTCTTCCTCTCTAGCCTCACCACCCCTGAGCTAAAAGACCAGCTGGACCAGGTGGGCTCCAGAAGCCAAGAGCAGCTCAGATGTGCTATGAATTTAAACACCCTACAGAAGTATTTACCTTTCAGACTCAAGTATGGGAACATCCTAGTTAGGGTGCATGGGAGAGAGTTATGGTGGGGATCAAGAAGAGGGGCTATGTGTGCGACATCTCCCCTTCACAACCCAACACACACACACACACACACACACACACACACACACACGTCAGTATCCTCATTGCTGCCTGGCGCATTACTTTGTAGAAATAAGTCGAAACACCTTTCAGCAAACTACAGTTCAGTGACCTTCTAGAAAAGCAAGACAATATAGCCCCTCTGTAAATTGAACAGTATGGCCAAATTCTGGCCAGGTCTGTAGCCATGATTCATAAAGAAAGGTAGAAATCAGATAAGGCAACCCCTGGTCTAGCAAAAACAGCTAATAGTGGAGGCTCCAGCCACTTCCGAAGCACGGGGCCCTCAGAGGGCCTTCCCCCACTGCCCTCCCTGATCAGGCCCCGATCGTAACTTCTGCCTCTGCCACCCTTTCAGGTAGGGGGGTGATTTTTGCTTCTTATTGTGATTTGCAACAACTCTGTGCCTCAATTCTATTGGTGTTCTGTGGACGGTGAGTAATGAAACCTTCGTAACAGCATCTTGTGGGCACCTTTTCCTTTGATTTTTTCCAGCTTAATGACATTCCTGGGAGGGCTTTGGGGACTGCTATGCAGATGCACTTCCTGGCGAAGTGGTTGCTTCAGGAGAAATCATTACTTGTTGTGGGGCCCACGGGCCCTGGAGAGGCGCTCCAACAAAGGGCTTCCTTTCGACAGTCACCTCGTGAAAAATATGTTCTGTGTCAAATTAAGTTTGCAGTGCAGACCTCAGCTAAGCGCACCCAGGACATCTCCCTAACGGAACTTGAAAGGTACCCAGAGTTTTAATTAAAATCAAGAATGTAATTGTGCTTACTGAACTCCTCGGAGATTACCCACCAAATAATATGAAGCCCTCGCCTTCCGTTTCTGAAGGAATAAATGAAACTTGATTTGTTCCTCCCGGTCGTGTTTAGTACCAGGGAAACGACATTTTAATTGCTGTTGACAAATATTCTGATGTATGGGGGCATAAAATGGAACGCAGTCTAGGTAGCATGTGTGACTTTTTCACTTCTTTACAAAATTTTGTTTCGGGAGGCAGTGCTAGCTGTCTGCTGTGGGTATTCTCTAGGCCAAGGCATATTAAAATAAATCACCAGATTGGATCTGGACTAGTAAAAAGAACCATCTGCTAGGGGTATGTGTGAGCAGTGGGCGAAAGAGTTGGTATGTGCCAACCCAAGGAAGGCAAAAGGATCAACTGGAAGAATGACAGTGTCCAGGGGATTCTGTCCAGAAGCTAGTTAGCATTCCAGCATCCAAATCATGCATTTTTAATTCATCACATGGCATGGAAAGACAAGTCAGACTCTAATTGGCACCATAAAGGAAAATTTGCACCATCCCAGGAACTGTTCCATCAGGGGGACTTCGCATCTATTCCACATGGACAATTTTGTATTCTGTTTAAAGTTTTGAACTGAAACCTGAGGATGGTTGAAGGATCTATTTAAATCACAGATTCTGTTCATAATGCAAGTTCACTGCTAGAAAAACCTGGAGGTGAATAGACCCATGACCTTGTTCCAAACAGAGTTAAAAAGTATGGTAACTGCTATATATAAATGACTCTGAAGGGCTATGTGCAGGGGTATAATATAATATTATATTGTATTATATTATATGTTATGTATGTTATGTTATGTTATGTTATGTTATGTTATACTAGTAACCCTGCACACAAATCCGTGTGCCAGTAGCTCACTGCCATGCTCCTCTAGCTCTCTGCCAGCTACCCTGCCCTGCCCTCTTGTAGCTACCTCCGCCCCTCCTCCCCCCATAGCTTGCTGCCCTGCCCCCTCCTGTAGCTCTCCACTGTCTGCTTGTAGCTCACTGACCCACCCTCCTGCTGATTCATGAGCCAGTCATTATGTGGTCAGTCATTATGCTTCATGGCATTACCATTTGCATATTACATCTTCATTATATAAAATTATATTATATTATATTATATTTATTATATTATATTTATTATATTATTATATTATATTTATTATATTTATTATATTTATTACTAGAGGGCCAGTGCATGAAATTTGTGCACTGATGGTAGAGGGGTCCCCTCAGCCTGGCCTGCCCCTTCTCATAGTCTGGGAGCCCTCAGGGGATGTCCTACTGATGGCTTAGGCCTGCTCCCTATGGGAGGCAACCAGCCAATCAGGGGGATGCACTACCCCCTCACTGCTGCTTCCTTTGGCCTCCCTCTGCAGGAGGTAACCCTGTGGTCAGAGGAAAGTGATGCCCCCATCATGCCTCTGCTGCTGCCACTGCCAGCCGCGAGGTTGCCTGAGCATTGGCCATTGCAGCTACTGCGGCTTGCCTGAGCATCACCCTGCCTGAGCCTCAGGTCCTCGCAGCAGCAGCGGCGGCAGCGGTGGCGGCAGCGGCGGCCACTGGCAACTTGCCAGAGCCCAAGGTCAGACCTGGGCAAGCAGCAGCAGCCATAGGCTACAAGCCTCCCCATGTTTAACCACTTGGATGCGCTCATCCGGTAATGGGGAGACCGTGTCTTCCAAGGTTCTCCTGGCTGCAGGGGAGGGTGCAGTTCTCCCTCTGACCTTGGGTCACTGGGTCCAGCAGCTAGAGGGAATTCCCTACATTGATTGCCCAGACACCTAAGCCACAATCTGGCCTCCACCGATTCCCAACCCCGACCAGAGAGGCGTTGAGAGGTGATGGAGGCAGTATGGAAATTTGAGGAGCTGCAGGAAGGATCTGTCTTTCTCATAACCCCTAACCTGGTGTGCCGGAGGCCAAGGTGGGATGTGGCTGGTCCACAGCTCTTAGCTGTGGAGCTTAGACTTCCCCTCACCTGCCTTCGCTACTGAGCTTTCCCTCACTCACCTGCCTTCGCTGCTGGTGTGGAGGTTTCCCGGCAGAGCAACTCTGCTGCCACTTGGCTGAAGGAACCTGTGGTTCTTCCGGGCAAGCAGCAGTGGCCATCAGGAGTGCTCACAGCCACTGCCACCATACAGGCCACCCTCCACCGGGCCAGCCTCCCCCACCCCCATCCCCACTGTCACCATTACATCCCCAATGTTGCAAGTCCCTGCACCCATCCCCAACATTGCAAGTCCCTGCCCACCCACCCCTGCTGTGCTCACAGCCTGTTGATCAGTCATTACTGTGATGGTGTCCCAACCAATTTGCATATTACCCTTTTATTAGTATAGATTTTATATTATAATTAATAACATCTTTCAGGTGTTAATGACAGAACGTATTTGTTACTGTATCAAAAACATGTTGGTTCTGATAGTGGTTATTTTTTATATGTGTGTTTTTAAGGAAACTATAAGTATTGATTAATCTTAATGCTAGGTGTTAAATGCCATATATTAATGTATTTCAAACTATTAAGTTGAGTAATCTTTAGGACTCAGAGTATTTCTTTCCACTACAGATTGTTAAGTCTCAATCATAAACAAAATTTGCCCTCACAAAAGTTGTGGGTGATTACAGACATATACTTTGGTTTCAATTTTTTTCTTATGGCTGCTTTCTCAAACTTATATCCCAACACACTTTGCTTCTGCTGCATTTTTAGCTCAAAAAGTTCTTTCAAGTATAATTAAATCATTTCATGTTCCTGAGTATTATCTTCCTCCTTAGGAAATGCAATTTCATGTCATTTCTTTCATTTGAACTCCTATCAGTGTTTCTGCCTTAGCATATACCTGTCTTTATGAAGGTCCTACAGGGACACTTCCAATTGCCTGGGATTATAAGAAGTTAACCCAATGTTGTCCCGTCACTACTCCCACTAGTGCTCTTTCTTTGGTACATTCTGAGAGACTTGATGATCACTGTAGGGACTCAGCATTAGATCTCAGCCACATTCTTCATCCCTGTCTCCTGGGGTGAGAACAATGTGACAATCAAGCCTTTCCTTACAGGTGACATTTGCAGTATTCAGATAGAAAAATGAATTTCCTTTTCCTCTTCAGCCTTGAAATTTTTCCAATCCTATGGCAAGCCTGGGAAAAACAGTTAAATAATTTTGATCATAGTGGCACAAAAGAATGGTTGGGACTCCAAAGGACTATGTGCAGAAACTGGAGGAGAATTCGAGAGTAACTACTTAATCTGGCAACTTTTCTTAAAATGAAGCTGTATCAAAAACAGCTGCTGTCTTAGCCAGCTCAGGCTGCCATCGTGAAATGCCAGACTATGTGGCTTTTTTGCTTAATGATTCTGCAAGTCTCTTTTTTATTTTTTTTTAATTTAAGTATAGTTGGTATACAATCCTATAGTGGTCATATTAGTGTAGTGTCAGGTATACAAGATAGTGACTTGACACTTTTATACCTTATAATGTGATGACCCCACTAATTCTAGTTATCATTTGTCACCATATAAACTTACCATGATATTATTAACTATACTAGAGACCCGGGGCATTAAATTCATGCATGAGGGGGTGGCAGAGGGATCCCTCAGCATGGCCTGCACCCTCCCCAATCCAGGACCCCTCAGGGGATGCCCAACTGCTGGTTTAGGCCTGATCCCACATTAATCACTAAACCAGCAGTTGGAAAGGCCTCTCACAATCCGGGACTGCTGAGTCCTAACCACTCACCTGCCTGACTGCCTGATGGCTCCTAACCAGTCTGCCTGCATGTCTGATTGCCCCTAACTGCCTCTGTCTGTCTACCTGATTGCCCCTAACTGCTCTCCTCTACTGGCCTGATTGCCCCTAACTGCCCTCCCCTGTTGGCCTAACCACTTTGCCTGCCTGACTGATCACCCTTAATCACCCCTGTCTGGGGCCCCACCACCGTGGCTTTGTCTGGAAGGACATCCAGAAGATGTCCAGTCTAATTAACATATTACTCTTTTATTAGTACAGATTTCCCTTCACCTGTTTCACCCATTCCCTCCACATCACTCCCCACTGGCAACTATTCCTTTGGTCTCAGTTTCTATGAGTCTGCTTTTACTTTATTTGTTAATTTGTTTATAAATTACAGATATAAGTGAAACCATATTTGTCTTTCTCTGTCTGACTTATTTCACTTACCATAATATTCCCTAGGTCCATTTATGTTCTCACAAATGGCAAGATATCATTCTTTTTTATTGCTGCATAATATTTCATCGTGTGTGTGTGTGTGTGTGTTTCACATCTTATTTATCCATTCATTTATTGATGTACACCTAGATTGCTTCCATATCTTGACTATTGTAAATAATGCTGCAATGATCATAGAGGTACATGGTTGTTGTTTTTTTCAAATTAGTGTTTTCATTTTCTTCAGATAAATACACAGAAGTGGAATTGCTGGGTTGTATGCCAGATATAGTTTTAGTTTTTTGAGGCATCTCCAGACTGTTTTCCATTGTGGCTGCACCAATTTTCAGTCATACTGGGTGGCTTAAGCAACAAAAACTTATTTCCTCACAGTTCTGGAGGCTAGGAGTCCAAGATCAAGGTGTCAGCCTGTTTGGTTTCTCCTCAGATCATTCTTTTTGGTTTGCAGATGGCCACCTTCTCACTGTGTCCTCACATGGCCTTTCCTCTGAGTTTGTCTATTCCTGGCACCTCTCCATCTTCTCATAATGATGCCAGTCATACTGGGTGAAGGCTCACTTAAACATGATTACCTCTTTAAACATCTTATCTTCAAATACAGTTTAATATTTTAGGGTACTATGGGTTAGCGATTCAACATAAATTTGGAGGGAACACAATTCAGTCTACACAGCTGCAAATGCTCTTAAGTGTGGAAAGAGCAGCAGTAGGGATGAAATTATTCAAATCAGCTCAAGATGCAGAGCCCTCCACTGGGCAGCATGAATGAATAAAGAGTATCCTTTGGACCTGAAATATTTTATTTCTCTACCTAAAAGGGCTGCATGTGGATGACGGGACTCACAGCCCAAGAGGATATTTTCAAGAAATAGAAAGTTTCAAGAAATGAATCATCAAAGCTAAGTAACTGTTCTCAGGATGTTCCTGGTTAATCTAGCCTCCAATTTATTCTAAGCCCAGTATAAGGGCATTGGATAAATCTTCTCACAGTAGTTCTGGACTGTGAGCTCCTCTGAGTCAGGGACTGTGTGTCATGCTTCCCTTGTGTCCTTCATGCTCAGCAAAAGACCTGACACATTCAGTGGGATGTGTTTCCTGAACGGAAGCAAAGCCTTTGTTAGCAGAGCAAATGAGGGGACTGCGGAGAGCCTCGAGTCCTGCTGATTTCATTATATTAGGTGGAACTATCTGGTGTTTCTCTCAAATTAGAGCTTTTCCTGCCGGAGTGGTATTGGAAATAGAATGTGTGACAACTGTGAATAAAATGAAAAATTCATTTTAAACTTCAACTCACTCATTCCCAGTGTTTACTCAGAAAGTATTTGCAGAGCATACTAAGGCATTAAAAGTTTCAGAGGGGTGAACGGCCCCCTTGGAATGTCAGCAGAGATTATCTATTTCCCAAAACCTCCCATCAAACTTCAGCACACTACTTCTTTTAAATGTACATCCTTTCGTAGATAAATGTATAAAATGCTCTTTATTCTCCTGCTTCTATATCTCTTTATAATTGTGCCAGATGGAAATTTCCACTAAGCTTCTAATTTTACCCCTTATTAGTTTTATTAAATACCAGCCATTCAGCCAACTCACCCTCAAACAAATAGTTATTTTTCAGTAATGAACTCTGATTTGCACATATTAGCACAGCAACAAAGGGAATCTTAAATGTTTCAGGTTTACCATATTAACTTCTTAGTTGAAGATGTAACTGGCAAGCATCCTTCAGTCTCCACATGTTTTCTTAAAACAATGCGTGGAGTAAATGTTGGCTGTACCATCCAAGGTTCCTTTTATTTCCTCTAAAACCTCAAAGCAATTTTATATGTGTTTTCTCTCATCATTACAATATCTTCTCAAGAAAACCAATTGCAGGGACCTCGTGTTGTGAATGGAAACATTCACACAAGAAGATGTTTTCCTACAAGCCAGTGTGCGCAGAGCTGGGCTCACACTCCTCACTGACTCTGTGGCAGAGCTGACTGTAACAGTTTATGCTGCAACCTTCATGAAGACACCTGCAATCAAAAGAGCTCCTGGCATTTTGTCAGCACTCAGTACAACACAACTTAATGTCGAAATGAATGTCAAATCAATCGAGCTTCACTGTGGTGATCATGATGACAATTTCAAAATCTCTGTGGCTTAATTCATGAATTTTCTTTTTGCTTGCTTATCAGGTGGCTTGAGGTCAGGTGCAAGAGTAGGCAAGAGGTTCTGCCCCTCAGTCTTTCATGTACCCAGACTTTGACACCTCCTAGGGCCTCGGAGTGCCCCACTGGATCCGCCCTATGTCAAGGGAAAAGTGAAATAATGGAGAAGCCTTAACATCCCTAACTATCTTGGCCCAGAAGGGAAGTATGTTTCTCATGTTCCATTGGTAAAAACCTGTCACAAGGGAGGCTGGGAAATGTAGTCTAGATGGGTGCCCAGAAAGAAATGAGCAACTGAATTATGTGGATTACAGCAGTGTCCACACAGTTTTGGCCGCTGTCTGCAACTACTGCCTTATATGAAAGGCACTATCCATTTAACCAAAAATTTCTTACAAAAAGCCATGTGAATTATACTGTCCTGAATTAGTACAATTGGTTTACTAGACTTAAAAGTAGATATATTTGAATATTAATAATATTTAATATTGCCTGTAATTGAAAATTTTTAAAAATGTAAAGAGTAGATACATTTGTTAATTTTTTGTATGATTCTATTCAGGCCATTTGTTTTGTTTTGAATTCAATCTTTATTGTCACAGGTACTACATACTAAAACTTCCTTGTTCATATCATCTTATCTTCTGTATATTTCATAAAATTATTATAGCCTCAATAGAAACATTAATTAAAAATTTAGGCTATCTGGGCCAGAGGCCTGAGCACTATGTACACTATTAGAAAGCCCCTTTAAGGGCAATGGAAATGAGCATGCTTTGTATTTAGTCATTCTTCAGCTTATAAAGCTGCGTGCACACACATACACACAGTCATCCCACGTGAAATACATTTCTATTTGTCATTTCCTTGTTTGAAATCCATCATACGTTTATTGAATGAACATTTTTTAACCTTTACTGTGGGCCATGTACCTTGCTAAGGCTCTACAGCAGCGGCTATCAGGGTCACCTAAGACCATCAGAAAACACAGATATTTACATTGCGATTCATTAACAGTAGCAAAATTATGGTTAAGAAGTAGCAACAAAAATAATTTTATGGTTGGGAGTCACCACAACATGAGGAACTGTATTAAAGGGTCAAGGCATTAGGAAGGTTGAGAACCCCTGACCTATAAAGTAGTTATTAATATGTTCGTCTTATAAATAAAGAAACTAAAACTTAGGGAGATAAAGAAATCCACTAAAGCTATAATATGTAGCTTATAGTGAGAATTAAACCCCGATGTCTGTCTCCAAAGCCTGTTTTCATGTGCTTCATTGCCTTGTACCTCAGTGGGTCTACTTCTCTGTTCTCCTCTGTCTTGACCCAAAACAGGGTGGGGATGGAGAGGGAGGGAAAACTTCAGCACCAATATAACTTAATTATTCTCTAGGGACCATTGTTATGTTCCTTGTCACTCATTATCTTCCCATATCAAGTAAACCAAACCATGGATTTCTCCATATTCAGTAGATCTTCTTGCCGGTCTCTCCTCCTGTCATACTTTGACTCTATTAGCCATTCTGGCTCTCTTGAAATACTTTCTTTCCTCAGTCCCAGTGATACCTCACTCTTCTGATTCCCTTCTCTCATTGGCCATCCCTTTTTGTCTTCTCCTCTGCTTAGCATCACATGTTGTTATTCCTTAAAGGCGGTATTCAGGACCCATCTTCTCATCCATGCCAGTGGCTAAATCACCACATGTATGTAAATAAGTCCAAAATGTACATATGCCATTTTAGACTTCCTCTGAGCTGCAGGCTCAAATATCCAATTACTTCCTTGACTCATCACATGCAACAGCCCAAAAGCAGACATGAGCTTCCCCAGCAAACTTGGTTTTCTCCTGAGGTTCTCTCAATTCATCACACAGTACCCCTACGTATACCAGAATCTGAGAATCACCTTTCTGGCATTACCCATCATCACCCTGTCATTTTTTATCTCATAATTATCTTAATATTCACTTATTCTCTCCATCTCTGCCACTTCCACCTAAATCCAGCCCTTTTGCGCTGTCTCTTATGAAATATCCTGCTGGATGGTCTGCCCACATCATTCCTGCTCTCCTGACAATCCCCACCCCACATTGCAACCAGAGTGATATCACTAAAACCTAAATCAATTTATACCTTCCTCTGCTTTAAATTCCTCAATGGCTCCCCACTGTTCCCTGCCCCTTAACCACACTGACCTTTTCTTAGCCTCCTTATTTTCCATGCTTCCTCTTGCCACAGGACATTTGTACATGTTGTTCCTTCTGCCTGAAACACCCCTTCCTTTGGCCATCCCACCCCCTTTCCTGAATAAATCATATACATGCCTCACCTTATGGCAAATAACACTTCCCAGGGAAGACTATGTACATTCCCTTGTTATACGCTCCCACTTACAAACCTTTTTTATTTTTTTTATTTTTTTTTATTTTATTGATTTTGTACAGAGAGGAAGGGAGAGAGATAGAGAGTTAGAAACATCAATGAGAGAGAGTCATTGATCAGCTGCCTCTTGCACACCCCCTACCGGGGATATGCCCGCAACCAAGGTACATGCCCTTGACCGGAATCGAACCCAGGACCTTTCAGTCCCCAAGCCAACGCTCTATCCATTGAGCCAAACCGGTCCCGGCCAAACCTTTTTTATTTTGTCATTATAGATTTATTCTGGTGATTCCTTGATTAATGTCTGTCTTCCACACCAAGCGGTAAGTCCCACAGGGGCAAAGCCCTTGTCTTCTTTCCTCCTCTGTTGTATCCAAGTGCCTAGCACGTTTCTATTGAGTAAATGAGTGACCCAAACTATGCTCTAATTCTAATCTTTTAATTTCCAGAAAACTTCCCTGGCTTCATGAAAACTAAAATATCTACTTCATGATTAAATGTTGACTTCATAGAATTCATTGTGGGATGGCCAGAGCCAAAATTTCACTTAACCCGTGGAAGCATATTCATTCATGTGCATGAAATCCATATTACTGCACAGCACATGATAAAACATAAACTCCAAACTGGAATGTTTTCCAATCATGATCTATTAATAATTTAACAAAATTAATTCAAAACACTTCACTCAACACTGAAACAGAGATGAGGAGGAAATGATGCATGCACCAGTCTTCCAGGATGGAATTAAATATGGCAAATGAGCAAAAGAAAAAAGCCACCAACACTTGTTTAGAGTGAAACTTGCTCGTTAGAATTCAAAACAAATTTTATGTTCTTCTAAAGATATTAAAGAACAAACACCAGAGATGTAAATAAAACCTGTGCTTTCCACAGGTGAACAATTAAACATGCTAATAGTTACTTGTCAGACGTCAGAAAAGAAGAAATTTGAAAAAAAAATTTTCTTCACCATGAAGCAGTAATCAAGTCAAAGAATCATTTCCAGTAATTATTATTATTAGGAGTAATCAGTGGGAGGAAAATGTAGGCAGACAGTCCACAGAGCATAGAATTAGTCTAGAGGATCCTACAATTTTCACTAAGATGGCGTGGGGAAGCAGGAGACATTTATTAGAATAACAGGTGAGCCAGGAGTGGAAGAAAGTTTCCAACTCAAATTTTTACATTGGATAGGACAGTCAGCTGAATGCTCTACCCCAAAACCCAAGAGTGAAGATGGTGAGCAAGCTGCCGTCATCATTACCCAGGAGAGGTGAAAGGGGAAACTGCTATGCAGGTGTCAAATGTAATCTCGCCAGTGAGAAACATTGTATGTAAATCAGTGGTCCCCAAACATAAAAGCTTCACAGTCACACTATAGCTTGTTCAAATACCCAGGAATTTGCATCTGTGGGCACTGCTCCTCCAGGGACCACCATTTGAAAGCCACAAGCAAAACTTCTAATAAGAATGAGCACTTACCCTGTGCTGAGGGTTTTACCTTTGTCATCTCATCTCATCTTTATCACAACATTGTGAGAGAGAATAAATATCCTCATCTAACAACAACAAGGAAAACTGAGGCTGAGGCCTTAGGTGGCTGGCCAGCCCAGTGAGTGGAAAGTTCTAATTCTAAAGTCCAGTGATCTTAACTGCTACCCTCTACTGTCTTCTCAGCATTGACTCAGCATTAAGAACCTCCTTTCAAACTAGGGCACTATTAATTCTAAAAGTCATTGATTCCCCCACAAAAAAAAAAAAAATTAATCACTACATTGATTTTCAAAGTGTATAGCAGGAGTAAGCCTACACACACTCACCATAAGGTGGTTATGGTTATTGGTGCAGCAATAATGTCCCATGAGAAGGATAATTAACAATGTTGCAGGCATCAACTGGATATACATGCCGGACCACAAGTGAGAAATGGAATAAGAGAATGGCAGGTTCCAATGGAATCATGTTTGGGATGGAGAAGAGTGGACCTTACCAGGAAGGAGTTATAGTGAAGACAACCAGAAGGCATCAAGGGCCCTGGTGAGAAGAAGCAGACAGTCAAAGAGAAAGGAGTTAGAAATCAGAGATCAGGACATAAGGAACACTGCCACAGTGAAGCATGGTCCTAGCAGAAGCAAAGAGGAGCACGATGGGGAGTTTGTAGAGGTGCTATTTCATGTATTATAAATTCATTCTTCTCACAGCACACCCATTTCCCTCCAAGGAAGCCAACATCCTAAAGGGAGGAGTCAGGAGAACAGCTTTGGGTTGTAACAGACTGTGCCTGAGTGACCTTGGTTACACAACTCTATAGCTCAGTTCCTATCTGTTTAATGCACTAATAATTGCTACCTTAAAGGGCTGTAAGAATTAAGTGAGATAATGTATGTAAAGCACTTAGTACCAGCAGCATCATACTGGCCCAATATATGCTGGCTCTTTATCATTATTACCACTGTTGCTTTGTCATTATCATTAATATCATCATCCTCAAGTGAAAAGCAGTTATTTCAAAGGAAAATTATAATGTCCTAGATCCGTAGTCGGCAAACTGCAGCTTGCGAGCAGCATGCGGCTCTTTGGCCTCTTGAGTGTGGCTCTTCTACAAAATACAAAGGCATGGGCAAATCTGTTTTGAAGAAGTGGCGCTAGAAGAAGTTTAAGTTTAAAACCTTTGGCTCTCAAAAGAAATTTCATTCATTGTACTGTTGACATTTGGCTCTGTTGTCTAATGAGTTTGCAGACCACTAGCCTAGATAATCTCCAGTGAAAAATTCACAAGTATCCCTCCTGTTCATCAGAAGCTTAACCATTGGGGTCACATTTTCTCTAAAGACTCAGGTGGTCCTCCTAGAATTAGCAAAAAATAAATAAAGTAAGATAAATAAAGCAGCATTCAGTGCCCTACTTTTCTCTAGTACAGTTTACATGTTCTCCTAATTCAACTTTTGAGTACACTCTGTTCCACAGCCGTGCTGGGTTTACTCAGATGTGCTATAGAATAATTCACAGCCTCCAAAGAAACTTCTCCACTCCCGCTGCCAAATTCCTTGCTGTAGGTGCGATATCAGGATTAATTTATTATTTCACCCTCGCTTAATTCATTCCACTGCCAGCTACCTATTGGTGATGGACTTCGGTTGACAGGGCTGAGCAAAGTTTTAAGCCAAATAGTTTTAATAACTTGTTTACTGTGGGGTGGCCTGCCACTTTTGATTAAACTTCATGAGGATTTATAACCGTCCTTTCCCCCACACGTCTGTAACCTTTAAGGGATGTCTGATAAGAAACAAAGGCCGTGGGTTCCAGAAGCCCCTGTTCTAATAAATATGTTAGACAGCCAATCCTGAACATGCAGCTGTTTCTCATCCTTTCTCCACCCTCCCCTCATTCATTTTTTACAGCAATTCCCAACAAGGATAAAAAATTAACACGAATAAATTAATGGTTTAATTTTGCAAGAGAAAGGAGAGAGTTTACGACGTCTCACTGGGGAGTGGGGCTCCTGTCTTTGCTGATGACCCAAACGTGTCTGCCAAGGAGAAATATGGTGTCCAGTCTCCCATTGAACTGCCACAGGAATGGATTGGCCGTGGCTACTGGCTTGACAGGTGCAATAAATATTAATTAGTGTGCTTGGCTACGGAGGGAGTAATGATATACACTGCTCCTCTGGAGCGTTAAATTGTAGTGTTAGTCTTGATAATGCCTTATCTTCTCCATCACAGCCGGAAAACATTGTGAGTTACATGCACCCCCGTATAGGCAAAGGAATAAAGGTTTATCTGTTGTCAGGAACCATCAACAAGTATGCAAGTGGGGACTGAGACTGCTTGTGAGTCGGGCACGCGGTATTTCCCATGGGACTGTTGTGTTTTGGATTTTTTAAAATCATTATTTCAAGAGGTTTGGACCAATTTATGAAACATTTGTTGTTGTTAAGGGATAAAGCGGAAACATTTTTGCTATTGTAAAGATATTTGATTAGCCTGGAAATGGGTTTTAAGACTTGTCTAAAACAGCAGCCACAATACGCATTACATATTAGAGGAACTGTGCTTATTAGATCATGGGGAAGTTGATAGTTTTATGGAGTTGGACTGAATTGTTAGGATGTTCCCATGTGTGAATAAGTACCTATAAAAGCCTGGGAGGTGGCTGCTTTGGGGAACGAAAGGCAAAATTGCTCTCAAACTTCAGCTCTGATCAGAAACAAACAAAAAGTGAAAACAGTCAAGGAAGCCATGATAAGCAAATTACATTAGCACAGATTCTAGGGTTGCAACAAAATACATTTTTGAAATGGAAATGTTTAGTTGTTTACACCTGAAGTTACAGCAAAACAACGACATTTCACCAAGAAAAGAAGCTCTAATTAAATACTGATATTTTCCAAAACCTTAATTATAATGGCTTACAGTTCTGCCTAAGGGTTTCTCTAGGAGCTAATTTGCTGGAATATCACCATTTACACTTTTTCATTTGTTGAAGATCTTGCTCCCTCGCGAATTGCCTTTTTTAGTTTGTTGTAGCTTCATTTGGCATTCTCTTTCTGGGAATGCTTCCTACCCCCTGTATAGGACAAACTGGCAAGAAACTTGGCAAACAAAGTTGCATTCTGGGTGGAATTCTACCCCCTCCTGTATGGCTTAAGTGCTTTGATATCTGTATCTGGTGCCGCAGCTGCAAAGAAATTGTTTTTGGCCATGCGAATGCACGTGCATTTCTTATTCTCTCCTGGAGCCCTGAGTTCTAGCAGCATATCCTCAAGCAAGTGTTTGTGGAGCTACAGGGAAACAGTACCCAAAGGGCACTGAAATATTAACTAATGATGAGTTGTCCTGAATCAGCAGGTGCCTAGAGACTCGGCCAGCTGATTTCTGCAAAGTACAGCCCCCGGGCAACGTCCCAGCACATAGGCTGCTCCAGGCAGTGGGATAAGCAGGTCCATGCTTCCCTCCTTCCTTGAAACACTTCTGCTTATTTTCTTAGACAAGTGCAGAGTTCGTCTCCCCATCCCCACCACCACCACCACCACCACCACCACCCCCAAGTCTTGGAAAAGATTTGTCTACCCTCTGGAGGTGGACTCTACAATTATAATCCTCGGTATTTCCTGCCTACAAGACCTTAAACACAGGACCACTGTGTGAGGCAGCTGATGGGGAGTAGGGGTGAATATGTGAACAGTGACTTCTTGTCCCCAGCAGAACTTTCTAGATTTTTTTTTCTAGAACTTTATCCTTGGCAGGGTGGACCCAGAGGTAAACAAGGAGGCCCTTGGGAGAAAAGCAAGGTGTATTCTCTGGCCTGAAGTAAAAATGTGCTCTTCAAGGGCCAGCATGACTCAGTGGTTGAGATTTGACCTATGAATCAGGAGGGTACAGTTTGATTCCCAGTTGGGGCACATGCCAGTATTACAGGCTCAATCCCCAGTGGGGAATGTGCAAGAGGCAGCTGATCAATGATTATCTTTCATCATTGATGTTTCTATCTCTTCCTCTCTGAAATCGATTTTTTTTAATGTGCTCCTCTACAATAGCCTGGACTAGAAGTTTTTGTCTAGTTCTGTTATGAAACAATTCATAGAAATGGCCAAGTTTCTGTCATCAAAACACAGATAATGAATGAGATCCTTGAAGAATATTAGAATGTGGATGCCATGACCTCATTATTAAATATCACTGCCTTCCTGGTATGGGCTTCCTATCTACTTTGAAATTTTTCAAAGTTCAATGCCATCAACAAAAATCAAGGTATGTCCAAAGGCAAACCAAGAGATAATGTTCTGGGATAAATTGGTCCCATAAAAATTAAAAGTCCACCAACTGGACATTGAGAGTGATAAAAACTGAGCAGGCTTTAATTCTTTTCTTAAAACTCTAGGTATTCTTTTTAAAACTTTCATATATAAATTGTGGTATCTGCCCTGGTCCTGAGCAACCACCCAATGACTGGAATTACCAAGTTTCTCCTAGGCATGGTTAAGAAACTCAAACAGAAAAACAACCAGTTAGATGCAAGTATGTTCTTGTGTGTGTGGTGTTGTTGTTGTTTTCATAAGAACAGAAAAGGCCCTATTGAAAGCTCTACATATATATATAGAATACTAAATAAGGGGATTCAAAATAGAAATACTAATGGGATGTAGAACCGGACACATCTGGGTTTAAATATGGATTCACTGAGAGATGTGCCATCTTGGGCAAGTCCCTCCAGCCTCAATTCCCCATCTGTAAATGGAGTACAATGGTACATCTCTATAAAGGGCTTTTAGGAGTATCAGATGAGATTATGCTTATAATGTTTGATAGTATGCTTAATGCTACTAAATACATGTGTGGAAACCCTAATCAGAGTACACTGGATATTTAAGGCCAATTAGCCATACGCATGTGTAAAAGCAATGACACAGAAGTTTTACTGTATGCACTGAACAGGAGTACCTTTCTATAACTCAAGTTTTAATATCACTATTTAGCAAGGAATATCTTGTGTCTTAGTTGGCGTAAAGATATGTTACTGACCAGCCGGTGTGTGGCTATTTTGTAGGGCTACTTTGAAGAACTGTTTTGTCTGATGGCTCCTTGTTAGCAATTGCTACTTGGTCTGCAATAAAGTCCCTACTATATGCCTACAACTGCTCATATTGTTTTCTAATACCTGGTGTCCACAACGATACAACCCCTAGCAGAGAAGCTTTACTCCACAACATGCTATACATAAAAGTTACATGACATTAGTGATAGTTGTAATTATTGTCATTAAATTCCCAAATCTTTTCCATGACTTATAAGGCCCCACACCATCAGATTTCTCTCCACAGTTATAACATTTGGTAAAAGCAGTCTTACAGCCATCAAGAAGATTCCACATCTCAATCCCCAAGACTGTGAATCTGATGAGATAGCATGTCCATGAATATGTTAGAGTAAATATGTTGAAAAAGTTGATCAATTGATTTTAAAATGGAAAGAGAATCATGGATTATCCATGCGAGTCCAATAAAATCACATGAGCCATTAAAAGCAAAGGCAGCTCAATCAAAACAACAATGTGGTACCATCTCACACCTATCAGAATGGTCAACATCAACAAATCAACAAAGGACAAGTGTTGGCGAGGTTTCAGAGAAAAAGGAACCCTTGTGCACTGCTGGTGGGAATGTAGACTGGTGTAACCATTGTGGAGAACAGTATGGCACTTCCTCAAAAAACTGAAAATGGAACTCCCATTTGACCCAGTAATCCCACTCCTAGGAATATATCCCAAGAAGCTAGAAACACCAATCAGAAATGATATATGCACCCCTATGTTCATAGCAGCACAATTTACAATAGCTAGGATTTGGAAACAGCCTAGGTGCCCATCAGCAGATGATTGAATCCAAAAACTATGGTACATCTACACAATGGAATATTATGCTGCCATAAAAAAGAAGGAATTCTCATCATTTCCAGCAACCTGGATGGAATTGGAGAACATCAAGCTGATTGAAATAAGCCAGTCAATGAAAGAGAAACACCACATGACCTCACTCATTTATGGATGATAAAGAACATTATAAAATGATGAACCAAAAGATAGATATAGAGACAGTAAAGCAACAAGCAGACTGTCAAATTATAGCGGGGAGGGTAGGGAGATCTGGGGAAGATAAGAGATAAACCGAAAGACTTATATTGTACTTATATTGCATATAAATACAACCAATGGACACAAAATTCTGGGGAGAGAGGGCATGTATAGGAGGGGGGAGGCAATGGTATATGTACCCAGATAATAATTTAATAAAATAAAAAAAGAAGAAAAAAAAAAAAAAAAAGCAAAGGCAGGCAAAGCAGAGAGATTATTAAACCATAGAATGACTTAACTTGCTGTTGTTGGCTTGAAGAGGGAAGGAGCCACATGGATAGTGTAATAAATAAATGAATTCAGCCAACCACCAGTGAGGAGCCCAAGCCCCAAATGACAACTGTAGCCTTGCTGACATCTGGATTTCAGCCTTGGGAGACCCTAAGCAGAGAAGTCAGGTGTGCCTAGACTTCTGACCTTCAGACACTGCAAGATAATAAATGGATTTTGTGTTAGGCCCTACATTTGTGGTAATTTTCTATGGCAGCAACAGAAAACTACTGCAGCCATCTACCCTTTACAAAGTGGACATTTAAATGTCCCATGCATGTTCGTCTTACGTCAGGGCCTTTGCACAGGCTGCTCCCTCTACCTACGTTCTCTTTTCCCAACTCTTCGTCCTGCTAACAATTTTTTTTTTCATCCTTTTGGTGTCAGCTCAAATTTGACCTCTTCATAGAAGCAGTCTTTGAATTTATTATCTCAAGTGGGTCTCTCTATTTCAACTCTCTTTCAAGGCCAGGTTGGTCTCTTCCTGAGTTTTTGTCAGAGTTTGCAATTATCTTGCCTTTTTTCTCATTTATGTTTTCTTACTTGACTGGGGATGCAGAAGATACCATACTCAATAAATAGTTGTTGAATAAGCATAGATTAACACTTTACTTCATCCAGTGTTTATGAATTCTATCTACTTCCATGAGGTAGATACTGTTATTATCCCCATTTTATATATGATGAACCTAAAAAGTAAAGAGATTGAGTAACATTTCCAAGGCCACAGAGCCCCTAAGTTATTGAACCTGAACATGACCCTAATGCTCATATTCTTAATCTCTTAGCTTTTATGCCCCTGTGATGGGAAAAACATCAGAATGAGCCAACAGATTTTATCCCCCCAAATTCAGACATTTGGAGCACTATAAGATATAACAGACCCTTCAATTCAAAATATTGCCTCCTGCCACAGCACTTGAGGCATGGTCTCTCTGTTAGTGTTCTCGGGCTGCTGAAACAAAGTATGTGATTAAAACAACAGAAATGTATTACTTCACAGTTCTGGAGGCCAGAAGTCTGAAATCAAGGTGTAGACAGGTCCATGCTCCCTCTGACACTTATAGGAGGTGATCTTTCCTTGTTTCTTCTTAGATTCTGGTGGTTGGCGGCAATTATCCAGTGTTCCTTAGCCTGTAGATGCATAACTCCAATCTCTGCATCCATTGTCCTGTGCGTCAGTCCAAATTTCCTCTTTATATAAGGACACCAGTCATAGTAGATCAAAGACCCACCCTCCTCCAGTATGACCTTAGCTTTACTGACTAATAACACCTGCAATGACCCTACTTCCAAATAAGGTCATGTTCTCAGGCAGTGGGGGTAGGATTCAAACATATGAATTTAGGGAAACAAAACTTAACCCATAGCAATCTCCAAACTATAATATGTTATTTTTTTCTTTTGTTAATCCTCACCAGAAGATGTTTTTTTTTTCCCATGGGGTTTTAGAGAGAGTGGAAAAGAGGGAGAGGGAGAGAAAGAAAAACATACTAGATGTGAGAGAGACCCATTAATTGGTTGCCTCCTGCACAGGTCCCCAGCCAGGGCAGGAGCTGGAACTTGCTGCCCATACATGTGCCTTGACCCAGAATCAAACCCAGAACCATTGAGCTATACTGGCCAGAGCTACAATATGTGATTTTAAGATTGATCAGAATGAGATATGTTCTCTATGTCCGTGTTGGTCCTGCTCCTCTCTCTGCTGATGTGTGGCTTCTTCCTGGGTAGACCACAGCGGCTGAGGTCAGAGGCTGCTGCTGCAGCCCAGGTGGCTGTGACAGGAGGGAGCAATTAGAGAAAAGACTTGTTTGTGAAAGCCTAGCTCTATCTCCTCATTACTTTCTCTCTCACCCTGCTTCATCCTTGCTCGCTGTCCAGGCTCTCAGGTGGTCATTTATGGGAAAGCACGTGACAGGCATGAATAACTGCAAAAGTGTGATCACTGTCTTAGACATTTGATTTGGCAAATGACAGTTTTATAAAAGCATCTGCAGAAATCTGTTTGACTCCTTTCTTGGTTTTAACTGGAGACAAAAATAGAAACATGTACAGCAGCCACCAAAATGAATAGAGCCAGGTTATTAAAACACTAAAATACCCACTCCTGACTCTGCAGCCAGTCACGACTCATATATGTTTTATTATACTAGCAAGAGACCACTGCACAGCTTGCAGTGTGACTTGAAGGTCACTGAATATGGGGAATTCTCCAACTGTTTCGCAGCTATCACAGGTTATGTATGTGAAGCCTGCATTTTTGCAGGGGAGGGGGGAAAAATATGCTTTAAAATTAGACAAATTTTTCCAATAATAGAAAAATGTAAGATGAAACCCATGGAATATGCTTTAGGGCACCTAGTATATATTGGGACTGGAACAAAGAACCTTGGGCTTTTAGTAGAATATATGTTGTGTTTCTAGAATTGTGTGTTCCCACCCCATCTCAGGCTCTCTTCTAGCCCAGGGCTATCAAAAGGAAGGCAGTAAGAATAAAGCATTCCAATACCTGAACTGTACTGTTGTTTATGAACTCCTGGCATCCTGGTTCAAGTGTTGCAAAATAATAATTAGATATTTAAAACAGGTGAGGCTTGGGCACAGGCAAAGAGAACAGACTCTGACCATTGCAGTAGAGGGAAGAGGCATTCATCCTTCAGTGCCTGGATCTCGGAAGAGGTCTGAGTATCCAAAATAAGTATCAGGATAACAACCCTAACAAGGAGTATTCTGGAGACATAAGGTCATGGTTATTTACTAACTGATAAGTTGTATCAATGTGAAACAGATAAAGACCAATATTATGCAAATGTATACCTCAAAGCTCACCTTGAATGTAAAAATCTGTAGACACAATTTACCATGGAAGATATGGGTAAGTATTTTCTTTGGGGTAAGATGTGAATTCTCCCAGATGTCCCTTGCTACAGCTCCTCAAGGTTGTGTTAAACCACTGAGTTTTGGCATTTTTTTTTACCTGAACCTTATCCATCCCTCTGAGGAAGGCTCGCCGAGTCAGATGAGTCCCTATGTCACTAGATAGCCACACATTCACAAAAGTGGTGTTTTCCCAAACATTTTCAATACAAGTTGCAGCATTTTTTTTACAGAGATACCTACTTTTACAGGAAACAAATACACCCGAAGACAGTCATAAGAATAGATTTTCTGCTCAATAGCTGAGGCTCACTTGGAATTTAGCTCCAGATGACCCCTAGGTAATTTCCCATTACACCCTGTGATGTAGGCTGTCACAGATCTAAACAGAATGGTTAATTCCTATAGTGAAGAAAGGACAATTGGAAAATCCATAAACTGTTTTCTGTTTAGCCTAAGAGAAGCAAACTGAGAGCTACAAGAATAATCCATATTCTTGAATTAGTTGTCAACAATTAAAGCTCAAATTTCTCATTTAAATAAAACTTGAATTTCCAGGTTGGCTTTAAAAAGTGGATCATCTAGCCACCCTGGTCTTCCAGCCCAAAATCACCACCATTTACATCAATCAGAGTAGGGAGGGGCTGACCCAGTGGCCAACATCAATTCAACCATGATCCCACCTACAGGATTTGTTTTGGTTACCTGTCCAATCTCTGTCCAATTTCAGTGTCTGACCCTTGATTTTGTCTGTCTATTGCCAAGGCCAGTTTCTATCCATAAGGAAAGGCCTCTGTATTGATTATAAATTTTCAGGAAATTAACCTGAATTTTCTTAGCCTTGGTCACTGCATGTGAAATTCAATACTCATACTATTCCAAAACATTTTCAATTGCTATTCAACTCACATGCATTTACTTAAACAAGCAATTAGCTCTGGCAATAAAAGGCTGAGAAGAAATTAAATTCACAAATCTGCTACTTGTTCTTTCCTAGTTGATGCCATTAGTCAGTGTCCAAGTGTCAATGTCTGGCAAATATTGTGCCAATTCTGGTACCAAGGAGATTGGAGATAGGAATGTCTAATGTTTCAGAAAACTCAAAGAGGCAGAAAGTGAGGTTGGTAGAGAAATGGTACATGAATTTGCTTAATGTCTACTAAGCATATAGGTAGGCTGTGGACTTGGGACAAGGGGATGATGATTGAGAGAATAAACCCAAAATTTACATGGTGTTTATACACGAGTGGCCAGATTATTATGATCTATGAATGAATAATAATCTGGCCACTCAGTGTATATCCTATATAATAAAAGTCTAATGTACAAATTATCCCCTTGAGTTTGACCAGTAGGTAGGTCAGCCAACCACCCATGTCCCCTCCCCTTAGCCAGGCTGACCGGACCCCACCCATGCACCAATTTATGCACTCTAATATATAGATAGATAGATAGATATAGATATAGATAGATATAGATATAGATATATTGAGTGGCCAGATTATTATGCGTTCAGAGATTATAATAATCTGGCCACTCAATGTATGTTATATATAAGTATATATAATATGTGTATATTTTTGTATATGTGACATAGTTGCCACTGATTAGAAAATAACTGTAGAATACATTTGTAAAATAATAACTGGCATTTAAGGTAAACGTATAACTTATTTTACAGCTTAATTATCTTTTGAATAAGAAAAAAATGGAGGCCAAATAGGCAGATGTATCTCACGCCTTATCCTGGAGCAGATAGAAGGAGCATATAAATCAAATAATATCCACCTGGAATTGGCAGAGTAGATTCAGCTAGTGAGACAATTCACAGCCAGGAAGGGTGGAGGATGCCTAGAGAATGCTTGGATCGGGGATCTGGGCTGGAAGGAGTTGCAAGACCACTGAGCCTAAAGTGTCAGAAGCTTCACAGCACCAAGTCTGCATCCCTTGGAGACAGGTATAACATCCAACCATCTAAAGGAAGTCCACAGGGCTGCTGGCAGCAGGAGATTTTAGATCTAAGTCTATAGCTGTGAGATGCTGAGCCCAGAGGGACAGCCTTAAAAATTGCCTGAGCAGCATGGTGCCCGGAGGAGAGAATAATAGTCATGCAGTTGTTTTGCTTCTGTTTGGCCTTTGCTTTTATTCACTATACCCAGTTTATAGGACCTTTCAAATACAAACAGTCATCAGTGGCTGAGGTGCAGGTGGATGTGCAGACTGTGGAGGAGGGTGGGTCAGGGAAAGGTGACCAGGAGTCTGGCACCGGGACATTCCTAACCCTCTGAACCTAAGAAGCCATTTTTCTCCTGAAGATCCAGCCCCTCCTAGCAGCCTCTAGATAGCTAAAATAGCCACACCCAGACTACTCCCTGAGCCATGCAAAGAACACAAAAAAATCTGAATAGCCCCAAAGAGCCCTCAAGGACTGGGTAGAAGACAAGCTGTTAAGTCCCAGAAAGTGATACAGTACCCTCCCTACCTATATCCTTGTAAGAAACAGCCCCTTAACAAATTAAGATTGACAGCAGACAGGTTAAGTGGGCAGATTAGTCCCACCTGCTTGAGGTCAAGGCTATGGAGATAGACACAAACAGAGGAGCAGTGGATTGCTTGAAACTTCAAAATGGTGCTGACTATCTAACAGGAAACTGAGAAGTGGCAGACAGAACAGAAGAGTAGGATCTTAAACCAGCACCATGGAACATTAAAACTCTGCTGAAATGAATGACACTTCACTTTTTTTTTCTTTCTTTATCTTTCATTTTTTTTAAGATTCTTTTATTTTTTATTTTTTTTTCATAATATTTTTCTCCACTCTATTTTTATTTTTTATTGTTATTTTAGTTTATTTTTTATTTTTTAATCTTTTTCTTTCTTTTCTTTTTATCCACTCATTCTCTTTCTACTTCCTGTATACTGAATCAAGGCCCTCCTCCCATATATTCAATTATTTAATCATACCATCTGTATATAAGCTCTGCCTCTATAGATTCTGCCCACACCCCCTTTTTCTAGGTGTTCGTTGTTTGCATTTTTTTGGTTTATCTCTGTGTTCTGTGGTTCTTTCTCTCCATATATATTTTTCTCTTTCTTTTCCTTCTTTTTCTTTTCTTTCATTTCTTACCCTTTTTTCTTTTCTTGATATCATTTCTGCTCTCTTTTATCTCTTCTAATTCTCTTTCCTCTGGTGATCATTTATATTGGGGTGATTGGTGTCATGAGTACATTCGTGTTTTGTTCCCTTTCTGTCATGTTTTGCTGAGTTGTATTTTGTGCTATTCAGTCAATGTTGTAGAGAACAAGCCACATAACCAGACACCTGAGAGAAGACTCCATCCATGAATGGGACAATAACACTCAAGACCCAACTATACCAACAGAACCCAAATATCCAAAGTAGGGGGCATCCCTAGATTACCCAGTCCTGAAGTCCAAAGAGATTGCATCACTGGGTCCCACAAAACATCTACTATATCTAAGACAAACTCAAAAAACTTGAGTGATATAGCAGTTTGATGTAATACATAGAAACAATCACAAAGGAAAAGCAAAAAATGAGGAGACAAAGAAACAACCTCCATTCAAACTGTAAAATAAATAAATGAAATGGAGGCAAACTATTTTTCAGAGAAAAAAATCAGAACAATGATTATAAGAATGCTGAAAAAGATGGAAGACAAATTCAACAACATATGTATGAATCAAGAAGAAATGAAGAATGACATAAGTGCAATAAGGAACCTAATCGAAAGTTTCAACAGTAGATTAGAAGAAGCTGAATATTGCAACAGTGTGTTAAAAGACAAGAAAGGAAAACCACCCAAGCACAGCAGCAACAGGAAAGAAAACTTAAAAAGTGGGAGGAAAGTCTAAGAGAGCTCTGGGACAACATGAAACAAAACAACATCCACATAAAAGGGGTACCAGAGGAAGGAAAATGAAACAAAACTAGGCCACTTTCTTACACCACACACACACTAAATAAATAAATAAATAAATAAATAAATAAATAAATACTCAAAGCATAACCAATGGATGCAGACAACAGAGGGGGAGAGTGAGGGCCAGATTGGAGGGGGGCTCCAATTGGAGGGTAACCACAATTTGTAATACCTTAATCAATAAAAAAAGAAAAGAAATAAACTCAAAATGAGTTCAAGACTTATATGTAAGACCAGAAACCATAAAACTCCTAGAAGAAAACATAGGGGTAGAAAACAAAAAATTTACTAACTCTTTGACAGTGCTCTTATCAATATTTTTTTAGCTTTGGCTCCTCAGGCAAGGGAAATAAAAGAAAAAACAAACAATTCAGATTGCATCAATCTAAACAGTGAAGGAAACCATCAACAAAACAAAGTCAACCTATCACATGAGAGAAGATATTCACCAAACTTAACTCATACACCTGAACACCGAAAACACACACACACACACACACACACACACACACACACACTCACACACACAATCTGATTTAAAAATATGAGAGGGAACTGAATAGACAATTCTCCAAAGAGGACATAGAGATGGCCAATAGATATATGAAAAGATGCTCAACATTAACAATCATTAGAAAAATGCAAATTCACACCACAATGAGATATCACCTCACACCTGTCAGAATGGCTTATCCTCAATAAATCAACAAACAACAAATGTTAGCAAAAATTTTATAAATAGAAAATCCTCATGCACTTTTGGTGGGAATGTGAATTGGTAGAGCCACTATGGAATATAGTATGAAAGTCCCTCAAAAAATTAAAAATAGAACTACCATAAAACTCAGTAATTCTACATCTGGATATTTATCTGAAGGAATCCAAAACACTAATTTGAAAAGGTGTTCATTGAAGCATTATTTATAATAGTCAAAGTATGGAGGACATCTAAGTATCCACTCAATAGATGAATGGACAAAGTAGAAGTCATAGATATATGCAATGAAATATTATTCAACCACAAAAAAGAATGAAATCTTACCATTTGTGACAACATGGATGGATCTAGAGGGTATTACACTAATAGAAATAAGTAAAGCAGAGAAAGACACATACCATATGATTACATGTATATGCTGAATCTAAAAAACAAAATAATTGAACAAAAGAGAAACAAACTCAAAGATAAAACAAATTGATGGTCACCAATTGGAAGAATTGGGAATTGGGGGGATAGTGAAAAATATGAAAGGGATTAAGAAGTACAAATTGCCAGTTATAAAAATATTCACAGGGATATAAAGTACAACATAGCACCTGGCTGGTGTGATTCAGTGGTTGAGCATCAACCTATGAACTGGGAGGCCATGGTTCAAGTCCCAATCAGAGCACATGCCCAGGGCTATGGGCTTGATCCCCTGCAGGGCAAGTGCAAGAGGCAGCTGGTCAGTGATTCTCTCTCATTGATGTTTCTATCTCTCCTTCACCCTTCCTCTCTGAACTCAATAAAAATATATTTTAATAAAAAATAAAGTACAGCATAGAAAATATTCAATAATATTATAATAACTCTGTACAGTGTATAACTAACTATGATGGGTAGTAGACTTACCAGGGTGATCACTTGATAAGGTATATAAATGTCTAATCACTATGTTGTACACCTGAAACTAATATAATATTTTGTGTCAACTATAATTGAAAATTAAAATTAAAAAAACAAATAGAAGGCTAAAAAGAAAATAACTTTTAAAAATAAACACAATTTTAAAACACTTATAGTAAGCCTCTTCTTTCACAATTAAGCACAGACCTGACTAAAACAGATGTTCTTACTAAACTGAATGGCAAAAACATACACACACACACACACACACACACACACACACTTTGAATCAATCATTTTGTAATAGATAGGGAAAGGATGAGTTAGTATACATTTACATTGCTTAATTTATAGCTTATGTTTTAAATACTGAAAATATAAAAATGCATTCCTGACTTAAAGGAACTCTTTTTTTTTTTTCTTTTTTTTTTACTTATTGGAGCCTAGAACTTTTTTTTTTTTTTTTTTTGGTTCTTGAATTTTTTTTAACATTTATTTATTTATTTATTTTTACATATTTTATTGATTTCCCCCCCTCCCTCCCTCCCACACATCCCCTCCCTCCCCAGAGTTTTATGTCCATTGGTTGTACTTATATGCATGGATACAAGTCCTTCAGTTGATCTATTATCTCCCCCAGATCCTTAAAGGAACTCATTTCTATAGGAGAGTCAGACCATAATAAATTTTATAACAGTATGAGCAAAGTGCTAAAGGAGTACTTCAGAAAGAAGGGTACAGATGTATCAGTTAGCTACTGCTACAAAACAAAGTACCCCAAACTTAGATTAAAAACACTAATCATTGATAATTTCTCATATGTCTAAGGATCAGTTGAATGATTCTGCTTATCTAGTTTAGTTCAAGTATGCATCTTCAGTCAGAAGTTAGATGACCAGTCCAGGATAATCTTGGCTGGGTCAACCTGTGCTGATTGTTCTGTTTCATGTGCTTCATTTTCCAATAGGATTCCCTGAACATGTCCACAGAGAAAAAGAAGAAGATCAAGAAGAAGAGGGGGGGAGCAGAAATTTATGTGCTTTTTTAAAACATCTGCTTAAGTCAAATTTATTGTCCAAAGCAAGTCACATGAACAAGCCCAGTGTCCATTTTGGAAGGAACCATCAAGTAACCAAATGAAGAAAGTAGATTCAGAAAGGCCATTTAATTAGGGTCATTAGTGTAATCACTCTGCTACAGTGAAGAAAAAAGAAAGAATATATTAGGCTGTCATCATAGGATAGGTAGAATTTTACAATGTGAAGGCAGGGGAAGGGTATTCCAAGTCTAAGAGAAACAGTAGTATAGTTCCTATAATGTAAAAGAGAGAATGGAAGAAAAAGAATACTTGGTTGCCAGGAAACCAGTTAGGAGCTACTGCAGTTGAACAAGTGAAAAATTAAATTAAATTAAATTAAATTAAATTAAAGGACTTGAGCTAAAGTGGCAGCATCAGGGAAGACAAGAAAGGGTGAGCTTGAGAGGCATAGTGAGAGCAGAATTTATAAGAGTGAATGGATTTTCAGAGTAGGGAAGAGAGAAGAGTCAAATGTGAACTAAAGTATGTATGCTAATAACAGGTCATAAAAGAGAAGCAAGTTTGAAGGCAAAGAGAGATGATGAGTTCTATTTTTCTCATGTTGGTTTAGAGGTACTGGCAATGGTGAAAAGATCTAGTAGCCTGCCATGTAAAGAAGAAATTGTCAATGAATAATGAACACTGTTGAGGGCAGTTGTGGTAAATTTAAGGAGCCATGGATACAGAGTTAAAACTGCTGGAGTCCCAGACTTCCTCTTATTAACTGGGTAAAAATCTGAGGCAGAAGCAGAGAAGAAAATATAGGAACATGGGGGGTTACCAACTGTTCATTCACTGCTATCTTTTGAATCCTCATCTTTGCCTTGGCTTTGGTTCTGCCTCTTCCCTCAGCCTACATCCTCTGCTCATTTTTCAAAAACATCCATGCCTACAAAATTCTACAGAGGGGAAAAAAAAGATCTGTGTATCCATAGGGACGTGCATTTCACCTACAGGTTTCATAAACCATTTGGGACTTCTTTAATATCAATGAGATCTGTTCAGATAAGCTACTGCTGTAATTTCTTTAATCCTTTAAGTTCATGTAATTTTAAAAATAACCTTAGCTGTTTTGCATTTATATGAAAACTTATTTTTGCATTATTATTTCATCAGGAAAGTCTTGACTCAAATAACTTTTACATATGATTTCAGAAAGGTTACTGAGTTTGTAGATGTGATTTGATTGGTTTGAGCACTACAAAACTTTTCTAGAAATACATATGTGCAATTTCATGTCAAAAATACAGAAAAAGTAGAGGGTCATCATACCAAAACTGACTCCACAGACCACCTTTGGGAACACTACTACAAAAATGTCAGTGAACTTTGGAGTGAAGACAGCACAGAGTTACTAAGGAGTCTTTGGAATAACCAAGTCTAGTCAGGTCAATCATATTCCTGGATGGCACTGCATTTGAGCTGGGTCTGAGGGAGCAGAGAGAGCTGGGTTCAATGAGAGAGAGTGGGTTCAACGCAGATGAACTGGTGAGGGAGATGGCCCATTATGTGCTGTATAACCAGCAAGTATTTGCAATTGGAATGAAAAGTTAAATAGAATACAAACTTGCCTAACACGTTTGGCACAGTGGATAGAGTGTCAGCCTGTGAACTGAAGGATCACAGGTTCCATTCTGATCAAAGGCATATACCTTGGTTGTGGGCACATTCCCAGTGGGAGATGTGCAGGAGGCAACTGATCAATGTTTCTAACTCTCTCTCCCTCTCCTTTCCTCTCTGTAAAAAATCAATGAAATATTAATTTTTTAAAAAAATACAAACTCCTGAGACCATCGAAAGCCCCCTGAACCTATGTATGAAGATCAAACTCATTATCTTGGCCTTAATGAACCTCCAAGATCTGTTCCTTTCCCCTTCAAGTTTCTGTCTCCCTCCTCCAGCCTCAATATCCTGCCAGCCCACCACACTTCAGAACTAGGGTTGGTATCTGCCTATACTAGACAGTATGGGTCCCAATCCTGACTATGTCTTAGTGTCACCTGTGAAGTCTTGTCAGCTTTACTATCTGTTTTTAATATAACTGTCCTCCTTTTCCAAAAGAAAGAGGACAGATATATTAAATTTCTTGGCATCTTGGAGTCTAAGTCTTATGCAAGTGTGTGGAGACAGTGAAGAAAATCGACATTTGTTTTGAAGGTGCTTTTGATGAGTCGGATGATGATTGACACTTCCCTACAGAAACATGTTCCACAGGTCACAAAGAGAGACATACATTCCTCTTTTTGCGGCAGATTAATGACTTTTTGAAAGATGCCATCCTCATGAGGCTGTGAGAAGTATCACAGTGAGAGACTACAGAAGAATAAAAGTCAGTGATCCTCTCTCAATCTTTCAGCATCTTGCAGAAGGCTTGGTTGGTTCATAGCTCAGTTACAATCACTGTGGGACCATACTCTATAAAGGGGATTTTGGGCTTCTGTTGTTCTCCATTTTCATTATTGTTGTTGTTGTTGTTATTGTTGTTATTGTTGTTCTTGTTGTTAATCCTCACCAGACTATATTTTTTTCATTGATTTTTAGAGATAGTTGAAAGAAGGGGGTAAGGGGAGAGAGAGAGAAGAAAAATAAAATCGATGCAAGCTAGACACATCAATTGGTTGTCTCCAGCAGGCACCAGGGATCAAACCTGCAACCCAGATACATGCCCTTTATTGGAAACCAAACCTGTGACCCTTTGGTGCTCAGGCCAACACTCCAACAACTGAGCCAAACCGGCCAGGTCTGTTCTCCCTTTTGAAGGGACTACCATGAGAAGAGCCTTGTAAGCAGGACAAAACAACCCAAGTGTGGTTGCCAAATAGTGAGCATGTGGGTGCCAACTCTTTATAGGACTTGTTAAAAAGACACTCTGCAATGTGAGTGCAAGAACAGACCCTTCCCCTGGAAGAAAGAGGTTGTTGAGTGTCCCCAAGCCCACCCTGAAGTTCACTGATTCACTAGGACTGCAGGATTCTGAAAAGTTAATGATAAGGCTAACTCACTATTATGATTAACTACAGTAAAAAGATACAACTAAAATCAGCAGAGACCAGACACAGGCTTCCAGTTGTCCTCTTCCAATTGAGATACATGAACAAAATTTAATTCTTCCAGAAAAAGAAAAGTATAACAACACCTATAGAGTATTGACAACCATGGAAGGTCACAGAGTCTTAGTGTTCAGAATTTTTGGGGGGTCAGTCACGTAGGTATGCAGCACCCTTGTGGCTGACCTTCATTTCTCAGCCTCCAGGATCTCCAGAGGCCAAAGTTAGAACAGGGCCAAGACCCCAACCGTAAATCACATTGTTAGTATAAACCATCTGGTGGGGTTCAAGGCCAAAGGTAAACAAAAACACTGTTGTCATATAGGATACTGCAAGGTCGCAGAGGTTATCTCTCAGGAGCCAGTCAAGGAGCAGACTTTTCTTTTGGAATATGCAGGGTTTGAACATCCCAGGCCTGCTGAGTCCAATTTTTATAACACTGAAGAGGAGCAAGCCAGATACACTCTTATGGCTTTTCAGGGAAAATCCTGTGTGTCTTTCTATGAAGGAAAGGGAGCACTGCTCTGAGATCCCCATACGTCTTATTCTTATAGTGAAGGTCAAAACTGAAGTCCAATCATACATTTCTGAGCTCTCAGATTATGTCCATAATGCATACACCTCACTGTCCCATAAAAGAAAAGTATGTGTATATGCTGAAAAGCAAGACTGAAAGCGCATCTTTCAACACTTTCTATGCTATGTAACCTTCTGCTAAATGCTTTGAAAAGTCAAGAAATAGTCTTTAGCCTTGAAATAATCTTTGGCTTTTAGTATTTTCTTTCCTTCTTCCACACATTTGGCTATCAAGTATTTTTTAAACATATATTTTATAGAAATAGCCAGTTTTTAACAAAATAATCTGAAGACCTTGAACCCATATTTTGCTGCCTACTTATAAGACTTGCAAATTAGATTTGTGCTCTTTGATCCAGGTTGATTTCTTTGTGTCTGTATTTAATACTTTCACCAATGGGCTCCAGAAGGTTCTCAATATGCTAAGAATCTTATCATTTTATAGTGTGGAAAGAAAGAATCTGCAATACTCAGAGAACTAAGCAAAAATTGGAAGTTTGCTTTGAACCTGGGACTCTCCCACACTGTACTAAAGCCCATGCCAAATTTGTACAGGTGCACACAACATGAACAGATGAACAAATGTGATTAAAAGAGCTCTCAGGATATGCCTGAGCCCAGAATGCATTTCTCCCAAAGTGGACTTGTGCATCTGTTATGAACTTGAAGTATTTGTTTACTTGCCAACAAAAAATGACTTAAACTGCTAAGTTATACCCCATTAGACTTTATGGTTTTAAGTAGGGGGAAAGGGCTCATGGAGATGACATGATAGGGAAATGATGTGCTCAATGGGAAGGAAGTAGAGAGCTCAACAGAAGAATCTTAAGCGTTGAGGGGTTTTAACTTTTGGGATATGATGGTAATCATATTGCTATCCTTTTGTGCTGGGAATGCTTGTTACTAGGGAGGAACGTTGAGTTGTAAAGGTTATTTAATCTGGCTTTTATAATCAGGATTGTTATATGTATTACATAATATATGTAATAATTTGGAAAATAAATATGGTAAAGATGTTCTCTACTCCAGATTCCGGGTACTCTTAAAGATATTCTATTTCTATAGTCCATTCCTCCCCTTCTCTGTAATACCCATGCCCTAGATTCTTGTTCCTCTCCCTGCTTTGCAGTCTCCTAAACCTGATTTTTTTTTTCATATACATCTCCAAGTTTTCATTCCCTTGACAAATGGCTTTTAGTGCCCATTCAATCAATCCCTGCTCCCTTGGAGCTTAAATGGGGCAAAACAGATCATTAACATAATATAAATGCAAACTAAGTATGTTAGAAGGTGCTGAGTGCTCTAGCAAAAAATAAAGCAAGGTGAAGGGGAAGAGAAAGTGCCAGAGGGTTGAACCAAAACTCTCCTGTGATCCTTGTTTTCCTGTGCCTTCTCAGCTGTTCTGATGTACTGATTCAGCCGGATTTGTAACTAGGAGAAAGCAAATCCTTTCCTTTCACTCTTGCCTTCCCACTAGTGGGTACAAGGTGCCAATAATAGCTAATATTTGAATTATTTCCTTTAATCCTTAAAACAACCTATTTGAAGAAAACAAGCCTCAAAAAAGTGAATAACCTGGTTAAGGTCAAACAGCTACTAAATAACAGAATAGGAATCTTGAACTCAGGTCCTCTGAACTTTTGTACACATGGCCACTCCCATTGCTCAACACCCAAAAGAAAAACTGAAGGCATGACAGTCAGTCCAAGTGGAGGAGAGAACTGTCTCAGGCAGAATGGCAAAATTAAAAAAAAAATGGCAAAACAATCATCATGAAGGCAATAGGCAAACTGTTTTGGTGCATATGATGGGTGCTCAGGCAACTATTCAACAAATGTTTATTGATTGTCTATTACGTGGTAGGTGTTAAGATTCATCATCTACTTTGCCTGAAAATAAGACAAGTTAGATTCAAATCAATATGTAACTGCCGGCAGAGGAATACATGTTTTAAATAAAAATAGGATGTTCTATTAATACTTGTCTCATGGGCCTGTACAAACTTTAATAGGGGTTTAGAAAAAAAAATTACTAACCTATGGATAAGAAGAAATAAAGGACATAGGATGTGTAAATAAATTAAATTTAGAACCAAGGACAGAATGAAGAGTTAAGTCAGAGTGTACTACTTGTCATTATGCTAATAGTGAGTTCAGTGGGGTGAAATAAGGCAATAGCGTTACTCACTGTACCTTCCTCATAAAAGACCTTTAAAAGAGAGACATCATGAGAAAAAGCTATGGTATAGTGGATCAAGCACAAAACCTAAAACTTTCCAGTCCTGACTGTCATTTGGCAGTTTGGTGACCTTTATCTATAAAATGAAGTTAATAATCCTTACCCAGCGGGGTTGGACTTACAGAAGGTCACCCGTGTGAATGTGGCACCAAGGGAGCATTTTTGTCAGGGCTCTTGCATCTGCAGGGGACAGAAATCCAACTCCAAAGGTTACTTATTGACTTGCATGAATGAAAAAGAAACGCAGAGCTAGTGCTTTCGATATATCTGGAGGCAGGAACTCAACCGATGTCCACATCTCTTGCTGTGCTCTCATTTGGGCTAACTTTAACCCAGATGGGCTCTTCCCTAGAAAAAACAAGTGGCAGCTGCCAGGTCCATGCTCCGATCATCATAGTTACAGAACAACTTCACCATAATCCCACCCAAGTCCTTGTTCTGGATTGGGTCACGGGGCTACCTCCAAACCAGTCACTATGGACAAAGTAATTTGGCACTCTTATTTGCCTGGTTTGAGCCATCGACCTGGCTTTGGTGCCAAAGGTAAAGTCAAGCCACAAGTGATTTACAAACACTAAGGGCGAGAATGATAATATCCCAGAGAAAACCCAGAATGCTGTTGTGAGAAGGAGAAATGCAAAATGACAAAAGCAAGTTAAGTCCACTCATTCAATTAGTATTCATTGCATCTGGATCTGTCAGATTTGGAGAGTATGTTTCTGAGTGATCAGAAATAGAATATTGCTCAGTTCCTGTGCTAATTGTGTTTTTTAAATAATGTTTCTTCTGCAGGAAAATATAATAATAATGCTTTCTCTGAGCATGGAGAGCCCACTCAAAAAATAAAAAAAAGAGAAAGGTTATGGTGCTTCAGAGAAGAAAACAAATTTCATCACTATAAAAAAATGCATTTTTTGCTTAGCTCATGAACTGAGGAGATATTAGAATATTAATATTTAGCGCATGCACCTAGAAATGACCCTGTCTGCATAAATATGCCTTAGCATTTCCATTTATACCTATATCAAGGAAAAATTAAATTATGATATACTGCTGTGAAGAAGTGAAATGAAACACCACACATATATTAAACCTAAGGAATAGAAATGAACCCACAACACAAGAAAATTTGGAATCTCACATAAACTGATTCCCTTAATATGGGTCTCTGTACTTCCCTGTCTGTTTCTATGGACTAGCTGTGGACTGGGTGAGATATAAAATTAATAGCTTTTTACCTTTCCCTTTGCCTGAAAACACTTGATAAAGCAACTCTCTCACCTTAAGCACAGCATCTTTCTGTCTACCACCCAATCCCCCCCTTTCTTCACAGCCACATTGCTAGAAAAGGCAATTCACACTAGCTGTATCACTTTCTTACCCCAGCCCCATTCACCCACAAGCCCCTGAACACCACCTCGTTTCTGTCTCTACCACAGGGAAATTGCCATCATCGGTGAGCTTTTTCCAAGTATTTGTGACATTCTCTGCTTTGGAAACTCTCCTTCCTTCAGATCCTCTCCACCACTGTCCCTGGCTTTTCCTCTACATTAGGCGTGTCGAACTCAATCAGAGAAGGGGCCAAAATCTAAAATCCAGCCTAAATCGCGGGCCAAATGGTTTACTGAACAGTCATAAACTGTCATTGTGATGGAAACGCAGCGGAGTGCAGTGATGACAGCGCGGTGCAGGCCACATTGCAAGGCCTGGCGGGACGGATTTGGCCCGCGGGCCTTGTGTTTGACACATGTGCTCTACATCTTCAGTCTCCTTCGCAGCCCTTTAAACATGGTTTCTCTGGGTGGCTTCTTGCTCTACATTCTCTCCCCAAATCCTATGTCTTCATTTGCCCCCTTATATTCTTGTGGTCCCAAATATTTATCTTACACACAGGCCTCTGTATCAAACTGCCAATAGACATGTGCTGGAAGCCAGTTCCAGTATGCCAGCAGGGCTGAATCATCTGGGATGGCTGAGGGCATCTCCCCCAAACCTGAATAGGATTATTGTTAACTGCCAGACAGCTCAGGGTTCATTTTATTGCTCCAGTTGGTCAAACACCTGAACACCTGTAGGCTATTCCCCAATCTGACAATATCCTTTGATACCCTAGTCTTTGAAGTATATTACCTCCACCTTGCCTTAGGACAAATTGGGTTAAGTAAAAGCAGGATCCTTAGTAGAGCTAGGAGTCCTCTAGCTCCTTTAGCCGAAGCTCTTCTGACACCCAAAGCCTTTCAAAATTATGTCATCTTTGGACTCCTTCTTAATCATCTACACGCAGCCCCTTTCTCCAGAATGCTGAGCCCTTTGTAAGGCTGGGAAAAGAATCCCAGCGGACAGCTCCACTGCCCTTTATAGGACACTGGTCATCTCCATGCTTGCATAGCCTATTTTTTAAAATATATTTTATTGATTTTTTACAGAGAGAAAGGGAGAGAGAAAGAGAGTTAGAAACAACGATGAGAGAGAAACACCGACCAGCTGCCTCCTGCACACACACCCTCCCCACCCCCCCACTGGGGATGTGCCTGTAACCAAGGTACATGTCCCTGACCGGAATCAAACCTGTGACCTTTCAGTTCGCAGACCGACGCCCTATCCACTGAACCAAACCGGTTTCAGCCTATTTATTTATTTACTTACTTACTTACTTACTTACTTACTTACTTACTTATTTTAAGGAAAAAGAACCAGGAAGAGAACCTGGGAGATATCAATACCTAAAAGATATATGGAAGAAGGAGAACACTGAGGTTTTTCAGAGACATATAATGAAAACCAGAAGGGAGGCATGTCCTGACAGCCAAAGCAAGAGAAGGTTTTTGAATGAAAGAGGGCGCAAAAGTGTCACATGCAATAGAAGTAACAGGAGGATTTAAGACTATCCCTTTTAATGAAGAGCTAGAAGCTCCTCAGTGACATTGACAAGAGACACTTCAGGGGTTATGGCAGGAGCTACTAGTAAATTGTGGTGGGTTCCTTAGCTGAGAAGATAATGGACATAGAGAACATGAGTTATTCTTTTAAAAACTTGACCAAGGATGGAAATAGCTAAATGAAGATGAGGAGTAAGGGAGGGCTGGTTTATTTGGTTGAGAGTTTAGACTGTTTGCTGAAGGGAGGGGAAAAAAATATATGAGATTACAAATCTGAAATCTAGGGACTTGAGGGATGCAAGGAATGCTAACAGTGGGTAATCTTGCAGCCGCCACCACCTTTGTGTTCTATCAAAAACACAGCTGGATTGTGTTTCACCGCCCTCACTTCTAACACTTTCAATAATTCTTTATGGGACACAGGTTAAAATTTAATCATCAGCCTTGCATTTAAATGACCTCTTCAAGGTCTGAATTCATCTCTCCCATTTTATATCCCCCAAGTCCTATTCAAGATGATTCCAGAAGCCTTTCCTTACTTCTTTCTGTTTTCTATGCTTTTTTTTTTTATAAACTCTATTTCTAAAGAGCTTATTCAAGTTCAATTTCCTCTTAGTGTTTCCCCAACTACCTCAGTTTGCAGCAATTACTCCCTTTATAGAGCTTTGTAGCATTTATATGGTTCTTCATTTTTCCTGACTTGTATAATATTCACCCAATCATGTACAGGTTCCTGCTCCCTAAATCAAGAAGGGTTATTGCCTCTCCAACATCCGGCAGAGTCCCTAGCTTATATTTTGGGGCCCTTGTATTAAGATCAACTGCAATAGAGTGGCCTTGTAAATATATTTTTTTAAGGTGAAATTTACTCTATAAAGGTCAGTGATGACCTTGTGAGAATAATTGACAGAGTAGGAAGCAGAAGAGCTAAACAAGATATAAGACACAAAGGACAATGGAGGGGAGTGCACAATCATAGAAGGGTCCTAGTCATTCAATAAATATGTAATGAGCAACTACTCTGAACAGAGTGCTGTCCTAGACATGAAAGATACAGCAGTAAACAAAGTAGAACATTTCTCTGCCCTCATGGAGCTTATAGTCCGGAAGAGCAAATACACATTAAATATGTAATTTCAAATGTAACAAGAGGAAGAAAAAGAAGAGTACAGTGAGAGTATTATATCCTGTATATTCCTGGTAACTGATACACTGTAGGAACTCCCTGTCTGAAAAGAGGGAGAGAGAGAGGAAATAAAAAGGAAGAGAGAGAGGAAAGAAAGAAGGGAGGGAGAGAAAGGAAGGAGAAGGAAGAAGGGACAGTAATTGCAAATCTGAAAACCTCATATGTTATTGATGGTAGGGATAAAAACTGAAAAGTTTAAAAAAGGTTAAATTCATTCATTCACAAATATTTGTTATGCAAGGAATCCAGATGGAGTTATTTTTTATTTATTACTAGAGGCCTAGTGCACCAAATTCGTGCATGGGGGACGGGGGTTCCTTAGCCTGTCCTGCACCCTCTGGGACCCCTTGGGGGACATCCCTCTCCCAATCGAGGACTGCTAGCTTCAAACTTCTCAACTGCCTGCCCATCTGATCACCCTTAACTGCCTCCGGCTGGCTGGCTACCTGCCTGCCTGATCACCCTAATCACTCTGCCTACCTGCCTGATTGCTCTTAACCACTTGCCGGCCTGCCTGATTGCCCCTATCCACTTTGCCTGCTGCCTGATCTCCCCTAACTCCTCTACCTGCCTGCCTGCCTGATCTCCCCTAACCCCTCTACCTGCCTGCCTGATTGCCCCTAATCCCTCTACCTTCCTGCCTGCCTGGTTGCTCCTAACCAATCACCTGCTTGCCTGATCACCCCTCACCACTTGCCTGCCTGCCTTATCATCCCTAACCATTCTGCCTGCCTGCCTTATCACCCCTAACCACTTTCTGGCCTGCCTGATTGCCACTAACTTCTCACCTGCCTGCCTGCCTGATCACCCCTAACTGCTCACCTCCCTGCCTAATCCCCCTAATCCCTCTGCCTTCCTGCCTGGTTGCCCGATCACCCCTAACTGCCTCTGCCTGCCTGCTTGCCTGCCTGCCTGATCACCCCTAACCACTCATCTGCCTGCCTGATCACCTCTAACCAGATGTCACCTCTAACTCACCTGCCTGCCTGATCATCCCTAGTCACTCTGGCTGCCAGCCTGATTGCCCCCCAACTACCCCTCCCACCAGCCTGTTAACCCCCAATTGCCCCCCCTTGCCAGCCTGATTACCCCCACAACTTCCCTCCCTGGCCAGCCTCATTGCCCTCAACTGCCCTCCATTTGCTGGCTTCATGGCCCCCAACTTCCCTCCCCAGCCAACCTCATAGCCCCCAAACTGCCTTCCCTGGCCAGACTCAAAGCCTCCAACTGCCCTCCCCAGCTGGTCTCCCAGAAAATGCCCTTGTCTAATTAGCATATTACCCTTTTATTAATATAGATGGGTGAGACATCTAAGTGAATAAGAGTTTAGATTGTGGTGAATACAGAAGGAAGTTTTGAACTAGATGGCTTTGTTTTCCAGAATCCTGGACCTCATTCATCAACTCTAACAGAATCCCACACACTTTGGTTGTGTGCAGATGTTGCTTAAGTTGAACTGCTTACATTAAATTTGGTAAGAAGAAAAAAAGAATCAGAATTTTGGAGATTTCATGAATATCAAAATCCTGAGGAAGGAACAAGTGATAAGCAAGAGACACCTCCAATTGAGCAGCTGCTGGTAACAGTCAGTTACCATATCAACACATGAAAATTGCATCATGTGTCACATTATCTGTCATTTTAATGCAGTAATATAACCAGGAGATTACAAAGTTAAATTTATGTAAATCGTGTCTTGGAAATTACTGGAGCAGACTGTGGGGGCTGTTTGTATTCAATCTGCTAATGAAAGAACCCATCTTACCAACAGAAAAAGCAAAGGAAGAAAATATTTTGCTGCACTTCTTTTGGTCTATTTTGAAGATGTAAAAACTTCTGTGAAGACTATTTCCCCCAAAAGGATTTAATTAGGAAGATATGGGGAAAAGAGAGAAGGCTGTGTTCATCCATTGTTAAAGAGGCTACCTTGGGAGCTGGGGAATGTTCTCTTGGCTTGTTGTCTATTTTGCAAGGCTGGTGTTCTTGCTCCCAACTGATTAATCGATCAAGCCCTCAATATTTTCTAGGAACCATAGACTACTCAGGAGAATATAAACCTAGCATTCATTCTCATAGGCAGCAGTTGAACAAAGATGATGCTTTGAATGTATTTATATAACAGTTTCCAGGCCCCTTTCACAGTCACCATCTCATTTGAGTCTCATGACCACCCTGTGAGGTCTAAGGGCAGGAATGATTGGTCTTCTATGTCATATGAGAAGAGCAACTCAAAGCTCAGAGGGGATGTCACTTTCCCAGGAAATGCTGAAGTCATAAGTCTAACATAGCATTCTGATAAGTCTGTATATGTTTATATAGATACTAGAGGCCTAGCACACACGAAATCGTGCATAAGTAGCTCACTTCTGCTTGCCTCAGCTGGCCACCCCACCCTCCACTGCTGGTAGCTCTCTGCTGCTCATAGCCCTCTATCACTCATAGTCCTCCACAGCTTTTAGCTCTCCATCACTAGTAGCTCATGCCCCACCCTGCCCACTGCGAGAGCCGCTGCTCATTTGGTGGTATCACAACCACAGGCCTTTTATGATATAGATATGTATATAGACAGATATAGACATAGACATGGACATAGACATAGACATAGACACATGTCTCTGGTATCAGCTGAGGGTCAGTGCAGGAGACAGAACATGCTAAGTGTTGCGAGAAAAGAAATTGAATCGCAGGAGCAGAGTCAGAGGCTTCCCGGGCTATTCAATTCAAGGGTCCATCACTGTTGCCACAGTACAGAAGTCTGAGAGCTGCTACTGCCAAAAGACAAAGCCAAAACGATTTATAAACAATCATTTCCCACCACTATGCTATATATCTGAAACTAATCTATACATATAAAGAGGTAATATGCTAATTTGTCCTTGATGGTATCCCCTTAATGACCTGTTTGCATATTGATGCGTGCACAGCAGGGGGCAGGCAGCCAGAGCCAAGTTCCCAGGGGTCTGAGGAGACTGCCTGACAGGTGCCTGGACTGCAAAGAAGGAAAAGGAAGCAGACATGAGAAGCTCTTCCATTCCCTCTGCAGGGACATCCTACCCCAGCCTCCACACCCTGCACCTGGGAGGCTGACCAGATGGGGAGAAGACCCAGCCTCTGGTCTGGAGAAGAGAAGACCCAGCTGCAGCCCGCACCTCCTACTCCCAATCTCTTCCCCCACCACCCCTGCCAGGGTTGCCCACAACAACAGCACGCTGGCAACCACCATCAGCACCGCCGGAGCCCAGGCCTGTGGCCCACAGCCCACCACTGTCAGACCCCCTCCACTGGGGCTGAACACGCCTCTCCTCCCTACAACTCCAGACCCAGGTGGAGGTAGGCCTGAGCATCCCCCTAGGGTTAGACCCTTCTCCTCCAACAGCAGCAGCGCCATCTGAAGTGTGCTGAAACTCGCTGGGGGCGTGGCTAAACCCATCCTCCTAGCCTGCCTGACTCCACCCTGGCCCGGCCCCCACCTGCTCCAGGAGGTTTGAGCAGATACTGCTGCAAAACAGCACATACAATTTAAAGAATGGCGCCAAGCGGGAAGGTTTGACAGTTACTTTCCCTTTGGCCTCACTGCCCCTTTAGTGCCCCTCTAAGCCACCACCCCCCAGTGCCTCCAGGGATCATCACCCGCTACAGGGCTGCTGGCCAGAGCGTGCCCTCTGAGGCCTGCGGAACTCTCTGCAAAGCTTCCATAGCTACAGTCCTGGGAAACAATCATGCTCTCCTCCCCTAATCAGCACCTGCTACCCGTGAGGGTACCCGTAGCTTAAAAATAATCCCTTCCCATTTAGACATCACTTACTTGATAAAACATTTCTAGGTTTATTAGCTCAGAACCTCCTCATGACAACCCACTGAGTTAGGCAGAGAAGAGATTACAGTTTCCATGGTATATGTGTATGTATTCGGAAAACGTGAGGAAAGGTGTTAAGCCCAGTGGTTCCCAAGGTGCAGCACACCCCCCACAGGAAAAGGGAGGGGGCAGGCAATTTGGTTTTAAGTGGAGGCAATTCGAGAACGAGTTAACAGTGAATTTTTTGCATTTCTTATGGTTGTAGGGGGTCTCATCTATAGAGTATCCTATATAATAAAAGGCTGATATGCAAATGACCAAATGGTGGAATGACTGGTCACTATGATGCGTGCTGAGCACCAGGGGCAGACACTCAACACAGGAACTGCCCCCTAATGGTCAGTGCATTCCCATAGGAAAGAGGGGGTAATAGAGGGGGTTGGAGGAGGGACCATATGTAATACTTTCAACAATAAAGATTTATTTAAATATTTTCTCTAAATATTAGTTAATTACAAAAGGCAAATAGTAAAGTTACACTAAAAAAATCTGACAAACACTATCTTGACAAAATGAATAAGGTGAACAGCACTAGTGAGAAAACATATTAGTATTTCATAGTTTCTGGTATTATGCACGTCACCTCTCCAGTATTCTTTCCCAAAACAGAAATGTCAATCGAGTTATGAAAAAAAAAATCAGACAAACTCAAACTAAGGGAGACATCACAAAACATCAGGCCAGTAATGTACAAAATCATCAAGTACATAAGAGTCCAGGGAAGACTGAAAATATGTCAAGATTTGATAACAGGACATGACAAATGCAATGTGGCATTCTGGATGGGATTCTGAAACAGATAAAGGACATTTGTGGGAAATATGATGATATCTGAATAAAGCCTATCGTTTAGCTAAAATAAGACATAAAGTAAAAAAATCACGTCCCTGTGACCTTGCTTACCAGCAACAACCACAGCAGGAAAATTGCCTGCATCTCACTTTCACTTTCCAAATTTTATACAAACAGATGTGATTGGCGGAACTGTATTCTCATCAGAACTTCAGCTGCAAAGGAGTTTAGGAAATGTAGTTTTTAGAATGGGGTTGAGAGCCCCATTTACAGTCTCAATCAAACCCCTTTCATTTGTTTTTATTTTCTTTTTACTGTTGACATTATTATAGATGTTCCCATTTCCACACACACCCCTTTGCCACCTCCCATCAGCCCCCACATCCTCCCCTTCCCTCTGGCCATCACCACACTCTTGTCTGTGTCTATTAGTTATGCATATATGTCCTTTGGTTAATCTCTTCATCTTCTTTCATCCAATTTCCCCCCTCCACCTTCCCCTCTGACAACTGTCTGTTCCATGTGTCCATGTCTGTTTCTATTTTATTCATCAGTTTATTTTGTTCATTAAATTCCACATATAAGTGAGATAATATGGTGTATGTCTTTCTCTGACTTGCTTATTTCACTTCACATAATAATCTCCAGGTCCATCCATGCTGTTGCAAAAAATACGAGTTCCTTCTTTTTTACAGGTGCATAGTATTCTATTGAGTAAATGTACCACAGCTTTTTTATCTACTCATCTAATGATGGGCACTTGGGCTGTTTTCAGATCTTGGCTACTGTAAATAATGCTGCAGTGAACATATGGGTGATATATTCATTCTGATTGGTGTTTTGGGATTCTTAGAATATATTCTAAGCAGTGGGATCACTGGGTCAAGAGAAAGTTTTAATTTTTTGAGGAAACTCCAAAATGTTTTCCACAGTAGCTGTACCAGTCTGCATTCCCACCAGCAGTATGCTAGGGTTCCCTTTTCTCCACATCCTCACCACCACTTGTTCTTTATCGATTTATTGATAGTGGCCTTTCCGGCAAGTGTGAGGTGATACCTTGTGGTTTTAATTTGCATCTCTCTGATGATTAAAGACATTGAGCATTTTTTTTCATAAGTCTTTTGCCATCTGTATGTCCTCTTTGGAGAAGAGTCTATTCACTTTTGCCCAATTTTTAGTAAGATTGTTTGTCTTCCTGGTATTAAGTTGTGTAAGTTCTTTATATAGTTGGAAATTATCCCCTTATCAGATACATCATTGGCAAATATGTTCTCCCATTCAATGGATTCCCTCAATCATGTCCCTTTTAAAAATGCATGATGCTCATTAACATTTTAAGGCTATTTTTTAAACAGCACCCTGCAATAAAAAGGAAACTATTGATATTAAACTTTAACCTTGCTGAAGTCAGCTTTGCTCCAAATTATCTGACCATAGAACTCTTTACCTGGCAACCCCTCATTATGCAGCAAGCGGGGGACAGCCATATGCGGCCTCCACACACATCTGGGCAATGGCAAACATAGAATCAATGAGCACCTGCTGTAGACACGAGGGCAGGTACTTGGACAACTCCTGGGCCAATTCCAGGCAACTCAATATACAATACATATGAGTCAAATCTCTTTCTTTGGAGTGACTGCTGTGCAATTGAAAAAACCACCTGCAGGCCTAGACTGCAGAAACTTACGGTGCCAGAATTAATACTAATTGGGAATTGAGTGAAGACTAGTAACTGCTGTAGAATAGAAATCATTACTCATCATTGAGGGTCAAATCCAGGCAGCAATCCAAGCTTTTTGAAAGAATTGAATACTGCTGGGTGGGCCATGCTCTCTCTGTCCACCTGCCCACCACTTTTGATTGTCTCATATCTGCCCATATCACAAAATTATGTTTCTTTCTGGTACCTGTAGGTGTGTGAGGTTGATGCATAGAGTTGGGCATGTGGAGGTGAGGAGATTTTTTGGAAAAGGTTCAATTTGAACTAAGCTTTAAAGGCTAAGTGGGACAACATCCTCAGCAGTATTTCTAGGAGAACATTCGTGTTGCCTACATTAGTAGGCATGATATGGTTAAAGGGGATAGCTACCTCAGCCTCACTGAGTGCTCTGGAAACTCGACTCTCTATAGTCGGGAAATTTCAAATGAGAAAAAAATAGGTGAGGCACTTCTCAACTGTGATTTGGGAGAGAGAGCATCTTCCACTGAAGCAAAAAGGGTTTAAAAGGGAAACCAGCATATCTCTTCTCATTTTTCAGAGAGAAAGAAAAATGTTATATATAATGGCTATTACATCTCATTCTATGAGAAAGAAATCTTTTCTACATCCAGATTCCACTTTTGAGCAGCTTAAGTGAAATCCTTTAAACACAATTTCCCAATGCACCCAAATTTGGACATCTTCTGCTATAACAATTTGGGAGTTGTTTTCTCTCTTCACTCCACCCCCATATTTTTATACTGTACTGAGAAAATCTAATACTTGCACTCTGTGTTTTTAATGCTTTCAAAGAAAAATGCAGTTTCAAGAGAACTTTTAAAAATCCCTAAGGAGCATTAATTAGGGAACATAAAACTGAAGGCTTTTTTAAAGATAGTAGCATTACTTGGGGCTATAAGATCTGGCTTTGGGAAATTGAAGGAAATTGGGATGAATGGAAAACCCTTTTTTATACAATCTTTTCATACCATGCTGTTAAAATTACCTTCAAAAGATCACAGTGAAATAAGAAACTACTCAGTGTAAATGTTATCTAGCTGATTTTATACCGTAAACATCACCGGCAAGGTGACTGAACTATTGGAAAACCAACCATGCCATCATTGTCTTCAAAATGAAGAGTTGGTGAGTATTTTGAAATACATTCATATTTCATTCATCACCCACTTCCTGACACTGGATTAATATTGCTTTTCCTTGTGTAGCAAATATGCAGGCATGCATGTCAATAGCAAAGGATATGCCCAAGGCATTAGGGAGGGTGTGGAGCTCTGGCTTTCTGGGCCTGTGTGGAATACTCCAAAACTAGCACCCCTCAGATATCTACTCTTTGTTCATTCCAACAGTATTTACTGAGTACCTACTTTGCACCAGGCACCAGGCACCAGGCACCGAGATAGCCACTGGGATACCACAATGTATACAAGAGACTTATCCCTGACATCATGGCACTTACAATCTAGAGGGGAAGTCAGACAAGAAGTAAACAATCAAATGAATACATCATTTTAGGTGTTTGAAAACAACAGACGGAGGCAGAATTCTACTATGAAATTGTAGGATTTTCATAATACTACTATGAAAGAATTACAGGAATAGCCTCTCTGAGGAACTAACATTTGCAAAGGGGCCACAGGGAAGGCAAAGGCACCTTGGTGGGAAAGAGCTTGCCACATCTGTGAAGTAGATAGGAAATGTGGGTCAAGTAGATAAGAAATGGAGATGATGAAGCTAGATAGAGAGAGACCATGATGAAGGCCCTAATTTCATTCTGGGAGCAATGAGAAGCCAGCAACAGACTTTGCCTTAGTCATCTCAAGCTGCCATAACACAATACTAGGGATTGGGTGGCTTAAACAACAGAAATTTATTCCCCACAGTTCTGGAGGCTGCAAAGCCCAAGAGAAAGGTGCCAGCTAATTTGGTTCCCTATGAGGGCTCTCCCTCTGGCTTGTAGATCACTACCTTCTCACTGTGTACACAAGAAGAGATAGAAAGCTCTCTGATATGGTTTTTCCTTATAAGGACACTAATCTTATAAGGACACAGGGCCTCCACCCTTACAACCTCATGTAACCTTAATTATTTTTATAAAGACCTACCTCCAAATACAGTCACATTGGGCCTTGAATTTGAGAGAGACACAAACATTCAGTCAATGACAGGCTTAAAGTAGGAAATAATATTTTTCACAGGTGACTTTGAATACTGTGCAGAGTGTGGCTCATTAGGAAAATGAGAAGAAGCAGAGCAATCAGAAGTCCTGAGCAGAGAGAACAATGACTGAGACCAAGGTGAGTGTAGTATTGTATAGAAAAGAAAAAAAAGAAAAAAACACATAGAAAAAGAATTGGGTAACAAGATATCCTTTTTAAAACCTGCTTAATATTTGAAAAAGTGAGTAAGAACTGGTATACTGAAGAAGGAAAATTGGAGGAGAAGATAAATTATTCACATTCAAGTGACTTTTTAAAACAATATCATTTAAGTCAGTTAAAAAGAGGAATGACCTGTGTGGGTCCCCACGTAGTAATGCTGAAGAATTGTATTGATCATTAGCCTGCTTTTTTATACTATCATTGTGATCCATAGCCATGGGGAAATCCAGGAAGGTTGCAAGGTTCAGTTAAGATAGGCAATTAAGCATACAAATGTTTATTGGAATAGATATTAGGTTCCTAATACTGTATAATAAATTTTCACAAAGTTATCAGCTAAAAACAACACCCATTTATTATCTCACCATTTCTGTGGATCAAAAATCCAGCTGGGTCCTTTGCTTACAGTCTCATGAGGCTGAAACTAAGATGACGACATCTGGACGGGGTTCCTTTCTGGGGCATGGGATTCTCTCTTACGTTTTTATATATTTTTTATTGATTTCAGAAAGGAAAGGAAAGGGAGAGAGAGACAGAAACATAATTGATGAGAATCTTTGATCAGTTGCCTCCAGCATGCCCCACACTGGGCATTCAGCCCCCAACCTGGACTTGTGCCCTGACCAGGAATCAAACCACAACCTCCTTGTTCTTAAGTCAACACTCAACTGCTGAGCCAGGCTGGCTGGACTTGGGATTCTACTTTAAACTCATACTGTTGGCAGAATTCAGTGGATGAATGAATGAGGTTTCTGTTGTTTTGCTGGTTACCAACTGGGAGTCATTTGTATCTTCTAGAAGCCATCTGCAGCCCCCCTTTTAAGGACTCACCAAATAAGATCAGGCCCACCCAATAATCTCCCTCTTGATTAATTCAACTAATTAGTTGCTTGGATTACACCTGGAATATTTTTACTATGTAATATAACATAAACACAGAATTTGTATTTTATAGTAGTCACAGGTTCCACCAATAGACATCAGGATGGCATAATACATGGAAGATCATGAATCCTTAAACCTTGTGTATAGACTTCCCATTATCACAATCTCTGTCTTGCAATGCCCCACAATATACTCTGTAACTTGAAAAGCAGGGAGGTTAAAATAGAAAAAATGAAAAACAGTTAACATATTAGCTGGAAAATGAACCTGTTTGAAAACAGTCATGCCTATGAAGGGCCAGCTTCTCACCTAGCCTACAATGGCTCTTTCAGTCCATCTCAATGCCTTCCATATTGCTTTTGTTCAGAGCTCTTTTGGGACCTATATTCTTCTAACTTGAATTCTTTTCTAGACACTGCTGCTCTCTAACTTCTGACTATCCTTCAATAAAGCAGCAAAAACACATCTCCCTGTATACAAGGACAATCCTTCTTCCTAATCACTCCAGGCCCAGCTTGAGTGACCTGAGCTGCAAACATATAGACAACCATCTGCTCACCATGGGGCACTTGGGGAATTTAAAAAGTAATGCTGAGCTATGGAAAGGCAACAAAAAGATGGTCTAGAACAGTGGTCAGCAAACTGCAACTCACGAGCCACGTGCAGCTCGAGAGCCACAGTTTGCCGCTCTGTTGACTAATGAGTTTGCCAATTGCTATCATATACTACCCTTTACCTCTTTGCACACAATATGCCACAATTGCCTAATCCTCACAGCTTCCAACTACACAGTAACACTTAGTCTAGTCCAAAGGTTGGCAAACTCATTAGTCAACCACTGGACCAGAAGGTCCAGAAAAGGGTACATGAAATATAACCTGGAATAGAATGTGTGAGGTAAGGAATCAAGAGATGTCTTGTGGGCAAACCAACTTTTTCCATCAGAAATATTGAAATTGAAACTGAGTTTCTATTGAGCGGGAGGAGACTATGGAAAGGACATTCTTTCTACTTCATCTATATGACTTCATCCCCATGCACAGTGTTTGATGATAGCACTCCTTGTGTCTCTCAGTCTTCTGGCAACACTGACTCCAAAGCCCTGGGCATCCTGCCCCCTTATCAGAAAGAGCAGAAGTCCTCTCTATACCTTTAGCCCCATCCATACCCCAATTCCTACCGTTCTGACAAGATTTCCAAAATCATACATGTTGGTGTCACTCTTGAGAGCAACCCCTGAAATTTCTACTGCCTTCTGTATTTCCCATATTCTATGAATATTTGTTGAACACCTACTATGTATCAGGTGAACATACAAAAGTGAACAATATATAGCAGGTCCTGCTGTATGGATCTTACACTCTATAGGGAAAGACATAAATCAAACACATAAATAACAACAATAATTCAAGATCAATTTATATAATACACTTCAGAATAGGACAGAGAGACAAAATGGTGGAAGACTAGATGGATGGGTACTGAGCCTTGTCCAAAAGCAGAAAGAAAGAGCAGCTGAGGGCCATGCTGGGAATGTTTATTAGCAAGCCAAGAGATAGCCGAACACCAGGAGAAAGTGGGGGTCTGCTGATCAGGGTGCCCCTGACAGGGAAGCACCCATGACGGGGCTGGGTCCCTTCCTGGAGCTATCTACAGGATTGGACAGGGAAATCTCTCCATCTTTAAAGGAAGAGTGGATCTTGTCAGAGGCCTGAATACCCACAGTGGCAATGACCACAGAGCAACTGTGAGCCCCAGAACGCTGGTCCCAGGCAGTGCGAACACTTGGACTCAAAGGAGCGTTCCACCGCACGACGAAAAGGTCAGATTTCGCGGAGATAGGGTGAGTCCCCACAGCGGAAGACAGAAGCCCATGTGCGCTTAGCGTGCAAATGCTGTACGACTGGGGCGGTATTTACAAGGAGAAGCCCCTGGCTGTTGGGCTGGTTTAACCCGTGAATATGGATGGGGCTCCTAATAGGGGAGATATCTAAAGAGCAACACGTTTTGATCTGACTCAGAGGCATATCCGGAGAATTACAGGGGAGTGCAGTCGGCTCGGACTTGTCCCCCACCCTCCTCCACAGATCAGTGTCACAGAGAGGGGGGAAAAAAGCTAGAGAGGCTGTAGAGCCCTGGAAATCAACCCAGAAACACTGCCAATTTATATAATAGTGAGTGCTAGAAGGAAAATAAAGCAGGGTTAAAAGATAGCAACAGGGTCTCTTGGAGGAAGATAGATTTGAAATAAATCTGAATGCTGTAGTGGCCTATTTGGGAAGAGTTGGAAGAAAAAAAAAGGACTGGGCACAGGAAAGCATTCCTGGCTTTCCTATGAGGTGAGAGAGGGCTGCAGTGAACTAGAGGAAAAGGAAGTGGTCATGGTGGCTGCAGCACAGTGAAATTAGGCAGAGTGGGGCAAGGAAGTTACGGAGCTAGCAGAAGCCAGGTCATGAGGGATCTTAAAAACCATGGGAAGATTCTGAATTTTAGTTCCTAATTTATATCAAAATTTCCTCAAGCATCATCTTTTCTTGAACTATTCTTATTGTTTCCCATATCTACCTTCCTTTTGCATATCACTTGGCTGAAAATGTAGGATTTAACTTGACTTCTTGTGCCCCTTCAACCTTTATAATGCATCAATTGTGTTATTTCTCCCCTCAGAGTGTCCTTTCATCTACTTATCCTTTTACAATCCCATTAAGACCACTCTGCTGCAGACTTTTACCGCCTCCTGCCTGGACTACTGCAGTAGCATCCTAATTGGTCCTCTTACTTTTATTTCTCTTAGTATCAATCCATCAAACATGATCATCATGATTGTCTTAGATTATCATATGCATAATGTTACTCCATTATTTGCAACCTTCCAGTGGATATCTATAATGTAATGGATCAAGACCAACATTCTTGTTAGGGAAGAAGAAATTTAATGTTCTAAGTCCATCCATAACTTGAACTTCATGTGAATTTAGACCTTTTCTATCCATATTCCATTTTCTTCTCTCTCCCAAACACAACCTGCTCACTTTCTCCTTCTTGTCTTTTCTCATATTGTTCTGTTTGCTTGGAACACCCCATATTTACAAGTTTAAGTCCTATCCTATAGAATCCAGGTCAACATCCACATCTTTCTTCACTCTTAGTCCCAGAAGAGCAGTTTAGAAAGGGTGGTCCTGGGGATCCTGACATGCTGTCAGGAGGGGCCTGAGGTCCTCCTTTTCCAACTGCATAACCAGGTGAGGCCAGGTTTTCTCCATATACTTCAACCAAAGCAACATTTCACAACAGGTGGACCACAGAAGTACTTAGTAAACCAGATATTTTAAAATTTTGCAAGAATGTGAAATAATGTCACCCTTATAATTAATTTTTTGTTTTGAAAATTCCAAATAAAAACAAAGCTAGATTAGCTAAGGAAAGGCATTATTCCAAAAGACTATTGCAAGGAGGGAAATGCTTTAACCTTGGAACCTGCAAACATTTCAAAGTCAAAGAGAAGAAAATGCTTCCCTTAAATACAGCAGGGGAAAGGGAGCTAGCAGGGACTCTGTGATAAGGAGGGCAAGCTCATCGGGAGAGAAGGTGGCAAAATCAGGACACTTCAATAAGAAATTTTTCTTTTTGTTGTTAGCCTGTCTTCAGAATGAGCTGTTAAGAGGAAACAGTCTATACCCTAGTGCTTTAGTTCATGCTCAAACTTGGAGGCAAGCCAAAATTTGGGAGCCTGTGGAGAAGAGAGAAGCCTGATTCGAAATTGGTGAAGCCAAGTTCAGTAGATATGTAATAAGCAATTGTGAGTGTTTGGTCAAAAATATAGTGATTTTTCATGAAAATAATGTTATGTGTGTCTATAATGGCTTCATTATTATTATTACTTTGAAATGAATAAATATTTTATAAGTATCTCATTTTTTTATTAAATGTCCAGTTTATATGGTAAACATTGATATATATAATCCATATAAACAAAAGCTCTTTGGAGTCCTAAATAATGTTAAGAATATAAAGGAATCCTGAGACTGAAATGGTCAAGCACAACTGCTCTGGATAACTCATAACTGTGCCCATTGATCACAGAACAATAGCGTGACTAGACGATCTTCCAGTTCAATCATTTCATGTTATACATGAATTGAGACTTAGGGAGACTAAGACCTGTTAAAGACCATCCTATCTAATAAAGAGGGAATATTTAAATTGACCATTAAACCATCACAAACATGGCAGTGCCCATAGCCACAAGATGGCAGCACCCAGTCCCCTCAGTCCTGCTGGAGTACCACAGTCCTTTCATCCCACAGTGGAGTGGCAGGGTGGCAGGCATGCAGTGTGGCTGGACCCACCCTCAGCCCCTCAGCTGCCTAGGGTCGGCCCAAGGCACAGGCAAAGCCTTGGATGGTGGCTGCCCAGCTGATGCCCCCAGAGGCACAGGCAAGCCTCAGATGGCAGATGGCAGATGGCAGCTGCCCAGCCAACCAGGGCTGCCCAAGCCTCAGGTAACCAGGGCCAGCCGAGGCTTGCGCTGCCAGCAGTGGCAGCAGCAGAGATGTGATGGAGTGTTGCCTTCCCCTGATCACCAGGTTGCCTCCCACCCTTGAGGGCTCCCGGACTGTGAGAAGGGGCAGGCTAGGCTGAGGGACCTTCCTTCTAGTGCATGAATTTTCATGCACCAGGCCTCTAGTTGGTAATAAAAAGTGCCATTAAGATTAAAGGACTGACCTACTGATTCCTAATCCTATGTTTAACTTTTATTGCTATGTCATTTTTTTAAATGTGTGTCTTTATTGTATCCAATTTTTGAGATCAAGACTTTGTAGTGTACTTTTTTATATATACTTCAGAGCACCTGAAACACACCCATAGTAATTAAATGATAGATGCTCAAAATTCCTAATTAATGGAGACAGGATACAAAGAAGAGAGGCAGGGAGCCATTCACAGACCCATTGGCTTTGGACCCATTGCAGTCTTCCAACACCCACACCTATAGCACTTCACACACATTAATCTCCTGCCAGTTATTTCCAGTTTCTTAGAGCCACAGAATTCTAGTCTAAGAGAAACTTCCCAAATCTTCCTGAATATTGACTCCGCAGCCAGTGGTATCCAAAAGAAAGCCCACAGAAGCAGCGTGACTTGTCACCATCCTGAAGTACACAGCTTCCACTGGCCATAGCAAAAATGTTGCAGATGCTTTGCTCTTTCCCACTTTGTGCCCACACAGCATGTGGCTTTACAGACTCCTGTCCTGTAGTGGTTCAGGGAGACAAGAGGGAATAGGGGGATGGAGTAGTGTGTCAGTGCCTTCAGGAGGAGCAAAAGCAGGGCTGCCACAGGGAGCCTGGATCAGTACAGAACAGATGGGAACCACTAAGACAGCTTGCTTTTGAAAAGCAAAAGAAACAATAAAGGCCATTGATCCTCTTAAATATATTTTATTGATTTTTTTTTGAGAGAGAGAGAGAGAGGGAGAGAGAAGGAGGGAGGGAGGAGAGAGAGAAAGAGAGAGAGAAAAAGAGGGAGAGAGAGAGAGAGAGAGAGAGAGAGAGAGAGAGAGAGAGAGAGAGAAACATTGATGAACTAATGGAACATCAATCAGCTGCCTCCTGCATGCCCCATACCAGGGATCCAGCCCACAACCCAGGCATGTGCCCTAACTGGGAATTGAACAGATGGCCTTTTGGTGAATTAGACAACACTCAACAACTGAGCCACAAAAGCCAGGGCAAGCTATTGAAAGAGAAGAGAAAAGCAAGAAAATAATTTGAGGGGGAGAGGGGTAATCATTTCTTAACAAAAGAAAAACATCCCTTCCTTACTTTAAGAAACAGTCTCACATGAGTTATAGTCAGACATTGTTCTATAGTCCCAGGAAAAATATCCATACTACAGCTCTAAGAATGAGAATAGAAAGGTGGGAATCTCTAGATGGAGTGATATTACAATAGCTTGGATCCAATTGATGGCCAGCTCTTGACCACTAATGAGGTTTTCAGGGCATGTGCATAGTGTGTAGGAGATACTCTAGTGCCCATTTGTTTTCTTCATGCCAGCTCATTCAGCCAGCGATCAATGAATCCTGCTGAAGGTGCTGGAGAACTCAACATAAAGCATCAGATATATCTTATTTCTCCACTGTCTATTCAATTCACACGGATTCTAAGAACCATCTAAAGTCCATGTATCTGCTCATCCTCCACTGCTATTCAGAGTCCATTGTTGCTCAATGAATTGGTCAGCATACAGTCAGGGAAATAAAACCCAAGGTCTGATTGGAGGAAATTTAATAAAGGAAGCTTTGTTAGAAAGGTATTGGAAGAATTAAAAAGCCAAGTGGGGAATGATAATGCAACGCAGAGACTAGCATTCACAGGGAACCACTATCAGCTATCACCTCATCACCTCACATAACCAAGGGAAGAGGTAACACTGCTAAAGTATAAAATGAGGAAACCTGCAGTATCCAGGTCCATAGACAATGGTACTACCCAGTGTGTCTATCTCAGGGAGCTTTCCAGGAGCAGCTGACACCACAAAGGGCCACCATGGCTAGGATGCCCCACCAAGCAGGGTGAGATAAGAGAAAATATCCTGGCTTCTGTCTTCCTCTAACTCTGTAGTCTCCCTTCACTCTCTCCCACTAGTTCAGCCTACCGAAAAGCAAGTTGGCCATAGAGTTTGGAAAATATACTTTGATTCGCATGGGAAAGATAAAGAATGGATTTAACAACAAATAGGCAAATGACCAGCACACTCACCAACCCCAGGGGAATTTTCTCCCCACTGGTCTCCTGGCTTTATTCTTGCTTCTCTCCATCCTTTCTCTACACTAGGATTTCTATAAATTGATTTTCATCACTTCTATTTTTCAGCAGCTTCCTGTTGCTTCTAGGACAACATCTAAACTCTCTACCATGGCCCTGCCTCTATCAATCTTCACAGTTGCATTTCAAACCAATCTCTCCCTTGGTCAACAGTCTCAAACCCAAAAGCTGCCTTGCTTCCTCTAATGTGTCAAACTGCAGAGCCTTCCCACCTGTCCTTTCATCTGTATCGAAATACCTATTTTGACTAAATTCTACCCCCCCTTTAGGTCTCTGCTGAAATGTCACTTCTTCCGAGAACTTTGCTTAGATTTCCCCATTTCAATGAGACACAACAGCTGTGATCTTAATTGCTGTGCCTTTCCTTCATATCATGTAACATGATTTATATGTATATGTTTACTTATGTGTACTTATTTAATATCTTCTCTCTACCTGTCTAAAAACTCCACAGCAGTGGGAATCTTGCTGAGTGTCCTTTCAAGGTAGCTGGTGCTCTAGCAGTATGCCCAGCCCAGACAGATACTCACTAAACAATGGCAGAGGATGAGTGCGAAGGATGCAGTGACAGGAGCACATTATTTAATTCACTTTTTTTTTTTTCAAGGCCCAGCCAGTCTCCCTCTGACCCTTCATTTAGAAACCCAGGAACTAACCGTCTCTGAATAAAGTCTCCCCGAGGGTAAATACCAGTAGATGTGCAAACCTGCTGTTGCTAAATTGAGCTTCAAGGATACATTTTTTGACTTCTGTGTTTCGAAGGACAAAAAGTTCATTGTGTCCTTTAGAGAATAACTCTTGCTGAGAAAACAGGAGAATTCTGAGGCCACCAGTTACCTTTTCGTGACAGCATGTGAAAAAGCTTCTCCCTTTTTATTTCCAGTCAACATTGTAACTTGTCTCCTGTGTGTGTGTGAATGTGCATGTGTGTGTGTGATTCTGTCATGCTTTGTAATGTTCATTTAATAACATAAGGATATCACAGTATGTTTACGTTACTCACAAAACACAGTACCATTCTTTCTGGATTTGTAACACAGTTTTTAAAAAGCTCTTTTAAGTAGGTTTTATTTTCATCCCAGAAAGGCTGCTGTGTAATGCACTCAAGGACGCATCCATGGTTGTAACCATGGCCCCTCCTTGTGGCAAAGCACAGGCAATGACTCCAAATGCTGTCTCTGTTTATTCCTTCCCATCTCACCTTGACCAGCAAACTGACAAAGGAGCACAATATCCAGGCTGTCTTTGTCTCAAATTTTAGCCATGGCTCTGCCACTTTCTTCAAATTTTCCTTGCCACCCTACTGAGAGCAATTTCTTTATGGGGCAGCCCTCCCGTCTCAGAAGCTTGCTGTTTTCATCATATGGAGCTAAGTGTGTTATTAATAACAACCACCAAAAAAATCAAGTATGGTGTACACACTAATCTAAAATTTTGAGCTGGCAATTAGTTGGAGCGAAAAGCAATTAGATGTTTTCCTTCAAGTCCTAATTTACATGCTGGAAAATATGGGCAGCCATTGCAAGTAATTGCACAAATAAGCCCTGCTTCCCATGTTTGTGTGCAAATACACAGCTTCCACGCACACCTGCCATTGCCTCAACAGAATAGAGTCCCAGGGGTCTTCTTGCTTTATGATCACTGAGATATACAGCAGACAGGAAACTGATTGGCCTTTAGGTGAAAATGTGTTTTCTCTTCACGGCAGAAGCTCATCCGTTAATTGGCATTGACTTTAACTGTGAAGAGCCGGGGTGTATAAACTAAGGCTGACAGTATCTCCATGTAACCCCCGGAGGTGAATTAAGGCTCTTCAGAGTCCTAGCACCCCTTTTTGTGCACTTAGAGTGATAGCTAATGCAATTCAATCCATTAAACATTTCATGAGCATCTACCCTATGCAGGGCTATTAGGAGTCCTGGAGGGTACAAATTGAAGGAGATGCTGTTGACATCTTTAAGAGGTTACAGTCTAGGAGAGGAGATAAGGCACAGGCACAAGTATCATGATGCGATGAGCTCCACAGGAAGTTGGGTATGAGGTGGCTGGGTAGCAATGCCCCTGGCAGCTGTACCTCAATGTCTTGTGAATAATGATGAGAAGTGGGGGTGTCTCAGCTACTATGTCAGTGCCCCAAGGGAGAATCTAGCTTCAGCTCAGGTCTCAGTCATGAAGTTACTCTTGTATCCTGGCCAGATTGGCTCAGTGGATAGAGTGTCGGCCTGCAGAACAGTCCTGGGTTTGATTCTGGTCAAGGGTACGTACCTTGGTTGCAGGCTCTCTCTCTGTCCCTGGTCAGGACTCGTGTGGGAGACAAGCAATCAATGTGTTTCTCTCACATCAATATTTCTATCTCTCTTTCCCTCTCCCTCTCACTCTCTCTAAAATCAATGGAGAGATATACTCAGGTGAGGATTATTAAAAAAAAAAAAGTTACTCTTGTAATACAAGGACATGGAGAGGAATCTTCCCACCTTTGTAGAGAAGCAAAGTACAGAAAGGGAAGAGTAGGATGATTTTCCAAATGTAATAACAAACAAAAAAATCAAGGTTCCTGGGTTTCCTGGAAATAGCACCAAGGGCTCTGAGAGAAGAAAGCAACATTTTCATGCAGCTGTGGAATCAAAACAATGATGCACACACAGAAATAATGCACGAACTGGTAGAACTCAGACAACACAAAGAGGAAATAATAATCCAGCACAGAACAGAAACCTGTTAGCCACACTACTGGGTAGTTTATCAGTTCCCTAGTGAGGAAAAAACTGACCCACATCAGAATTGCCAACGTGTATAATGTGCTATTCCTTATTTATAATCAATTCTGCCTACCAGCACCACATAGTTCTCATTGCATCATATGGGTTCAGTTATTATTTACTTATTTGTACCCCAGTTGCTCCAAGGCAGCTAACCCTTCTATTATCTTCACAAAGTTCTAAGATAAAGAGCCTGTTTTAGATATCATCATAAGAATAGAAATCTAAACTGGGTGGACCCCACCTGCCTGCAGCGAACAAGACCTTAATGCTCCAGAACTTGGAAACCACATAAATAGCCCACTGCCCACTACACTGAATTTTGCAAAGTAGGCTGACAGTATCTCCATGTGAATACAAAAATGCAGAGGCTTGCTAAACATTGTAATTAAGGTACAAACAAAGAAAAGAATTCTGGCTGGAGGGAACAGGGCGAGCCTCATGGGGGGGGGGGGGGGGGGGCTTGAAGGATAGATGGAGAATGACATATGCAAAGATGTGGAGGGAGGGAATTACTTGGCTGTACCTGTTGCGTACAAACTGTAGAAAAGAAAAAAAACAGATATGCTTCACCATCTACGTTCTCAATATTTAAGTCTATATTCAGGAGATGAACGCTAACCTTCCCTAAGACAGATAATGAGATGCTGATGGAGCCAGCTTAGTCATGGGTTATGAAGAGATTTCAGAGAGAATATTCCCCTTAAAAATATCCTCACGTGCCTATACTCATTTCACCTTAACTTTCTCTAATGGGAGAATTTTTCCTTTTGCAGTTAGTAATATAGGCAAATACTCTTAGAAGAGGCTACAGAATGGCTATCATTCCCCCAGAAGCAAAGATGACGTCATTGTCAGTGGTATTGGCCAGTTTGGTTGGAGAAGGGAGACCACATAAAGGAACTGCAGGCCTGGGACAGGGACAAGGCTAAGTTCCAGGTCTGAGTTAGAGGAAAGACAGGAAGAAAAGAATCCAGAAAAAGGTGGTCAGTAGTAAAAATGACTAATGTTGCCAACTTTCTAATTGTATGGGAAACAGTTCCAGGTGCAAAGCATTCCCCACATGCCTACGTAAGGTGGGGGAAATTTAGTCACTGCATTTTGGTGTAGCTCTCTAATAATCACAAGCTTTCCTATAAAACCCAGCACAAAGATGTCCAAAAACCTAAAAATCGCTTCTAGGTTCCTTGCTGCCATTCCAGGTTTTAATAAAATTTTCTTTCTTTTACAGGGGAGGCCAAAGCTATGGACTTACTGAACAATTATTTAAAGGAGAATCCTGTTTTTAAACATGGATTGTTTTAATTTTTAAAAAAATATATATTCAAAGTTAATGCGTATGCTGAGGTTTGGAGGACAGGTAGCTGCCACAGAAATGAAGAGCCACTTTTCAACACTCTCATAGGGACGAGCTGCTAAACAAGAGTGGCACGATTGAAGAGGGGCGCCCTTTTTGTGGAAAAGGGAACAGGAGTTGATAAAACCAAGAGCCTCTTTTGTAAAGGGAGCATCACTAAAGGGACAGGGGAGCGTGGAAGCTGTCAACTACAGTCCCACACTCTGCAGGAGATATAAGGAGGGATCACAGGTGATTAGAAGTGTTTTGAGCTAACTGCCTCTCCCTGGTAAGGTTAAGCTGAGCAGGAAGACCCCTGCCAGACTGGTGCTCCCGCTTTGATTTGCGCTCAGTAAGCAGCTGGCATCTCGACCCCTTTTCAAAAGCATGTGTGACTGGATGAACAGATAAAGTGGAAGATGCTAGGTAGGAAGTATCCAGGTGCCCATGGTTAATTGCATGAAGCCTCACTTGTCCATCTGTGCATTGCATGGGGTCCTTTTCTTCTTTGAATACGGGCATTATTGGCAAAGAGCAAAGGCCGCAGAGGTCCCCACTTCCTCCATCAGTGCTTGGGAGATTTACTTATTTCCAGACATCAGCTGCGTTGTTACACTGTCATCAGACTTTTATGTTCCCTGCTTGGGGTGGGGGTGGGGGAAGCAGGGGGGGGGGCGCTTTGAATAATAACCGACTATTCTAATAAAATGCTTTCTGGTTGTTTTAACTTCATTCAAGTCAACAAGCAAGTAAAAAAATAGCAATAGCCTCAATCAAAATAACGGTTTCAAAATACACACACACACACACACACACACACACACACACACACACTAGAGGGGTCTGGTGCACAAAATTTGTGCACGTGAAGGGGGGTCCCTTGGCCCAGGTTGCAAGAGGGCACAGGTTAGGCTGAGGGTCCCCACCAGTGCACTATCAGGGTTGGGGAGGGATGCAGGAGGTTGGACAGTTGGGGAGGGACCGCAGGAGTGCTCCAGGGCATGTCCAGCCCATCTCACTCAGTCCCAATCACCCAGACCCAAGCAGAATACTAACCTACCGGTTGAAGTGTCTTCCCCCTGATGGTCAGTGCATGTTATAGCGAGCAGTTGAGCAGCCTTAGCATATCATTAGTATATTATGCTTTGATTGGTGGAATGGACAACCAGATATTAGTATATTAGGCTTTTACTATATAGGATAGATAGATACATGGATAGATAGATACATAGATAGATATAGATATATAGGTATACATACACACACACACTAGAGACCTGATACATGGATTTATGTACCAGTGGGATCCCTTGGCCTGACCTACAGGAATCAGAAACTGACTCTCTGAAATCCCCCACGGGGTCCTGGATTGCAAGAGGGGAAAGGCCAGGCCAGAGGACCCCACCAGTGCATGATCAGGACCACGGAAATCGGGGCCCAGGAGGAACCACGAGAGGGCTCCAGGGCATATCCAGCCAGTCTCATCCAGTCCTAATTGGCTGAACCCCAGCAGCAAGCTAACCTACCAGTCAGAGCACCTGCCTTCTGGTGGTCAATTCACAACATAGAAACTGGTCAAATATAGATAGATAGATAGATAGATAGATAGATAGATAGATAGATGATAGATAGATAGATAGATAATAAGATATATATATATATATATATATATATATATATATATATATATATATAATGAGTTGAAACCCACAGAACTTGGTTATTAACTAGATTTGGCTAAAAACTAGGGGGCTGTAGATTAGATGACTGAATAAAGGATAGTACCACAAACTGAGGTGGAAAATAGACTTACCTGCAGAGCTCAAGGTGCCTAATGGACAATATGTTAATAGAGAAATGTCAAGCTCTGTTGTGGCAACAAATAGCCCCCACATCTCAGTGACTTAACAAACTTTTGTACCTTGCTCATATTACAGCTCAGTGTAGTCTGGGCAGCTCTACTGAGTATCTGTCCTTCAAGGAATGACTAGGAATCCAGGCTCCTACCACACCAGGACTTTGTCATCTTGGAAAATTTTGCTTCCAGCCACGAGGACAAGAGAGAGAGGTGCATATCAATTTTGCTCACATCAACCCCATGCTCATTCAATGGACTCCAATGCAGGAGAGGTTAGCAGTCATAGTCCTCCTGTGTGCCCAGAAGAGATACAGGGTCAGAGAGCATATAGCCTGTCTCTGTCACAGACATCCAAGGGACACTAGAGTAGATAGCTGAATATGACAGTCTAAGGTTCAGGACAAGAAGAGCATGATCCAGAGATGAAGATATAAATTTAGACATGGTCAACTACTTAAACCTAGCAAAATCCAAGAGACCATACAGAAAGCATATATCCTAAGAAAAGAATAGAATTCTGAAGAACACCAAAATTGAAAGAGCCAGAGAAGGAAGAGATATATTGAGAAGGATGGCCTATGTGTGAAATTACCAGAGACAAGGTGCAGGGAACAGAGTAGAATAAAGAATGTCCTGCTGGGAATTAAGAGAGATGTATGCAGCCTTCACTGAAGTGAAGCTGGGTAATAGTGAAAAGACTGTATTTACAGAGCCAAAAAATGTTAGCTCATTCTGATGAAGAATTTTTATTCCTTCTGGGCAATAAAGGAGTGCTGGGATTTGTGGTTTGGATGTTGGAACAATAGAATTTCTAGGACCTCTCAGTTGGATTAATAGAAACAATATTAGGGTTGCAAGAAAACACATCAGAACTGTTGGCATCTCTATAACGGAAGGTGAACTGGGCTAGAAACCATAAAAATGTGAGTTCTGCTTCTGGCTCTACGCACCCTTGACGAAGTCACTTAGTCTACCACATCAGTGCCCAAGTCTCTGCATAGGGAGGGGCACTTCCAGTCACATTAGCACTGGGTGGCATTAAGTGAGTGTGCTGATGTTCCAGACCCCACGCTAAACCTTTCTGACAGATTACCTCATTGATTTAATCCTATTCATTTCAATCCTATGAAGGAGTAAATATAAGAATCTTCATTTTGCAGATGGGGAAGTTGAGCCTGAGAGAAGTCAAGTAAGTTGTCACATCTAGACCACACATACCATTCAGGTACAGACAGGCAGCAACACAGGCTCTGAGAGATCAGGATCCCCACACCAGATAACGCTGCCAAGCTTTCTTTATTTATTCAGTAAATATTTCATAAGTGCTTCAGAGGCATTGTCCCCGCTCCCATGCAGCATTTTTCCAAGAAATGGGAAGCCAAACACAGAGGATATTATCCTCTGACATCGAAGCTGGTGAGCCAATTGGAAGTTACACTCTCCTCCCGACACGCCTCCTTGGCTAGGCTCCAGGTGGGATAAATTTCAAATCTAGAATTTGATGAGCTCTCAATACACTTGAAAAAGTGCTTTTCCATTTTTTTTTTTTCTGAGAGGTGATTCCTTGATCTTTGTTAGCTAAGTAGCTTAGTAATTAGGTTCTTTATCACTTTGTCAAAATTAAGCAAGAAAAGCCAAACAAAGCTAGACTTCAATGACCTATAGTCCATCAATATGAAGAAAATGGAGAAGGGGATTCAATTTTTAAAACCCCCTCTCAAGGTAAAGAGCTCAATCTTTTCACATACAAAAAAAAATGTTCTTCTTTTAAATTTACCTACATATCAATTTACATAGTTCAATATTCTTATTACAATAAACAATAGAATTTAATATATTCTATTATGAATATGATCACATAGTGCAAATTATCAAGAAAAAATTACATTACAATAAACTAAACTGGTTTACTATTTTACTTTTTAATTTCCATTTAAGTGCACTCTTTATTCCCCTATAATTTTCAGTAAAATTAAATTCTCTTTTCCAATTAGAGTAAAATCAAAATGTTTAGCTGTTGTGCCTCTCTGAGCTCTCTATAAATCTCCTTTAACAGGTAAAATAAAAGCCATAGCTGGCACACTACCAGTCTCCAACAGCGTTATTACATAGCACACAATAAAAAGATAGCGACTTTATTTTTTTAATTTTTAAAACTCAACAACTCTAGAAAAGATGCCTTGCTAAGGATATGTTGTTGTTTATCCTATTACTATCAATGAAGCTATGAAGCCAAGTCTTTTCACTCCTCAATCCCAGGACCTAGCCTAAAGTTTGGGTCAGAATACCTATCCAATATTTAGTTGTTAGCTGATTTGAATACATAAAAGCATATTATTTACTAAAGATCAAAGATATATGAAGTCACTGCTATCAAGAAACTTACATTTATTTGTGTGGTAAGAGTTGGGAAATGTAAACAAATAAAATACTTTGTTCTGACATACCTAATAGTATACCCTTGATAAAAATAATACTCCTATATATACCATTGGCAGTCATCCTCTTTATACAAATGAACAACTTCTGGAGGAATAAACACCATATAATAGAAGTGGGGACCCACCAGCCAATTCTGTCTTCTCAAGCCTGGTGAACATACTTGCATTCTGTTCCTTTAATTAATCTATATCCTACATCAACTCAACCCCCATACAACAACTAGTAAAATAGTCTGGAGATCTCTAAATCTTTCCTGTCTCTCACACAATGCTGGAGAATCTTCAAGGACAAAACTTAATTTCAGTTATTCTGCAAGGTAAAAATTAAACATTAATGTTACCTGGGTCTTCCAGAACAGGGAAGCATTGATCGGACAGTTGAGCCTCAGAAGGAAGGTGGGGAGAGTGGGGGAGTCGGGGAAAATCAACCAAAGGACTTGTATGCATGCATATGAGCCTAGCCAGAGGTCACAGAAGCAGGGGGGTAAGGGCGTGTGTAGGGAGGGAATTAGGATGGGAATGGGGGATAAGGACAAATATGTGATACCTTGATCAATAAATAATTTTTTTAAATGTTACCTGGGTCATTAAAATATAAAATTGCAATAATTCACTTATGAATTGTTATTCTGGTTAGCTGAATACTGGTCCAACTCAAACGTTTTGCACATATAGTTTTTATTTGTCACCATCTGATTAAAGACAAACAATTGAAAACCAAGATTAATCTATCTTAGATACCTAGTCTCCTCCTTCTGTACTTTGTTATTTTAGGTTCACATACTTACTGTATCAATCAGGATTTGTGAAGGAAAATGGAAACCACTCTAGTTATTTCAAGAAGATTGCATTTTAATTGGGAATTAGATGTTTCCAGAATCATCAGAAGAGCTTGAAGAATGGTAAGCAAAGAGCACAGGTAGAACACCAAAGAAAATGATTGGGAAAGTGGGGGAGGTTCAGATTTAGACATTTAATTTTCAAATACAGCCTGAACAAAATAACCCTATTTTCCCAAAGAACAGAAATTGCTGACCAAGAAGTCTATTCAAAAGCTCTTCATCATTCTAAGGAATCCTATCTTCAAGAACAAATTTCTAAAATTTAAGTATCACTTAGTATGTGAGCAAAGTCTTTACAATGCCATGGAAATAAATAATGTATGCTAAAAATATCGTTGGCATTTTTTGAAAACAGAAGAAGTAAAGCTAATATCCAGCACTGAAAGGACTATTTTAAGTATAATAGAAGAAACCAAAAGTCAAAGAAAACACAATAATTAATCCCAAGCTTTGTCTTTTGTTACCATTTTGTGTTGGTTTAAGTACTTTGGGACTGTACTGTCTCTTTTTACCCTTTCTAAGCTCTAGAAATCTACTTCTTGCTCAAGGACCACCGACAGCAATATTACCCATCACAACAGCACTAGAACAGCACAGTCTTATTCTTCTCACATTCAAGAATTTGAAGAAAACAATCATTCTATAAAGAAATTTATGCAGCCGGGACCAGTTTGGCTCAATGGATAGAGCGTCGGCCTGCAAACTGAAGGGTCCTGGGTTCGATTCCGGGCAAGGGCATGTACCTTGGTTGCGGGCACATCCCCAGTAGGGGGTGTGCAAGAGGCAGCTGATCAATGATTCTTTCTCGTCAATGTTTCTAGCTCTCTATCCCTCTCTCTCTTCCTCTCTGTGAAAAATCAATAAAAAATATTTTTTTAAAAAAGAAATTTATGCAAAATCTCTCTATTCCTTTCTAAATAAAACTGGAGGGAAAATTGTTTAACAATAATAAACAAAGCAGTTTAGAACATACATGCTTCTAGCACCAAAACCTGCTTTATTTCCCTCTTTTTATTTGTAATAAACACTGGAGGTTTCTACTTCTCTCTGCAGCTCTGCCCTCTCTGTCATTCCCTGTCACTGCAAACACCTATGGTGCCCTCTGCCTTCAGAGCTGCCCAGAGAATCTGCACTCTTTTCACATGGGGCTCGGCCCCTGACGGGTTAAGACAGTGGCCATCTCTACAGCTGTTGAAGCTAAGGATCCTTGGGGGTTTGGACATACTCTGTGCCTTTCTCTAAGTCAAAATAAAGATAGCATCTTACTGCCTGTACTATTTACTGTCCCCAGAAGAATCAGTTACTCATTAAGTTGAAGGATGGTTTTGTACCTGTCACTTGTTTTTTTCTGTTTCAGAATTTTTATACAAAATGGTGCATTCCTTCCCTCCTTAAATATATTTAGGATCAGCTTCCAAAGAACAGAAAGAGCCCAGCTGGAGTGGCTCAGTGGTTGAGAATTGCCCATGAATTAGAAGGTAACAGTTCAATTCCTAGTCAGGGTACATGCTGGGGTTGTAGGCTCGACCCCCATGAGGGGAGTGTGCATGACTCTAAAATTATATATTTTTTTAATATCTCAAAGGACAGAAACATACTAGGCCATCCTTCTGGGACCATGTTTCTCTGGCTTTGGATCCAGGTCTTACTTTGGCAGAAGAAAAGACCTTCCTATTGTTAGCATTTCCACACAAAAGATAAATGGAAATTAAGAATTAGATCAGAACGAGGTGACATTTAAAATGATGACAATACAGGAATTTTCCAAAATGACCAAGGTAAAACCTTTTTAAAACCCATATTAGTTTATGTAACAGCAGTATCCAGACACCATGACTCATCCCAGACAACAATGGTACAGCACTGATAACAAAGCATCTTGTGTACAGTTTCGGAAATTCCATCCAAATTCCTCCCTCTATGATTAGAGTTTTGCAACAATGATAAACATCATGTAACTAGTAGAGATTTTATGATAATTATTACCATTTCTTTCATTGTTATTAATTTTAAAAAACAGAAGCAAATATTGGGTAACTTTAACAAAAATTATCAAGAGAAAGAGAGGAACGGTATTGAAAGGGAAATGAAAGAAAAGCCAATCTGATTGGATAAAAAAACAAGAACTGGGTGGCATTCGCAGCAGGAAAGAATGGAGAGTCTTTGCTGTGCTGCTATCAAGAGGAAGAAGATGCAGCTGTTTTCATTTTAGCCACTACACTAAGGTGTGAAATTTCAAGAAGACATTGTCTCCTCAGCCTAGCTCAGTTCACATAATGACCCTTAAGCCAGTGGAGGGCAGAGCACTATGATTGACAGTGCCATCAAGGAGAAGGGAGAATCCAGTCTATGCTGGCAAAAATACAGATGCCACAGGCACACCGGTATAATGTGGCTGCCAAGCTTCAGAGTAGAATGCAAATTGGACTCTGTGGAAATTTCAACTAACATGATCACCTTTAATAACTCAATTCAGAGCTTATTTGTAAGCAACTCTTACCAACCCTTTGTTCTGGACTAGACTGTGCCCCTTCATACTTTATATGATGAAGCCCTAACCTCCAACGTGACGACATGTAGAGACATGGCCTTTAAAGGTGATTGAAGTTAAATGAAGTATCAAGATAATGCTCCAATCCAAAAGGACAGGTGTCCTTCTAAGAAAAGGAAGAAACACTAGCAATGTACACACACAGAGGAAGAGCCATGAGAGGACAGAGAGAAAAGACAGCCATTTGCAAGCCAACAAGAGAGGCCTTGGGAAAAACCAAACCTGCCCACACCTTGATCTTGGACCTCTAGCCTTCAGAATTGCAAGAAATAAACTTCTACTGTTTAAGCCATTCAGTCTGTGGTATTGTGTAATGGCTATTCTAGCAAATTAATATGCCTTTTGAATACGTTTTTAGTCTAAAGATGTGTATGTTTTTGTTCAATAAGAACTGGTGAGAAGACAAACCTCTGTTCTACTGATCATGTCATGGCCTCCACAGCCCTCCAGATGGTCCAGACCTTGCCCCAGTGAATTGCTCCAAGAATGCATGTCCAGTCCAGCTGACTTTCTCCTGACACTGTTCCAACCTTACTTTCATTTAAATCACAGCACATCTTACAAACCAAATAAGATGAATTGTGGACAATTATCACCAGAGTCATTTTCCTCAAAGATATGCATAGCCTGAAAGGGTCTTTCACAGCTTGAGTGTAAAATAGGCACTCATTTAATTCCACTTAGCAAATAAATACTACATGCTATTGTTTGCTATGCAATAGACTAGCCTCTGATAATGTAGAGGGGGGAAAAAGATTGAATCCCTTACCTAAAGAGCTCAGAATGTAATGGAGAAGTAATGTGAAAAAACTAAAACTCACTGCCATAATATTTATATAAGGTGTATGGCATCATATTTTTCAAACTAAGAGAATTATTGTTCTATAGGGGTGTAGGAAATGATTCCAGAATATACCTAAATTTATAATGTACACATGGTTTATTATTCTGCAACATCAGTTGGATTTGAAAACTTGAAAACTAGAATTATGTTATTTAACTGGTGATAAATGTTATTTTTAGTATTCCATTTGTAGATGTGCCACAGTTTTTTAATCCACTCATCTGCTGAAGGGCACTTAGGTTGTTTCCAAATCTTAGCTATTGTAAATTGCGCTGCTATGAACACAGGAGTGCATAAATAACTTGATTGATGTTTCTGATTTCTTGGGAAATATTCCTAGAAGTGGGATCACTGGGTCAAATGGAAGTTCCATGTTTAATTTTTTTAAGGACACTCCATACTGTTCTCCACATGGGCTGCACCAGTTCGCATTCCTACAGCAGTGCACAAGAGTTTCCTTTTCTCCACATCCTCACCAGCACTTGTCATTTGTTGACTTGATGATAGTCATTATGACAAGTATGAGGTGGTACTTCATTGTCATTTTTGATTTGCATCTCAGATAATTAGTGACTTTGTGCATTTTTTTCAAATGTCTTTTGGCCTTCTGTATGCCCATTTTTGAGAAGTGTCTATTTGGGTCCTTTGCCCATTTTAATTGGATTATCTTCCTTTTGTTAAGATGTGTAAATTTTGAAGATTAAATCCTTATCAGATGTATCATTGGCAAATATGTTCTTCCATCCAGTGGGCTCTTTTGTTATTTTTTTATGGTTCCTGTTGCTGTGCAGAAGCTTTTTATATTAATGTCCCATTTTTTTAATTGTCTCCTTAGTTTCCACTGACCTAGGAGATGTATTGGTAAAAATATTGCTATGAGAAATGTCTGATATTTTGCTGCCTATGGATTCTCCTAAGATTTTTATGGTTTCCCATCTTACATATAAGCATCAAAAAGATTGTCAAACCTCAGAGGTAAGGCAGGGAAGGGTGGGCAGGTGGGAAGAGATCAACCAATGAACGGCATATAAGCATAACCAATGGACACAGACAATAGAATGGTGAGGGTGTAGGCTGGGGAGTGGGGGCTGGCTGGGAGAAGTCAATGCTGGGGATAGATGACATATGTAATACTTTCAACAAAAAAGAATTTTTTTTAATTATAAATATGCCGGAACCGGTTTGGCTCAGTGGATAGAGCATCGGCCTGCAGACTGAAAGGTCCCAAGTTCGGTCCCAGTCAAGGGCACACACCTTGGTTGTGGGCACATCCCCAGTGGGAGGTGTGCAGGAGGCAGCTGATGTTTCTCTCTCATTGATGTTTCTAACTCTCCCTCTCAATTCCTCTCTGTAAAAAATGAATAAAATATATATTTTAAAAAATTATAAATATTTATTGCTAGGAGCAATGTCACAGAGTTTATTGCTTGTCTCATAAGGATGTAAAGTATAGGGAATATAACGAGTGATATTATAATAAGTATGCATGGTCTCAGATGGGCACAAGACTTATTGGGGTAATCACACATAAGTTACATAAAAGTCTAATAACTATGATATACATCTGAAACTAATATAATATTGTATGTCAAATGTAACTGAAAAAAACTTTTTTAATTTTGTAAATAAATGTTATTTTTATAATTTAATCTATAATGAAAAATTCAAATTGAGATTGCAGACCTAGGAACAACCTTTAGTCACTTTATTTTGCTATGGAAGCTTCTTGAGTGGAAAAAACATTTAGAGAGACCTAAAATCTTCATCCCATACTCCCTCCCTTCTTCTCTCTCTATACTTATAATGTAAAGTTTTACGCTTTTTAATCTTGTGGAGTTAATGAGTATAATACTATGTTGGCTTTTAATGATGTTATCCTCCATTAATTTTTTCTATAACTCAATGTTCCTTGAAAGAAAAAAAAATTCCCCTTGCCCTAGTACATAAAGGTTCATAAAATAATATTTTTTTAAAAATATGCTGATGAATATTCAAATCCCATTGAAAATGTACAGAAACGCCTTTGCAGAGTTTAGTTTTAATAGCACTTAGCTATTCTCACATTCAAGAATTTGAAGGAAACAATCATTCCATAAAGAAATATAAAGATATCACTATGAGATATCTATTATACTTATAAAGATGCCTACCTGAAAAGTAACTCACCTTCCAAGAAAAGATTAATTAGTCTAGTATCTAAATGCATTTAGATATCTTCACAAGTCAAGGACAACTATAAAATTGTCTAAAAGGGAATAATGAGCAAGATTTGCTATCTGAAGTCATACTTTTATCATACTTACAAAATATCACTTCAAAGTATACGGTATATTAAACTATATTAAAGTTAAAAGCTTCTTCCAAAATAAAGAACTTACTAAGAAAAAATAAAACATACCAAACTGAACAAGGAGAACTCTCTTTTGTGAGCTATTTCTCCCATTGTGCATAATTCCTTGTTGATTTCACAATATTCTACATTTTCAAATCTGAAAGTCAGTCAGAAATCAGATATTAATTAACACATGGATACTGAGGCCAGTTCTGAGAACTGTGGGGAAATAAGAAAAGCAATAGAAGCCATGATCCCAGGCCTGGAAGAGGTTCAATTGGAAGAATAAAACCTACCCTCTGCTTCTGAAAGTTTCTAATGGCAAAATTCTTTTTAAGTTTCTTCAACATCAGATCATATCTTAGACCCTCAATGGAAAGCAGGTTAATAGAGTTCTGGAGAACCAATGAAATCAAGTCTGAGTAAACCAACAGGGTTCTAGTGGACATGATCTCAACCTCCAACTTCCTTCTGAATAAAAAGATTTTCATTAATTGAAGGGAAAATATATACCATACAGTTTACATTTTTATAAACTGCACATTATTTATTAAATTAACCACCAAATTATTCCAGGAACTCTCTTCATTTGTAGATATAAGACACCAATAAGAGTAACTTCTATCTTTACATTGTTCTTAATTGTGATGCTTGTTTTCATCTTTTTTGTATTTTTTCAACTTGCTTTTTAGGCATCTTGTAACATTGTTTTCTTTCTGCTGTTGAGTTTTAGAAATACCAAAGGAAGTGAACAGTTTGAAAACACAAAGGAAAAACAAAAACTGAAACTGTGGGATACTTCTTAAAAATAAACTCTTGGGTACCACATAACATGGGCAATGAGAAATTTTTTTCCTTTGATACCCAATGGTAACCACGAATCAGCCCTTTTTTTTCTTCTTTTTCTTTTTTTCAGAAAAATACTTCCACAAAACTCCCTAAATAAATTAATGTTCCAATCTTCATAAGTCAAGGTCATTTGATGAGAAAATATTACACAACTAGAGGCCTGGTGCATGAAATTCATGCGGGAGTTGGGGGTTGTTCCTCAGCTCAGACTGCACCCTTTTCAATCTGGGACCCCTCTCACAATCCAAGATGGCTGGATCCCAACTGCTTGCCTGCCTGCCTTCCTGATTGCCCTAACCGCTTCTGACTGCCAACCTGATCATTCCCTAACCACTCCCCTGCTGGCCTGATTAATGCCTAATTGCTCCCCTTCCAGCCTGATTGCCCCTAACTTCCCTCCTCTGCCAACCTGGTTACCCCTAACTGCCCTCCCCTGCAGGCTTGACTGTCCCCAGCTGCCCTCCCTTGCAGGCATGGTCCCTCCCTTGCTGGCCATCTTGCGGTAGCCATCTTGTGTCCACATGGGGGCAGCCATCTTTGACCACATAGGGGAAGCCATCTTGTGTGTTGGAGTGATGGTCAATCTGCATATTACTCTTTTATTAGATAGGATAGAGGCCTGGTACTTGGGTAGGGGCTGGCTGGTTGCCCTGAAGGGTGTCCCAGATCAGAGTAGGGGTTCCCTTGGGGTGTGAGGCAACCTGGGCAAGGGGCCTGTCGTGGTTTGAAGGCCAGCCATGCCCCAGTGACCCAAGCAGAGGCCCTGGTAACTGGGATTTATTATATTTATCTTCTATAATTGAAGCTTTTTAGCCTTAAGCAGAGGCCAGGGCAGGCCAGGAAGCTTAGCTTCCTCCATCACTAGGAAAACCCAAGCCTCCTGCTCACTCCGTGGCCACAGCCATTTTTGTTGGGATTTATTTATCGTCTATAATTGAAACTTTGTAGCCTTGAGTGGAGGCCAGAGCCGAACAGAGCAGACAGAAAGCTTGGCTTCCTCCATTGCCAAGGAAACCCAAGCCTCTTACTCACTCTGTAGCTACAGCCATCTTGATTGGGTAAATTTGCATACTTGCTCCTGATTGGCTTGTGAGCGTGGCTTGTGGGCATAGCAGAGGTATGGTCAATTTGCATGTTTCTCTTTTATTAGTGTAGATTGTGTTTGGTATATGAGTATAATTTAGTGTTGTTTGTTTGTTTGTTTATTTGTTTGTTTTGTATGGACGTGAATAATATTATACATAAGACTGAATCGAGATATGACTATGGGACCAGGCAAAATGAGAAAACATAAGAAGAAAGGAGAAATAGAAATGAGCCATGATTTTTAGTACCAGATGTTTGTATTTGAACTAGACGTTCTTATGACATATTACATCATAAAAGACTCTCCTAAGAGGCAAGACATAGTTAAGTTGGGAAATTATATCAAGCAAACAATAAACTGTGATGTAGCAAACATCCTTCCTCACCTATATTTTAGGACATTTTTGTACAATATAAGAATAAAGTTAATTGATTCTATTGAGAGTGTCCCTACTAACATATTCATAAAAACCGCTTGAAACAAGGGCTAGAGTAGACATCAAGAATGTAGTGTGTTAAACTGTGAAATGTTTTTTTCAGAACTCACTACCTTTCTCAAAAAGTATCCACCTCTGTCTTATTACTTGGAGGACTTGTAGCAACAATATCATGGAGCCTAATGGTCTAGAATTGATTCTATCTCTCTCCTTCTCCCTTCTTCTCTGAAATCAATGAAAATATATTTTTTACTAGTAAAAAAACAAAAAACAAAACTGAAGCCAACTGAAATTGGTGATCTATTGAGCTGAGGAAACAATAATTGGAGTTTCAGGTGTCTAAGATGATTGGCATCGCTTGGGCAAAGTACTGGAAAGGGGGAGCTGCACAGACAATGTGAGGCTCAGAAGACAAGGCTTCATTGTAGCTTCTTGACTAATGTCTAGGTTGTATACAGAAAAACTGCATGAGACCTAGAAATGATTACTTACACTGAGGTACAACATTATTTGTAAAGAGATATTTTCAAGGAAATTTTTAGGATCTCTGAAAGACGTAACAGAGGTTATGTGGGACTAGCCCAGCCAGAATGGAAGTTCTTTACTGAGTAGCTTGAGCACTCAGTTTAAACCCTAGAAGCTCCTATTAGGAGTAAGCATCAGACTCTTCCTATTTCTAGCCCAAAGTTCAATTAGCTTTATTTTTTAAATTTCTCTTTATTATCCTAGTACCTAAGGTTGTCATTTTAAACTATGGGTAGTTACAATAGAATAACCTTCAGGGTATTTTAAAACTTTCTTTTGATGCCATTTTTTCAGTATTCTGAGGTCTAGAAAAAGCTCCTCTTTGTAAAATATAAGTTACTATAAGTTATTGGGGTCTCTGTGAGTTCTATCCCAGCATCAGTATGCAGACTAAGAAAACCACCCTGCCTCACTGTGAAATGAAGTTATTTGAAAGTTGAGGTATTACCTTCTGCAAGGTAACTACAATGTAAAAAGCAATCTCCCTTAAGCCACTCATTTTCAGCAAGGCAGAAAGGAACAAACTCCCTCTGGTCTTTCTACTATCAATTTAGTTCAATAGATTCCACACTCTCCCTAAAAATAATATGTCCCCAAAATGTCTCCTATACCCCCACAATAAAATTTCACAGGATCTTTAAAGTCTAAAACTATCATTGTACAGAATATATAAATGGTCAATTTTATATTATCCACTTTACATTAAAGAACAAGAAAGTACCTCGTATATCCCCAGTAGCCTGAGTTTTTCCCCTAACAAGAGCTTATAGGAGGATAGAGTACACTCCAGCAATATAGCAACTCTTATATTTGCCATTGTATGTCTTCAGGGCACTAAATACCTCACTCTTACTATATTTATCACAGTTATATTTATCCATGGTTCTATGATAAAGACTTTCTCACTTACTAAACTATAAGATAAATGTTTGATTTTTCTCACCATTGTGCCCCAATATGTACTACAAGGCCTGTATATTGTAGGCACTCACTAGATATGAACGAATGCTATCCTACCAGTAAGTTTTGCAGAGCTCTTCCTTCATTGAATCTCTCCATAAAGTTCTTAGGCCTTGTGTTAGCCAGGATTCTTCAGAGAACCAGAACCAATATTTCACCTGTAGATATATTTTAATTAGGGATTTTTTTTTAATATATATTTTATTGATTTTGTACAGAGAGGAAGGGAGAGAGATAGAGAGTTAGAAACATTGATGAGAGAGAGTCATCAATCAGCTACCTCTTGCACACCCCCTACTTGGGATATGCCCGCAACCAAGGTACATGCCCTTGACCGGAATCAAACCTAGGACCCTTCAGTCCCCAAGCCGACGCTCTATCCATTGAGCCAAACCGGTCGCAGCTAGGGATTTTTTTTTTTTTATAGGAATTTGTTCACAGGATTGTGGAGGACAAGAACTCTCATAGTCTGCCATCTATAAGCTGGAGAACTGAGAAAGCTGGTGGTGAAATTCTGTCTGAGTTTGAAGGCCCAAGAACCAGGTGTTCTGTTGTCCAAGGGCAAGAAAATATGGATTTCTCAGCTCAAGAATTGAGTAAATTTGCCTTCCTTCACCTTTTTTGTTCTTTTCAGGCCCCCAAAAGATTGGATGATGCCTACCACATTGTTGAGGTTTATCTTCTTTACTCAGTCTCCTCAATAAAATACTAGTCCTTTCCAGAAATATCTTCACAGACATACCCAGAAATGTTTTACAAGCTCTCTTGGGTATTCCTTGGTCCATTCAAGTTGACCTATAATATTAACCATTACAGTCCTCCACTGTGACTCCTTTACTCAGAGATAGTTATTCCAGATCAAGAAACTATCCTGGAACTACTGAAGGGTAAACAATTTATAAAACATTTTATCAATTTTTTTTAAGATTTTTTTTAAACTGATTTTTAGAGAGAAAGGAAGGAGGAGAGAGAAATATCAATGTAAATGAGAACGTTGATCAGCTGCCTACTGCACACCTCCTACCAGGGATCCAGTCACAACCCAGGCATGACCAGGAATTGAACCATCATAGAACCATGACCATCCAAGTGAGCCCCCCTGGCCAGGGCTTTGCCAATATTTCACCTTAAATATTTGGCATGATTGAAGTGCCCATTTGGGGGGTGAGAAAGCTAGGCAGAGCGAGACTTAAAGGGCTTCTAGTTCTAATGACCTGGGATGGTAAAAGGAAAAGGAAGTCTTGTAGCAAATCATTAAAATGCAGCCATGAGCAGTTACTGGGACTGCCTATAGGAAGGGTGGCGGGAAGAGAACAGATCTGGTATTTCAGACGTATGACAGGACCCTGCAACTAGGACCAACAAGTCTCTTTTCTTCCAAAATTTATGTAACTTTTTACTCTCTAGAAATTTTGGTTTTCAAAGAGTTATAAATGTTAATATTTTAACTTACATAAAGTATTGTAGAAGAAAACCTTTCAATATTCTTTTTCTTAAAACTCCGAGATTATCCTAAACCAGAGCAAAGTATATAAAACTTCATTACGTCTGGCTGAGTTTTAAAGATCTCCAGAGCATGCTCCCTGGGATTTGCTTGGGGATGCACTACCATGGTTCTCTAATATGCCTGTGTAATTATTATACGAATTATTGATTCTGCAGGATTCATATTCTCCACAATTTCTCATTGATTAGTCCAGGGTTGATTTTATTGAAGGCTAAACAACGACCTCCAGGAATGCAAGAAACGTATAAATGAATGCAATTCTGGATCTCATTGCATCTCCTGAGTTTCGTGTGGTAACTTTGCTAGCATTTGAGAGGAGCTTCCTAAGTACCAGCACAAAGCTGGAAGCTTCTGGCAATTTTAAGAAAGATTTTTTAAGGTCAATAATAAAAGTTTATTGAATTCAGCACCTCTGATTTTCTTTTCCTGCCCTTTCCTATGGGCTTGGTTGTTTTGCTAAATTAGGTTTGAGGTTCTCTTGATTTGTTACAGCACCACGTTAATGAGGCCACAATGTCAGGCTCCATCTCTGTAATGACAAGCTGCCCCCTAACCTCAAGGAGCTTCCCTGGTAGATGAAAGCAGGGAGGATATTTCCACAAGCCTAGATAAACAGCGTTAGGGCCTGAGCGAGGAGGCTGGCGTCACCTTCGTTTATACAAAATAGCGAATTGTTCCCCTCCATTAAAAAAGAAAAACCCAAAGGAAATTATTAATGTCATAGATGAAATGAGGTTGCAAAAAAAAAAATTAGAAGGTACAAAAATGATTAACAGAGAACCATACCCATGGTTTAAGAAGATGGAAATTTTCAGCTGTTTGGCTTGAGATGCCCCAATGATTACTCTGAATAAATGTGCTAAGCAGTCCAGGTTGCACATAGAGTAATTAAAATCTGATTAGTTCTTACTGGGTTAGCAAAGGGTGCTGCTTTTTACCCCCCAAACAAATTGGCAATGTACCTGGACATTAAATTTAATTTGTCATTTTGTACATTTCAGTGGCTCTATTATAATATTCTTAGAGGCACATTTGCCACTCTGTTCCTTTTTATAACAGTTCTGCCTACACTATGTACATTGGTTAAATACTATAATGTAGATAGGTCACAAACTTTAAAATTCTCTCATTTACAAACATCACAGTGAACTAATTGTGACTCAAGGTATCAACATTGCTTCTTGGCAATTGCTACAGGTAGAAAATAATAAAAAGTGAATGAACAAATTATTGTTTAAATAATAATACTTTTGATAATTAGCAGATATATTGAGGGGTAAATATGGGAGGGGTGTATTAAAGTGATTTAAATAGGATTTCCTTTAATGTTTCTCCCATTGTGCAAAAGTCCATCTTTAATTCATATTACAGTCAGTAATTTGTAATGCTGTGTCAAAATAGATATGTAAAGAGGATATGCATTTGAATTTTAAATCTGATCCCTAAGTCTGAATTTAATACAGTGCCCTAACTGAGTCCTGTATGTGGAATAGGAATTTTGAATCTGTTTTGAATGTCATAAGAATCAGCAATCATGCATAGTGTTATCATTGTTCATTATCTAGCATGACTTGTGAAAGGATCATGAAATGGCATTAATCATTATTTTTTACCACTAATAATATACTTTCAATGCAAATTTTGCCATTTTCTAAATATCTGGCGGGAGGACATTCTTCTCCTTCATCACACCTGTGAACTACCCCCTCTACTTTATTCTTGATTTGTAGCTGGAAGCTTCGGTAACTGATGTTCATGATAAAATACATCCCCTCAAAGGAAAGATTTAGACTTTGTGACATTAAAGAAAATTTGAACTCCTAACCCCAACCCCAAATACTTAGAATCATAAAATCATTGAGCTCCAAAGGACCTCAGGAGTTGTCTAATCCAGCCCCTTTGTCAAAAAGTAAAATAAAGGCTCATTTGATTAGTTGTCTTGCCCAAGGTCACCCAGCTGGTTACAGGCAGATAGGACAGTGGAAACTAGAGCTCTTGGCTTCAGGTGAGTGTCTTTCCCAATGCACAAAATGGCCAGATAACACCACCTTGAGAAGCAAAGTCTTTGGGATCAAATCCTGATTCTCCAAATTCCTTGCTTCAGTTTCTTCATCTGAAAAAATGTATAAACTAATGGTACAAATTAAATGATATAATTCACAAAAGTATTTAGCCATAGGCCTAGTAAAAAGTAAATAGTCCATCAATAATAACAATGGTTCTTATTATTAACTCCTGTTGCCTAAACAAGAATTTTTATCCATATAGGTAACTTAAGTCTCCCATTCATCATATATATAGTACTAGAGGCCCAGTGCACAAAATTTATGAACTCAGGTTAGGAGGGTCCCTCAGCCCTGCCTGTGCCCTGTCATCATCTAGGAGTCCTTACAGGATATCCAAATGACAGCTTAGTCCCATTCCCTGCAGGCCTAAACTATCAGTCTGACATCCTTAGTGCTGCCATGAAGGTGGGAGAGGCTCCCACCACTGCTGCTGTGCTCGCCAGAGCCCGGCTTCTGGCTGAGCAGCACTCTTCCTATGGGAGTGCACTGACCACCAGGGGAAGGTCCTATGTTGAGCATCTGCCCCCCGGTGGTCAGTGCACATCATAGCAACCAGTCGTTCCACCATTTGCGTATTATTAGCCTTTTATTAATAGGACCAGAGGCCCAGTGCACAAAATTCATGCACAGGGAGTGTCCCTCAGCCCAGCCTGCACCCTCTCCAATCTAGGAACCCCTCGGGATGTCCAACCACCCGCAGTTAGACATTCCTCTCACAATCTGGGACTGCTGGCTCCTAACCACTCACTTACCTGGCTGCCTAATTGCCCCCTAACTGCTTCCCTGCTGGCCTGATAGACACCTAACTGCTCCCCTGCCTGGCCCAATCACCTCCAATTGCCCCCTAAAGTCCTGGTAGCCCCCAACTGCCCTCTTCTGCCAGTCATCTTGTGACAATGTAGGGGCAGCCATCTTTGTGGTGGCCATCTTGTGACAACATAGGGGTTGCCATCTTGTGATGACGTGGGGGTGGCTATCTTGCAATGCGAGGGTGTGAGGATCAATTTGCATATTATTTCTTTATTATATAGGACTAGAGGCCCACTGCATGAAGAAATTCGTGCAATAGGCTTTCCTTCTCTTGGCTTCCAGCACTGATTTTCCTCCAGCACCCAGGACCCAGGCCTTTGCTCCAGCCGGAGTCTGCCACCTTTACTGCAGACTCGGGCCAGAGTCTTCTGTCTTTGCTACAGACTCAGGTAGGAGTCTGCCATCTTTCATCTTCATCTTCACTGCAGACTCCGGAGTCTGCAATCTTCATCTTTGCTGCAGCTGGAGTGTTGCTCCTGTAGATCCCTTCACACACATACCCCCTTGTCACCCTCCCCTCATAGCAGGCGTCCTGCCCCGCCTAGCCACTCCATGCCTGGAGCAGCTGGGTGCCTGTCATCTAATTTGCATATTCCCTCCTGATTGACTAGTGGGTGTAGCAGAAAGATGATCAATTTGCATGTCTCTCTTTTATTAGTGTAGATTGCATATGTAAAGCCAGAGATGATAACAAACCATATCCCATTGGGCACATGAGGAAAACTGACATAGGCTTACTGAATAATAGTGTTCAACTCCCACCATTGATATTACAGTTTATAAATTATAATGGAAAACATCATTGTGCTTCAAAATTAAACAACCTCACAGAATAGCTAAAGAAGACACTCTTAAATCCATATCACAGATGAGCTAATGGAGGCTCAGAGAGGTAGTAAGTGAGTGGTACCAATGTTCACTAATTCCAGGACTTTGGTTAGATTAATAATAATAGATAATATTTTTTGCCAGATCTTTGTATGCCAGGACCTGTTTAATGGTTCTAAGTGGATTATCCATTCAAGCCTCAAAACAATCCTATAAGCTAGATAATATTATATTATTATATGTATATCATATGCATATTATACCCCATGCAGGGTATAGCAAGCACATGTGGTTAGATCTTGCAGCACAACAGAGGAGAACTTCTGAGCTACCACAAGTGGTCCTTCACTTCCAACATCCCCACGTCTCTAAAAAGATGAACAATTATTCAATGTTACCAGTACAAAAGCTCTGCTCAAAAATTACCCTATCACGTTATTGGCATTCCCAGGATGATTGTGTGTTTTGGGTCTAGTCTGAATGGATTAGAAGAAAGAACCAAGAGCCAGTCCAGAAAAGCATCATCTCTATTGACTTACAGCCACAAAGTCCTAATACAAATTACCTCAGTACCTGACAGAGTCCCGAGGCATCAGGCAGGCGGCCAGCTTCTTGGATAAGGACAACTGGAAGCGTCATGATCTGTCTGCCTTCATCTGTATCTCCAAAGTCCCAGCCACCCAGGAAGTCATTCAACACAGCTGAGAGGGTGTGCTCCAACAGTGGGTCCTGTGAATTTAAAAAGCTGCCCATTAACAAACAACAAAAACTAACCTCAAAGAATGGACACACAAAAAAAGGGGAAGGAGTCTTTTGCAGACTACTTTAATAGTGAAGAATTTCTAATTACAGTTATACAAAAAGCACTTTAAAGATTCCAGAACTAACTTGGCAACTTTTAATGCGAATGTATTTAAATATATGTGGCCGTGTTTACTTTGCACATTCCTAAATTAAACCTGAAAAACTAGCTGATAGATATATAGTACACAACAGCTTGTTTGTAACAGGACAATTGTTCAATCTATCTTCCTTTATAACTGAGCCTCCACAACCTTGATTTATTGGTGTGGTTCGGGAAATTTGTCCCACACAGAGTTATAGGGAATCACTTTCATTTGTATGCTAACTACTTTTGATTTTTTTTTAGCATCATCAATGGCCTTGATGATTGATTTTCAGTCTAGCTAAACCAGTTTGTATTATACATATTCCCCAGTAGGAAAGAGATTAGCTTAGCAGACAATACACTTCATGTACAAAGAAAGTTCTGATTCATTCCATTGACTTTTGAAAGTTTCCTTGGAATATGCCCCAGGAGCAAGGCTTCTGGGCTTTGGAAAGGAAGAGGATAACCACAAGCAAAGAAAATAGTAATTTAATTTTTTAATAAAATGACATACATACTTACAGTAAAGATATGCATAATGGCTAAATAATTATTTAGGAATTTAGGCCTTGGGGTCAAGACTCTGGGGTTTGAATTCTGGCAGCAACACTTACCAATGATGTGACCCATGGCAAGTTACATAACCTGCCTAAACCTCTGTTCCCATACCCCACAATTAAGAGCCACTAACAGTACCCACAACATTGAGTTATATGATAAGGATTACATAAAATGATGCACATGTAACACATTTAGCATGGTGTTGGGCTCATAGGAAGCCTTCAATAAGGTTTTGTTTTATTTTGGTTTGGTTCACTTTCATTAGAGCTGCAAAGAAAATAAACACCAAAGGGATATCTCTCTGGTCACCAAATACCAAAATAACTTAAGGGGAACGGATACAGAATCACTCAAATAAGATCGACCATTTCCATTCAGCCCATTGTGATTTCTCTGCACACAGGCAAGAATTTATTCTTTTGATTATTTTTAAGCTGTATTTGTCACAATGTCCCAGTCAGGGAATGAGGTGGGTTCATTATATCCAGACTTCTATCAGTTAATACTGCATTAAATTTTCATTCATTTCATAGATTTCCTTCCTGATCAATATCATATATCCTCACCATAGAAACAAGACCTTTGTCCTACACTTTGTCTTTCTGTCGCCCACACCACCACCAATTCTTCCCCGAAAGACTTGTAGCATTATCTCCTGAAACTTGATCAATGGGGGGAGGGGGAGAGGTTTCAACCTTTTACTTGGGGCACAGTACATTTCCCATCTTTGTCCCCCAGCCTCCTCAGGGGAAGTAGGAGTGCATAGAAAAGACTTTGATGATTCACAGTGTATAACAGACATTCTGTGGTTTCTATTCACTCATCTATGCTCTTTTCTTGGGAGGAATCCACTGGAATTTCTTTGGGGAAGTCCCTCTATACCCTTGCACAGAGTGATCGTGAGGTTTTCCACTAATGTGCCTATCCCTCCTGGATAAAGAATGGACATATGACTGTACTAGTGTCCTAAAGTTACTGAAACCAGTTACCACAAATGTGGTGGCTTAAAACAAGGAAAAACTTATTCTCTCATAATTTAGGAAGATCTAATTCCAAAAATCAATGTATTGGCAGGTTTGTATTTTTCTGGAGGCTTTGAGGGAGACACTGTCCCATGCCTCCCTTCAAACTTATGGTGCTTCCTGGCAATCCTTGGTGTTCCTTAGTTCATGAACACATCACGCCAATCTCTGCCTCCCATGTCACATTACCTCCTTCTTCTTGACTCTTTGTCTTCTCCTCTTCTTATATAAGAACACAGTCATCAAGATGCAGGGCTCACTCTAATTCAGTAGGGTCTTATCTTTATCCTTACCTGAATTACATCTGCATAGACCTTTATTCTAAATAAAGTCTGAATTTCTGAGGTTCTGGGTGGACATGAATTTTGAGGAAACACTATTCAACCCATTCCATGACCCAAAATGGGCCAACCCAACTCTGTTTCCTTGGAAAACCAAAAGAACTGAGCTATTTACAACAGATTCATCTCATCAGCAGAATTCTGAAGAGGACCTACTATGTACATCCCAAAAATTTCCCTGACCTCTACTCTACATGGCTGAGCTATTCAAAGTCTTCTGCATTCTGTGCAGTACCCAACATCCTACCAATAAATTCCTATGTAGCTTAACAGGGTTCCACTACTAGACACCAAACAAGTCTAAATCAGAGACCACAACATCTGAACCACCTTAGTTCTGAAATGTAGAAATCAGAACAATGGCCTGCTTTTTCACACTTTCCACAGATGAAATATTCCTTTGGTCACAACTAGTCCACCCATCTAACTTAGAAGATTTTATTTCTGGAAACTTTACCTGCTGCTCTAGTAATTTTTCTGAAAGTTTTAAAAGTTCATGTAAGTGTATAGGTGATAGCTCCTGACATCCTTCCAAATTCTGAAAATGCTGACAGACTGACTAAACTAAGAAGTTATATGATAATCCTAGGACAGACTAATTAAATCCTACACATTGACATTTTTGCTTTAAAAAAAATGATAGCTACACTAATTAGCCCGTTAGAAAATGTTTATATCTCATTGTGCCAAATGAAGGGAATTCCTCATAATTGTTCCTACAGGACATGATTTAATTGCAGGAAACGTCATTACCTTCCAAGTCCCATCACACACATAAGTACCACAGAGGTCCCCACCCGAACAGTGAGGAGGAGTGGGAGCTGGATGGGCTCCCCAGAACCAAGGCTCATTACCACTGCACTCCCAAGCTTTTAGGAACATAATGAGTCTTTGAAAGTGAAATGAATGTGGCCTCTGACTTCCTTCCAGATCCCACATTGTCTCAGGATACAAAGAAGCTAAAATGCTAACAAACTTGTACAAAGAATCAACAGTTAAAAACATTATACACTTTTGAAGATGCTGTGGAAGCTATATCATGTGTTTATGAAGAACATTTGGTGCTTTCCAAAAGGAATTTTTAAAAATGTTTTCATTGACTTTAGTATGAGAAGAAGGGAGAGGGAAAGAAACATTAATTGGTTGCTTCCCACATGAGCCCCAACCAGGAGCTGAATCGCAAACTGGGCATGTTGTCCTCACCAGAAATCAAACTGGTGATCCTTTAGTGCATGGGACAAAGATCAACCAACTAAGCTATATTGGCCAGGGATCAATTTTATTTAAATAAAATCCCTACGATTTACTAAATGTTAGGCAGTGAAATTAGAATGTCAGTAAATGGCAGAAAGGTCAAATTAGAATTAGTAACATGAAGGTAAATTACTCACGTCAATACAATTTAACCAATCTGTGTGGATCCCTACTATGTGAAGGCACTATAGAAGGCCCAGCAGGAGAGAGAGATGAACAAGGTGAGGCTCCAGCCCCCAAAGAGTTTATAATTCATTAAGGAGGGTAATAGAAGAATGTTAATTATGGAAATACAAGGGGACTGAGTCACAAATAAAATGGTAGAGGAAAAAAGGATTACATCAATTGCAAAGATTAGAAAAGGCTTTCATAGGGTAAATAAGAATAGGTATGAGTTGCCTCTCCATCTGGTTAATCTTTTCTACCTACCTGCCTTGATTGATATCTAGGTAGAAAAGATAGAGATTGTCGACCCAAGAAAAACCAGAAAGAGAGGGAAAGTCTCAAGTTTAGTTTTCCTGACATATAGGACTCAATCAAGAGGCAGATATGCTAGAAAGGTAAGCAGGAGAGCCTCAAAAAACAGGTGACAAATCCTTTTATTCATGGAGAGCAATGGAGAATCATTGAAGGAGCAGTAAAGGAGCAGTCTATTGAGAAATGGCTTTTGAGATACTAATCTGTGGGCAATGTGAATGATAAACAGGAGCCAGAGAGAGCAATCAATTGGGAATCTGACCCAGTTTTAAGCAGAAGAGTTTGGAAAGAAAGCAGGAAAGAGGGCAGGAGGACACACATGCAAGAAATAAGACACTGTCCAAATCCAGAGTAGAAATTCTCAACCCCAACTGCACAATAGAATCTGGTGTATAATGTTACTAAAACACTAAATCCCAGGTCCACCCCAAGTCAATTAAATTAGAAAGCCTATGGTGGGGCCCAGACATTGGGATGTTTGAAAATCTCAGTGAGTGATTCCAATATGCAGGCATTACTGACACTCTTCTTCAAGGTATAATCCAGGGACCAGCAGACCCAGGATCACCTGGGAGGGTGTTGGAAATGCAGACTCTCAGATTACTCCACTCGGAATATACCCATTAACAAGATGTCTGGGTGTTATGTCGATGCTCATACAATTTAGAGAAGCACAAGCAAGTAATTCTGGGCCAGGCCCTGAGATGCTACTGCTGGGCCAATCAGGGCCCACATGAAACCAGTGCTGGTCCACAGACCACATTTAAGCATGTTAGAAACGCAAGCTCTGTCCATGGCAGACCACTCGCTGGGGCTTCTGCTCTGCTCCTGGGTCCAATATCTTCCCCTTCACTCCACATCCTAGTGTCAGTCCTCATCTTTATTTCTACTGTATACACTTGTCACCAGCTTCACAGTCCTCAAGAACAACTTCAAAAAAAGGTTTGGCTGTTCCTTTGAAAGCTAAACTAAGAATTATCACATAAACCAGCAACTCCACTCCTAGGTATATGCCCCAAAGAACTGAAAAACAGGGGCTCAGACACTTGTCCACCAATGTTCACTGCAACCCTATTCACAATAGCCAAACGGTGGAAATGACATAAATGTCCATTGATATAGAAATAGATAAATAAAATGTGGCGTTTTATATATATATATATAAAACCTTAAAAAGCAAAGAAATTCTGCCCTAGATAGTTTTGCTCTGTGGATAGAGTGTCATCCTGTAGACTAGAGGGTCCTAGATTTGATTTTGGTCAAGGGCTTTTACCTAGGTTGAAGGTTCCTTTCTGGCCTGGAGCCTGGTCGGGGCATGTGCAGGAGACAACCAATCAATATGTTCTTCTCACATTAATTTTTCTCTCTGTCTTTCCCTCTCTCTCTGAAAATCAATGAAAAAATATCCTTCGGTGGGGATGCAAAGAAATTCTGATACATGCTACAACATGATAAACCTTGAAAACATTATGCTATGTGAATGACCCAGACACAGAAGACAAATATTCCACTTACGTGAAATATCTAAAATAGAAAAAGTCATAGAGACACAAAGTAAGTTAGAGATATCAAGGGCTGGAAGGAGGAGAGAATGAGAGAGTTATTGCTTAGTGGTTAGAACTTCAGTTTGATGTAAATGAAAAAGCTTCAGAAATACTAGTAGACAGTGGTGATAGTTGCAAAACATTGTGAATGTGAGTAATGCCACTGAATTGTACACTTGTAATGGTGTACAATTGAAATAGAAAATTTTGTGTTACATATGTTTTCTCACAATTAAAAAGAAAACAAACTCCATCCCTATTATTTGGGAGAGGAGAGCTGAGCCTCCTGCTCCTGGTCCCTGGATCTACACCTTATTTCTGGACTGCTCTCACTTTCCCAAAAGGTACTCCCTGGGCTCCAGCTAACATTCACAGTGACCTCAAGGAGACAGTAATTATTGTACTTGAATGACTCAAATCACTGGGCTTTTAACCTCCCTCTGCAGGGTACTTGTATTGTCACATATTTTTGGACTTGTAGGACCAACTCCATTCCCTCTGCCAGGAATGCTCCACTGTCCATTTCACCCCAAATAATTTCCAGTTAGTCCAAGCCAGAGTATGCTCACAACACTCAGAATACCAACTTTTGTGGCATTATCAAAAATACCCACAGTCAGCCGAAACCGTTTTTGGCTCAGTAGATAGAGCGTCGGTCTGCAGACTGAAAGGTCCCAGGTTCCATTCCAGTCAAGGGCATGTACATTGGTTGTGGGCACATCCCCAGTATGGTGTGCAGGAGGCAGCTGGACAATGTTTCTCTCATCGATGTTTCTAGCTTTCTATCCCTTTCCTTTCCGTAAAATATCAATAAAATATATTTTTAAAAAAGAAATACCGACAGTCAGCAAGCCAACACTTTTAAGAGAAGGAGGTAAAAAGTCCATTTCAAATAGCATTAAGGCACCCCTAATACCCAGAACCCATGAGACCTAAAACAGCCAATTATGAGTGGAGTAAAAATATGGTCCTGCCATACACATTCTCTCCTGCAAATGGAGAGGGTTCAGCTTGATGTTTGGTACAGTGACAAATTGTTCCTGGCAGATTTTTCCAGAGTAATCCAAGACCTGTGAGTCCCCTCTACACAAACTGTCTACTGTGGTAACTTAATTTCATATTTTTCGTTTTAAGAAGAAGGATTTGGATAAATGTTCTAATGCCGTAATTAGCACTTACATTAATAGCATTGATTTCTCATTAAGTTGTCCCATTATTCTAATTATATTTCTCTTTAAACAATTTTTCAGGCTGTAATCTTCTACTTAGATTAGCCTGATACCCTAAATAGCCTCCCCTCTCCGCTGTGCACCCTAATTGGTAATGAGTCCTGTGCTATTAAACCTCACATCGCCCATTTTTTAGAGAGCCCTGGATAAATGTCCTTTCTTGAGCATTTTCCTCCAAGGGCCCAAAAGCAGTAGTCAAAGTAGATGGTCATTTGGCAGGACTCTCTGCACAAAGCTCCATTAGTATGCCCGAAATCCTACCTTTAAAGAGCCCTTTTAGGGGACCTTTGGGGTTTTTCAGTCTTCAATAGTTGCTGAAAAGAAGAGACCATGTCAAGCAAAGCCTGAGAGAATACCCTCATCAAGAGCCCATGAGATGCACCAGATGCTCTTTGATTAGAGACAATACTTGTATACCACTCACTGTTTTCAGGCATTATTCTAAGTGCCTTACATGTATTCGCTCATTTAATTCTCCCAAAACCCTTGTGTGGCAAGTGATATTACAATTCTCATTTTAAAGATGAAGAAACTGAAGCTCGTCCAAGATCATCCAGCAAATAAGGGGCACAGCCAGGAGTCAAACCCAGACAGGCTGGCCTTGTGATCGGTGCTCTTAACCTCTGCTATTCTGATCTGTAACATTTCCTATCCAATCATTTCACAGGAAAGATATTTTCTATCTGTTTGGGCAGATGAAGAAACTAATTGTCAGAGAGGTTAAATAACTTACTCAAAGGCACACAGCTAGTAAGCATGCCAGTGTATCTGACTCCAGAGCCTTGCTCTTTCCCTTCTGATGCTTGCCCAAGAATATATCACAAAATCCAATCATCATGGTTAACCAACTTGGAAATAAGAAATAATTTAAGCCAAAGCCGGTTTGGCTCAGTGGTAGAGCGTTGGTCTGTGGACTGAAAGGTCCCAGATTCGATTCCGGTCAAGGGCATGTACATTGGTTGCGGGCACATCCCCGGTAGGGGGTGTGCAAGAGGCAGCTGGTCGATGTTTCTCTCTCATCGATGTTTCTGGCTCTCTATCTCTCTCCTTTCCTCTCTGTAAAATATCAATAAAATATATATTTTAAAAAAAGAAAGAAAGGAAGAAGGAAAGAAAGAAAGAAAGAAAGAAAGAAAGAAAGAAAGAAAGAAAGAAAGAAAGAAAGGAAGGAAGGAAGAAGGAAATAATTTAAGATGCTATATGTCTACTAAGAAAAAGAATGGCAGAATCTACTAACTAATCAACAAACCTATTTTCTCTTCCTCCCAAGCACTCACTCAAATATCAGCATTCTGTACAGTCCAGTATGACCACGTGACTGATCTTTGGCCAATGGAATGTGAGTAGAAAATCTTGTAGCCCAATTTCCCCTTTTTCTTTTTTCACATTCTGACTGGATGCAGTCTCAAGAACCTAGAGCAGAGAAGAGTCAAAAGAGTGAAGGTGTCTGGGTTCCTGATTGACCATGTGGAAGGCTCCCCCAACCAAGAACAGACCCAAAGTATTGTGATAGCAAGAAGTAAACTTGCACTGTTTTAAGCCACAAATATTTCACATTTTTCTCATAGCAAGTAGTCTTACATTGACTAATATAATAAGTTGAGTGCTATCACCAAAAACTTAAAATATATGTCATTGATATACAGTAGGGTTTTTTGAGTAGATGAGAAATAACTCAGCTTGGAAAGCTGTGGATCATGTGATAAATTCCACAAAATATTTGGTCAAATTGTCCCTGCAGTCATTTGGAAGGCAGCTCACATACCTGCTGCCTTTTGCTGCAAATGAAACGGGCCTCCATTGGAGGTTTTAAGTAGTGGAATAACATGATCTAACCTTATTAGATGAATCACTCTGGCTTCTGCATTGAGACTAGACTGCATTGGGTCTGCTCAAGGGTAGAAAGAAGACAAACAGGAGACTACTTCCACTTCCCACAAAGTAAATTCTTGGGATGAAGACTCTCCTCTCATAGCCCGATAATGAATGGTTCTTCTAAAGAATGTTTCTGAGCCACATCAGGCCACACAAAAAGTCACTGTCATTGGTTCTGAGAATATTATCATTTGCAATCAATGACTGATTTCAAAAACAAATTGAATATGGAGAAATGGCACATAACAGAGTATTCAAATTTTTCTTAGCTAAAATTTTCTTTCATATGGTCTTATTTACATTTAATAGAAATTCAACAGGTGTCTGATTTATTTAAAAGGTGCTTAGATTTCTAATTTTGTAGTTTCTGGAACGATGATTGCTCTAAATTTTGGATGCATGAAAACAGAAATGATCCTTAAGAGTTTGCCGGAGCTGGGAAATTTACACTTGGCTTTCCTACATGAGGCACACACAGTTCACTCTTGCTGTGAGCATAAGCATGAAGCCCATAAAGCCAGGTAGTAGGATTAACATCTCTCTCTGTTCCACCCCTCAGATAAGCTCAAAAACATGCTCCTGCAAGGACACACTACAACTATATTCCAGTTACAAATGGCTGTATCCAGTTTATGGTATCTCTGCCCATGATTATCACACACTAGTCAAATTATAAGATTTGCCAAGTCCAGGACTAGGATGTTTAAAAACAACGATGTAGAATTATAGCAAACAGTGTTTAACATGCACTTATACCAAATTCCAATTTTTTTATTGATTATGGTATTACATAATTGTCCTCATCCTCCCATTACCATTCCAAACCCCTATCCACATATGCCCCCACCCTACCCCCCATTGTCCATGGTCACTGGTCAGGCTTATATGCATGCACATAGTCCTTTGGTAGATCTCTCCTCCCTACCCTCACCCTCCCCTACTTTCCCTCTGAGGTTTGAGAGTCTGATCACTGCTTCTCTTTCTCTGGGTCTGTTTTTGTTTACCAGTTTATGTTGTTCATTATTTCCTCTAGATGTGTGAGATCATGTGATCCAAGAAATACCCTTGTAAGAACCGAAACTGAGCCAGTAGTTAGAGAGCAACCACGGCACTCCATGCACTAAATTCTGCATTATTGCCTAAGCCTGAGGCTAGGCCTATTTGTTCACGACTTGTTTCTGATCCTTGTCATTACCGAATTTACATCCTAGAGCTTCAGGCTTTTATGGTAGGGGTGGCTTGAAATCTTGTTTAAAATTAGAGTGGATGTCCAGGGAGCCACAGTTTTCTTCAAATGAAGGGACAGAGGGCTCTCCTTCAAGTCAGTATTCAGATCCCGCACACACTCATCAATAATGAAATGATCCCTTGAAGGCGCTGAGAAGGTAAAAGCAAAATGGGACACCCACCGTTTTCCTGTTTGCTGAGCATCATACAAAGGTAGCGTGAGCTGTTATTGAAATGACTTAAACTGTGGAGAAAATATCAAAATAAGCCTATTACACCCAGACCTGACCATTACAACCAAGGAAATAACACAATAAATCCTTTGAAATGAAGAAATACAAGCAAAAGGCACTTGAAAACTGAGAAGTGTTTTGTCACTAAATTGCAGCATTAATAGTGCAATTGCTAAATTGTATATTTCTTTGATGTTCCTTGCTAAATTGTATGTTTCTGGTACTGAAAATGAATATTAGGAAAATCATAGTTATTTTAAACAACTTGTTAGCAAAGAGGAAGAAAATGAGATGATGTTTTAAGACCATAAATCTCCTTTATAACTAACTGTGACTCTGATGGTATTGAAAGAGGGAAGCAAATTGAAAGGGAAAAGATGGTTTTAAACTGTGTTATAATATTGGGTGTAAGTTGGTCCGAAGGTTGTGGGTTATTGTTAAGCTGATTAACATAATATTGGGTGTAAATGAACTACCATCTCATCAGTAGAGGAAAATTCCTATTTGGAATTCGATGCTTATGTTGACAATATTCCTTCTCAGATAATGATAGAAAACTAGGATGCACAGACTTTTTTTTTTTTTCTTTTTTTTTTATTATCATCAGGATGCTGGTGTGATTTCTATATACCTGTGGACTTTTTATTTTTCCACCAATTTTTCTTCCCTACAGATATACCTATTTCTCCCAATTAATGAAATACCACTTGAATTTATTCTATTTATTAAATAAGACAAATTCGAAGGATCAAAAGGAAGCTGGATGCTCACCAGCACACTGTTCCACAGGCAAGGCCTAGCTGATTACCGGCATCATTTCCAGACTCTCATTAATTCCCTGGTATTCTCAATGTCTGTTTACCCAATCCCATTTCAACTTGTTACAGGAAGTTGAAGTCATGACTCAGCTATAATATGGCAACATTTGAGTATGAAGCAAAAAAATGCAAATCTAGCAGTATATCCCTAATGAGATGTAGTAAGCTCATTTTTCTTCGTGTCACTTCTCAGTCTCGCTGGTTTCGGGGGAGCATTTAGGTTGCACGTGGTCATGTTTAAGCTTTGTATGATTATTCCTAAACTACTCCTACATTATTAGTCAACTTGAAGGCCTAATTCTGAAAACTATCAGCTTCAAGGCATATGTAAACACTTGGAACAATATGTTTTGCCACACAACCACTGTACTGAACAGGGGGAAATGTTTGTGCTTTTCTAAAAATTCCCTGTTCTGTCTGTGTCCAAAAGCGACTGCTAGGTTTCAGAGAGCCCAGAGTCTTCAGATATATGCAATGACTCTTTCTCACCTGTCTTAATGCTGCATAATTCTGTCAGCAACCAGCAGCAGGCAAGGGTATAAGGTTGTCTTGGATCCTTGGTGCAGGTAGTATTTGCAATGCGATCTCAGGGATCACCATGCGCAAATGGGGAAGAGCGAAGGAAGGAAGGAAGACCAGGAAGAAATGGGTTAATGAGGGAGCACCCTGTGGGCAGCCTGGGAGTCTATGCCACAAGGGAGTCTCTGAGAGATGGTGTAGAAAACAACTCAGAATTGCTGAAGGGCAAGGAAACAGCTACTAATCTTTCCATTTCCAGCTTTCAGTGATCAGGGTTGCTCCTGGGGCATTCACTCAGTGCTTCCCACCTGCCCTGTGTTGTAACTGAGCACACAGGTCGGGAGTCAGAACACTGTCAGTTAGAGAGATGCGGGAAGCCACCAGTAGATAAAGGAACTTCTATGCTGGTGAGCTCCGGGGGGGGGGGGGGGGGGGGGGGGGGGGGTCAAGGGACTATGAACAGAGCCTGCTCGCAAATGCTACAAGCACTCAGAGGCAGGATGATGACAGATGTGATTGAATCCCCATTTCCCCTTTACTCGCAGTGTGACTTAGACACATGTCCCAAGATCTCTGAGCCTCACTCTAGAGAATGTGGTATATAATGCTGATCTCTCAGGATGATCATAAGGATTTAATATAATGATGTGATATTGTATGTAAACTCCCAGCACTGGATTCAGTATGCAGTTGGTACTCAATAAACACTATTTTGCTTGTAATGAGTATAATCTTTATTAATTACGATGCACACTAAATATTTTTCAAATTCTGTGCCTGCAAGTGGAGTTGGGCCATCCTGCCCATGGTCCACCTCACCCCGTAATGGGTGGACTGGGACAGGAAGCAGCAGGACTCTCAGCCTCACTGTGTCGCTTCTTAGCACATTTCTTGGATGTGACACATTCCATGATATTGTGTACTGGACACAGGCAATTCTCTGAGAAACCCCAGCTGCAGAGCAAGGAGTGCAACAAAGAAATGACTCCTCTTCTAAACTCACCACAACCCCTTGAAAGGAAAAAGCCATGTGATGAATTCTGTAGGCAGCAGATATTGACATTCTCTTAAAGGAGTTGCTGACCCTGATTTCCATTAACCTTAACTCTGAGACCCATTCTTGCCCCTATCCCTCCAGCAGAGCTTTGATCCTCTTGAGCTAATTACCGCTAGGCTTAATCACACCAGTCACCTTTGTCCCAACCCTTACACCGTTGTTCCTACAAGGTGAAAAAGACATAACAGTAGCTGCCATTAGGTAGTCCTGTTAAATAGAGGGAATACTGTTTCTTAAGTCTAATGAATGTCTGATGATTTTTTTTTATAATGCCTAGCTTTTCATATTCTAGTCTTACTTCCTTGTATCCCCTGTTTAAAAAAAATAAAGATTAAAAAAAGGAAACTCATGCTCCCAAGATACTTTAGCAAAACAATGTCCCCTGGATCTGGGTTCTGTCATTGACAAAGTGTCAATAAAGCCCTTACCTCCACAGACCACCAGGATATACTAGTACAGCCCTCACTCCTGTTTACTAGTATATACAAGGCTAAATATTCCTAAACTATCCTCCCAACTCTGTACTTACAAACAAATATCCCAGGGAAGGATCAGAAATGAGAACAATATGCGGTCTGTCTTCTATCTCTATGAGGCCACCTGCTCTTGACATTTCAGAAAAATCATAGGATTACAGGAAGAAGGGGAAAAAAGAGCAGGGAACAGAGAATTGTATGATCCATGAGCTTTTGTATTATACAGTCATGTGCACTGGAATTATCTTTCTATCACACTGCATACTTGAAGAGCACTCCTACCATATCTATGATTTTATATAGGAAGACCGAGGTGAAAGAATTAATTCCATGGCCCTCAACTTTACAAAAGGAAATGAATAGTTAATGAAAATCTACCCTCTTAGTGGCTGCTCATATCTCATTCTGATGTGGCCACATGTCTGAATAGCAGACCGAATTATAAATAGTTGATGCTCCGGTCGGATGCTGCAGTGTCTAATGAATTGTTACCTTTTTATATGTTGCACAGTAGTAGTGAACCAATTAAAAAGTTTTGCTAATTTGAATCCTACATATAAAGCAACTCATGCAAGAAGATAAATGTCTTTGACACCTTTGACTACTTGGTGAGCTAAAACATGATTCAAATTGGTTTTGTAATACCTTTAAATATACATTCCTGTGATATTTGGCTCTTACCTTTGTACTAAATGAGTATTGGATGCTATTAAATTAGAATGCTTGCTAAACTTTTTTGTTTCCCCTTTTATAAAATAAAATTTCAGGACAGACTTTTTAATTTGTTTTGGACTTCCTTTATATTAAATTTGTTTGTATCTTGATTCCTTTCCGACCTCCCTGGCATCATTGTGAAGAAACACTTGGAGAAAAAGCTGATAGTTACGACTCATGGAAGCCAAAGTTCTCCTTGCAAATTAAAATTACATTCCACTTTGCTGAGCACTAAGAAAATCAGCTTTGGAAAATTACCTTGGCCCTAAAGATTGGGCTGCCACTTACCAGTCAAACCCTGTTCCTTTAATGCGAATCTGTGAGCAAACATGCTTGGCTCTGACTCACACTGGACTGAACTAAATCTCATTAATGGACTTGGCCTAACAGAACACTTGAAAAGACAACTAATCATGTTCGACATGATGGGAAATGTCAGACAAAATCAGAACTGGGGTGAATTTTGGGACAAGTACTTTTGTCAGAAGACGGAACCCTTTTCCAAAAAATAGTTGAGAATGTGTCGAAGCTGGTCTTCCCAATGTTCCCAGCTCTTGACTGAGATTGCCAACAAGCCCTTTCACAGGTGAAGATCAGAAGAAGAAAGAATGAGGAGAAAGGCCCAGCCAGTGTGGTTCAGTGTTTGATGAGCATTGACCTATGAACCAGGAAGTTACAGTTCAATTTCTGGTCAGGGCACATGCCCTGGTTGTGGGCTGGATTCCCAGTGGGGGGTGTACAGAGGCAGCCAATCAATGATTATCTCTCATCATTGATGTTTCTATCTCTCTTTCTCCCTTCCTCTCTGAAATTAATAAACATATTTTTTTTTAAAGAAGAAGAAAGAAAGAGGGGAAGGTAGCAGCTGGCATGCTACAGAGATAAAAACACCAGTAGCCATAGCCCAGGCACTTCTATGGGCACTGAAGTTAGGCAGGGCAATGGATAGGCACTCCTGCCTTCCATAGGGTTGCAGTTTACAGGGAAGACAGACTGATAAAAATGAAATAGAACAAAAAGCCAGTTACAAAACAGCCAAACTACTTGAATTTGGGACTGAAGCAAACAAAGAAGCACTGAAGTCTGCTGGAGGGAGTTAACTTCTTACAGAGGATTAACGTTTTGAGTTGAGTCTTCAAGAATGAGGAATTGAGGAGCCAAATGATGGAAGGAATTGTGTTTGCACATTCAGTATTGTTGGAGCAAAGGGTAGGGAAGCTGGAGGGAAGAGGTGATGCAGGCAGGTAATATGAGACCACTTCAGGAAGGACTTTTGAGTGCCTTAAAAAGAAATTTGGATTTGCTTCTGCAGTTAATCTAGAACCAATTAAGATTACTGTGTAAGGGAATAGTATGATTATACCCAATCATTCAAAATATCTACCTGCACACAATACAAAGAAGAGATTTGAGAGTTGTAAGATAATGGTCAATCTGACCCTCTGGAAAGGATGTGATCCTTACCACAAACATAGCAATTCACTTCATGAGTCATGTTGTTTAATATTTCCCAATAAAGGTCTATGGCAAGACACTAAACCTAACTCAACAAAAGAAAACTTTATGAGGGGCTAACTACTCTAAATTAAGGCTCTCTGGTAAATCAGCTTAAATCTGAACATGAATTATAGAATTTAGACTTTCCGTCAATTCTCATAAACATTATTTTTTTTTATTATTAAATTTTATTGGGGTGACATTGGTTAACATGAACATAGAGGTTTCGTGTGTGGATCTCTAAATTACAAAATCTGTATACAGCACCATGTTTCCACCATCCAAAGTCAAGTCTTCTCTTGTCACCTCATATTAGTACCCCCTCCTCTTCCCACCCCCTAATAACCACTACACTGCTGTTTGTGTTCACACGTTTCAGTTTTATATTCCACGTATGAGTAAGTCAGGTTTTTTATACGTTTCAGATAGCTGTGAATTGAAGGTTATACTCCCTGACACACACAGGTTCCTTGTGGCTGATTAAGGACACACAAAGGCTATAATTTCAGTGCCATGCTTTCTGGGCCAAACCTAACCTTCCCAGTTATTTGAGACTGTAAATCAGCATGACTCAATATATTTAAAATGGGGAACTCTGGATTTCCTTCCCTGTCAAATCCTGACTGCCTGGGTGTTATCTTGCCTTTATCCAATCTCAACTTCTCAACACAACAATCAATCCAATTTGCTTTCCTTGAGAAAAACATGAGGAGATAAAGCTCAAACCAGTACATGTCCCTAATTATCTGCACTAAAAGAAAGTTAGGTAAAGAAGAATTTAGAACTTCCATGCCCTTAGCCATGGATATATCATTGGCTAGGTCCTCATTACCCAGGTTATACTGCTGGTCTGGCTAGTAATATATGCCTAAGACATTTGGTGGTTTATATGCAGGAGCTGTGTTGAAACAGAAGCTCAAGAATATAACTGGCCCTGGCCCTGGCCCTGGCCATGTGGCTCAGTTTGTTGGAGTGTTGTCCCATATGCCAAAATGCTGCAGGTTCAATTCCTAATCAGGGCACATACCTAGGTTGAGGGTTTGATCCCAAGTTGGGGCATGTATGAAAAGACAACCAATATTTCTCTCTCACCTTGATGTTTCTCTTTCTTTCTCTTCCTTCCTCTCTCTCTAAAATCAATAAAACATTTCCTCAAGTGAGGACTTAAAAAAAGAATATAACTGAATTTCATCAAAAATATAATGTGAGCAAATATGGATTCAAACTTCATAAGTGTATCCTCACACCCAAGTTCTCAAAGTTTGGGAACATACCAAGCTTTTTGGTATTTATATTTTTCATATTTCTTCCCCTAAAGTCTTTTTCTGTTTTTTTCTAGATAATAATAAATCAATTCCCATACCACTTTCTTATTTAGAGAGTTGGGCTTTATGTGTATTATGACAGTTAAATATTTCATCTTCTTATAACTAAATATAAAAACCAATAAATAGAGGTATGAATTTTCACAATTTCACATGAGAATGCATCTGCCTTTGGTTTCATCAATTTATATGTGGTTATTTCTTATCACAAATATGTTTTGAGCTGTCAGGATGATCCTTTCTTCACACATTTCCCAAACAAAAAATTTTGCACACAGCTATCTATAAGAAGCCTGAAAAATACAGGTTTCCTGACAAGGAAGAAAACATGATAATTGATTATTGAGATAGGCTGCCCTTCTCTGGAGGTTTTTAATTACCACCTTTCATTTACATAACCCTTGAAGCTCTTCCAAGAGCTTCCAGGTACTTCATCACATTTGTTTCTCAGCACAACCCTGCAAGGAGAGAGAGCAAATATTATAATCATCGCTTTCAAGAATAAGCCACTGAGAATGAGAAAGGTGAAGTGATTGACAAGGTCATGCAGCTTGCGATGCTAGACACATAACTCCTAAACTGCCATTCTTCCTAACACACCTTCCATAATTCCACTGGCTAGAAAGACCCAGTGTGATTCCTTTTAAATGTTATAATTTCTCTTATGAGCATTTATTATCTTTCCACTGGACACATCAAAAAACTATGATTTTGCTAGAAAAGAGATCAAAGGTGGGTTTGTGGACCTCCATTTCAGCAAAGCACTTTGGAGTCAGTTCATTCACTTGCTAGCTAAGTATCCTCAAGCCTCATTTTTCCTAGCTATAAAATAAACATGATAATAGTACCCACCTTATGTAGTTATTGTGAGTTATTGTGTGAAGACTAGGAGAAACTATGCATGTAAGGCACTGAGCCCTGTGCTGGTACATAGTAAGTGCTCAACCAATGGCTGCTGCTCTTTTTAGGGTGGTGGTTGTTGTCACCATCATCGTCATCATCATCACTATTATAGAGCATGATGAGTATAATTCTGACCGCTGTTGGTAAGAAGCTCCAACTATTGCCAAGATGTCTTTTGGGGGTTATATTGGGTCTGTACTTTTCTAGGTCTGACTCAAATAATGAGGTTTGCAATTTCATTGACTGGGTGTGCTAATGAGAAGCCTTTTAAAGATTTCTCTTATCCAATGAGGTCACTAAATAATCTCCACATGGGTCAAGCTCCGTAATCACACTGTTGACTCATCGATTGCACAAGTCAGCAGTTAAAGCCATGATGTAAGATCTACGGTGAACAGAACTAAGAGTCTAAAGACCCAGAATCAAGCTTGTCTGTGGTCTGGGTCAGTCTTTCATTACACCCAAAACTCAACTTTTACCTACATGATAATTAAATAATAGGATATTTTCTTAACCAGCATCTTGCTCATTTTTAAATACATCTTTTATTACATACAAGAGCTTATAAAATATTCATCAACACAAGCCACTCCAGGTTTTTTTTTGTTTGTTTGTTTTTTCTGCTGACCTAACCTCAGAGCTGCTCTAGTGGAAATTAGATTTTTTGTTGTTGTTGGTAACTTGCTAAAACTGTCTGCATTTGCTAGATTTCCTAAGGAGCAGGAAAAAAAAAGTAATTTTGAAGGATTAATAAGGGCAACATACATTCTTATTTCAAAAAGACACAAAAAAAGTGGGCAGAAATGCTATTCAGTGAGGATAATTGATATGATAGCACAGTGCTCTACCTAAGCTCATTGTGGTTTTGAAGGGGTGCTCAGGTCCTTTGAATCCCTATCAAGAGTAGCATGTATATCTCTTACATCTTATCTTGAATTAAGGAAGACTTTTAAGGACCTTGTGAAATATAAGATGCTTGTGATGTTAATCAGCAAAAACAGACATCTAATTGCACTTTTAAGAAGAACAAAAAAGAAAAGACTGTGATTTTTATAGATTTTGCTTCTAACTTAAAAATAGGAAAACCTAATAACTGGTCTTTATCTGAAATCCTCTCAACTTATAAACATATTCTCTATTCTTTTTGTTCTCTCTTTTTCTTTCCTCAGTACTTTTTGCTTCTTATTTCTTTCCCTTAATTAAAAAGTTCAAGAGTCCAGGAGGTTACTGGACTTATTATAGAAAGTCTTGCTTATTCTTTTGTGATGATTATAAAGCAAGAGCTCAAAGTAGGCTCTCCATAAACCCATGTCTTTTCGTGGTATCCTGGTTTTGAAGTAAACTTTGTTGAAGATAGGCAGAGACCTTTTTGATGAAAATATTCATGGAAACACTAAAAAAGAGATGAAAGCATTCAACTTCATCAAGCAAGTTTCCAAATTCCTCTATATTAAAAAAAAAAAAAAAAAAGCAGCCCACCCCACTCCATGGCACCCTTCACACATGTTCAATGTCTAAACCATGACAGAAACCCAAGCTTACTTCCCCTATTTTAATTTCTCTCATTAGAAAAAAAGATCAGCTTAGCATTTACATCACTGAAGGGTAGGCAACTTTTAGTTTCAAAGAAGAGCTTAAAACCCATTACCACCACCACCACCCGTTTATGTTAATAATTATTGCATCAACATTTTCTAGCAAAGAGATATGTTTCCTGCCCACTCAGAGGCTAATTGTATGATAATTAAAATTTATGCTATTGATATTAAGAAAACTGAACCATGTGAAATGAAAATGTAATGCAGTATTATATCCTAATGGTTAAGTTTTCTGTTGGTAGCTTAAAGTCCTCAGGGCTATATACCAATAATCTATTTGAAACTCTTCTATCTAAAGTATCCTTAGCAACAGGATAATGTCAAAGAGTGATATTTCCACTGACATACTTTCCATTTGATTGGAATGTTTATCTGGGCTTTGAGATAAAATGGAAGTGGTGGGAACTGTGCACTCTCAGGGAAGCTTCACTTTCTCGTTTCAGTCTCCCATTCTCAGGTCACTTTCTCTCCCTCTCCCCCCTGTAACCTTCAGAAATGGAGACTCCATGTCAGGGTTTTCCACTCAGTAAGCTACAAGATTTTGGGGAAAGCTTCAGACGTACTATCAGGAGTCAAACACCCAGACACCCTCTTGAGCTTTAGTTCAGTTTTGTCACCATAAGTAACATAAACCCATGAGCCTGTAGCTTTCTCAGTAGAGCTGAGGAGATAACACCCCTTCTGAATGAAGCTCTGAGTCATATGTGCCTGTCCTGCTCTGGAAGACCTCTGAACTTGACACTCCTCTGGTTCAGATGATGTCTTCAAAGTCAACTCCAGACCTAGGGTCATTAATCTTGATGCTCAAGAGGAAATCCTCCATCCTATGCACCATCAGCCCCACCTACCCTAAGAAGAAGAGTGCTCTGACTGGACACAGAAGTGGAATAATTACAAGAAGGGAGTTGGTACCACCTGCCTCTTTTTCTTCTTCTCTATTCAATAAATAGGACTTTCCCTGCTCCATGTTTTGTTTTTTGTTTTTCAAGTTCTGGTCTTACTCATTCACTATGTTGCTAAGTTGGAGTCCTATTTACTATATTTACTATAGTTTACTATATTTTTATACTTATATTTTAACATTTCTGAATTCTTAAAGTGCCTAAAAACCAATTTGAACATTGATTGTTGTGCCTATTTCTTTTCTAAAGTGCTGCCATTAAACCAAGAAGTGTCTGATAATCCATGTCATCTTAAAATCACTGAAATCAGGTCCATCCTCTGGCTAACTTTGGAGCCACCTGGACCAACACCAAAAGATCTGACTGTATCCCAAGGTTTTTAATCTCTCCATGTTGCTATGATGAAGCCACTCAACTCTGTAAATTCAGTCTCACTTTTGTGGCAAATCAAGTTCCACCTAGCACACAAAATTTCAACATATGTGGGCTACCCTTTATCCTAATTGTAGTAACTGAGCCCTTATCTGTCTTGTTGAGTTTGTTATTGTTTGTGGTGGTTGTTTTAGGAGGATGTTCCAAAACAAACATCCTTTATTTTGCCCTGCGAGGTCTGTCAGATTTTCAGGACCCACAGTGGCCATCTTACCTTGGGCAGCCTTGGTTATCAGTATTACTCATTGTTTCATGAGTAAGCTAAGGGAGGATGTTCAGTGTAGAAGTTAAAAGCACAAATATAATGTCACAGAGATTTTGGGTAGGCTATTTAATGTCTTTGAATTTTACTTTCATCTGTAAAATGAGGATAATAGTAGTAACCATAAGTGTTATGTGAGTATTAAATAAGAAAATGTACATAAATATCTGAAGACACAGTTCCCATCATATTATTTATAATCATTCACAATTATTAACTATTATCAGATGACTTTTCTAGAGACAGAGTCTAAGTGGGTAACAAAAGTCTAAGCCACTAACTCACCCTACTTCATTTTCAAAACTGACTGAATGGTGTGAATCTAATGTCCAAAGTTGAAAGATCTCCATCCCAGAGCTCTCTGATTACCATGGCAACTCTGGGTCTCCCTTGCTGTTCTCAGGAGAAAAGTTGTCATGGGAGAGCCATTAAATGTTGCCTTGTATTGGAAATCTTGGATCTATTGCAGGAAAACAGAAAATGTGGCTCAAGAAAATAAAAATGTTCTAATCACCTATGCTACATGACAATGGAACAGATCACTGCCCAAGATGACAAGTTCTCTCTCACTGAAGGTGTTTGAACCAGGACAGGTATAGAGTGTTAAGAACTAGCTGACTGATCTTTAGTTTCTTCCCAACTCTGCAAGTCTAATGGGCAGAAAACTAGTCAGCCTTGCAGAGTTCACTCATTTGTATTAATACAACATTAACTATTGAAGAATAAATACAGTAGGACTCCAAGTTATGGTTTGATTTAGGATGTCAAAAGCACTTTTTGTTAAGTCACTCAGAGGAGAAACCATGGAGAGAGTTTCTGTCTCAAGCAATAGAAATTAAACTATGATTTAAGTAGTTTTAGAAAACAAAGGATTTTTTTTCTAGAATTAATTAGTAAGTTCATTATTGATTTATTTATTTCTGAAAGAACTTGAAAGTTCAACTTATAAACTACAACTACTTTTTTACATTAGTTTTATTTTTCTTACTTTCCATCAGTATCTAAGTCAGATATGCTTCAAAAAACTTGATGTCTAGCCTGGCCAGTATAGCTCAGTGGTTGAGCATCAACCCATGAACCAGGGGATCATGATTCAAATCTTGGTCAGGGCACATGCTTGGATTGCAGGCTTAATCCCCAGTAGGAGGCATGCAGAATGCATCCAATCAATGATTCTCTCTCATCATTGGTGTTTCTATCTCTCTCTCCTTTCCCCTTCCTCTCTCTGCAGTCATAAAAAAAAATTTTTTTAAAGAAAAAAAACTTGGTGTCTATATAAATGTTTAGATGGATAAAGCCAGGTTGTTTATTAAAACAGCTTAACAAGAGAATTCATATATTTTTACATTGTGTAGAAAGAGGCACAAAAAAATATTTATGTCATTTATGATAGAGGAGAAAATAGTTTACCTTAATCCTATGTGGGTATTTTTCCTTAATTAATTTATCAGCTCAACAAGGCTTTTTATTTAGTTCACTGAGTCATAAACAGAGCTTCCACAACAAAACAAAAAAAGGATTTTCAGCACATTTCCAAAAAAATAAATAAATACTTTCATGGCTAAAATATTTACATTGCATTTTTCCTCTAATGGAAAGTTCATTTCATTATTAAAGTGATAATCAGATTTCTAATTTCATAGTTTCCTGCTTCAAAGAAGGGGGGTTATGGCAGAGACTATAACTGTCTTCAAAGATCCTTCATCCCCTCATTCAGAAACACAAGAATCCCTGAGGTTTATCTGGTTCCTTGGCCATGAAGAATGAGATTTACTCCCCAGGCTTCCTTGCAGCTGTGTGACTAGGTACCAGTACATGACTGAGTCTGTCTAATGGGATGTGAGAGGATATGATATGTACAACTTCCACTTATGCCTTGAAGGAGAGGGCCATGCAAACCTGTTCCCCTTCTCCTCCTGACATGAACTAGAATGCCAGGATCCTGGGCAACCATCTTGGACTATAAGATGCAGGTCATGAGTAAGGAGAACAGACCAACAAGCCAAGGTCCCTACAATGACCTTCGAGGTCCTCTGTGATCCAGCCATTCCTAAGTGCTCTGGCCTCCATTGATCAGTCCACTATAGGAACACTGACTGCTCTCTTTGCTGCTTCCCACAAGTCAAATACTCTCTCTTGCCTGAGGGATTTTGTATTGCTGAAAACTCTCCCCACATGAGTATACCTTCACTCTCTCCAGGTTTTTACTCAAATACCACCTTTCCAGTGAGATATTCTGACCACTTTGTCAAGAATTTCAACAGTATCCATTCCCCCCAGTTCTTCCAACTGCCACACTTGCTTTATTTTTCCCCATAGCACACATCATTCCATAACATGCTGAACATGTAACTGTTTATTATGTCCAATGGCCTTGTTGATCCCATTAGAATATCAGCTCCAGGAAAAAGAAGGGATGTCTTCTGTTTTGTTAACTTATGTGTCCTCAAGGCCTGAAGCAATGCCTAGAATAGAGCAGATGACTAATAAATCTGTAGTGAATGGATGGAAGAGGTAGCAGGAGGCTAGATCCCTGACACTGTGAAGTATCCATGTCGCCTTAAACTCAGAGAGGAACAAACCACTTTTTCAAGTTCACCATTACAATCTCTTTTATTGAAGCAACCAAAACAGTATTCAACTAACATAGATATAGTCATCCTCTCTCTTCAGCAAAGGTAAAATGATGCCCCACTATAGCATCATGCTCAACTTCCAGGTTATGCTTTACCCAAAGAGGTTATCTCAGACAGACAAAGCCTGTCACAGTTTATATCTGAAGGAAAAGGTAGGCTCTCATCACGCAGTTGGACCAACAAACATGAACTTGCAAGTGAGACAAAGGAGAGGTGGCAATAAGAATAAATGAAGGGAAGACTTGACCTATGGGGGAGCCTTGAGGAAAATAGGTGGAGGGCTGATATTTGGCGAGGGAGGATGCCTTTCCTTGAGGAGGCGCAGAGGGAACCATCTTCCAGGCAAAGGGAACCACAGATGCCAAATCCCTGCAGTGCGAGGAAGTGTGGCAAATACAGGACAGGGGAAGGCCTTTTAATAGGAGCAGACTGTGGGGGTGTGCTGTCTGAAGAGGCCCATGAGGTAAGAACAAAGGAGTTTTGATGTTTTCTCATAAACAACAAAGCCCAAGTTGAGTTTTTGGCAGGAGGGTGGGCAATATGAGTGATATCTGCCTCCTGGCTTTCAGAAACATCTCTGGAAGCTGGTGTCTCTCCCATGGAACCTCTCCCTTTCTCCCCTGAGATGAGGAGAGGAAAGTCTTGCTCAGGGTACAGCTCCTTTATTCAGCACCTCAGAAATGAGTTGCAAGAACTTGCCCTGGAGACAACGGGATGCAAATGAAGACCATGTTGAATTGTAATAACATAAACATTATGAAACAATGCAAACCAGTTGGGCCCCCCATGGAGAAATAATCCCCATGCTCCTTTCCCAATTGTCTTTATGGAAATTTCATAAAATCTGCCATTATTAAAATTGAGTAGCAATTATTTTTTTCTTTGGTTCATCGGTTGTGGGAAGAAAATTAATTGTGTTCTCCTTTTCTGAGTTCATCAGATAGAAATGAGGCAACAAGGACTGACAGTCCTGGGGCCTTTGTCGATGGAAAGAAGGCAGGAGAACTTGGGGGATGTGATCACAGATGTGGCTTGAGAGGTGGGAGCAGTTAAGAGTGGTAGTGGCAGATGCGGCCCCGCTAACAAGTGTGCTCAGGAAGGCGAAGTCATTATGGTATGTTGACATAACATTTGCCAGCTTCGCAGGGGCCATCATTGTGAATTAGATTTAATATTGATCAGGCTGCTCACAATCAGGGCCAGGAAAAAATTGGACATAGCGTTCTTAGTCAAAATTGGCCCTTAAGAGTCTGCTTTCTAATTAACATAGAATAGAAATCCAGGGCCCGCCTGGCTGACCCAGCGTGGCAATAACTGCTCTCCTGTTCCCTGAGGGCAGTGCAGCAGTGACAGCAATTTCCACTGTCTTTCTATTTTCTCTCCCAGGTCGGCTCTGCTGTGCAGTTGCGGAGGAGAGAGAAAGGGTGAGAGGTGGGCTGCAGTGCAGCGAAGGGGGGTTGCAGACTCCAGATGGCTATGTTTCTCTTCTCAGTCTTTGCCTCGGAAAGCTGAAAAAATATTTTAAGAAATGTGATGTGCCCTTACTTTAGTTTTTAAAACTAGATGACTTGACATCTCTGAACTTCAATCTTTTCTTCTATAAAATAGAAATACTATGACTACTCACCTCAAAGGGTGGGCTGCTGTGAGGACTAAATGGAATAATGCAGTGATTTTGCGTTCAGCAAAAATCAGCAATCTTTTTCAGTATTATTATAGATGTTTGTTAGGATATGCTTTGTCCAGTTAGACAATAATATTAATACCACTAATAATAACAATAGAGGCATGACATGTAATTTTTTACTTTAAAAACAATAACTGGCCCAGACATTGCTAAAGTAAGTATCAGAAAGCAACCTCTGGCCATTGTAGACACCTGTGTTTTTTTCTACCAACTGCCGCTCTGATCCAGAGACTATAAGCATTCTTGAACTTCTAGTTTCTCTTTTTCACATCCCTTCCCTGTGAGTTTCAGGTAAACCTAATACTTCTCAAGTCTAGCCTTCACCATTTATAGACTTGCCGGGCAGGGCTTACTGGGATCAGAGATTGTGTCTGTGTACAGAGCAAGAGTGGACTGTCTGGACTTTGACAATTCAGCCATGGAAGTTATGTCAAACTGCTATGTCAAGGCTGAGGGAATGGAGTGTAATGGGAACACCCTTGAGAAGGCCTCAGAATGCCCAAAACCATAAGTCTGGGCCCTTGGTTAGGGACTCCATCTGGACTCTGATATGAGTGGGACCTCCACCCCTTGGGGGCTATAAGAACTCAGAGCTTTGGCCATTCCATGCTGGAGCTTCCTATACCATGGGTCACACTGGGAGCCCTGCCAGACTTCCAATCCACCAGACGCATACCACCATTGCAGCTGCCTAGCTTGAAACCCTCACCTGCCACTCCACCTGCAGACATCGCTCGTGACCAAGATTTCATTCGGGGATCCTCACTCTGCTCGTTTCTATCATGTAAGAGCTCTGTGTGTGTGTAAACTATGTGTCACTCTACTGGCTTACTGGAAGGTCTACCCTAATAAACCTGGCATTGTGGAAAGACATAGCATGTGTGAGTGACTCCTTTCAGGGACACTCCCTTGCTTACCACAGTCTGATTTGTCTCTGGATTGCTGACACCTTACTCAGAACTTGGCCTGTAAAAGGAGGGCCAGAACTGGAATGAGGAATGGCGACTCAATGGCAATCACTCTTAGGCACCAACTCTACACATTCACAACCCGCTGTGTCACCTGGCTTCCTGAAGAATAGATGCTTTATCAAGATGACATGAGCAAATGAATGAAGTTAAAAAAAGGAACCCCCAACTCTTCTCTTCTCAAATTCCCAGCCCTGGGCCTCCAGACCCTACTGCTCCTTAGCAGGTCTGCACATGCATGGGACAAGAAAGATTTTAGGAATTTGTTTTACCAATAATAAATGCAAAAATAGCTTTTTTTATTTAATCTAAACCGCAGTTTCAGGTTTGCTTTGCCTGCAAAGAGTTCTTCCTCTAAGATTCGTGGAGTTATTGGTCTTCAGAATTAATTACAAGACTCAAGTCCAAAAACCAGGACATCTGCTGCCTTTAAGTAAAAGGTGAACCAGAAAACTGAAAGAAAATAACCCCCAGGGCTCGGCTCCCCAGTTATTAATTTACAAAGCCTGCTTCCTCTTGCTCCTTCGAACGATTTCCAGGAAGAGTCAGGCAGGCCTACGTTCTAGTGGGATTTTCTGCTCTGTCCCTTAGGACCATTTCCTGCACAATAAACACCTTTCTGTAGTAAAAAATGTTATGTTCCTTTGACTGTAACCCCTCATTCAATTCCAGCCTCTTCTTCATCTCCATCAGCTTTTCTCCCTTAGAGTCAGAAAGCCCTCTTCCATCTTTCCCATTTCTCATTTCAATGAGCTAGCTACTCTTGGGCACCAAATGCAACTATAGAGATTTGTTTATAAAATGAGATTATGCATTAGAAATTTGCAATATCCTATATAATAAAAGGGTAATATGTAAATAGACTGAATAGCAGAATAATTGAACAACCAATCAAAACATAATATGTTAATAATATGCTAAGGGTGCTCAACCGCTCAATATGACATTCACTAATCACCAGGGGGCAGACAGTCAACCAGTTAACCAGTTGCTATGACATCCACTGACCACCAGGGGGAAGATGATCCAACCGGTAGGTTAGCTTGCTGCTGGGGTCCAGCCAATCAGGACTGGGAAAGATGAACCAGAAACACCCTGGAGCCCGCCTGCGGTCCCTCCCTGGTTTGATTGTGCACCATTGGGGTCCCTCAGCCTAGCCTGCACCCTGTCATAATCCAGGATCCCTCAAGAGATCTCAAAGAGCTGGTTTCAGCCTAATCCCCCAGGACACTCCCCTTGGGAGGGTACCAGACGCAGGGCTCATGACTGGTGAGCACTGCTGCAACAGTGTGAGCCTCTCCCTATCAGGACTGATTTGACAAGAGCCTGCAGCAGGCACAGTGAAGCCAGCATGAGCGGGAGCAGCAGGTTGGATCTGCAGGCAGCACTGGACTTCTGGTTTTGACCCAATCCCTGCAGGCCATCCAGAGGGACCCCACCCATGCACACATTCATGCATCAGGCCTCTAGTTTTATCAAAAGCACAAATCATGTAATAAAATATGCAACACAGGGTGGGGCAAAAGTGGGTTTACAGTTGTTCTTATGGAAAATAATACAATAATAAATAAATAATAATACAGAAATAAATTCTGGGTTTCACATACTCACAACTGTAACCTGACTTTTGTCCCACCCTGTATATGCAAAAGCATCCAGACAATGATAAACCACTAAAATCTCTATCATTGATTGTTTTTACTGCAAGCCAAACCTTATTTCATTTAATCCTGCTACTAATTAACTCAGTTTCCTCTCTTATAAAAATGCACTGCATGAACTGCTTTTACATTATTATTATCTTTAAATTTGAAGGCATTTGTTGCCATGCTACTCAGGTTACTGATGTTCTCAGGAGTCTGGGGCCTGACTTAGTTGCACACTGGCGTGGATATCTGTCCATTTTTCCTGACCAGCATCCTCCCCTGTTTCTGAAATTACCTTCCAATTTTTTTAATATTTAATAAATTGATTGGGTGATATTGGTCAACATGATCCTCAATTTTCTTTTACTTATTTTTATATATTTGTATTGATTTCAGAGATGAAGGGAGATGGAGAGAAAGATAGAAACATCAATGATGAGAGAGGATAATTGATTGGCTACCTCCTGCACAGCACCTACTGGGGACTGAGCCTGCAACTGGGCATGTGTCTTGACCAGGAATCAAACTACAACCTCCTGGTTCATAGATTGATGCTCAACCACTGAACTATAACAGCCAGACCTCTCCCCTCCCCGCCCCCGAAACTTTTTTAAAAAACTACTTCTCCCTCTCTATTAGACTATGTGAAACGGCTGCGACTGACTCTCCTGTGGTTTCAGAGATGAGCACAAGTCTTAGGTTTGGCCAATCAGAATGGCGCCACATCTTTTCTGCCTCTATGATTGCCCAAGAGTGGGCAATGCAGTTGAAGGCACAATGATATTATGCAGACCTAGAACTTTAGCTAGAATTATTAGAGAAGACAGTTCTTTTCTGCACAGATGACTAGAAGCTGGGGGTGGTAAGTTATGCCTTCAGCCAGGAAGACACTGCCTACAGAAAGAGGACCTGGTGCTGGGGAAGAACGATTCCTGAGTACACCTTGTGTGTACTTCTGGAGCCATCTCTGCCAGAAGTTGGACTCTATAGTTACACAAGCCAATTTGTTTTCACTTAAGCCAATACGTGCTATATGAGACACTAGTCCAGCAATGATTCAAATCAGTTGGAAAGTAGTGACTTCCATAATAATCCAAAGCCTTGGCCTGGACCAGCCATTACCACTGTCTTCACAATCAAATCTGTCAGGGATGCACCCCAGTGACTCGTTTAAACTGACCCCAAAACAGGCTACTGCATATTTCCTCATTCATTATCCCCGCGAATGTGATGCTGGGGTGGAGTAGGTCCCAGCCTCTTTTAGAGAGAGAAACATTCACACACAGAATACCCAGTTTTTTATGATTCTCTCCCTGCTGAGACTGACCTGCATATGAGAAACCCAGCTTTTCAGGTTCCAGTTAAACACTTATGTGACAAGGGTGGGGGCCCCAACAGAGGAGTGTTTTATGTTGCACTGCAGACTGGCAGAGATTAGGTGAGTGCACCTTCACACCCAGGAGCTGCAGAAGCTAATGAAAGCTGAAATGAGCCAGGAGCTGGCGTGCTGGGCGAGGGGAAATGGATGGACTTGGGAGGGTGGCTGCTGCAGGGAGGCTCTCGCAGGCAGCCATCCCTAATTGTACAAGCAATAATGCTGACATGGCAGGGGGGCGGGAGGCTTGGAAGGTGTCGAATGTTGCCTAAATGAGACCACACCGAGTTCGTGAGCTTCTCACTTGGTCAATAAGACCTGACTCGTTCAAAGACAGAGGCGATGCTAAAACGGCCTTTCCCATAAATCTTCAGCCTATAGAGCAGATGCCATGGGAAAGTTTCAGAAGCACCAGGATAGCTAAGGGGGCAATCACCCTCCTAAAGGGCCTGCAGGCAGATGTAGCTCAGCCTTCTCTGACTTGTTTGCCTGACTGCTGGTTCTATTTAGATCTCCCTCTAAATGAATGTCTTTTCTCTTTGCTTCTTTGAACTGAGGCATCTCCTGCTGAACAGAGGTAGGGAGAAGGCAGTGCTGGAACGAGCAACACAGTTTTAATGATGTGAAACAAAGCTTTAATCGCCATCGTTATTTACAAAATAATGTCTTTCTTGCATTTGGTTTAATAGTGCTTTGTCCACAGTTTCATCAAAACAACTACCCATCTGACTTATTGGAAGATTATATTAAATGTCAGAAGAGCTCCCTAGACTCATAAAGTGCTTCCTTGCCTACCAGGATTTTAATTTTGGATGGGGAAATAATAAATACAATCATTATTGAACGCTGTGACATTAACAGATAAAGATACCCGCTTCCCTTGAATTATCAATTTCACGTTGGCATAAAAAATAGATTAGGGACAATTTAATCCCACATCTGGTGACCTTTAAGTAATGCTGTAACCCTTCGCAGCTTTGTCATTATAATGTCATCAGCCTCCTCTCTGAAAGAAATGATACCTAAATGCTTCATTTCAGAACTGTCTCCCAAGTTTGCTAGTGTTGTATATCTGGTAACAAATCCAGAGGGGAAGAGAAGACGCAGATATACCAAGCAACTCTGTCAGCAGCCATTTTCCAAATAATCCTATCATAATTGACCATGTGAGAGAGATTCAGTAGAGTCATAAACTCATAGAACCATAATGTACATGGTGTTCATGGGGAGACCTGCTCACTGCCATACCCTCCTAGTGGGACACATATTGATGCCAGCATTGGGGGTGTCAACTGGCCAAATCCATCAAGATTTTAAATGCACATCCTTCTGTACTCAATTGTACTTCTAGAGTCCCAGTCTATGGAAACATTTCTACATGGACACAGAAGACTGTCCATCACAGCAATGTTTGTAATAGCACCCCATATCAAAGCTGTAAACAACCTAAATTTCCATTAAAAGAGGAACATGAAGCCCAGAAAGGAGGCTCAGTGGTTGAGCATCAAGTTGTCAACCAGAGGTCCTCGTTCGACTCCTGGTCAGGGCACATGCCCCAGTTGTGGACTCAATCCCCAGTTTGGGTGTGCAGGAGGCAGCCAATCAGCGATTCTCTCTCATCATTGATGTTTCTATCTCTCCTTTTCCCTTTCTCTCTGAAACCAATAAAAATATTTTTAAATGTTCTTTTTAATAAAAGAAACATTAAATCAATTGATACACCTGTGTTATGGTATATGATGCAGCCACTAAAAAAACAAATTGACAAATGAACTGATGGGGTAAGTCTTTCGTACTATACTGTTAATACTCCATTTCCCACTTATCAGAAAATCTTCTTGGACTCCTTTCAAACTATGACCAGAATCCAACTGCTTTTCACCCCTTCCCGTGCTCCATCCCTGATTCAAGCCACCACCATCTCTCACCTAAATGCCTGCAATCACCTACTAACAGATGTCCCACTTCTACCTTTTCTCCAAAAAAATCTATTCTGAATAGCAGTCTGATTTTTTAATGTAATTCAGATCAAGTCTCTTCTTAATATCAAAACCTCACCGTAATATCCCATTTCACTCAGCATAAAAGCCAAGAGATTAACTAAAGACTATATATATATATATATATATATATATATATATATACACATACACATGCATAACTGATAAACACAAATAATAGTATGGAGAAGGTCTGAGGTAGAGTAGGGGTGATGTGGAAGGGGGGAAATGGGAGAAAATGGGAGACATCTGTAATACTATCAACAATAAAAATTTTTAAAAGCCAAGTCCTCACAATGGCATGGGAGGCCCTGCATGGTCAATGCATTCCCTCTATCCCAAAAATTACCTCTCTGACTCCATATTCCTCCGCCTACCTCCCCCCAATCTTTGTTCATTCTTCTTTAGCCCAACTGCCTTTTTACTATTTCTCAATCAAGCAGAGACCTTGGGATCTTTGCAGTGGCTGTTCCCTCTGCCTGGAACACTCTTTCCAGATACCCATATGCCTACTTCTTTACCTCCTTCAAATCTTTGTTCAAATACCACCTTCTCAATACCACCTTGACCACCATATATAAAATTACCAAGTGGCCTCCTCTGTCACTGTAATTTCATTTTCCTTGCTATCCTTTTTCTTCCTTCCAGACACTTATCTCCTATCTTCTACATCAGTAGTTCTCAACCTTTCTAATGCCTCAACCCTTTAATACAGTTCCTCATGTTGTAGTGACCCCCAACCATAAAATTATTTTTGTTGCTACTTCATAACTCTAGTTTTGCTACTGTTAATGAATCGTAATGTAAATATCTGTGTTTTCCTATGGTCTTAGGCTCTACAGCAGCGGTTCTCAACCTGTGGTTCTTGAGACCCACAGGTTGAGAACCGCTAGCAGGCATATAGTAGATGCTCAATAGATATTTGCTGAACAAATGAATGAATGGGCATACTAAAATTGTGTACACAATAAAAATGATATGACAAGCACTAAACTAAGCACTTTCCATATATCATGCCATTTAATCCTTACATCAATGCTAGGGAAAGCAGGAAGAGCAGAAGAGGGGGTGGGGTACTAAGATTCCCACTCTGTAGCTGAAGGAAACTACAAACCCAAAAGATTAATAACTCACCAAGTCACACTAATGAACAGCAGGATGAATGAGGGGAGGGGAAGAAGGCAAGCAAGCCTGTCCTCCTGCTAAACGGGAGATTTTAACCACGTGGCCCTAGTGCAGCCCAGCCTGTTAAAAACTACATATTCCCCTCAGCCTCTTGCTCCATCCTCTTTTGGATTTCCACAATACCAATTATTTAGATGAGTGTCATTAAGTTGAATAGTTCTTTAACTTTATGCTCCATAAAAATGAAGTGTGAGTTTGGGTAAAAGGGTGCATGAGGTCATAAGTCTCTAAGTTTCCTTCAAACTTCCTGACTTGACTATTAAGTTCCCAATCACTCTTTGCTTCTGGGGTAGGCACTATAGTTTATTTTCGCTGTGAGAGACTGTTGTATCTCTCCCTCTTGCCCAACTTATTAGTTTTAGTCATAAACAGCAATCAGTGAAACATGAGAGATTTTTTATGAGATAGTTAAATGCAAGTGCTACTCTTGGTGTTTTGGAACATTTTTAATGTCAGCATATTTGCTTTAGAATGTATGAATACAATTTTGTTCTCCAGGCTCCCATTTGAAGGGTGAGATTAATTTTAGTTAGGTCATGGGTAACAGAATAGGCTATCTTAAATTTAGTCTAATATGTTAAGACATCATTTCTCTTCCATAAACTAACCAAGTTATGAGCTTTCTTAAAAGCACTGGTAATGTATCTAGGACCTAGGTGATAAAATTAAATTGGAATGTTTTAAGGAGGAAACACCTAGAACTATTTCTAGAACCAATGATTCGGGATTAACCCCACAACTCTCAGCACTGATTGGGAGAATTCACTGGGTAACAAAGCCAATCCTATGGGTGTCCACGCATACCCTTCTGAGCCATACCTCATTCTATATGCCAGCCTGATTTCTAATGGCCAGAATCTGCATCTTTTGTCTGAGATGTTTCTTTGGCCTCCTGAGCCTCTTCGGTCCAAGCACCCAGTCCAGAGTGTCAGAAAATTTATGTCTCTGGAATATTCCTCAGATTGGGGATTGGTATATAAATATTCCAGCTCCCTTACTCCACAGCATGACTACGGGGTATGTGTCCTACACTGGCTTCTCATGGATGGCCAGTGAAGCTTTATTGGTAACTTGTCTGACAATATGTTCTTTATACACTTCCTTCTTTTTCATATCTCAGTTCTTCACTCCATAACCAGTGTGACCAGGATCCACCACTGGGGGGATCTAAGACAGCTGCCTTCATTTGGGGGCTTAGCTGTAAGTCAAAAAAAAAGAAAGAGGAGGAAGAATAGGAGAAAGAGGAGGAGGAGGAGGAGGAGGAGGAGGAGGAGGAGGAGGAGGAGGAAGAGAGGAAAAAGAAGGTTATTATTTATTCTTTCTTTAGCAAATATTTATTGAGTACCTACATATTCTAGGCATGGTTCTTATCATTGGGTTTCCAGAGTGACCAAATACAATAGATAAAAAATCTGTGTCTTCACAGGGTTTACATTCTTGTGGAGGAAATAATAAACAAGGTAAAAATATATTATAGGGCAGATTATAATAAGAGCTATGGGGGAATGCCAACACTTGAGGTGCAGTTGTCAATAGGTAGACAGTAAAGGCCAAACAGGAGAGTAAAATGTGAGCAAAGACCTGAGGGGAAGGTGGAAAGCAAGCCAGAAAGGAAGAGTCTAGGCAGAAGGAAACTAGTGCATAGGGTCTATCCAGAACCAGCAGGAGCTGTAGAGGCTGGAGCAGAGTGAGGAAGGGAAGAGATGAAAGGAAATTAGTCATTTCTGTAATTACCATTTTTAGTATTGTTACTGTTATCAATACTATAGTTTAATGGGTTTATTTTGTTTTCACAAAAGGATTGAAATATTTTACAGTGAACATCATATACTCACCACCTGGATTCTACCATTTTCTATACTTGCTTTCACACATCCATTATTCTATCCATCTATTATCTTCTTTTTCATGCAGTTTAAAATAAATTGTGGACATTTAAAAGTCATTTCACAGATATTGTTTCTAAACCTGACAACAACCATACAAAATGGATGATGCTACCTCCCCATTTTCAGATGAGAAAACAGACTCAGAGAGGTTTAATAATTCAGGTAGGGCAGTAACACAAGTGAGTGGTTGCATGGGAATTCCAATCTAGGTTTGCTCAATGCAGATGCTGATATTCTTTCCACTATTAACACACCTCTGCTCTTGGCCAATAGATCATTGTTGAAGAATAGACAAGGCATTGGCAAGGTGCTCTGCTCTTCTCTAAATGGGGTTGCTTCCCTTCGTTTTTTTCTCTGCATCAGGAAGGGGGAGATCCAGTGATGTGCTGGTAAATGTTTATAATCAGCTCTTTGGTTGGGGAGAGAAAAGGGAAGATCTGGTTTGCAACATCTTCCAATTTCTATGGTGTAAATACTCCTACCATGGTTGAGTTCAAGCTACTAACCTAACTTCAGATTGCAAGCTCTGTGAGCTGGTGTGAGCTGGCTTCAGCGCACCATGGCAGATTTTTTAGTCTTATACTGTGAGTAACAAGTATTATGGGCCCTTATGGCAAGCACCAGTTCACGATCAAAGCCGAGTATCTGGATGCCCAGTGAATTTAACATAGGTGGAGGAGATAGTGGTAAGCCTTACACACACAAATACATACACACACACACACACACACACACACACACACACACTCTCTACCCTTGATGCACGGCATTGCATGTGAATAATAAATACAGGACAGGAGACTACCATATTTCACACTCATATATGCAAACTTCTCCACAAAAACTAAACCCCTTTCTCCATGTAATTTCTAGCCCTTGGCCCATTGTTCTTACCTTCCTTATTTTCTCGCTGCTCCTGTACCTCCCTGCACTATTGACCATGCTTTTCTTTGCTGAGAACACTCACAGTGTGCCTGATACCAGAGAATACCATATTTTACCTGGGTTGAGGTTAGTATATATAAATCACATAAAAAAATTTTTAAAAAACCACAGACCCTTTGTCCTAAGAAGCTTACGGTTCTCCTCTCTTTTTTATTGAAACATTCTCTCACCTTCAGAGCATTTCCCAGGGCCACCCTGACAAGGTTCTGCCTGTTTCTCTTCATCCTGACACCTGAAAGCTTAGTCCCTTTTATCCCCTTACTGTCCCTCCCCCCATTGCTGTGTACCTCCTTCACCCAAATTTCCCTCTGCATCCTTTCCCCAATGACATTACACACCTGAGATAGCATCCCTGATTCCATGCCTAAGGCCCCTTGTCTTTCAGAATTGCCTGAGGCCATTTGCATCCACTTTGGTAGGTGGTTCTGGGTTACACCTGGCAAACACAGGCTTTTCTGAATTGAATCCCTCGGTCATTTTCTCCTTCCCCACCATACCCCACCTCTTACCGCTATTCCACCCCACACGCTATTGCCTGGTGTGGGGCGCATCCCCAGCAGCTTGTAGTGCAAGTAACCATCAGTGCTCACAGAATCTGCAAGAACAAAGTCAATTAATGGCTTCAAAGCGTCTTTATAGTACGGCAAATCCCATTACCATGCAACAAAGAACAACTAATTGTTAGGAATTAATAATGAGAGATAAGTATTGATAATGGTTTAGCTGACACTGTCATATTTTAATACAATATGTTCTGAAATATTTGCTCCTTTGGGTTGTGGATGTGCTATTTTTGTCACTAATAGCCATATAGAAGCCAAGTAGAATTGAGAAGTTTTCTCAAAGAAGCTCATGCACTCTGAGATGTCTCTGATAAGGGGAAGGAAGGGGTCAATGTGCCTGTAGTTTCTGTGCTTCATTAAAATTCTGCTTCCATACTGCATAGTGTGAGTAATATTAATTTTCTAAACATCCGTGTATAGCAGCTGCTAACTAATTTCCATAACAGTGTTCCTATTCTACAGGCATTTTTTTAAAAAGGGGAGAGATGACTGCTGACTGTCTGCCAGAAAGAAATTCACATCCTAACCCACTTCTGAATCATTTCAGACTAAAAGGACATTAGGAACGTTGACTCCCCACTCACAATGATGACTGGCTCTGAACAGACCGCCTTGCATCTAGGACCAGCATATCTGGAGGGAGCTCATTTGCTGGGTTGCATTGTTCCTCTACAAACCTCTTGATAGCCCATTTCTTGTGACCTAGACTAGCTAATAATCTGAACATTTCTGCACCCCCAGTCAGACAGGGGGTACCAGCTGCTTCCTCTTCCCTCCATGCCACTGACAGGTTACAGTTAAAACTGTCACGCTGTTTCCAGGAAGGCAGCATACCTGGGCCACTGTGGACCCCTTGTATTTTAGAGACTTGCCCTCAGAGCATGGACCACCAACCCTCTTCCAGAAATCATTAGGATGCCCAGGTCCACAGCCTGCATATAATTCCAAGTGTTTTCATTATATACATTCCCTGACTGGACTTCTCCTTCTGTATTCTGCCAAGATGAAGAACAACTAGTGCCGTGAACTTGAACACTATTAAACCTCCCCTTCTTCTCTCCAGTAGTCCTATTCTTTGGCAATATTACCCAACTTTGCATTCATTCACTCTTGCAATCCATTGTCTTTAATTTCATACTCTAGCCCCAGCTTCTCTCCCTAACCTTGCCTTCTACTTCTCCTAAGTTTCCAGCAATTCTACCACACCAGTCTACTTGCCCACTTCTCCAAATAAACTATGTCCAGTCACTCAAGTCTTTACTCAACCTGCCATCTCCATCTAGATAACTCACTGCCCTTCTGTCCTAGTAAAATTTTACTTCTCATCCCTTTCTAATCCCCTAGATCAGTGGTCGGCAAACTCATTATTCAACAGAGCCAAATATCAACAGTACAAGGATTGAAATTTCTTTTGAGAGCCAAATTTTTTAAACTTAAACTTCTTCTAATGTCACTTCTTCAAAATAGACTCGCCCAGGCCATGGTATTTTGTGGAAGAGCCACACTCCAGGGCCAAAGAGCCACATGTGGCTCATGAGCCGCAGTTTGCCAAGCACGGCCCTAGATAAAGTTATTCACTTACATTTTCAAACTCTCTCCAGCCTTTCTTCGTACTCATCAACTCAGCACTTGTCATGTTGGTGATTTGTTCATTGATTGACTAGTTGATTGAACAATTGGTTTATTATAAGCAAATATGTTTCCTTTGCTTTTTTGTGACTCTTAGAATGCATGAGCCTGGGTTTCACCCATCTTTATATGCACTGTGATCTTAAGATTGTGGCACTCAATATTCTTATTGAATAGAATTTAAAAAGTGTAAAAATAGATGACCATAAATTTTATAAAGGTATATACTCTGATAATTAGTGTTTTTCTCAGGTAAAGCTAGGGAATGTTTGCTTCTATTCTGTAGATTTGCCATCCAGGAACACCTAAATGTGAGAATAGTCAGAAATGCCAAATTCTTGTTCTCAAGTCTACTATCATTGAAAATTCTATGACTTAACTCTAAATATGGAACTGGCCTTGGCAGAGACATTCTGCAGTCTCCTTAGAAGCCAACTAAGTAACTGAGGAGATGTTAATATTAATACCAGTGCTTCAAATTCATCAATAGAGTCCCAGCAAGACTAGGTTCCAAGTAATAAATTAAGAGATGAACTTCATAATTCATTTGGTGAAATCTCCATCCGTCTAGACCATTAACTATGAGGTGATGGATTAATTTGCTTTTTAATCTACTGCTTTTTAGAATATATTAAATTTAAACACCCATCCAAAAAGCACTTAGAGTGTAAATGGGAAAGAATTAAGAGCTGGAAAATTATGACATACAAATAGCTAGATCCAAAGGATCAGGTATTCACTTGGCCAAGAAGGTGCCTGAAGGAGAGATAGGTCACCTTCAGGTAGACTAGGGAATTTGAAAAGGATGTCATCAACCCAAAATGTTTTCCCCAGCATGTGGTACAGAGTAGGCACTCAATATACATTTGCTTAATGAACAAACAAACTTAGATTTAAAATTCAAATTATTAATTGTATAAATATTTTTCAAGATCTTGCAATAACAGTTTTTTAACACTCAAAAGTATCTAGCATTAAGATGAGATCTAATTATGTTCTTTAAATTATGGTCAAGAAATGGCTTTTGAGAATTTACTGTGTCCCCATAGCCATACACAAAACTCAGGAAGATATAAAGGTGAACTGGTGGTGGTCCCTGACATCCAGATTACCATCTGATGATGGTCCCTCAAGCAGGCATGGCAGCAATCCCTCTTGGGTGACAAAAGAGACAGTTCCCACCCAACATTATATCCTTATTACCCCTCACTGGGCCTTAAATTACTCCATTAAGGATTAATTCATTTGGGTCTTGAAGGTTAATTGAGTCTCTTAGCAAAGGTTAAATACTCCTGGGATGAATACCTTCTTAATCCATTATCAACTGGGATTGGACCCAAGCAATAGATCACAGCTAGCAGAGAGCATGTTAGACAGAGAGAACAGAGGAACATGAAAGGAGGGTTTCAGGACAGAAAAAGTGGAGAAAGGAAGCACCTAAGAGCATCACTTACTCTATTTACAACTTTCCTCCTTTTTCCCATTCCTAACCAATTGGTTATGGCACAGAACATTTATACAAGACTGATCAGCACACACCCTCTGAAATGCCTTCTCCAGGTCCTCATCATTGGGTTTCTGGGTTCAAAACCTGCGCTTTCTATCCAAAGCCAGTTCTAATAATAACAGGCCATGGTCCCTGGATGGTTCATCTGCCCCAGCCAATATCCTAAGAGCTTTACAAGAATTATCTCATGTAAGTCTTGCAACCAACCATTCTATCCTCATTGTGCAGGTGAAAAAACTGAGGGTCAGAGAAGTTAAGTGACTTATTCCAATCACCTAGCTTTAAATTGCAAAGCCAGGATTTAAATTCATTTAAGTCCCAATTCCAGAGCCCAAGTTCTTAATCTCAATACTATAATTCCCCTATAACTTAGGCTGGAATCATTACAATAACCCTATTAGAAAGACCTAAGAAGCAATGGTCCCATCCTAACCTGGGTTTAAGGTCCAGTTCAATTCAGCTGTAGGACTTTGGATATTAGTGTCCTCATCCATTTTTATTTAAAACAGAGTTAATATAATCTTGTGTAAGGTCATGGGGGGGGAGCATATTAGTTCATGAATAAAGTATTTGGCCCAAACAAGGTATAAACTTCCTGCCTGTGCAACTTTGTTCTAGTAATGTTTCTGTTGACCTCCAGGGGTCACTCAAGACCTCACACCCTGCCTCTCACGCTACCTCATCAGTGTGTTCATCCTGACTGTGCATTCAAATCTCATGGAGATAAATTACATGCAATCTATACATACATGTGTGCATGTGTGAGTGATTTTTATTTATATGCACTAGAGGCCTGGTGCACAAAATCCGTGCACTGGGGGAGGAGGTCCCTCAGCCAAGCCTGTCCCCTCTCACAGTCTGGGAGCACTCAGGGGATGTCCTACTGATGGCTTAGGCCCACTCCTGTTGGGGAGCGGGCCTAAGCCACAGTCTGGCCTCCCTCTGTGGGATGCGATCGGCCGATCAGGGGAAGGCACCACCCCCATCACCCCACTGCTGCTTCCACTACCGGCAGCCACAGCCATCAAGGTGTTTTCATCAGTATGAACTCCAGTCCCTTCACCACAAAAAAATAACAACTTTCTTTAGGCATTTTTCAAGATGTCTCTTTCATAGAATACGACATTTCTTTCTTTATTTCTTTATTTCTTTCTTCCTCCTCACCTGAAGATATTTTTTCATTGATATTTAGAGAGTGTGAAAGAGAGAGAAAAAGACAGAGAGAAACATCAATGTGAGAGGGACACTTCGATTGGTTGCCTCCTACATGAGCCCTGACCTGGGCCCCAGCTAGGGAGAAGCCTGCAATCTAGGTACATGTCCTTCATCAGTATCAAACCCAGACCCTGTGGTCCACAGGTCAATGCTCTATCTACAGAGCCAAACTGGCTAGGGCAGGATATGACATTTCTTAGCCCCTCCAGCAGTGGACCTCCAGGAGTGAGGTGGAAAAACCCTAGATCCCCTTCTTGGATTCTTATTACCCAAGTTACCAAGAACACTGTAAGTGGCACACAGGGAGTTTAGCCAATGAGCTGTAAGAGGAGGGTTTTCTCTACAGCTTACATGCAGAAAGGAGATTGCTGGTGCATTGTCTCCCAGAGAGGGCAGGCGGGCACACCAGGGACAGGCCCCACTGTGTGTTGTGTCTCCGATCCAGGTCCATCTGTGCACGCAGCCTCCTCCCGAGCCAGTCGTGACTATTATGGTGTCTCAGCTAATTTGCATATTATCACTTTTTAGGTAGGTGATAGATAGATAGATGAGAGATAGAGAGATAGATATGCATATGGGTATATATACAGGGTGGGGCAAAACTAGGTTTACAGTTATTTGCAGAAAAATAATATAATCATTAATAAATAACAATACAAAAATAGACTTTCGGTTTCTCACAGTCTCAACTATAAACCTACTTTTGCCCCACCTGTATGTATATATGCATGTGTCTGTATACACATAGACACATATGTCCAGGGGTGGGGGCTTAGACGTCTATTTTTAAGAGTAATTTTAATGACTAATGTACAGCAGGGTCAAAAGATACGGCAAAGTAAGATCTGCTAGAAAGGGCCAAGGACAAGGATATTATGTAATTGAAGCAGCTAGGAAGTGGATGTTTCTGAGGGAGAAGTATGTAATAGTTCTAACACCCAAGCAATAAGTTTCTAAATTTGAAATCAATTTTGGGGGCCTTCAATTTTAGATTCTCTGTCTTTGTAGGAGCCCACTCTTGGCTTATTAATGAAAATCCTATCCACCTTCAGGACCTGATGTACCTTGCCACAGCTGAGATTCCCTGACATTGGGCCCTGATGACTACTGGGGCATGTCCCTATCCCTGGTGCTGACTTCAGCTAGCCCTGGTTAGGAGCTAAGGCAGTCCTCAGAGCCATGCCTTCACCCCCATGGCTGAGCTCCCAGCATGCAGGACAGAATTCCCACTTCAATCCACACCACAGCATGACCAGGGCTAGCTCACCCTTGCTTCAAGTAAAGTCCTCTTTAAATCCCAGGCTGGGACACAAGTCCTAAAAGCAGGTCTTCTTCCCCCAAAAATAAAAATAAACATGTGTTAGACTCTGTCGATGACCGTTACAGGCTGATCACACATTCACAATCCTTGTCTACCTTGAGGTCAGCTTCCATGCCCATTACCCTGCCCCAGGTACACCTGCTGCCATCACAATGCAGAATTCAAGTATTCCCTCCCCAGCTCCCTCTCCAGGTTCTTCAGTTCCTCATTCATTATTCTCCCAAACTACAAAAGACCCTCAGAGGAAAGGATGTTCCTTAACTACCCCCTGCCCTGAATTGGAAATCCAAGCAGTTAAATTATATCAAGATGCAAATAAGAGCCTTAAATTTTTATCAGAAGAGGCAAGATGGCCCCATCTATTCACACATTTGTCACTCAGAGGAGGCTGAGCATATATTTACCAAACTTGGCAGCATTTCACCCTGAGAACAAAAACAAACATGATAAATTTATCCTCCAGAGATAATTTTGGTGATGTGTATAGGCCACTGAAAATGAGAATGACTTTGGTGCTGTAATAATATATGGTAGTAATTATATTAACAAGGGAAATTACATCCCTTCTCAGCAATTTCATTTCATACCACCCACATGAATAGTGGGCAGCAGCAAAAATGCTGAAACGGTGCTAGTAAAATAGGGGAAGCAGTAATTGCTTAATTTAGAACCTACTGTAATCACTTTTTAAAAATATATTGAGCTCCTAATATGTGCTAGGCACCATGTGAGCACAGTGGGGAATGAATCCGTCATGACTCCTGGTCTTAAAGGAAATATGACATAAATCACATTGTAATGCCAGGCAGGAAGTGAGAGTGGTAAAAAGAGAGGTACAGAGAGAATTCTCTAAGGATGAAAAGATGAAGCTATCACTTCCAGATGATGCTGTGCTGAAGCTCTGACCTACCCAGAAAGCAATCAGACACCCATGAGATGACAGGTAAGAAGCACTCCCCAGCTTTCCAGCATCAAGATAAACTGCAGCCAATTAACACTGAAGAAGTTTGCCTGTGGACCTGACCCCAGAGAACACCCACCAGAATGCTCCATAGCTGAATGACCATGAAGGCAAACCCCATAGCCTATGGCTTCAGAAATCCTTCTGCAAAGCAAGATTCTTTTGCTAAGAACTTATAAATGTGTTGGTTAATGAACTATAAATTTGGATTAAATGCATGAATAAAACTCCATAATTTATTTTGAAATTTTATTGGAGCCAAATTTGAGATACTCGCTCTATTCATATCTACCAATTTGATCAGCCTTTTGTTTGTTCGTTTGTTTCTCCCATGTGCAAGAAGATAAAGGGGATTCCAAGAGAAATAAGCCCCTTAAGGGACTTGGAGTCTCATATAGGAAAGAGAGAAATACAAAATAATTGTACAGATGATCTGCTGTTTAATAGCATTATCTAGTGCAGTGGTCAGCAAACTCATTAGTCAACAGAGCCAAATATCAACAGTACGACGATTGAAATTTCTTTTGAGAGCTGAAAACTGACTTCTGCGCATGGGCCACAAAGTTTCAATTGTACAATTGTAGTTGTGCCTGCATGTGGTATTTGTGGAAGAGCCACACGCAAGAGGTCAAAGAGCTGCATGTGGCTTGCGAGCCGTAGTTTGCTGACTTCTGATCTAGTGGAAAAAGTATATAGTTTTGAATGAGACTTAAGTTGAATTCCTACTTTGTAGGCTACCAGCTTCGTGACCTGAAATATTTCTCATTTCTCTCTCTCTCTCTCTCTCTCTCTCTCTCTCTCTCTCTCTCTCTCTCTCTCTCTCTCTTCTCTCTCTTAATCTCTCTCTCAACATTCCTTTGTCTGTAAACTGTTCCAAACATAGGGCTGTGGTAAGAATTAAATAACATAATATTATAAAAGTATTTTGTTGACTGCTTATAAATATCTAATGTATCAGTTGAATATGAGTCAGAAAACTGGGATTGTCAGAGGGTAGCTATAAAAAAATAACATAGTTATCCTCAAAGAAAGAGCTCATCTTGGAGTTGGAGGGACTGGAAAGTCTTCATGAAAAAAGTGTCATTTGAACAGGACCTCAGAAGACGGGTAGGGATTTGTCCATATGTAGTTCACTTCAGGTGGCAGGGATGGCTGAGCAGGCCTGGGATGAGATATGGCATTGGATTTTTAGGTGGATAAAAATGTTGTATGTGAAAATATTCAGCTGATGGATTCACTCTATGAAAATCAGCCACTTAACACACAGAGTCCCCAAAATACCAAGTTGAATTCAGTGTCCTGAATCCAGAATTGCCTCTGGCTTACGTTTGTTGTGACTTAGCACTAATTTATATTATATTAGTATCTTGTTCTTTTTTTAGAAAGATGTTTTCTCTTTTTTTCTTTTTATTGATTTTTTACAGAGAGGAAGGGAGAGAGAGAGAGAGCTAGAAATGTCGATGAGAGAGAAACACCGACCAGCTGCCTCCTGCACACCTCCCACCATGGATGTGCCCGCAACCAACGTACATGCCCCTTACCGGAATCGAACCTGGGACCCTTCAGTCCGCAGACCAACGCTCTACCACTGAGCCAAACCGGTTTCGACAGTATCTTGTTCTTTATAGTTAATCACATTCTATCATATGCACTGTGTGGTTCATTCTAGGTAAGTAGAAAAAAAGTCATTATTGACTTTACAGATTAAAACCCTGCTCAAGTTCATATAACTATTGGCTAAATTCCCTTCACTCTCCATAGCCCACGATGTTGTTGTAAAAAGACATTCATGGTCAATCCTTTACATTGCTCAGGGAGACAGCTTTGTTCTAGTGTACAGACAGCAGATTCACTTCTCTACACAGTAAGCATCCATTAATGTGATGGCATCCACAGAAGTTGGGTTTGTAGTAGTCCCAACTCACACTTTATGAAGAAAAAATGTATTTTGTCTCCTCTATTATTTATTTTTGTAGTGTCCTGTGCTTAGTAATTGACTATTACATAATTGCGCAAGATGTAATAGGTTTGCCTGAAAATTCTTCTCGCAGGTAACAAAACTTTCCTTACTTCATTTTTTTTTTTAATCCACTTCCCTGGGACTTATTTAAAACATTTCACTTTTTTAGAGATTACATTATCTCATTTGTCTTAATTCCATGACCTTTTCAACTTTCTCATCCTTTATGCATTATGCTTTTGTATTCTTTTCTTTTCAAGCCCTTTCATGTTTTCTCCCTTTTGTTTTATTTCCATGGGTGTGCTCATTGTCAGTTTAGCCTTTATTTTAAGGCTCCTACACTGAGATCTGACCCAATAGCCAAGATGTGAAAAGGGAAAGTCTTACATCCTTGCTGCAATGGAGGTGGCAGATGGGTACAAAGGAGGAAAAAAAGAAAAAGGAAAAAATTGAGTGAAGACCCAATTGTGTGGGGGTTTTGTTGTTGTGGTTAATGGTGGTGGTGGTGGCAGTAGTGGAGGTCTCTAAGGTGTGATATCTTTGAAGATAAAAATAATGACATTTACACAGGCACCTACATAAGAATGTGACTTACAGAACATAGAAATGCCAAGAAAACAGATTATTTTCATTAGAATCTTGGTTCCATGTCCAATAGACTTTACTTTGAAGGCGTAAGAGTATCACGCTGTAGGAGACCAAACTTGACAAATAATTTCTGTCTCTGTCTTAAAACCAACTCACTAGTAAGTAAGATTCAGAATTCTGCTTGCATTTTGTTAAGGTTGCTTTAGATGAAGCAAGCTCATGCTCCTTCAAGATCTCCAAAGCAAGATATCTATATTTGATAAATCTATAAGAATGGCCACAGTATGATTCTCAGGCAGAAAAGTCAACAAAGTCAAGATTAGAAATTTTAACAAATAGTTGTTCCTAACATGTTTCCCATCTAGCTGTTCACTCGCCCTCTTCCCTTGGAGCTCATCCTGGTTGAATTTATCTCTCTCCTGTCCGTCTTCCCACCAGTATCGCCTGAGTCTTTAGGGCATCTCTAATTTTACCTTGAGTAACCCATAACCCCTGGAGCATCTACAGGTCAAAAATACATTATTAAAATAAGAGACACAATTCTACTGAATGATCCTATAAATTATTTATTGCCTTTGCAGTGAACTAAACAAAATATGAAAATTTCACCTCACCAAAACATTAAGAGAAAAAGTGATTTCTGGCCGAAACTGGTTTGGCTCAGTGGTAGAGCGTTGTTCTGTGGTCTGAAGGGTCCCGGGTTCAATTCCGGTCAAAGGCATGTACATTTGTTGCGGGCACATCCCTGGTGGGGGGTGTGCAAGAGGTGGCTGGTCGATGTTTCTCTCTCATCGACGTTTCTAGCTCTCTAGCTCTCTCCCTTCCTCTCTGTAAAAAATCAATAAAATATATATTTTTAAGTGATTTCTGAATAGGAGTGTGCCAGAGTAGGTGTGACTGTGTTTGTGTATGTGAGCGTGTGAGTGTGTGAATGATTATGTGTCTGCATGTGAGTGAGTGAGTGAGTGTGTATGTGTGTGTATTTGCATGTGTGCCATGAAAAGGTGTCAAGGAGAAAAATCAGACTATTTTTTATTTACCTGGCACTAAATGTCCAGTTACTTGCAAATATGTATAATTGAATTGTTATTTAAAAATAAAGGTCTAGAATAAACATATAGCTAATGTAAATGACTTTCCCTTTGCATTAAACTCTTTTTTTTTTTTTTTCACCTATTCCTTTTCCATTTGCTGTCAGCCAACATTCACTCTCATTTTGCTTTTCCTCTCTGGTATTTCCTAGATGTTCTGTTCTGTTCAGTTTAATTTATCCAAATGTCATACCCAATAAATGGCTGAATTTCCACTCCAGTCCTGCTGAATGACTGTATTACTTTTAAATAACTTGCATCTGCTCTCGACTCTCCCATCTGCTTCTTCTCTCCCTCTTTACTTTCTCATCAGGAGGCCTGGCTCTGGGTTGGGGACATTAGGCAGACACTCCTGATTTTTCATATTTGAGCCACTGACAGTCATCCTTTCTGAATCTCTCTGAAAAACCTGGCCTGGCGCAAATTTGTAAAGTAGGTCAACTCAATGAGTGCCGCCACACACACTTTCAGTACTTCCTCATTCATGTTTGTCACCCTCCTAGAGTAGTACCCCTCACTCTGGACCTTCCCCTTCTTTCTCTTGAACTCCCATCCTTCACACTGTACATGTCCTGTGTCCCTTTTCCCATTGCATCATTTCTCAGAGAAATCCAGTAGGAAAATTCCATTAAAATGCTACTGAGAGATGATGAAAATTTCATATTTGATCCTCTGAACCATAAATTTCAAGATTTATGTTTCTGTGCTCTGCTGTTAGTACAGATGTGTGAGGCACCGCCAGAAAAAATAACCAGCTGCAATGGATTTGATGATTTGTAAGCAGAATTGGTTGCTGTCTTAAACTCCAGAATTTGATGGCATTTTTAAAAGAAAAAATAAAGGAAACCGCCCAAACCAGTTTGGCTCAGTGGATAGACCATCAGCCTGCGGACTGAAGGGTCCCACGTTTGATTCCAGTCAAGGGCACATATCTTGGTTGTGGGCACTTCTCCAGTGGGAGGTGTGCAAGAGGCAACTGATCTGTGTTTCTCTTTCATCAATGTTTCTAATTCTCTATCCTTCTCCCTTCCTCTCTGTAAAAGATCAATAAAATATGTTTAAAAATAAATAAATAAAGGAAACTAACATTTCCTGAGTGTTTAGTACATGCCCAATACAAGCTGTATTTCAGTCTCATTTTAACCAATGAAAAGCTAGGATGTTCGCCCATATGGTTATGGGAAGTAGAGATGCCAGGTGTAACCCAGCAGCAAAGCCTTATGCTCAGTCTACTACACAAGCTGCTGCTTCGGCCTAGGACCATGGACTGCTAGTGGTCCTCCATTTGGGGTTTTCAATCCTGTGACATAAATTAAGTGAATACTGCCCTGGCTGGTGTGGCTCAGTTGGTTGGAGCGTTGGGTCACAGGTTTGATTCCAATCAGGACACATACTCAGGTTTTGGATTCCATCCCAGTAGGAGTGAGCACCTTGAATGTGTCAAGACAAAGCAGGAAGTGAGAGACAGCTTAGAGTGGATGAGCAGTTGCAAGAGCATAAAATCAGAATCAGGGATGTGACCCAGGAAGGTTCAGCTGGAACACTTTTTTGAAGGCTTTGTAGTGCATACTATAGAATTAAGACGACAACAAAGACACAAGGGAGCTCTTGAAAATTCCAAATAAATAAAGATGAGCAGAGCTGAGTTCTAGATTTATCATTCTAACACAGGATAAGTACAGGCTTCTAGAGAGACAAACATGAAGCAGGTGACCAGTTAGGAAGTTACATTGCTATTACCCAGACAAGAGATTATAATGGACTTAAATAGGGCAATGGAAGGATAATATTGGGGAAGTACAATCAGTAGGACTTGATAATCATTTGGATATGAGGAGTAGAGAAAAGAAAGAAATCAAAGATGTTCAGTTTTCCTTTTATTTGTTCCCAAGTTTCATATTCATTTTCTAAGTCAAGGAAAATTATTGTAATGAACTGCGGTGCCTTAGAGCAGGTTCTCAAGCTGAATTTTTAAATGTTTGGAGCTGGCAAAATTATGCCTAACTTGACCAGCGATATATTTGCAAGTATAATTTATAGACAGAAAATATTGCACACTATTAACGTATAATTTAGCCTTAAGAAAGGGGTAGAATTCTAAGCCTCATTTGGAAATTTGTCTTCTCCTACTTCAAGAGGTGTTCCTGATAGAGACAGTTTTCATAATTCTTGGTTATGTTTACAGCAATGTGATTTTAGAAATTATTCTAAAGATAGATATTTCCACAGTAAATACTTCCAGCTGCTGTCTTTGGAATGGGGACTTTGATTAGTGGTACTGTGTTGAATTACATTAGAATTGGTTTCTTCAAATAATGTATATTACCTACAGACAGAAAAAAAAAGATATCATAAACTAATGTCTATATGACCTATTTGGCACAACAGTGATGACAGGGTAGAGTTAACAAAGGTTTATGGAGAGATAATAGGGATTGATGAGCTCTCAAGTTTGATGTTTATTAAAGAGTTTATTGGGATCTCATAGAGCAGTAGCAAATGACCTAATAAAACCAATAAGATTAAGCAGTTCCAGCAAACAAAATCATAATAAAACTCCATAAGAGTATATGCAAACCATTTTTTTTCATTCTCAAAAAAAAAATATTAATATTTCCAAATCTTATGAAGAGTTTTAGAATTAAGACTCCGCTTGAGATTGAGTATAACTATTCAACTCATGATTCATGTAATTATGAATTCATTTAATGGACTATTTAGCCAGGTTAGCAAACTTTTTAAAGGAAAACAACTTTCCTTAGCATAAGGAGAAAACCACCGAAAATTGATGAGCAAATAAATGGTGTATGCTGAAAGAATTTTGTCAGAAAATGAAAACCAAGTAAATACATTTGAGCTGAAGAGGGGAGGTGAGGGATGAGTTAGAAGAAATCAACTTCTTGGGGCCATGAATTTCTCCAAGGATTTCAATATCTAACATGGCCCAGGAGCAGTAAATGACTACTCTGACCAAAACAAGGTCCTAGATAACCAAGCAACTTGCTTGAAAGAGCTAGAAAGCCAGGAACAAGGGATATCTCAGCAGCAACTCACTGTAAATTCACATGATGGCTCTTCCTCTTCTTATAATAGGAATAAGGGCACTAATCACTTCACAGGGGCTCCACACTCCTGACCACATCTAAACCTAATTACCTCCCAAAGGCCCCACTTCTCCATCACATTGGAGATTAGGGCTTCAACATATGGATGTTGGATAATATAAACATTCAGTCCAGAACAGGATCTAACTTGAACTATTGATAAAACCTAAACCACCTACAGTGTAACCCATAGCTTCCTCAACACACACTGAGAAGAAGCTTATTATAGCTACAATTTCTTTTCTAGATACATAGCAATGTTTATTTTATACTAGGGTTGCGAGAATTTCCCTACATTCCCAGATTTTTTAAATAATGGATCTTTTATTCATTTACAAAATAAGATTTGTTGAGTCAGAGTAAAAGCACTTAAATATCATAGATATAAGGCCCAATCTCTAATTCAATGATTGAATATGTAAGAGAATTTATTTTAAAAGTTTTGTCAGTTATACAGCATGGGCACTGACTCATCATAGTGGATGCCAGCTGGAAACAAGTGCTATGACCACCTGGGTGTGTGCCAGGGAGAAGTCTTTGGGTTACCAACAGGTTTAAAACCCAAACTCAATAGAGAGTGAATCAATAAGTTAATAATCAATTGTGTTTTATTCATATAAAGCTTTCTAAGTGGCAGCTGTAAGAACATTCTAATCATCATCTAAGGTCTTTGCTCAGGTAAAATATTGTTTTGTTTAACTATTGAACCACCTACCCAACAAATCTATATGTGCAATGTGAACCTCAAAAGAGCACTCAAATTTCCCCAATGCAATTAAATGTTGGAACTAATGAGGCAGTGACAATGTTTCCTTTATACAAACAATTTTTCAATTATACAGGACAGTGGCATCTAACGACTGCTACCAACACAAAATCACTGGGTAGCCAGCTTCTCTTTTATGCAGCAAGTTTAGCAATTATTCTGTAACACTTAATTTCCTATTACTGATGCTTTCCCAGGAACACTTAAGCATGATGGCCTTATGAGTATAGTTATAAGTGCGACTATGTTCGGTGTTTGGATTCTTTTAGAAATCTGATAAAGATAATATTCTTCCAAAGGTTACTGACCAGATTATAAGTAATTTTATCAGCAGACCTGAGTTCTAGCCAGCTGTCATTAAGAGTGTCTTTGTAGCTGGGTCAAGGTTGCTAAGGTAACACGAATCTGACCAGACTTCTCTCAGCATCAACCTTTCATCTTCTTAAATTTATATAAGCAAAGCACTGTGAGAAGAATACTAATAGACTAGATGACAAAAGTAATTGCACAAAAATATTTTTCAGCTGTATGGGTATGTGTTTAAGCTCCTTTATAAAGGTACAACAATACGTGTGGGTTTAGAGATGTTCATGGAACTGAGCTAAATTATCTTGGGTGCACATATTGTTTACATTAGCATGTGAAATATGCAGCTCTACAAAGCAGAATTTAATTCAACGATGCTCATTGATTGAATGCCTGCTTGGTACCTGAATTTATTTTTCAGTGTAACATTTGAATCTGAAATGAATCTGAGAAGAATTAAATTCTAAAGAAAGTAAAACTTAACATGTCTTCCAAACAGTTCAGACTCAGTAAGCTAGAGAATCTTTAAATTCTTGCATTAGGGAGTGATGGCTAGGTGGAGTAAAGCTGTTATTGAAAATATATAGGCCCTAGCTGATTTGGTTCAGTGGATAGAGCATAGCCCCGCAGACTCAAGGGTCCCAGTTCAATTCTGGTCAAGGGCACATGCCCGAGTTTGGGGCTCAATCCCCAATAGAGGGCATACAGGAAGCAGCTAAACAATGATTCTTATGACAATCTTATTTTACCCTGTGTGTATTAGTGGAAAGGATTATTTGCCTTCTTGAGTAGGCCCTGAGTTTGACAGTTGAATAATAATCAATTTCTCAGAGGAAATTAAATTGGCTAATTGAAATAAGTGAATATTCTAGAAAAATTTATTGTATTGTACAAAAAGCTGTTCCTAAAGTGTTAACAAAAATTCTTATTGGCAGTTCATCTCATGGTAAAATTGCATAACATGTAATGAACCTAAAGCAGTCATATTTTAGAGCAAATAATTAAAATGTAAAAGCTATCAATACTACATTATAAAATTTCCAAAAGCCTTCTAATATTTAAATTAAAAAAGGGGTGATAGTGGAAAAATATAATGTAAGGAAAAATATCCTGCAAGTAAATTATATCTAGAAAATTTGTACTTTAGAAAATTAACTTTCATTTGAAATGCTAACAGCAAGATACCCATGAGAAACAAACATGGTATCAAAACAAGCCAGAGGAAAATCATTTGGGGGGAAAAAATATATGAAAAGGGATCCCAAGTCAAATTTATAGAAAATATCCCTTTATTAACTTTTGGTCAAGAATATGTTTGCATATTTTCAGAAAACAAATCTGAGACCATGTGGATTCCTACAACAGAGAGGAATTGACAGGAGTGCTCTAGCCATGAAGACAGAAGAGAGCCGAAACTGGTTTGGCTCAGTGAATAGAGCGTCAGCCTGCCAACTGAAAGGTCCCAGGTTCGATTCCGGTCAAGGGCATGTACGCTAGCTGCGGGCACATCCCCAGTAGGGGGTGTGCAGGAGGCAGCTGATCGATGTTTCTCTCTCATCGATGTTTCTAACTCTCTATCTTTCTCCCTTCCTCTCTGTAAAAAAATCAATAAAATATTTTTTTTAAAAAGAGACAGAAGAGAAACAGTCCAGAGATGGAAGATGCTGACAATGCCTTGCCATACTAGCAGACAGCAGCTGTGCATCACTGAAGGATACCCAGAACCAAACCAGAGATAGTCGGACCTGCATCACCACCATTTGTCCACCAACTAGATCTGAAATATCATGGCTGACACATACACATAAGAAACTATTTGATGCCGAAACCGGTTTGGCTCAGAGGTAGAGCATCGGTCTGCGGACTGAAAGGTCCCAGGTTCGATTCCGGTCAAGGGCATGTACCTTGGTTGCGGGCACATCCCCGGTAGGGGGTGTGTAAGAGGCAGCTGGTCGATGTTTCTTTCTCATCGACGTTTCTAGCTCTCTATCCCTCTCTCCTCCTCTCTGTAAAAAATCAATAAAATATATTTTTTAAAAGAAAAAAAAAAGAAACTGTTTGACATTGACATTGGGACTCAAAAGAATTGTTGGCCCAGAAAGGAACTCACTACAGACTGATTTATTTGCCTCTTGGCATAACCAATATGGTTTCTTATAAGGGTATTTATAAGAATTATAAATATTCTTTATTATCTTTATTGTTGTAAGTATTATAGATGTCCTTATAAGGGTATTTCTTGTATCACATGATCTAACACATCTAGGGGAAATAATGAACAATATAAATTGATGAACAGAAACAGACCTGGAAACAGAGAAGCAGCGATCAGACTGTCAAACCTCAGAGGGAAGGTAGGGGAGGGTGGGGGTAAGGGGGAGAGAGCAACCAAAGGACTTGAGTGCATGCATATAATCCTAACCAGTATTCATGGACAACAGGGGTGGGGGGCATACGTGGGGAGGGGTTTGGGATGGGAATGGGGGGATGAGGACAATTATGTGATACCATAATCATATAAAGAAATTTTTTTAATTTTTCTTTCTCATCATTGATGTTTCTATCTTTCTCTCCTTCCTCTCTGAAATTAATTTAAAATATATATATATATATATATATATATATATATATATATACACACACATACCTGATTGTGTGTGTATCTGTGTGTGTGTGTGTGTGTGTGTGTGTGTGTGTGTGTGTGTATGGTATCATATGTCCAGGTAGTTCAGTTGGTTAGGGAGTTTTCCCTATAACCAAGGTTACTAGTTTGATCCCCGGTCAGAGCACATACAAGAAGCAACCAATGAATGCATAAATAAATGAAACAACAAATCTCTCTCTCTCTCTCTCTCTCTCTCTCTCTCTCTCTCTCTCTCTCTTTCTCTCATCAATAAATAAAAATAACATATAAGATATCAAAGACGATTGGGGTCATGTCCAAAGGACACAAGAGCCAACTTGAAGGACTCCCTCTGACCTAAATTGGGACAACTTGAACAGCAAAAGGAATAAAAATAACAATGAAACACGAATATATAAAAATCCATAATAATACTGAGGGGAAAAAAACCTCATGGATCACTATTAAAGGTTGCTAAAGCCACCAATTCATTTCTGAAAATTGACAAATAATAGGAAAGAATGAAACATATATCTTGCCTTTTCTGCATTAATTCTATTTTTATATGACCAAATGGGGGACAGGAAGAGATCAACCAATTAATTTATAGGCAAATATGCATAGCCCATGGACAGACAGTAGTGTGAGAAAGGCCTGGGGAAGGGAGGGGAGCAGGATGGAGAGGGCCAATAGGGAGGAAAAAGAGGACATCTGTAATACTTACAACAATAAAGATAATTTTTTTTAATTCCAGAAAATAATTGCAGAAGAAATGAAATTAAAAATCCCCACTTTGCAACTCTTAATGTAATATATTAAATATAAATAAAACTATTAGGTTAAATGTTGGTGTGGAACCTGATTGAGGAATTATGGTGACAACTCCTGAACTCACTAATCAATCACAATATCAAAGATGGGACAATCAAAATGAGGTGCCTCAATGTAATGCAATGGGGACTTGCACATGTCGCCTATGAAATAGTCTTGCCTAAAAATACTAAACTGGAATCTAATCAGTCCTCTAGTTCTAACTATAAGGAATAGGGGAAGAAGTTTTTTTTAAAAAACACATACAATCCAAAAATTAGGACATCTTAAAGACAAATGACCCAGTTTCTCCAACAAATCAATAGTGTGAAAAGAATGTGGGAAGAGGAGTTTTTTTCTTAAGTGCCTTAAGAGAAACAACAGTGGGGAGACATTTTTGATTCCCAAGTTGAACAAATCAAATGTAAAACATATCTGAGAAAATTAAAACTAATTTAACGTAACTGAGAATCAGATATTATAAAATTATTATTTGTGTTAGGTATGATTATATTTGTTGGTTACGTTGTGGAAGGTTCTTAGCAGTTAAAAATGCATACTAAAGTATTTATAGGTGAAATAATTTGCTGTCAAGGTGACTTTAAAATGCCAGGGTGAAGCATTTGTGATTGCTATATGGTTAGAGCATCGGCCTGCACACTGAAGGGTCAAGGGTTCAATTCCTGGTCAAGGTCACATACCTGGGTTGCAGGTTCCATCTCTACTCTGTTGGGGAGCATCCAAGAGGCAAGAAATCGATGTGTCTCTCTCATATAGATGTTTCTGTCTTTATCCCTCTTTCCCTCCCTCCCTTCTACTCTATTTAAAATCAATGTAAAAATATCCTCAGGCAAGGATTAACAACAAAACAAAATTTTTAAAAAGCCAGGGTGGAGAAATGGGAAAGTTGTCTAAAGTAGGCTGGTAAAAATGTTCCTGATTATTGAAATTCTGAAAACAAAACACTTGTGAAAAACTTGGTGTCTTAATTACAGTTTGGAATTGATTGACTAATATTTTTTAAGCTTTAATATTGAGAAAAAAAACAATAGCATCTGTCTGTTGCTTATGTAAAATATTCTTACTAGGTGTAATGGTTAATAATAGAGATTTTATAATCAAAGAAAACATGATAATTCAAGAGAAACATTAAAAGGGCTTTATTCAAAGTAATGTCCATCACTAGCTACACATTTCCCCCACCTTTCAGGTAATTTGTGGATACTGTTCCAATAGAACTTTTGTTTTGAGGAAAAGCAGAGACCCAATTTTCCACTTTCTCTTATGTTTTGAAGTGCTGCTTCGAAAGTGTGTGTGCCATCAATCAAAAGAAGTGGAAATCTGAAAAAGCAAGGTCTGGTGAATACAGCAGGTGGGTTAATACTTTACAGTCAAGATTTTTTTAATTTCTTTATTGATTAAGGTATTACATATGTGTCCTTATCCCCCCAGTGCCCCTCTCCCTGCCCCCTGCTACTCATGCCCTCATCCCCCTGGTGTCTGTGTCCATTGGTTAGGCTTATATGCATGCATACAAGTCCTTTGGTTGATCTCTTCCCCTTACCCCCATCCTCCCCTATCTTCTCTCTGAGGTTTGCTGGTCTGATTGATGCTCTCTGTCTCTGGATCTGTTTTTGTTCATCAGTCTATGTTTTTCATTATATTCCATAAATGACTGAGATCCCAGGCAAGATCTTTTAACGTGTCTTTAACTGGTTTTGAAATGTGTGATGGTGCATCATCATGAAGCAAAATTACTTTGCCATGTCTTTTGAAACATTCTGGTCATTTCACAATCAAAGCGTGGTTTAATTTGATTATTTGTTGTTCATAGTTATCAGAATTAACAGTTTCACCTGGTTTTAGAAGTTCATAATACAACACAGCTTCCTGGTCCCACCAAATGCAGAGCATTGTCTTCTTTCTGAAGCAATTTGGCCTTGCAGTCAATATTAATGGTTGACCTGGATCAACCCATGATTTGGTGCATTTGGGATAAATACACTTTTCATCACCAGTCACATTTCGATGCAAAAAAAAGACTTGCTTTGTGCTGTTGAAGCAACATTTTACTGATGACTTTTCTGTTTTCCATTTGTCTTTCATTCAGTTGATATGGCACCCATTTTCCTTCCTTTAAAATTTTTTCGATTGCTTGTAAATGATCAGAAATTGTTTGCTGAGCAACGTTTAATCCTTCTGCAAGTTGTTTTTTAGTTTGACATGAATCTTTACCCAATAATGCTTATAATTGTTGGTCTTCAAACTTTTTCGGTTGGCCTAGACGTTCTTTGTCTTTCACATTGAAATCATCACTTTTAAAGTGTTTAAATCAGTGTTCACAAGTATCTTGAGATGGAGCATGGTCACCATAAACTTCCCGAAGTATTTAGCAGGCACTTTTCTTCAAAATAAAGTAATGAATTAAAACTTTCCCCAAATGCTCTTTTTTTGGTACAAAATTCAACATTTTTAAGTGTAAAAATATATATGATGTTAACACGTTCAGAAAATTTGACATATGAAGTTTTGAAGCTTGTTGTCAATACAACAAAATAACATAAATATCAAATAGCATATATATCAACATATGTGTAACTCTATTGAAAAAAATCTGCATTATTAACCAGTACACCTAGTACTTCTATCAAGTCTGTCTTGAATGAAATCAGTCAATCACCAAGTTTAAAAGTTTATATTTATCCTAGTCTTTATTCTGAAGAGACAACATATCTATTTCTAAAGATAGTCTGAACTCTAAAACTTGTCAATATCTGAAAATATGAACAAAGGGAGAATTGAATACATTGAAAACACTTCATCAAATAAGGTTAAATGATTTGGTAACTTCAAGGCTATACCATCCATCTACCAGCAGTTACCTCTGAAGATTCTAGGCTTCCCACAGTTTAAGCTGCTATAATCTACTGAGGCTTCTTCTTTACAATGCCAGACATTCAGGTTTCTGTCAACAACACAAAAACATTGAATAATGGAGAACTAATACATGTGGCCACTCTATATATTAAGATAAAGAAATCACAAAATAAATAGTTATAAAAGCTTTTTAAGAACAAAAGTGATTTTAAATAATTGAGTTAATTATAATGTAACAATTATAATATATAAAGAGTTCTTAAAATCAATAAAAAGATGAGCACTCCAATAGAAAAGTGGGCAAAGGACATAAAATCAATTAAGAGCAATATAAATGGCCTATAAAATTTTTAAACAATTAAAAATCAACCTCTGGAAACTCAATAATCAATAAATGTGAATTAAGAGAAAGAAACAACAAATGTTTGCAATGATAAACAGTATTGATGCTTTTTAGAAAGCTCAAATGAAATGTGGTTCAAAAATTTCTGAAGGTAAACTTGGCAATATGCATCAGCATCTTTATCTTTAAATCAACAATTCTTTCTGGAATTAATCCAAAGGAAATAATTATGGATATGGACAAAGGTTTAGTAAAAGAAGTCCATTCCAGTGATGTATAATAATAAAAATTGAAAATAATCTAGCTAATAATAGAATTGATTAAATAAGTTATTATTTATACATGAAATAGAACATAAAAGCTATCCAGACAATTATGAATGATTCAAAAATTTGTTTAAATTATACTATTAAGTGTAAAACTAGGGCTATTAAAGTAGTAAGAAATATATGTGCATACACAAAATATTTACCAATAAAATGTGCTCAAAAGTGGTAACCAATATTCTCTTTAATGGGATTGTAATTACATTTATTATCTTCCTTTTCATTAGTTAATTTTCTCTATAGTTTTTATAGTGAACATGTAAAGATAAGAGCTATTTTCCAAGAATGAAATGAAAGAACTTTCTAAGCACTAACTTCTACTACTCCAACAGTGTTCAATTGCTCTTTCACTCAATCTGGGTTTATTGTACCCTATTTCCGCACTGATGGAACATAAGAGGGAAATCACAGCCCTGACATTTCTACCTGCTCACTCCACCAACAGCCAGCCCTAGGGAGGAGAGACTTAGAAGCAAACCACTACATGTGGAAAGCCTTTATCACTCAAGTTGCTATACTTAGCATTTCGTTTTACCTCACAACTGTTCCAACAGTATGAGCCCCTCTATATTTACTCCCTGGCTAAAACTAAAACTCAACCATCTTATGAAGCCTCCGTGCCCTTGTCTTCCCTGTCAATGGTCCCCTATCAGAAATATCCTACCCCCGAAAGCCTCATTCATCTAGCCTGACTTCAATTCCAATAAATGTTTAATATACTGGTTAGAATTTTTCCCTAACCTTAGGCTCCTATTTCCAGGACAAATCTATATCACTTCTTAGCTTTACCCATTTGGGGCTCTTAATGTCTTTTTCACCCTTTTGGTAAGTTTGTTTTAATATTGGAGCCTAATAAACAACTTTTAAACATAGAAAATAATTTTCTCATTGAAGGTTATCTTGTTTCCAAATTAAGACAATTTTTAATTTCTATCCTTATAATTAAAAAAAGTTAAGGTCATAGAAATCCGTTAAATTGGACATTGTAACAAAGCAGATTAAGGAAATTTAATCATTGTCTTCTGGGATCTGATAGTTTCAGGCAAATTACTCACATTTGTATAGTATGAATGTATAATTTTGTATATTTATTCAACAAGCATATATTGAATGACTACAAGTGGCAGAGGCACCCTTTCCACACATGGTCTGAAGGTACAGATATGAACAGGTGTGTACACTATTTGAGGAGCCCACAGATTAGTCAGGAACACAGACAAGTAAGCAAGAAACACAATCTATGGATGAATACAATAACGGAAGTGTGTACAGGGTATTATTACTAATAAAAGGTTAATATACTAATTAGACCAGACATCCTTCTGGATCAAGCCATGGTGGCAGAGCCAAGGCAGAGGCAGTTAGGGGGTGATCAGGCCAGTAGGGGAGGGCAGTTGGGAGGGGGGGAAAGGGGAGGAGGGGGCAGCAGTTGGGGGTGAGCAGGCCAGCAGAGAGGGCAGGTGGAGGCAATCACGCTGGCAAGGGGGGAAATTAGGGGCAGCAAGCCAATGGGGGAGGGGTGCACGCTGGGGATGAACAGGCCAGTAGGGGAGTCAGAGGGGCAGTTAGGGGTGAGCAGGCTGGCAAGGGGACAGGTGGGGGCAAGAAGGCCAGCAGGGGGGACAGTTGCAGGTGATTGGACCAGCAGAGGGGAGCAGTTGGAGGTGAGCAGGCCAGAAGCAGGGGCAGTTGGGGATAATCAGGCCAGCAGGCAGAGTTGTTAAGGGATGATCAGGTAGGCAGGCAGGTGAGCAGTTAGAAGCTGGCAGTCCCAGATTGCAAAAAAGATCCCAGATTGAAGAGGGTACAGGACGGGCAGAATTTTATGCACTAGGCCACTAGTCACTTAATATCCACTAAAGGAGAGTTTTTCAAATGAGGCATTACTCCAGGTGTTAGTAAGTGATGCACAATAAAATGTTTCTTAAAGCCTGTAATAAACTAGGTTAAACTCAGTTAAACATGCTTCTTTACTGTATAACTTAGAGCATTTATTATTTAATGTTCATGGTGAATTTCCGAGGGCACAGCCATTTTCCAAGCTTATTTAACCACAGAACCCTTTCTTCACAAATCATCTTCTTTTTTTTCTTTTTTTTTCTTCTTGTTTTTTTATAATCCTCACCCAAGGATATTTTTCCACTGATTTTTAGAGACAGTGGAAGGGAAGGGTAGAGTCAGAGAGAGAAGCATCAATGTGAATCACATCAATTGGTTGCCTCCTGCATGCGCACAACCAGAGGCAGGGATCAAGCTTGAAACTGAGTTACATGCCCTTGACCAAAATCAAATCCAGGACCCTTCAGTCCTCAGGCCAACGCTCTATCCACTGAGCCAAACTGGTCAGGGCATTCACAGATCATCTTGCAAAGCTTTGGTGTTTACAAACTGCTTTTTCATAACATGTGATTTCATGTGCCCAACACTGCAAGCCTTTTCTGGAGAGAAGCTAAAGAAATATGTGAGGTCCTGGAACAGCAACATTATCTTCATCTTTGTATTTCCAGAGTCCAGCACAGAACTCAACACATAAAAGATTCTCAGTAAATGGCTGGTCAATTTTTGACCCCATATGCCTTCTCAGTGGAACCACCACCACCTGAGGGGTGGAGTGATTCAAGCATGTGGTATCCTCAATTTACAGAAGAAAATAATACAGCCCAAGGACACTGAGTGACTCATCCAAGATCACAGAGAGAGCTTGTGACACAACTAGAATTGAAAACTAGATCCACTTCCAAGTCTAGTGGCCCTTTTCTTACACTTGTCTAACAATACAATCTGGATTTTCTGGGGTAATCTTAATTTCAGATAGTCTGTCCCATTTTTAAACCAGGGCAGGTAATCTGGTTTTTTGTTTGAAAAAAAGTCTCTATAAACACAACTTTTTTATATTTTATAGACATTTCAATGATAAATATCTACCTAATAAATATGAAACATAAAACAAAATCACAATTTAAGTGAAATCCGCATAATATTGGGTATGAATGATTAAACAAGAATGACCTTGAACTGCAATTTGGTTATTTGCAGGGAGAAGAACATTGACAATAATCGGAAGGTTCGTTTTCAGTTCAGGTCCTAGACAGAAAGAGACATGGCCTGGCAAAGATGCTGGAAGGTTCCTCCCACATAGACAAGACCCAAAGAGAGAAGATGCCCTTGAGAGCTGGGAGTGGGTCCCTCAGAGATGCCACGGACACACAACACTGCCCAGTCATTTCTCACCTAACAATCCTGGTAGCACCCTAAGACTGCAGTCAGGAAAGCATATAAACAAAGATAAGACTAACATGGAGTAACAAATGTCCTGGCGAAAGCCATCCCATATGCTGCATGGGGTTCATGAAATAATAGGAGATGGTCCACACCAGCACTAAGACTATTTGCTTAGCCACACAAGTTTAGAGTTATTGCTGGCCCTTTACTGAGGAGGATACAGGTGACCATCAGCATGACCTCTGTTCTCAATTCAGAGACCCTCCAAGTTAGAACTCCGCCTCTATTGTGATATCTTGGCTAAGTGAATTTATATCTATGAACTTTCATCTATAAAATGGAAATGATAATTTTAGCTTCCTCACTGGATTACTATCATTTATATGAGATAAAAGGGTCAAACTCTTAACAAAGGACCTAAAACATGGTCAGTGCTCAATATTTTTATTACAAAAGGGTATTACTTTGATTAATGAATAATTATATTATCATAACACAAAACACACATTAGGTATAATTATTACCATGAATAAAATGGAACCATCTTCAGTAAGACCTTTTGTCTTCTCCTTAAAGTTCCCTGTTCAAGAATCTTTCCAGGAATTAATAGAGAAATTAAAGTAAGTGGACCCAATATAAACTGTCACCAGACAAGGACCCAGAATGGGTAAAACCATGGAAATAGCCTCCTTGTAAAATGCTGTCCCAACAAAGCTTTGTTCTGTGTGGGAATTTCAAGTTATAAAAAAAAAAATACTGTCCCAAATGACTGGGACTTCAAATCAACCAGAGACAGCGCAGTTGGAATAAAGCAAACAGCCTCTCTCTGCCATTCCTCTCAGTCAAGGTCATCTTGCTCTTCAAGCACAATTACACTAACCAATAAGGAAGTGGACCATGTCTAGAGCTAGGATCACAACACCATGTCTTGGACCACAGAGCTTTGTCTTACCTTAAACACACTATTTCTTTATTTTAGTTCCCTTGTCAGAATAGAAATCCCTGATGGAATTTTAAAAAGAAAAATGAAGGTAACAGGTTGAGAAGCACAGCCTTGATCAGTCAGCATCTAATTCCTGCTGTGTCTCTTCAACCTAAGCCGTGCACTGACTAATGAACGCCCCTCCTGTCACATGGAATGGCTTGCCTGCATCACAGAGTTATTTGAAAGTTAATATATATTAAAATCACATATGCCCACACACATTACTTCTGTGTGTCAGTGGACCTCAAGAGATAATACATCCATCTTCATTTGTGACAGTGTATGCACCCATGGTTCATAAATGGTGATAAATGAATTGTCATACCGTCCCTATGGCATAATACACTTATCCCCTATTCTTGCCATATTAATACATGTTCATTTCAGCACCAGTCAAGTCTTTAAAATGAGTGATCCAACATCTGCCTCCTACTGGTAAGCATGGAATGCTAATTTCACCTCTCAGCACCCAGTATAATTTATTTGGTATGTAAATCAACAGCAGAAGGGAGGAACCAAAAAAAAAGTAATAATAATTTCAACTCATTATGCCACTCTGATATGCTAAGGCAAATTGAGATGGAAAAATGCTTACTCTGTTTATATTTCAGCAAATCCAGGAAGAGACAGCCCTGGGCATCCAACCCATCCTAAGGCATGGACCAACACTGTGGGGAGGGAAGGTAAAGTGTTGATGAATGTGCCTGTGAACTGTTTTAAACCAGTCTAATTGATGTGTTTATCACTTTAGCATCTGCCTTGTATTAAGTGTTTAGTCATTAATAATTACCATTCTTGCCAAAACCGATTTGGCTCAATGGATAGAGCGTTGGTTTGGGGACTTAAGGGTCCCGGGTTCGATTCCAGTCAAGGGCATGTACTTTGGTTGCGGGCATACCCCCAGTAGGGGGTGTGCAAGAGGCAGCTGATCGATGTTTCTCTCTCATCGATGTTTCTAACTATCTCTCTCCCTTCCTCTCTGTACAAAATCAATAAAATATATTTTAAAAAAATAAAATAAAATAATTACCATTCTTTCCTTGCTTTATACAGCCAATTTTCAATTTTTCAGGGGTTAATGGCAATTTGTAACTTAACCCTGCCAATAGTTTTTTAAAGAGTATGATATACCTTTCAACCATTTGATATTTCATAGCCTTTCAGTATCTACATGTAGTGATGGCTGGTGAAAGAAAATATTACCTGGGGCCACTAAACTCCAGAGCTAAAAGAAAACTCAGAGGTTGTGGACTCCATACTGACCTCATCTCTCCCCCCTGCTTCCCCTGATGCCTCTTTCCACTCCCTTGTCTCCCCTTCCTCATTAGTAGATCCTTCTTTCCCTCAAAGGTTGTCAGTTTGTTTGGCTGTAAAATAACATGTAAGACTACAAACATAAAATAAAGGTTGAAGTGAGGAGGTGCATTAACAATGAATCTTGCTGCCCATGGCTCAGTGGTTGAGTGTCAACCTATGAATCAGAAGGTCACACGGTTCGAGTCCCACTGAGGGCACATGCCCAGGTTGTGGGCTTAATCCCCAGTGTGAGGCATGCTGAAAGCAGCCCATCAATGATTCTCTCTTATCATTGGTGTTTCTATCTCTCTCTCCCTTTCCCTTCCACTCTGAAAGCAATAAAAATATGTTTTTATAAAATAAAAAAAAAAGAACGAATCTTGTTAACTGTTCTAAGAAAGACAATTCAGCACTAATTTTCTGAATAGGTAAAAATAACTAAATCACACAGCATATATAATATATAAAGAAAATTCTACACTATAGAACTGACCTTACATTGTATGCACATAAACTGGGCCCAAAAAGGAGATAAATAAAAATAGAAATAGACAGTCTATTGGTTCTTTTCACATGCAGCCCGCTTGGAGCCCACAGACCCAGATAAGCCACTCCTGAGGCAATGTTCTGTTTTTAATAAGTTTGGGAATAAAACTTCCTTGGATAGCAAGCATCAAACCTTCTGAAACTCTATATGCATTAAAAAATGAATGTTTTCTCAATCACAGCTCTGTCTGAGACTAACAGGTGGCCTTGGGATGCAGCCAGAGCCAATTCCAGGCTTCAGTCAAAGGCAAACAAAGAACAGGTGTAGCTGCTCTCACAGGGTGGTCTCTGGGGCCACTGCCCACACAACTCCCAGAGCAAAAAACACTGGAGGAAAACACAGAACTGACAAAGTTAGTGATTTATAATCTCTCATTCCCATCAAATGACTCTCGTTGTTCTTGGGAGCTTAGATTCAGAAGCGAGCCGTAATGGGCCACTGGGCTAAAAATGAAGTGCAGATTTATTTCTATAATCACCACCAGCCAAATCCTTCCCTGGGAAATAACGTAGTGCTAGGATACCCTTAGAAAGCCTAAGATTTATCTTTGGGATTGAGTGCTGTGTTGCTCTGGGAAATTCTAACTATTTGAGTTGTAGATGCTCTGATCGGTGTGCTGGGGAACGTCGGAAAGACAACAGAGAAGTGAACTCTGCTTCCCTTTCACACTCTGTTCTGAGAAAATTCCTGGGCCTGAGAGATGGTAAGTAAACAGCAATTACAAACACATCAAACACTGAGCTAAGAAACTCCCTAATACAGCTGCTGTCCAGGAGACCAAATGAGTTCAGCCTCAATGTAAATTTAAGTTCCGAAATTGAATTTGACTCATGGTCGGCCCCTACTTGCATGGTTCTTGGCTGAAGGAGATGTGTTTCCATGCTAGTCAAAGAATCATTGGATCTAAAAAATATTCACATATAATTATGCAGCCACGAATCTCAAGAGTTAGGGTGAAAGATACATATGAAAAAGTAAAATAGCTAAATAAATGAGAGCCACAGGGTCCTTAGTGTAATTCTAGTTCAAGCATACTATGTAACATTGCCTTACTCTGTCTGGCACACAGGTGACCAAGCAGCCACTGCCGATCACACTAATGCCTCTTGGCATATGTCTTCACTCATAACAAATTTGTGTATTGCCTCCATGCATGCAAATATCCTCTTCCTGGCTTCCTTCTTCATTTTTAATGACTCTTCCCAACTCTGTACAATAGCAATGGATACTTCAGACAGTCTCTGGAACTGAAAACTACAAATCTCTATTTGTGGAATTACCTTTATGTTCAGAAGAAAAATCAGGGAATTTTAGAATTGAAAACATCCTGAGGGAGCATGCACAACCCTCTTAACAGACAAAAACATTGAGGCCCAATGGAAATAAGTAAGTTGTCCAAGGTCACCCAAAAAGTCAATGACAGAGTTGGAAGTAAAATCTGGTCCTTTAGCTCTGCCATGGTGCCCCCTTAAAAACACTTTAAAAGTATATAGACCCTAAAGAATGGCAGAAGAAGAAAGATAGTTTCTTGCATTGAATGGGTCAAAAATCTCAGCAGGTCAGAAACTGTCTCAAACATTTAGAGCGTTAGCCTACAATGAGACAGACTGCCATTATTTGCTGAAAAATGGCCTCTTCTTTCACTGGCCAATTAGTTTTTTTAATGATTTATGATGATTCACAAAGAAAATGTTTTTCCTGCAAGAGGAATTAATATGCTGAACTTAAAATATTTGCACTAATTACTAAAGGTCAAAATGGGATTATACAGAGACATTAATCAGAGGGCCCAAGGGAATTGGAATATATTGGACAAATAATGTGAAGCTCTAATAAAAATAATGAAGAAGGAAGATGCACTTTGTTACTTATGTAATTGCAAACTCAAGCAAGGACATTCTCCCTTAAATCTAGACCAAGGGGCCAATGGTGAGTAGCAAAAAATAACCATAACATTAAAACTCCTCCATGGCTCTGAAGGCCCTTAAAAGAACCTCCAAAGAGAGTTATTAACATAGTAGATAGGCTCTTCTTTATCTGATCTTACTCTCCTCCTCTTTTCACCATCATTTTCTTCTATCCATCTTCACTGGCCTTCTTTCAGCCCTTCCAACTTGCCATGCCCTCAGAACTATATATTTGCTGTTTCTCCTGCATAGAACATTTCCTCTCTTAACTATTCTACCCACCCCCTTTCCACTGAATAAACCTATTCACACTGTCGGTCTAATTAGGTGCTCACGCTCTTTGTAGTGAAGTTGTCCCACTTACCCCAATTCTTCACTCTTCACTGTACTCACATACTCTTTTCTGTGACTTGGCAATTTCTCCAACTAATGGACAAGAGAGTAATTTCCCACTCCTTAAATATGGATTCAATCGTGTGGCTTTCTTTGGCCAACAGATTGAAGCAGAGGTACCAGTTCTGAGCATAAGCATTATGATGTCTTGTGTATTTCCACTTGCCTTCTTTGCTTCTGTCATAGCTAAGAGGATAATATATATCTGGGCGAGGTTGCTGACCCCAGGAGGAAGAGAGCCAGGTCAGCTTCATCAACCAAGTCCAAACCAGATCAGCTATTCCCCAGGTGACCCACTGACATGTGAGCCAGTCCAGAAAAGATCTGTTGAGATATTTAACCTAGATCAACCAATCTTCAGACACCTGATAGGTCAACCAATCTTCAGACACCTGAGAAATTACAAATGATTGCTGTTTTAAGTTACTAAATTTTGGGGTGGTTTGTTATACAGCAAGAGTGCTTTCCCCACCATAGCATTCATAAAACTTTATTTCAATCTTTGGGTTAATTTACTTTCTCTTGAGGAGTGAATATAATTACAACTATGCCTATCTTTTTTATTTAAATTCTTTATTGTTTGAAGTATTACATAAGTCTCCTTTTTTCCCCATTGACCACTCCCCGGCCAACCCCACCCCAGCACATGCCCTCCTACTGTCTGTGTCCATTGGTTATGCTTATATGCATACTTACCTTCCCTCATAGGTTGGATAGTCTGTTTGATGCTTCTATGACTCTGGTTCTATTTTTGTTCGTCAGTTTATGTTGTTCATTATATTCCACAAATGAGGGAGATCGTGTGATATTTATCTTTCTCTGACTAGCTTATTTCACTTAGCATTATGCTCTCCAGTTCCATCCATGCTGTTGCAAATGGTAAGAATTCCTTCTTTTTTATAGCAGCGTAGTATTCCACTGTGTAGGCAACTATGCCTACCTTGCTCACCATATTATTTCAAATTTTAGTACAGTCTACCAGTCCACAATTGATGCCCATTAAGTAAATTGTTGTTGAATGAATACCTTTATCATTGCAAAGCATTTTCTATTATCATCCTTCAGTCTCTTTCTAGCCCTGACAACAAATAGACCACCTATAATTTTCAAAGTCCTCCCACAGGGTGTATAGCATTTTAACTTGATAAGCATTCTGCAAAGCAGATTATGCTTATTTGATCCATGCTAGACATGATAGCTGTAAACACAAGGCCCTATTTTGCTCATCTATTATTGTTTATCTCGTTGTGGTTTTATAGTCAGTACTAAACAGATGGATGAACATTTTCAAATAAAGCATATTCTTGCATTTGGCACGACATTCCCTGTTCCTCCAAATCTCCCCAACCTGTATAAATTAGATTCAAAGTCAACCTTTGAATACATGCAAACCTGTTAGGAATTAAGATCCCGTTCTTCTGTAAATGGTTATTGGAAACCTGAATACAGTTGTGAAAATGGCACTTAAATAGTCATCAAAGAACCCATCTTATGCACCTGTTTCCACATAGCGCTTTGGAAAAGGAGGAGATGTAGAGAATTTAACAATCATTTGTTATTCCCTGTGCCTTTATATCACATCCCAACTCTTCACTTGCACTGAAGGTTCAAATTGTAAGAGTTTGGCATTGTCAAGGGCTCAGCAATCATGAACTAAGACCAAAAAATGAAGATTTGTTTTATTTAGCCCCATGTTTTTTACTTTTTATTTTTTGTGGTAACAATCTGAATATATGAATACCACTGAATTGTACACATTGAACCCATTTTTGCTATTATATGACTCCAGAGTTCTTAAGCTCTAAGCCCTATAAAATAAAAGGAACTGATTTTGTTAGAGAGGATTACTGTTGGTCACCACAGTAGAGCTCCACATTCTTCTCTTACAGTCTCCATGGTCTGTTTCCCATGAAAGAATGGAGTAAAAGAGAAGTGCACTTTGTGCCAGAACATTCCAACCAACCACGAAAGGTAAAACGCTCTTGATACAACCACCAGCACCAGATGTGAGCTGAAGAGAAAACTCACTGAAAGATCACTGCACAAGGCGGCTCTCTCATTAAAAAAATCAACTTAGCCTTAGTATTTGTTGGTAAGGGATTTCAGGAGGGGGGTTGGGGGGGGGGACAGTAATGGTCTCATGTTCTGAAAATTATTGTTGCAAGGCCTAGATTCTTATAAAAAAAAAATTACAAAAAAAAAAACAAAAAAACACCTCAATGTGTCCTTGAAACACATATGTGAGACCAAAGGAAAGAGGAAAATTCCACCTCTGGGAAAATATCAGCCCCTCCTGAATGTCTGAACACTGAGCCATGTAAGGTCCGCAAAATCATTTGGTCTGGCCCTGCCAAGGCATTAGGAGTGAGTTAATTAAATGTCTGACCAAATAGAGCAGGCTAATTTTTAAGTTGATAATTTTGTATGGCTCAAGAACGATGTTATAAGTATACAAATGGCCCTTGGCAGAAAAAAAAAACAAAAAAAAAAAAAACGGTTCCCCACCCCTGCTTCTGTTAGAGCATGGCCGAAGGGATTACAGAATTCAATAGGGAACAACCTTGTCCCACATGCCCGGTGCTCACCAGGGTCTGAAAGAGTCTTGATACCAACACTTGTGTCTATAGCCCTCCATTCAATCCTCACATCTATACTTCCTTTGCTTTAAAAAAAATTGGAATTATCTTCTTGCAACTACAAGGTAAACTGGTTTAAAGTCTCCAGTCTTGGGCTGTGTGAAGTTTCTGGTGTCTGAAAAACTAAAGGAGAGTTCAAACTGCCTCTGCCCTCCTCCTCCTCACACCTCCATCCCCAGATCCCCCAACAAAAATTTCTATGAAATATCACTACATTGACTATTAAAAAGGGCTATTTTTAAATAAAGTTTTCTAATCAACTTTCCCAAAGAAGGAAAAATAGCAAATAGTGTTTCATAACCATCTATACACACACAGCCAGAAAACTTAGTTCCTCTTAGAAAAGACGGTCTCTGTGTGTTTGCAAAAACTCAATTTGCAGCCTGGGAAAGCGATATTTATTTGAAGGAGGTTATTGCCAAAAGTGAATCATAAATCTGCTGGCTGTTGAGACTTCAAGGTAAGAAGAACAGAGGCAATTATTAGTCTGAATGTTCCACTAACACTATGAAATCTGGGCCTTTCAAAGCATTTGTTTAAGTAAGAAAAAGTTTGCCTCGCCTGGAGAACGTTCTGCTGTGGGAAATGAAACTTCTGAAACCTCCAAAGCTTATTTATATATTTGCTAGGCTTCTCTCTGCCAACTTTCTCCTCTCCCAGAGCGTCTGTTAATGCTGAGAAAAGCCTCTGAAAAGCACACATGATAAGCACAGGAAAATCTTAATGAATGTAATATATTTGGCAAATCTGTTTTATCTGCCAAGGAGATTTCCTCCCTCGCTTCATCACTCATCTCTTTTCTTTGTGGTTTGCTTTGTGTTTTTTAATGTTTTTCTCCTGGATTCATTCTAGGGAGTTTATTTTTGTCTCCTCTGAAAAATAAAAATAGAAACCCAATCTCTTGACTTTCATTGTCTTGCTGTCATTTTTCTATTGCTTCCAACCTATCTCATTTTTTTCCTTCTGGGAAACTAGGGGAAGGAAGTAGACCTTAAGAGCCCTGTGTTCACTTCCCTTCTCTAGCTCAGCCAGAGGAGAAGCATCCATTGCGAAACCCAGCTTCCAACTATGCACATGGGGACTGTGCACTTTATAGATGGTCTTTTGCCACCATGCATGCCAAGTTCGCCTCCCCCTGCCACCCAGCACGCTCCTTCCTTCCCTCAGCTGGTATGTACTTGGGAATTGCTAAGCCTTCTACATACAGACCTGAACAGCCCCACATCAGCTCTCAGCTGCAGAAAGACTTTTTTCATCTTACAAGGTATTCCAAATCCAAAAGATGTAGGAATCATCTGGACAATTTCCTCCTAACACTAGTCAGGTTAAGTCTGAGTTGAATGTGTTTGTATATCCTTGTGCATAGTATGATTCTGCTTCCTATTAAAGCTGTGGTGCCAAAGAGCACACCTGTGACCCAGGACTCTCTTAACACCTTGCTAATCAGAGCATGTGGGCCAGCAACGTTGGCATCATCTGAGAGTTTATTTGAAATACAGCGTCTCAAGCCCTATCCTCCGACCTACAGATTCGGGAACTTCATTTTAACAAGATCTCCAGGTGGCTCTCGGGCACATCACAGTTTGAGAAACTCTGTTAGCACCAAGTGCACCTGAGGCACCTGGGGTTTGGGTTGGAGAAGTGAGGGAGCTGTGCCTGCTAAGCCTCTGCCTCTACTGTGCTGCACCCTCTGCAGAACTGTTGGTACCTGGCGGATATTGCCAGGCCCTCCACCCCTCCCCTCTTCTAATTGTTTTCGCTTGTCCTTCTACACCAGATGGCCAGGGCCTTGGTCTCAGTAACTGCAAGTGAGGCTTGTGCATCGGCCAGCCATGCCCTCCCCTCTCTGTCAGATCTGCTCGTACCTGCACGAGCTGTTATCACAGAGACTGATGATTTGACATTTACAGTTCCTCTCCCGGAGAGGAGCAAAGACATTTCATGAAAGCTGCTTGTAATCCTCCTCAATCCCCCTGTAGAATGGGGAGGGAGGCTGCATTTTTAAATAAGCCCACTTGATTCATCCCACCTATATGGCATTCTCTCCTCTGCTGGAGTAGAAAGAAAACAACTAAAGATGCACTGCCCCTGGGGGAAGAGAGAAAGAGCGAGACAGAGAGAGAGAAGTGTGTTTGAGTTTAGAAAAGGCTTCTAGGTTGAAACAACTTCTAAAGCAACTTCAGATTCTTCATAGGATTTCTTCTAACTCTATGCAGACAGTCACTCACTTCTCTGGGCATCCATTTTCCATACCCCAAACCCTGGCTGCGTCCCAGAGGCTGTAACCTCAACCACTCATGTCCCCATGGGTCCCTGAGCTGTGTCTCTGCTTCATGGCGAAGACCCAAATCTTCACCACACCATTAGCCTTTCAGCAGACACTCTCCCTGCCTAAGGGTACAAACTCTTCTCCAAACACGTCTGTCTGTCTTAGTTCCTCTTTTTCTCTGAATTTCTTATAATCTCAAGCAGCCTCCAGTATTGGGCGATTGCTTAGCTAGGAATTAGGAATCCTTCCTTGCTTTTCCATTAGGCAGAAAAATATGTCAGGGCAGCCTCTGGCTGACAGAATAAACTTTCCCCAGACATCAGGGGTTTCAGTAGGCTTGTTGTGATTTTGTTCCTCTGGGTGACCTGACACAGTCCTGGATGACCTGTCAAGCCCATCTACTTGACACTCAACACCTGGGCTCTGTGAGAACAGCGGGTCTGGAAGCGTCCACAGGGATCACATCTCCTGTCGGGTCACGCTTGGCCATCACACCTCCAGCTGCACTTGTAAGAGATGTCAGAGTGTGTGCTTCCTGACAGGTAGCATCAGGGCTAAGATTTTTAAAATGCCTCCAAGAACAAAAAGAAAGAGATGCATTCTCCTTCTGCCTTAGCAAGGCCACACACATGTTTCTGGTGAGCCTCCTGGAAACACAGGAGTAAGAGAGATGGAAACAGGCAGATAAGGAATCAGGCCGGACCTTTCACAGAGGTGCCCACCATTTGTTGAGAGAGTGTCTGGTCCTCTGAAAGTCTTGAGGTGGGGGTAAGGGAGAGTGCAGGTGGGGACTCTGTAAGATATCAACAGGAACCCTGAACTCACAACTAAGCTATATAACATTTGCAAACTCTAGGAACCCACCCTATTGCCAGATTGTTAGACCAGCCCTCTCTTACCCACTCAGCATAGCTCAGTGGCTGAGTGTTGATCTATGAACCAGGAAGTCATGGTTCCATTCCCAGTCAGGGCACATGTCCAGGTTGTGGACTGGATCCCCAGTGGGGGGTATGCAGGAGGCAGTCAGTCAATGATTCTCTCTCATCAATGATGTTTTATCTCCCCTTCCTTTCTCTCTGAAATTTAAAAATAAAATAAATATTTTAAAGAGCCTTTTCTTCTAGCCACAGCCTCTCAGAAATGAAACTTTTCATCCAAGATTCCATTTAGTTTAAACCCAGTTAATTCAGCTGAAAAAGAGACCACTGGAATGTGTCCCAAATGAAAAAGAATGCCATAGTGTTACTAAGTTACACAGGGAGGTATAACTTAGACTTTCAACTTGTGTGACTCTTCTTTGAGGCTCAGAGGTCTCAAAAAATAACCGATTTTAATATTTTAAGATCTGGTTGGTAATAGGGAGTGACTGGCTTTTCACAAATTAACTCAAATGGAAAATAAGGTCAGTCTAAATGACCTCCGTGCATATTTCTCAGATAGCCTCAAAATGGAATGCCCTGTCATAGTGTATTTTCTAATATTATTATTTATATCTTCTCAAGAAAAGAACAAAGCTCTAAGTGAGATCATGTGATATTGATCTCACTTATGTATGGAATCTAATGGACAAAATAAACTGATGAACAAAAAAGATCCAGAAACATTAAAGCATGCAAAAGTCTGATGAATTTCAGAGGGAAGGAGTGGGGGGATGAGGAGGGCAGAAAGAGATTAACCAATGAATTGGTATGCATATGTGCACAGCCCATGGCAGACAATAGCCTAGGGAGTGGGTGGGAGAAGGGGGGAGGGGATATCTGTAATACTTTCAACAATAAAGATAAATTAGGAAAAAAGAACAAAATCTAAGAATGTACCTCATTTTAATTCTTAGTTCTAATTCTTCCCATATTTAAAAGCTATCATATGGATAATTTTAGATTATCACTGTTTCAGTCTGTGCATCAAATATTTGCTGGTCCTACTCCTGGGGAGGTACCAAAATGTGAAACTCATCTACTACACAAGGTAGTAACCCATGTCAAGCCAGACTGACCTTTTCTTACCTACAAGTCAACCTCAGCTTGAGGTCTCATTCAAAGAAATACAGCCAGAAATAACCAAGAATTAAAGTTGTATCTTTACTGAAATCTATTAAAAATTGCCCAAAGATATCCCACTCATAACACAGAACAAAAGTGATGGGAGCCAGCTTCTCCTGTCATTTTTATCTACATAAATATCTTATCTGTGCATGTGCACGCGTGTGTGTGTGTGTGTGTGTGTGTGTGTGTGTGCATTCATATGCCACCCCAAAATTCTCTTCTCCCTCTGCAAGCTCCCCAAATCTTACAAACTCAACTTCCACAAGATTTCTTCTCTGTCTCCCTCCCCAGTATCTGAATCTAATACTTTTCTCTTGTTCATAGTTCTCTGATATTTCCAATGTAAACCTGGCTGGCCTCTCCCAACTTCTCCAGGTCACCCCATCACCAAGTCAGTAAGTAACTGGTGGGAAACCAGAGGAGTGCAGGCTGCTTCTTTTCAGCAAGCTCTGGAGGTGAAATCCTATGACTAGTTAAATGATAGTCTTGCCCAAGAGCCAGGAAATCATGGTTGGATACCTGGTCAGGTTACATGCCTGGGTTATGGACTAGATTCCCAGTGTGGGATGTGCTGGAGACAGTCAATAATTCTCTCTCATCATTGATGTTTCTATCTCTCCCTCTCCCTTCCTCTCTGAAACCAATAGAAAATAAATAAATGAGAGTCTTTATTAGAAGGGAACCATTTAATAGATACTACCCTGTTTCCCCAAAAATAAGACAGTGTCTTATATTAATTTTTTCTCCCAAAGTTGTGCTAGGTCTTATTTTCAGGGGATGTCTTATCTTTCCATGCGCTAGGTCTTATTTTCAGGGAAACATGGTAATTGGATGCTTATTTTATGGACTCAGCACTACCCACTATGCACTTTGTTTGTAAAATAGACATGGTTCCTGCCCTCAAGGAGCTTACTATCCACAGGGACAGGCAATTCCCAATGATTGAATTAATTACTATTGTATTGAGTCCTGCAGCCACCAACAGGGTTTAAAATCTAATTCAGATGTCCATTAAGATGTAAATTACAGTGGCCAAATCCCATTCCACACCCAGTGTTAAGTCCAAAGTCCTCTTCCAGGTGTCTGCTAAGTTCTCAAGGAGAGAAAGATGGGGGTGAAGTTTCCTGTCTCTGCTGAATTCTCTCTCATTCCCTGCCTCTACTGAAATCCTGTCCTCTGCATCTGAAGGTCAATCCTCTATCTCCCTGATTCTCCACTCAAGCAACAAGGGAACAAAACCTCTGATATATAGCAAAACTTTTGCTGAAGTTTTTTAGGTCACTGCCAAAGAGTTATAGCTCTGCATGACACAGCAAAAAGCTTCCAACTATATATTAGTCACCTCATCATAAAAGTCCTTTTGACCACCAGGGCTCAGGGGATTTCTCACTGGTCTCCCTATTCCAATTAGCATCTAGTTATTGAGCATCTTCTTGTTACACACTCATGCGTGCATGCACACTCATACACACTCTTCAAGTAATTTCAAAAATCCTCTCAACTCTGTTATGTACAGAAATTCAGTTCTAACCCTTGTACCCAAACTCAGCTCCCAGCCCAAACCTAATAGTCAAATCTCAGTTACTCAGATAAATAAAAGAGCTAGCTGTATGTTCAAAAGCAAAATAATAGCCACAAATTTATAGTCTTCCCTCTAATAGGATCTATCCTCCTTTATTTACGAAAAGAATTATCCCAACACTGAGAGATACATGAGCTGTTCCTTTCTGTGTAATAAAATTAGGCCAAGTACTCTCTGAGATAAACTAAACCAGTGGTCGGCAAACTCATTAGTCAACAGAGCCAAATATCAACAGTACAACGATTGAAATTTCTTTTGAGAGCCAAATTTTTTTAACAAACTTTTTCTAATGCCACTTCTTCAAAATAGACTCACCCGAGCCATGATATTTTGTGGAAGAGCCACACTCCAGGGGCCAAAGAGCCGCATGTGGCTCGGGAGCCTCAGTTTGGCGACCACTGTACTAGACTACTAAATTCCAAAAGAGCAGAGACAGTATCTGTCTTATTCTCTGGTTATATAGTATCTAGCCACCTCAACAAATGTGGGGTTTTTTAGTAACTTATTAAAATCCCATTCGGTCCTGATATTCTGTGATTCTTCAATGTTTGCAATTCTTTTATCTATTTTTATTTTTCTTATTATACTTCACTCCTATTTGAAGGAAGTATAGAAGAAAAGTTTTAGTCAAAAGAGTTAAAGCATTAAATCTATTTTATTACTGTATCAGCTAGGATCACCTCAGCTACAAGTAACTGAAGTACCAACTTAGTAAATGGCTTAAATTACAAAGAAATTTATTATTTCACAGATTACAAAGTTCAAAAATGTGGTTATCCCAGAGCTAATCAAGTCAGCATCTTGGCAACATTATCTTAGAGATATTCAGGGGATTTTTTTCAAGTTTTTACTCTGCCATCCTCACTGAGGTCTTTAAGAACATCTCATAACTGCAAAATGGCTGCAGCTGTACCAACCATCTCATCCACACACAGCAAAGTACTTCTCTGGATCCTCCTCTGATAACAAAGTTAACCTTCCCAGAAGCCACTCTGTAGACTTTATCTCACATTTCAATAGCCAAAACCACATTATAGGCCCAGTCCTAAACCAATCAAAGGCAAGGGAGATAGAATGACCATGGCTAACTAAGGCTAATCAGGATTCAACTCTTGGAGCTGAGCTACCTGAGTCCCAGAAGAACCCAAAGTCCCTAAAGAGCATGGTCACTCCTTGTCTGAATAAAATTGGGACTCTGTTTCTAAGGATAAAGAAAGGAGTGCTTCTTAAGGAGTCAACCACTGGAATGTGCCATAATCACTATCATTAAAAAGACACTCTGCATGTAATGAGAATTATTTTAATGAGGGACTAATTCTAAATAAAAGGAATATTTTAGAGTTGAGGTCACTGATTGACCCAAAACTATCAGTAATGATGCATTAATCTCTTTTTCTACAAATATTTTATCATATTTTGTGTACAAATTATTTGTATTGGACACAAAAATTGTCACTTTCTCCCTTACCATGAATCTTTAGGATTTCTTTTTTAACTGAAAACTTTCAGAGGAATGTATTCCTATCCTCTATGGAATAGAGTCTATGCCATGACTGTGAAACAAGCAAGAACCACCTGAGATGGATTATACCAAACTCTAAGAAGCTATTATTTCTAACACTATATTACCCATCCTCTTAAAAAATATTCATTACCCTGTGGAAGTTTCTTTTCCACAATAACACACAGGAGCTAACCATTAATGTTAGTGACCCCAGCAGACAGATACAGGCAATGAGGTTATGTAAGTACAAAGTGTCAGGTTATGTAGTGGCAATCCAAAGAGAAAAACTGCATGTCTTACCCCATCTCTACTGCCCTTGATAAGTCAAAGACTCCTCTTGGCACAAGTGACAAAAATCTGACCTAAACAAAACAGAACTTATATTGATTTACCAGGTCATTCTCTGTGCTTCTCCATAGAAAGGAAACTTCTTTCCAATTTAAATCATTGTATCACTTTCTTTCAGCATTTTTCTCTCTTTTTTTAAAGAGCAAAAAGTTTAAAGGTTCCTGCTTGCCTGCCAAATGGCACAGCATGATAAATATTACAGCACCCAAATTACCATCAGCAGAGTCCCAGTAGCTCACATCTGCCTGTGGAGTTCGCTTTACAATCAATCAGGTGTATTGAAAAGGTCTTTGTGATACAGAAGGGAACAAAAGTCACCTGTGTTTGTCAGTTTACTCTAATTTGTATACAAGATATAATTTGCTGCACCACAGGCCTCTTGTTCAAAGAGATGCAAAACAACAAAAGCAAAAATAATCACTATTATTCTGAGAGTAAGATAAGTGATAAAGGATCTAACTGTGATCAGCTGGGAATTACATTAAATCTAAATGACACACAGGAGCAAAGACTTCTAGAAGAGAAAAATGCTTTAAAGTTTAGCCACTATAACCCTTTACTGCATAAATAAAAAAATGAGGTCAGTGGCCTGGTAATTAACATGGTCAGTTGGATACATAAGTTGATTTTTATTCCATCCTCAAGCTCAACTAGACTATCATTAAAGAACATGAAAAATGTAAACCAAGTAGGCAGAAGAAAATAGGAGAAAAGAGACATAATACACAAGAAATCTCAGGCAACTCAGTGGGTGTAGCTCAGTGGTTTAGCATTGAGCTATGAACCAGGATGTCATGGCTCAATGCCTGGTCAGAGCACATGCCTGGGCTGTGGGATCCCTTCCCAGTAGGGGGTGTGAAGGAGGTAGCCGATTAATAATTCTCTTTAATCATTGATGTTTTATCTCTCTCTCTCCCTCTCCCTTTCTCTGAAATCAACATTTAAAAAAAAAAAAAAAAAAAAAGACCACAGGCAGCTGGATGAGTGGTGGTCATCAATGTAGCCTGCAGAGAAATCTGGAAATGAAGTGGCTCCTGATGGAAAATCCTATGGCAAGAAAACCGCTTTTGCCTCTAAACCCCAGAAATGCAGGGGAATTGGTGACAGCAGGAACCTCTGAAAGAGTCCTGGGAATGGATATGAAGATCTAGAAGATTGGTAAGTAGTTTGGACATGAAACCAATAAATCTCCTAGGTCCCATTCCCAACCCTTCTTAGCCAAGACATTGTTCATCCTCACTTTGGCAGAAGGCAGGAGGTTCCCACTCCAGAAACACTGACCCAGAGAAGTTCCATGTTAGGCCAGTGGAGGGATGGGCAAGGCCCAAAAGGAGAATTATACTGAATTAATAATGACAAGGCAGACAGTAAAAATAGGAACATATTATATTTCAAACACTAGGCACTTTATAATCATTGATTCACTTAATTTTAAAAACTACCCTATAGAGGAGAAACAGTCCAGAGATGGAAGATGCTGAAGATGCCTGGCCATGCTAGCAGTCAGCAGCTGTGCATTGCAGCACGTTGCCCAGGACCAAACCAGAGAGGGTCGGACCTGCGTTGCCACCATCTGTCCATCATCCAGATGTCATTGCTGACATGTACACATAAGGAACTATTTGACATTGAAACTGGGTCTCAGAACTGTTGGACATTGAAATTGGGACTCAAACATTTTTTGTTATTATATGTTTATTTCTGGTCTGCAGTTGCAAGGTTTTTTAAAGAAAAGAAATGGGGGGGAGGGAATAGTTATAAAGAACCATTGAACAGACTGTCAAACTATAGCGGGAAGGCAAGGGAGGTTGGGGGGGAGGGGCTGTAAGAGATGAACCGAAGGACTTGTATGCATGCATATAAACATAACCAATGGATACAAGAACGGGGGGAGGGGGTTAGGTGAAGGCATATGTGGGGGCGGGGGAGGGGAAGTTGGGGGGAGATCAAGAGGGGGGGAAAAAGGAGACATATGTACTACTATTTGTAATGCTTTAAACAATAAATAAAATATTCAAAATAAATTTTTAAAAATGAAAGACTCCATCCTGTCAAAATAAAACAAAATAATAAAAACAATAAAAAATAATAAAAACTGCCCTATAAAGTAGGTACTATTAATACTACTGTTATGTTACATGTAATATTTTTAAAGGTCAAGTAAATCAACTAAGTGACAAGTGACAGAGCAGAACTTGGAATCAGCTAGTCTGATTTTAGCGTTTGATTATTAACCAATGTACAGGGGGCCATCTTCTCCTAGTCATGGATTCTGGAGCTTGTCATTCAGCTATAAAGCTTCAGCAGTAAATTTGAGTATTTAACATTAGAGAAGTTGAAGAATCACAGAGAAGAGACTTACAGGTCTTTTCAAAGTCACCAGTCAGCCTCATCCACCAAGCACCCAGAGCTTTTATTCAACTCTTTAGACCTTACAATTGCATTATCAACAGACAGGTAGGACACCATATAGTTGAAGAAATTCTCCAACATGAAAGAGAGGAGCCAAAACAAACTGGAAAAATAAAATTCAGAGGAAACAGAAATAAATAAATGTGAAGAAGAGAAATCAAAAAGAAATTAGACTATCCTGAGAAATAATGAAAATATTGCATCCAAGAAACAAGTACAGAATGCCATTTTTAAAAGAAGAAATAAACACATAAGAAATATAGGGTGGGACAAAAGTAGGTTGACAGTTGTGAGTACACAAAACAGTTTATTCTTATATTATTATTTATTATTGTATTATTTCCATATAAACAACTGTCAACCTACTTTTGCCCTACCTTATATTTTTAATTTTTTAAGTGACACCAGAAATTTAAAATTTGAATAGTAGAATTGGAAGTTAAAGCTGAAAAATTAAAAACATATGTAAATAAATAAGAGGAACAGGAAAAATAAGAAAATGATATAATCAACCATTTAGGAATCTAATAAGTTATTAATAAGGGGGGAAGAAAACCAAGGAAAGGAAAGGAAGAAAATTATCAAAGAAATAATACAAGAAAATTTCTCAGAACTGAGACAAAATGAAAGAGCAACACAAACATACATCATTATAAAATTTCAGAATATCCTGGATACAGAGGAATATCCCAAAACTTCAGAAAGGAAAAACAAAACATGTACAAAGAATTAGGAATCAGAATGACATTGGATTCCTCAAATGGAACTCTTGATGTTCCTTTTGAGGAGAAATATCTTCATAATTCTGAGGAAAGATGATATTGAAACCAGCTTTGGTTATTTCTCCAATCTTTCATGCTCTGCCTGACCCTGCCTAATCTAACTTGCAATCAGCTTCAGAGTCAGAACAAATTAGTAAATTCCCAGGGATCCATGGGCTGAGATGGTGATAGCAGCCAATCCCACCAATGCTACTGTCACCATTCCAGGGACTCCAATCTGGGCAACTTTTCAATAGCTTCCTCTATGGAAATTGTTCTCATCTATTGTGGGCCCAGACTATCCCACCTTTGTGATAGGTTTCCAAAATCTAATATTGGAGCTAGTAAATTAATCTCTATATTTTTTCTATTGGCTCCCGTAACCAATTACCACAAATTTAGTGATATTTAACAACACAAGTTTATTATTTCATAATTCTGTAGTTCAGAAGCCCAAGTACACCAGACTGGTTCCTCTGCTATGGGTCTCATAGGCTGAAATCAAGGTCTAGTTCAACCTGAGCTCTTATCTGGATGTTCCAAGGGAGAACTTGCTTCCTGAGGTGATGCACCTGTCACCTGAAGGACTCAGACCAGAAATCACACCCTCCAGATCCGGTTAGAAAGTCCAGTATTTATTTCACAACAGTGCACAACTTCTAATTTACAAGTTCTGTTCCATTTACTTAGTGCTTTCTTCATTTTTTTAAAAGTATGTGATATAATAATTATGGATGTATGAAATGCCAGAAATGACAACAATTGATTCTTCTTTTCTTTGAGCTTATGGCACACAAAAAAAGGGGGAACAAAATCATACACTTACTCAGACATTATTGCTTTGTTGATTTTCACATTTCCCAAAATGAATAATTTCTGCAGTTCTCCCACAGTCGTTAAAAGAAATAGATCTGATGTGCAGAAACACTTGGATTGTCACAGGAAAGCCTCCTGGAGGACATTCACGCTATTGATATTCTCTCCTCAAGCCGGAAACTGTCTCTGGAGATGCATGAGAAACAGAATCACAACAAAGAGTGAAAAACAAATGGATGGAACCAGAGGGGGCTGCAGACCCATAAATAGCTTCTCACACTGTTGCCATTTCAGTGTTTTATTATACTTTAGTTTTGCGAATTGATAAGGGCAGAAAAATCTAGTTTTATTTTGGTGTGTTTAACTTTTCAGTTAAAGACCAAAATGGTTCCTCTCAGTTGCTTTGTTAAAAAATCACAAAGCTTCTTCCCCTCAAAGAAGGGGCCTATTCATTACATTGCAATGTTAAGAGCGACTTGGAGGAGACTGTGTGACTTTCTTTGTGCAGCGGCTTTAATATTTCCATGAAGATCCTCTCCTCAGCTCCTTAAACATTTGCCTTTCATTTTGTTTTATTGCATTAGGCTGCTAAGCACTCGAGCATGAAGCTCTTTGTCATCTCTAACCAGGCCTACATTGATTCCACATATCCATATGCCTCATCTTGGGATATTAATCTATACATCTATTCCACTGAAAAAGAGAACTCTCTAATGTATTATGTAAAAGGATAAGCCACCTCCATAGCCCATTTTGCATGCAGGTATGCCTAAAAAGTAGATTTGTTACCTCAGAATTAGAGCTGGCTCCTTCAGCAGCATTAAACCAAGGGAAAAATGAAATTATATTGTGATTTTTTATGGTGCATTTTATTACAACCATGGCAAAAGCAGGCCAATATCTCCACTTTAAATATAAGCAAATTTTTAATACAAAGAACTCTAGACCAGTATGAGCAAAACTCTGCACACACACCCTCAAAAATGCAAATCACATTATTAACTCACCACCTGCTATTCATTTGGGTTGGATTGCCCACAGTCCAAGCATATCATTTGCTGGGGTGGTGAAAGGCTTTATGCAAATGGCCAAAAATTTGTATTTTTCTTCTAAATATTACTCTGAATATTACTTCTAAATATACAGATAACTGTATAAAACAGGCAATAAAATAATCAAGAATTGGGGTCAGAAGACATCAGCTGGTTAGTTCACTGCAGCTGGACAAGCAAGCAAGTCATCCTCCACTCACTAAGCCTCTGTTAAGTGGGACTCAGGAATACAGAGCTGAAAACTTCCATTTCTCAAAGAGCTTAGTCTAGCACATGTGTCAAACACAAGGCCCTCGGGCCAAATCCGTCCCGCCAGGCCTTGCAATGTGGCCCACACCGCGCTGTCATCACTGCACTCCGCTGCGTTTCCATCACAATGACAGTTTATGATTGTTCAGTAAACCATTCGGCCCGCGATTTAGGCTGGATTTTAGATTTTGGCCCCTTCTCTGATTGAGTTCGACACCCCTAGTTGGAATGGCAGGCTAACAATCAAATATAATGTAACTAGAGTGGGGGAGGGTTCTCAGCCTAGCCTGCCCCCTCACACAGTCTGGGAGTCCTCAGGTGATGTCCTACTGATGGCTTAGGCCTGCTCCCTATGGGAGGCGACCAGGCCTATCAGAGAAAGGCATTGCCCCATCACCCTGCTGCTGCTGCCACTGCCAGCCACCGGCCCTCTTCAGCCCTCCTCGGCCCTTTTCAGCCCTCGCAGCTGCTGTGACTTTGTCAGGAAGGATGTCCTACAGCAGCAGTGTGCACATAGTGCTATGGGACAGGACCACAGATCAGTTAGAGTCATAAATTAGCTTCCAGCCAATATGGGTTTTCATCCTGATCAACTGTTAATTAGCATGAACCTTAGTAGGTGAGAGCTATTCATGCATTTCATCAGTCAACAAATATTGAATATAACATTCTAGGATTATGCTAGATATAAGGAACCTACGTTAGTTAGGGTGCTTTTGGTTGCTAGAAACAAGAAATCAACTCAAAGAAATCTCAAAATGGGACCTGGTCAGGTAGATCAGTTGGTTCAATCATCATCTGATATGCCAAGGTTGCAGGTTCTATCTCCAGTCAGGGCACATACAAGAATCAATTAATGAATGCAAGCATAAGTATAATAACAATTGATCTCTCTCTCTCCCTCTCTCTCTCTCTCTCTCTCTCTCTCTCTCTCTCTCTCTCTCTCTCTCTCCCTTCCTCTCTCCCTCCCTTCCTCTCTCCCTTCTCTTTCTCTCCCACTCCCATTCTCCCCTCTCAATCTTCTCTAACCAGAAATCTCAATTCTACTTTTTGTTTATTGTCTTCAGGTTATGTAAGAAGCTCCATGTAGCTTATATCCTCCCAATGTCAATTCCAGCAGAAAAAGAAATTCTCTCTCCTCAAAAGTTCCAACAAATGTCCTAAAATTGATTAGATAGCTTTAGTCACACTCTCATTACTATACCAATCACTCTGACCAGGGGAACTATTGTTATGACTGACCAGGTCAGCATCACTTTCTACTCTGGGTCACTTCCTACTCAGGAATCCAATCAACTGACCTGAACCAAGTGGACTGAAACAGAGGTGGACAGGGGAAGAGATGATTCTCCAAAATATAGGTCCTAGAAAATAGTGAAGGAAAGCTGGGCAGGCAAAAACCACAAATGTCTATAATAGGACCCAAGACTAATGAATATTAACTCTGAGTTGAAGATCTCAGCCCTATAGAAGAAATAAATCTACTCCCCACATAAATACATGTAATACATGCCATAGTAATTATGGATATTTAAGTTTCAGCGGTGTCTTTAACTCTTGCCAATGTTGAGTATGTGACCTATGTCTTTTGTGTCTCCTTTCAGGCAAGACACATTCCTCCGAATCTTTTCAATCTGTACTAGTACATGGGAATTTCATCTCCCCATGACCTCTTCTCTATCCCTTTCTTCATCCTTCCCACCAGGAGGAATTACTTCCCAGTAATACGACTCCCCTTTTCCCTATTTTCCTCACTTTTATCTAGGTTCTTTTAAACTAAATTGAAGAACATATGGGTTTAAAATCTACCATTTTACTGTTCCTTTAATTTTTTTAAAAAAGACAAGCTTAAGTAACAACTATATCATCCTGTCCCACAGTTAAAAACTAAATAATAGCTTTTGGGTTTTTTCTCCTTTACCCATAGCATGTGCAGAGGAGGGATTACTTCCCCCTCTAGCTATCATTTCGTAACCTCAGAAGTACCAAATTATAGATAACCTCCAATTATAGATAACCTTGCTTACATTTTGCACATAATTAGAATTTTCCTGCCCTTTTCAATTGCATCTCATCTCTCAGTTTTATTTAATTGGTCCCACACCTTAAAGGGGCTCTGTTTAACATTTGGTATTTGATAGATCCCATGGGTCTTTATTGCTGATAACAATGCTGCCATCTCTGTCTGGTTTATAGTCAGATGCATCCCTGTCTTTAATTGCTTTTATTTTTCACAAAAGTTTGATGAGGAAAGTTCTCAGATTTTCTAAAACATCCATCATAAAATAACTCCTTGTCCCAGAATTGTGCTCAAACCCTTAATTCATTTTAAGATAGGTTGGCTGGAATATGAGTTTTGTCCATCCCCATATTTGTTAAATATAAAAATCAATAAAGCCACCACTCTGCACATTTATCTAATGTAATAATCAATATCAATACCTTTCCTGATATTTACTTACTATAATAATCAATAGCAATACTGTTTGTTCATTTGATCCCATTGATTAAGGGAGAAGACCAAATCTATGTGCTTTATCCACTGCTAATAGCTCCCTTCTTTTTACTATTTTCCTTTCTTTAGACTTAAACAGAGAGAGCACCCTTCCTCTCCTTGCTGTGGAGCTGGTGATCAATAAATTATCATTTTTTATTAGGTAGCCAGCATTGATTGAACTTCTCTCCACATTATTCTAGTTACTGTGAAGGAAACAAGGAACTGTAATATGATTTATTCCTGTATTTGTCGGTGTAATATTAACATCCCAGTGGCTTAATATATGATAAGTTGCTAAGTTGGTGGCTTACCATCCGACAGTATAATGGATGGAATACTTTCCTATACTTCAGAGACCTAAGCTTCTTTTATATGACAGCCAACTTCTTCTAGAATCTTATAATCCTCTACATTCAGCCAGCATATGCACAGAGTGTGAAAGACCATGCCAACTGTTTTAATAAGTTGGAGCTGGAAGTAGTATTCATCACTGCTGTCAGTGTTCTTTTGCCTAGAACTCAGACCACAACTAACTCCAAGGCAAGCTGAGAATATAGTCTAGCAACCTGCCCACATGGAAGTAATTGGGTTTGATGAACAGTTTGCCAGTCTCTGCCCCTGTGCCATCCCTGAGTTGCTTATAATTCAAGAGGAAGACATGATGAAGCAAATGGATTATTATACAAATGATGAAAAGAGAAACTCATTCAAGACTTATTAATCCATGTAGCCTGTGTAAGCAGAGACTTCAAAATGGGTAGATTCTGGAGATAAACTGGAGATCCATCCCAGGAAGTAAAACAATCCTATATAATAAAAGGCTAATATGCAAATTGTCTCTACTGGTGGGAGTTTGACCAACCAGAAGTTACACATGCACTGACCACCAGGGGGCAGTGTGGCATATGGCAGACTTTGGTGACCGGACAGGCATCCAGGGGAACAGAGGCCCTGGCTGGCAGCCAGCAGCCAGTAGAGACCCTACCTGTGCACAAATTTCATGCACTAGGCTTCTAGTATAGTATAAAGGAAAGCAGAGGTAGAGATAGGCATGCATTGGCCATAGGACTATGAGGGCCCCATTTGTATAGAAACTCTGCCAGGAACCAGAGAACAACATACCTGGCAAAGGAGACTAATATGAAATTACCTTGACCACTGGTTCTGCCACTTTGAACATATGTTTACATTGTGTTAAGATTCTGCTGATCCAGCCAAGGAGTCCAGTGTAGTTTGTCACCTTTTTCTAAGTAAGCTCTAAATCTCAGCTGACATTTAACGTTTGAATGGAAAATGTTGACATTTCCTTCAGGATGTCCCTTGCTCATTTTGAGTTAGTTTCTCAAAGAAGAAAGAAAACACAAATAGCAAATTCTAAAAGACCATGATTAACCTAAATAACCATCTCATTTGTGAATTAAACCATAACGTTTTGTGATACAACAAAGCTAAGAGGTCGTTGAAAATCAGATGCTCCAATCAAGGACACATAGGATTTGATAATTAAAAATCTAAGTCTTTATGGGGGGTGAGGGAGGTGTTTCTAAATCTTTGAGGGAAATCTCTGATCACCATGGGAACACATCTCTGCCCTCACCTTTTCTAATAGTTGCTCCAATGTCTCAATGTGCTCCAATACACACCTTGTTAAAATGAGAATCACATATTCAATTCCACTGTGTTTTGCACACAAATCAGGACTACTTTATTCCCTTGCAGAAATTTTAGGGTAGCAGTTATTTACCTTTAGGGGATTTTGAATAATTTTGAAAATGTAAAGGAAACTATGGCTTCTATTCCCCCAGGGGGAAATGCATATAAGCATAGAAGGGATTTCAATTATATATGAGGGAATCATGCCCAAGAACTTATTATTTAAAATCCAATTTTCAGCAACAATTTTCAATAAGAACACCATAAACTCCTATGGGGCAGCACAACACTCTAGTCTCTGCTTCATACACCAACTCAAATTTCCCCATTTTACAGATGAGGAAAATAATACATAGAGACATTAGGCAACTTGTCATTATCATCTAGCTCTAGGAAAAACAGAGCAGACCTGGAAACCAAGCAGGCAACCTCCAAAGACTTTGCACATACATATAACCACAGTGAGATACTGTCCCCTCTCCCTATCCCTGTTCTAATAATAAATCATTTTTATATCCTAAAAACAAAATAAATGAACAAACAAAACAGAAACAGATTCATAAATACGGAGAACCAATTAATGGTTGCCAGGTGGGAGAGGGGATAGGGGACTGGATTTAAAAGATGAAGAGGTTAGGAAGTACAAATTAACACTTAGAAAACAATCATAGGAATGTGAAATACAGCATAGAAAATATAGACAATAATAATTTAATAACCACATATATGGTTCCAGGTGGATACTATATTTAGGGAGATCACTTCATATGTTATAGGACTCTCTAACTACTATGCTACACACCTGAAACTAATATAATATTGACTGTCAATTGTCATTGAAAAATAAAAATTAAAAATAAATAACCTTTCTCTCATCTCCATATTCCTGACACTGGCCCTCAATGGGGTTGAGTATTACACATCATTAGTCCTCAGTCGCTCTCCCATGCTCTTTGATCAGGTTAGCAATGAGGTTTCTCTTCAAACATCCTTAGGAAGAATCCCTTACTTTCAAAAACGTAGGCAGATATAGGACCAGATTCTGTTTCTCCTCTCTCCTAAACTCAAGCCAGGCTACCTGGTTTCTTCTGATGCTGATTATTAAACCATCAATATGGAGGTTCCAGATGTCTTTCTTTTTAATCTCCCTGACGTTCAACCCATACAGAAGACACAGTCCTTCTGGACCTAGTATTGTTTTATACTCTCTAGTCACTAGCACCAGAACAGTAGCATTCTCCTCTTAATTGGTTACAGCTATGGAGTCCCTAAGGTTTGCAGGTACTAGTCAGGAAAAGACTATAATCAAAGCTCTTTCAGTCCAAGTAAATAAAAATATTCTTTAGTTTCCATTTAAATGTCCTTTTCTTGGTTTTATCTGAGGCTAAAGGCAGGGTCATATCAAACTAGCTTGGGAGATTTAAAAGTTTTTATTTATTTTCATTAACCTTAAGCAATCTAATACCTCACATGTAATTAGGTCAACTGTGTTGTAATTCACAATAAACACTTTACAAATTAAAAATAAAATATATATTTCTCCTAAGAATTGAAGTCCTAAAGCCTTCAAGGATAGCATTTTTTATATTCACCTAATTTTTTTTCTAAAGTACCCTTTTCACCACACCTGGGGAAGAAAAATCCTTAAATAATTATTGTTAATTATAATTCATGAATTAAATAATTTTCAGGATCAGAACACTGCCCTTTCATTAAGGAATTGACTTGGAAAGTAACCTGCAGAGTCTACTCTCACCTGGTGGAGGGAGGGGGAAGGAATGTCATCTGTAAAATAATATTCTTAGGATTTACTACACTAACTAGCCACTATTGCCTCAAAGAATCATTTTTACTTGTACACAAGTTGCTAAGAACTTAATGTTGCTTTTTTATTTGGTGTTTTGAGAGACTAAATTGCAACTCCCAGAGACAGCTATTAAGGTCTGAATAGAAAATGTTTAGATTAAATATACTCACATTTAAGAATCATTGTAATTGGTCCATTGAACAGCAGCATTGCAGGGAGGTCTATGTTTTTATTTGCTTCATTACTTGAAATTGAATAGCAGTTATTAACTTTACTGGTGCTTAAATATTCTACATTGTTGATGTTGAAATTTAGCTTAGTACCAACTTACTGACAATTTTTTTTCTATTTGCTTAATACTGACTAAGTGATAGATGATGGCTTGGCTGAATTCGCTGCTCTTTTACCAAGTATTTTAAAAAGAAAAATGAAAAGAATCCCATGAAAAAATAGTTTATAGTAGTCAAAATATAATGGGTTATGATCAGTAACAACTCCAAAATGTTAATGAAAAAAAGGGTTTGTTTCTTCCTTGTGCTATACATCCATTACTGGCTGGCTATGATTCCTCTCCACATCAATTCCCTCTAGGACCTAGAATGACAAACAGCCTGTATCTCAAACAACACTGATCCCATAGCAGAGAGGGGGAAAAAAATAAGAAAAAAAAGATAAGGCAAACCATGATGATTCTGTAAGTATTGGAATCACCACACATCATCTCAGCTCTTATTTCATTGACCAGAGCAAGTCACATGACCGAGCCTGACCTCAGTGGGAAAAAATACATATAACCCTCCCACAGGATGAGACACCCACCACAAGGAGTAAAATTAAGATCTATGGTATGACCATGCCAATATTTTTCATAGAAATGAGAGGAAAACCACTTCAATATATTGTGTCCAAGACAAACATTGTCTTGTTTCTTCATGAAAGAGAGAAAGTCTTTCACTTAAGAAAAAATTTTTCAGATAAATTATACTTATCGTCTAAAAAACAAATTTGTCTCAATATTACAAAAATTAAACTGTCCTCTGACTTCCTATTCAAGTAGGAATGAGGGGAAATAGAATATTCACAGTAACAGAGAACTTTAAAGGACATGCTCATTATAAAAATAAATTTTCCAGATAAGTCTTCTAAGGGCATTTCAGCAAGAGAAGCTTACATTTCAATTTTATATTTTTATAAGGGATGGAAGCAGAAGCTAAAAAAAAAAAAAAGTGAAGTTTTAAATAATTTTGACAATTTAACAGTGCCGCAATCAATTGCCACCTCAGGCACCCTTATCCTTTATACTGCAGAAATCTTGAGGTGGTTTAGAGAGCTAAGAGTATTCATTTTAAATAAATAAAAAATGTTGTGTTGTGGACAATATTAAGAAACCCCAAATTCTACAATAAAATAAGTTGTAAGTATTTGAGACTGAGCTTTTTTGTTTTTATCTGAGTAAGTAAATTTTATCACGGCAGTTCCTTGATGTGATTATTAGAGGAAGGTCACAAACTAGAAGCCCCACGAAGCCATATCCCTGGTTTGTTCAAATGTCAATAACGTTTTGCCATAAATAGGTTTGTAAATTTGGTGACCACTCAGACCCTGTTATTTTATTACTACACACCAAACCAAAAATTAAATCTACATGAGCCCAAGAGGCTTCCCAATGTTCATATTCAGAGATTATATAGAAACTTTTAGCACTGTAATCACAATCAAGATCAGGAATTAAAAGAAGTTCAAATGGATAGCTCACCCTCAAGCCATTCACTGAATAAACATTGTTTGAATCCCATTAATAAGCAATTCTGTTCATTCTCCTAAGAAATTTAATATCAGCCACATTAACTTTTCTCAGAGTACGTCTTATAAATTGGTAGGATTTAATTGATGGTTATGTGACAAATAGATCCTATAATTGTTTGAGAAACACTAGGTTAAACAAAACAAAACAAATTTCATGACAATTTCTCAAAGCTATTAAAAGACCAATATATGTCAAGCACCTTTGAGAGAGAACTGTAGCAGGCAGCACTTCCCAAACTTATTTGACCAGTGAATCTTTTCTTTTAATTTTTTTGTAGACATCAAATGAGACTGTTGTTCAATGGAATATACTTCCAAAAGTTCTAAATTAGATTCTTCCATATAATGTTTGCATTAAGTTATTATTGTAAATATTATCTAGAGTTAATGCTTTAGTCACAACATCTGTTCAAAAGTAATAAATCACTCCACTTAGATAGAAAATGATTAATTAGACAATAATGACCATTACGGAGCTGATTCAACCATAACATTGCAGATTTCCTTACTCTCCATCATCTTAAGACCAAATTTAAAGAACTGTATGACAATGTGATCAATTGCTCCATTATCAGGAATTTATAAACAGAAGGAAAATTTATGAACAGAGGGGACAGATTAATCAGTGAATGTTTCCATTACCCATATCATATTTTACCATCCTATTGTAGAGACCCAGCCAATGAGGACCCAATCTCAGAAGTCCCTTTAATGAAACAATATATATAAATGACAAGAAGCAGTGGTTTTCCCAGAACATTCTGGCTGGAACAGGGATTGCTCACATTTTGTAAGAAGGAGCCAATCTTGATTTCCCTTCAAAGGTCAAAGGAGTCAGTCAATAGGATTGAGTGGCTGATAGTGAAGAACATAAGAGCTGAGTATTAGCAGCCCTCTGAGCTCATTTGGAGAGAAGAAAATTATGTCAACTGACTTATCTTCTTTACCAGTGGGAGGTAGGATATAAAAGGAAAAGTGACAGCATGATGTATCTGGTTAATGAGGTTATGAAATTATCAAGGTTTTTAGCCAGTAAAGCAAAATACCTTCTCAATAAGACCTACTTCTGACCACCCCACTAATATGAAAACCTGTCCCCAACCCAACCCCTGAAAATCCCACTCATTTTATCCTACATTTTTCTAAAACTCTTGTCACAATCTAACACGTTATATAATTTGCATATTTGTGATGCTTAATGATTGTTATCTGTTTTCCCCACTCATTTAAGCCACACAATGGCTGCACAAATATTTGTTTAATTTGGTGAAAAACAAATAAATGATGAGAACTTTGGTCCCAGGAAAGTTTCCATAGACTTCTGAAGATGTCCATCCCAACAGTGCCTATCTCTGCCTGCACATTCCCAGGTGGGGGAAAAGGATGGAGGAGACAGCTGAAAGTCCCACAACCCCCAGCTCACTTGCCATGATGAGACCATTATCTGCTACCAACTTCACCTTCCTGCTATTACCCTCTTTAACCTAAAAGAATTAGCAAAATGAGAAGGGCGGAAGTCCTTCTTCTTACAGTATTCTCTAGTCAGCTCTGACGCAGAACATAGTGCAGAAATTCCTAACTAGACTCCCTGAATCTGTACCTCTCTCCTATCTATTCTCAACAGAACAGCTGCAGTGATCTTATGAAACATGTCAGATCACATCACTTCTCAGCTGAGATGGCCCTCTATTTTCCTCAGAGTGAAATACTAAAGTCTTCACAATGGTCTATAAGACCCTATAATGATCTGGCTTTCCAATCCCTCTCAGACCTTATTTCCAATTACTGTACTATCCCCCCTTACTCCACTCCAACTTCCTCATTGTTTCTCAACCATGTCCACCATGCTCCCACCTGCATACTTTTACTAATTCATCATGTTTATTATTTTAATTCTCCACTAGAATTTTTAAAAGAAAAGAAAAAAAATCTTCAGATGGGACAGAGTTTTTGCGATTTTCCTCATGTGTTTTATCCCCAAGTCCTGAAATGACACCAGCACATAGTGCTGTGTAAATATTTGTTGAGTGAATAGAGTCATTAAGATTATGCGTCTTGATTACACAGACCTAGATTTCAATCCCAGCACCATTTGTTTATCAGTACCTTATCATCTTTGGTAACTTTCCGAAGTTCTCTGAGACCCAAATTTTTCATCTGTGAAGTGAGAGTAACAACAACTAACTAAAGAATGCAGTGCCTATTGTGTAGCCAATAAATGGAGGCCACTGCTATGTCCTGTGGAGGTTTCTGGAAACAGCAAATAAAAGCAAACAACAAAGAGTACACTTTGGGGCAGGGAAAGGGGTAGTATGTTGCTAGATAGGAAATGGAGAGAATGTACTCGGCTCTCGTGCATCTCTGAGAACGTACCTGTAAAACCAACATATATTAAGGATAAAAATAGACATAATTTAACCACAGTGACCAACTACACAATGAATTTGATGAAAATGCAGATAATAATTAAGGTAACTGACCAATATAATGGCTTGAAGTTGAGAGATTTGCTATATAGACTTCACGGAATATTGTTGGTCACTTGACACTAATATAATACTGTATGTCAACAATAATTGAAAAATAAAAAATTATATGCAGTTAATAGGCACTGTGTTTTTCATTTTAACACTTTAGAATCGATACCTCTATGGGATCTCAAGGTTATTCAGGTTATGTCCATTTCATGCATTCTAGAATGTCATTATTGACTTTGCACTTGCCATTCTTCCATGTCTATCAGATAGACTGGCCTTGGCAACAAGGAAAGGCCATATGGTGCCCATCCATATGGATGGGCTGGCTGAGTTTTAGAATCCTATTCCCTATTGATGTTCCTGTTGTGTGAACAGAATAACTTCTATTTAAGAGTAGAAGATGTGGAATTCCAGTCTTGCATGTCAGTTAGAAAATGTGCTCAACTGTTAACAGAAACTTGAAAAGCAGGGCTAAATTAAATTATGTGTGATATGATGGCTCCATGACCTAATCATAGACCTTCTATCCCTCATCTGTATCTTCTATCTTCTCTGACTGTGGCTTCCTTACTCAACACTGCCTCATATTCACAAAGTGGCTATGAGAACTCCAGCCAGCATTTCCTCATTCCAGGGAGGAAGGAAGTAAAAGAAAAGGAACATAGCAGATAAGCCATTAACCCTTTTAAAGGAGCTTTACCAGAAGATCCATCCAATAACTTCTCTTTACTTCTCACTAGCTAAAATTTAGTCATATACCCCTCCCAGCTTCCCAGGCAGCCTAGGAAATCTAGCATATTTTAGCTAAGCATGGTGCTGCTTTAATAAAATCAGAGCTCTATACAAAAAGTGGGAGAGATAGTAGATATTTAATAGGCATCTGGAAATCTCTTATCCAGACAGATAATTAATTTTTGCAATAAACATAGGATAAAAAAAGATGACTAGCATAGCTTGCTAATGACTTCCTAGTTATCTTTATACAAGCCTAAGAATTCAAATCCTTCCCTGAGTCCTCCAAATAGTGATTTATAAAAAGTGATTCTTATTATCCACAGGGAGAAAAATATCAACATATGTTGTGGCAATATCTTTATTGATACAGCTCCTAGGACAATGGAAACTAAGGAGGAAATAAACTAACGGACTACATCAAAATAAAAAGCTTCTGCACAGCAAAGGGAATCTACAACAAAACAACAAAAGAACCCACTGTATGGAAGAGCATATTTACCAATGTTACATATGATAAAGGTTTAAGCTCCAAAATTTATAAGGAACTCATACATCTTAAAAAAGGGAAGAAAAACAATCCAATTTAAAAAAAAATGGACAAAGCATCTAAATAGACACTTTTCCAAAGTGGACATACAGAAGGCCAACAGACATAAAAACATGCTCAGTCACTAATCATCTGAGAGATGAAAATCAAAACAACAATGAGGTACCATCTCATAACTGTCAGAATGGCTATTATCAACAAACAATAAGTGCTGGTGAGGATGTGGAGAAAGGGAACCCTCATGCACTGCTGGTGGAAATGCAGATTGGTACAACCATTATGGAAAACAGTATGGAGCTCCCTCAAAAAAATTAAACATGGAACTCTCATTTGACCCACTAATCACACTTCTAGGAATATATCCCAGGAAATAAGAAACACCAATCAGAAAGGATACATGCACCCCTATGTTCATAGCAGCACAATTTACTATGATTTGGAAACAGCCCAAGTGCCCATTAGCAGATGGGTGGATCAAAAAACTGTGATACATCTATACAATGGAATACTACGCTGCTGTAAAAAAAAGAAAGAACTCTTACCATTCACAACAGCGTGGATGGACCTGGAAAGCATTATGCTAAGCAAAATAAGCCAGTAGGAGAAAGATAACTATTACATGATCTCACTCATATGTGGAATATAATTAACAACATAAACTGATGAACAAAAATAGATCCAGAGGCATAGAAGCATGGAACAGACCATCAAACTTCAGAGAGAAGTTGGGGGTGGGGGGGAGGAAGAGATCAACCGAAGGATTTATATGCATGTATATAAGCATAACCAATGGGGTGGGGAGAGCATTGCTGGGGGGTGGGAGCAGCTGGGAAGAGGTCAGTGGAGGAAAAGGAGACATATGTAATACTTTAAACAATAAAGAATTGAAATTAAAAAGATGATTGTTAGCCCAGCTGGTATGGTTCAGTGGTTGACCCATGCACCAGGAGGTCACAGTTTGATTCCTGGTCAGGGCACATTCCCAGGTTTTGGGCTCAATTCCCAGTAGGGGATGTGCAGGAGGCAGCCAACCAATGATTCTTTCTGATCATGATGTTTCTATCTCTCTCTTTCTCTTCCTTTTTCTAAGATCAAACAAAACAAGCTATTTTTTAAGAAAACAAAAATAATATGATTCTTATATTAGTGTCTACCTCACCCCAAGATTCCAGGTCAGCTTTTACTGACCAGACCTCCATTTGGCTACCTGCAAAGATGATTCCAATTATTCTTCACTGGGCTTTGTAGGAGGAAAATGCTTCTCAGAGCCCCATCATCAGGATCATCCTTGCTGCTGCAATGCTCCAGGATCAGAAGTCCCTCTATGTGACCAAAAACCTTGCCTGCCTCTTACCCATACACAATACATACTATAGAATTGCTATTTGGGGAGCCATATTTGTTCTTCACTTAGGAAATTCTCTAAGAATCCTTTAAGCACTCATTAGCTCTTTCAGGTGACCAGGGAGCAATTTTGGTAAATTTCACCCTAGTCAACCACTGCTATGGGTACCATTCCAAGGACTAATTTACTAAATGGTCCCTCAGTTGCCTGAAAGAGTTATATAGCTTCAGAAAGTGCCTGACTTACTCTCATGCAGTGGTCCATCCACTGAGAAGATCTGGCTGCAAAAAAAATAAAAATAAAAAATAGAAAATAAAAATAAATTATAGAATTCCTGTTGTTGCTAATTATCTCCTAATACAACTTGAGGGATGGGAAAGTGTGAAAGTCAACAATTTGTTCTAAAGATCAAGTGTGGAGCCACTTGGGACAGAGCCATGGGGAAAAATTACATGCATACACATACCCACATCTTTCTCTCCCTTCCAACTCCAGTGCTCTCCTTTTGTTCTCTAAATAAAACAGAATCTTCATCATCCGCTAAGAGAAAGATAAAACTTCAATTTGGGGTCTGATTTTTTTTTCCCCTCCTTCATGGAGATGGCTTCATGGCGCTTTCAACTTGTCAGATATAATCTGTTCTGGACACACAGTCTTGAGAGGGTGACAGCCACAGAATCTGTGGAGTCAGATGAAACTGGTGTAGAATGCAAATGCAAAGGCATCACAGAGGTGACAAACATGAAGTTTTCTCTCCCTGGGAAGGAATATACAAGATGCTAGACCCAGAAGGAGCGGTTGCAACAAATGACATGGGCCTCTGTGGACAGAGTGTAGCCCAGAGCCTCAGCTGGTCATGTGGATAATTCCCAAAGGCTACATGTCCTCACATCTCTCCTGTCACTCCCACCGAGACATCTTGGAAAGAAGGCCAAATCGCCCTTCATCAGGATATGCTGATTCAGACAGACAGCTAAAGCTGAGATGGCCCTGCTGCACACACTCTATGGGATAAAAATGAGTTCCCCTGTGGTCTGCTGCCCTGTTGCTGTAAACCGAAACCAGAGGAGCTCAGAGTTGCTAAGAGATTGTCACATTGCTGCGGGAAGAATTTACACGATTGGCGCCCTCAGGCAAGTCGTGCTGAATCTGTCAGTATTCAAGATTGTGTAATTTTTTCAGCTATTTCTTCATTCCAGCCTACATGGAGTACTTCCCTCTGCATTTACAGAGTGGGCATTTATAGCACTGTTGGTTCTGAAAAAAGGGTAAAGATTGGTTACCAGACGTGTGGGTTCAAGGGCTGATCCCAGAGACAAAACTAGGAAGAAGACAAACTGTCAGAACCAGGATTGTGAACAGCTCCAGGAGTAGTCGGGAAAAGGATCTGGAAGAAGGTATGCCAAAGCAATGGGAGAGATGAGGGCGTCTCCCTAGAAACCGAGAGTCATTACAGAGTGAGGGTCTGAAATGTACTGAGCAAAGTTTAGGGTTAAATGGCAGGGCAGAACTAAGATGTAGCATGTATGTTGCTCAATGTGCCCTTTTTCGTCTGTTTAATCAGAAAATTAGCACCTATAGCCCAAAATGATGGAGCAGGCTCATGTAGCTTCATACTCCTTTGCCACAACTCATTGGATCAGAGGAGCATCAGACTCAAACACAGCCAATCCATCAATTGATCAGCAACCATCTGACATATTCATTCTCTCTCTCTCTCTCTCTCTCTCTCTCTCTCTCTCTCTCTCTCTCTCTCTCTCTCTCTCTCTCTCTCTCTCTCCCTCTCCCTCTCCTATAAAAATAATACACTGATTGCAGCTAATTATATAGTACTAGGCATTAGATCTCTACAGTCTTAGAGAATTAGAACCAGAGTCAATGTCATAACAGTATCACATGGAAGCAAGAGTCTTAGGGGAATGGTTAACATGAAAGTCAAAGACTGCTAGCCAAATTTGAAGAGAGTCAAATAAAAGGGGGGTTGTGAGAGTGAACAAGTGATCTTTTCTGTCAAAGAAAGGAGCTAATGGACATCTTAGGTTCTGTCATTTTTATATGACCTTTAGACTCACAGGGGGCCACCATCTTGAGCTCCGCCTTACCCCTCCCCTTCCTCTGAATTAGCTAATCATACAATAATGTAAACCTGAGCTCTGAGCTCTGACCAATCAAGTCAGAGTGAGGGGCAGGACAGACTGTGTCAGAGAACAAAACCTGAATGGACTTCATGTTGGGTGTGATTTTCAGCCAGCAACTGCACCTTTCTGTGCCGAAGTAAATTTGCCTTGCTGAGCCACCAAAAAAGTGTCTTGGGGAGTCTTTGAAGGAAGCTGATGTGGAGAACAAAAATATGCAGAATAACAAAGGTGATATATCGCTTGGTTGCAAAGAGAAAGGAAAATGGAGAGAGTACCTGAGTTTTTCAGTTTCTAAGAAATCTAGAGGTCATTCCTTCAGTCAGGTTCTGCGATGCCCTGGGTCCCTATAATTTAACTGAAAGCACTGATTCTATATGGTCCCCACACATTCAGCATACACTGCAGTGTTGTAGTGGGCCAGTAGTACAAACAGAATTTTTGGATTGGCAAGAACAGAGACTCACGCAGGCCACCCTAAGGAAGTGAATTATCATAAAGATACCAGTGATCTGGCTCCTGGACCAGAGACACTTCTGAGAACCCGGACAGGCTAGGGACCAGCTTCTCTTTGTCTCTTCTGCTCTCAGTGCCTTCACTGTCTCTCTCTCTGATAGTGCCTCTGTCCTCTATGTCCTGCCCAATTCTCCTCTTTATACCAACCAACTGCTTTCTTCTTTCCTTCCATTCTTTGTAGCTTAAGTATCTCTCTCAAATACTCTGCTCCTCATAGCTTTTGTTTCTTCATTATCTCACCCTCCCAGGATCCTTCATGACTTTACTTTACCTCATACCTTCTCTTTGTATTAATAGATTCCTTCTGCTTCAGATTCCATTGTTAACTTTTTTTAGTTCAGCTCCAAAAGAGGGGATATGATTAGCCCTGCTCATCCTTTTGCACCAGGTCATGGGATGGTCAGTGTCTGGTTTCCCTATTCTTGGATCAATGCCCACCCCTTATACAACCAGATCCAGCCAGTAGGACAGAGTCCCACAGCGCAAAACAGCAATCTCACCCTGCTCATTTAGAAGGGTCTCTGAGCATGGCCGACACTATGATGGATATGCTTAATACTCCAGCCCCTCTTTGCCCAAATATCTTGAGATTCTGCCCTCCTTTTTCCAAGAAACAATTAATTATGTAATAAATCGATCTACCTTGTGATATTAACAATCATGTTGTAAATTTTTTAAATTTTCTTCTTTTTCTTTTCAGAAGTTCCAAATTTTCTATAAATAATGTTCCCACTTTTAAAATCAGAAATATTGCATTAAATATTAATAAAACAAATACAGTATCATTTGTACAACAAATAAATATTGAGCATCAACAATGTACCAGGCTCTAGGCTAAACTCTGCAAATGCAGCGGTGAACAAGAGAAGGACCTGTCATCATGGAACATGGATAATCACAAAATTTATTAGCCAAATCAGGACACTTTTGAGGGTGAAAATGGGTGCTATTAATAATCAGACAAGGACAAAACTGGAACTGTGCTGAGTAATCTGGGACATATCATGACTGTTTCCCTTTATGAGTATCAACTAACATTTTAACATCCCTGCATATTTGAGCAGAGGACTAAGGCCTTAACTCTCCACTCAAAAGTTAATTTCTAAAATCAGAGAATTCAGAGAATATGACAGGCAGTCATTGGTTACAGGAGTGCCTTTAACAGTCCTTCAAATCTCAGCATCTCATTCTATACTTTGGAAAACATCTAGGGTTCCTGTTCAACCAAGAAAGACAAGAAAAGGGAAGAGGGAGATGTGGGGTAGAGAAGGGGTACTAGAATTTATTAATCACTTACTCTGTGTCAGCCACAAAGTTAGGTACCTGCTATATGTAACCAAAATTAATATTATGGCAACTTCGTGATGTAGGTGTCATCAGACCCATTCTGCTGATGAGATAACCAAGGCTCAGAGAGTTTAATTCACCCAAGGTAACACATCTAGTGTTGGGACTGAAATTTGAACCCAGTTCTAGTTAACTCCACTCTATCAAACCACCTCTCAAAAATTAAATTTGAGCCCAGTGGTTAGAGCATCAGCCTGCACTCCAAAGGGTCATAGGTTCAATTCCCAGTCAAGGATACCTACTGGGTTGCAGGTTTGCTCCCCATTGTGGTGCATTCAGGAGGCAACCAATTGCTGTGTCTCACATTGAAGTCTCTCTCTCTCTCTCTCTCTCTCTCTCTCTCTCTCTCTCTCTCTCTCTTTCTCTCTCTCTCTCTCTCTTTCTCTCTTTTTCTCTCTCTTTCCCTCATCCTCCCTCCCTCCCACTTTTTTTCTGTAAAGGCAATGGAAAAGGTATCCTCAGGTGAGGATTAAATTTTTTTAAAATTAAATTTGTGACCTTAAAGCACTGAAACATTATGTTCCTTAGTTTCCCCTAAAGTAAATGTGAATAGTGATGTGGCTGTCATTAAAAAGTCAGGTCATTTCCTCCATAGCATCAGTTTCTCAGCTAATATCAAGCAGAAATGTAGAAAATGAGCTTAACTGGATACTGCTTCTTGAGCTTATTTCTCGTGGTCCTCATGTAGGTGATATCTGAATTTGCCATGTAATTTGAAAATGAGATTTTTAGAAGGTAAAGGAAAACTTCTGAAGAATGCAGTTAGCCCATGGGAAAAACAACCAAAGTGCTGAAAAACAGTTGGAACTAATTACCTATCAGTTGGATCAAAAAAATAATAATTCCATTGATACCAGATTGGCTTATTAGAGAGATTTGTCAAATTCTGTTCTGATCATCACAACTCAAATCTCTGTTCACTTTAATGGAATTTGACCTGCATCAACATGTTCCAAAGCATGAAATGGGGGGGGGGGGGGGAGGAGATTTTTCTAGGAAGATTTTACTATGTTTGTTTGGGCTTTTCCAATTGTTATAGTCGAGACATATTGCCAAATGAAAGAGCTTTGGAAGTGTGGGGCGGGGGGGAGGAATGAATTTTGAAATAAAATCACCTGTATGTTTTCACTGCCCTATGTTAGCAAAGTTTATTTGCAGACTAACATTAAAAGAATGTCAGAAAAAAACAACAGCACAGGATAAAAGCATCGCATTTGTGATTTGCTCCGTCTCTGCTCTAAACCACAAGCGTACATTTGGACTAAATGCCTCTGGAGGAGACGTATTGAAGATACTGCAACTGGCAGACCCTTCTGAAATAGAAAGACTCTTTTTTATACTAAGATCTCTCTTGATAGCTTCCTAAATAGTATATTTTAGAAATAAATACTGAAATTAAAGTTCAAGCTTATGTCCTCATTGTACTTAAAATATGAGAGATGAGGAGATGGACGAATTCAGTTTGGTAAGAAAAGGGACTTTCTTTAAGATTTGAATGTTTGGGTTTGGTACATAAATAAAATGGGTAATTTCATTTTGTGTAAAAGGAAAGCAAGATCCTTTCATCCCAAATAAATAATTGATACATCTATTCCAGAACTTGCACAGTTCTTTACCTTGAAATTTCAAGGCTGCCATTCAAATCACTGTTTTAAAATACTTGGGGTGTATATTCTCCTCTGTTTCTTCCATTAGCCAAGAAATACAATCCTCTTTCATGTTGTGCAGCTGATAATAAAAACTGGCTAGCACAAGAATGCCCCGCTGAATTCACAGTCGGCTTTGCCGAGCTGAATTGTATAGAAATAGATGCAACTACTTACTGTCTCACTGAATTATGGATTTTAGAAAACTGTTTAATAAGGAGAAAAACACTTAAGACAGCTTCTATTGGATTTTTGCACACACAGAAAACTAAGATGAAACAGGAGCTGATAACAGATTTCATGGGGAATGTTAAATTGTAATTTTAGGGTCATTTAGAAGCAGACCCCACAATTATCTATATGTTAGTAATCTTGGAAGTATGTAATTATAGCCTTAACTGGTCAAATCCTTCTTTACCTACAGCTTTAGATTACAAACTTTGGATACTTCTGTGCTTTTATTTAGCTTCTGGATCGACAAAAAAAAAAGTAACAAACCCTCCAAATGTTTGCTGTTCCCTCTCCTTCAACTGCTCAGTTGTTCAAGAGACCGTATTATAATCAGAACCACTGATTGTAAATACCTCAGCAGAAGGAGAACCTCTTAAAACCTAAAATGTATTCATATTTTGTATTTTCCAGGGCACTTAGAAAAGTTACAGGCACAAAGCTGGCCCTTAGAAAAGGTTTTCTAATTAATTTGACTTTACATGATAAACTCAAAGACTCACAGAAAGTCTTAGGTTCGTTTGTAATTTTTTAAATTGTTAATGTATTGCCCTGGCCAGGACGCTCGGTTGGTTATAGCCAAGGCTGTGGGTCATGGCACATATAAGAACCCACTAGTGAATGTAAAAATGAGTGGAACAACAAATTAATCTCTCTCTCTCTCTCCTATTTAAAACCAATAAAATTAAAAAATTTTAAATAAGTTTATTAATTTATTTAGATTTGCTGATAGCTCACTAAATGTCACTCTGCTGAGCGATTAGATAAACCAAGCACAGTCTTCATGCTGCAGCAGCTCCAACCTAGTGCCAGGAAAACAAATAAGGACACCGGAAATTATAATGCTGTGTGATAAACACCAAACGTGATGGAAACATATGAGAGAAGAACCAATCAGAAAGGACATATGCACCCCTATGTTCATAGCAGCCCAAGTTACAATAGCTAAGATTTGGAAATGGCCTAAGTGCCCATCAGCAGATGAGTGGATTAAAAAACTGTGATACAGCTACACAATGGAATACTACACTGCTGCAAAAAAGAACTCTTACCTTTTGCAACAGCATGGATGGACCTGGAGAACATAATGCTAAGTGAAATAAGCCAGTTGAAGAAAGATAAATATCACATGATCTCACTCATATGTGGAATATAATAAACAACATAAACTGATGAACAAAGATCCAGAGACAAAGAAGAATCGAACACACTATCCAACCTCAGAAGGAAGGCAAGGGATAGTTAGGAGCAGGGGAGGGATAAGAGAGCTACCAAATGACTTATAGGCATGCATATGACATAACCAATGGACACAAACAGTAGGAGGTGGGGGTAAGGGCATGTGCTGGGGTGGCAATGGCCAGGGAAAGGTCAATGGGGGAAAAAGGAGACATAGATAATATTTTTTTAATTTATATTTTTTTACTGTTTGAAGCATTACAAATAGTAGTACATATGTCTCCTTCCCCCCTCCCCAACCTTTCCCTAGCCTCCCTTACCCCTCCCCGCATATGCCTTCACTTGCCCACTGCCCCCCGTGTCTTGTATCCATTGGTTATGTTAAAGAATTTGGGGAGGAAAATCCACATAGAACTAACTTCACTAAGCTTTTACCAAATCATAAAACATAAGTTCCTTTTTTATCAAGCTGGATATATCCATAATAGGTCTTTTTGTTGAACAAATAAAATGACTAACTTTCTGGTAAGCAGTTTAACGAAATATACCCAAAACTTTAAATTTTTTCACCCTTTTATATCAAAATTTTACTTCTAGAAAGTTACTATTAAGAAATAAATAAGGCCAAAACCGGTTTGGCTCAGTGGTAGAGCGTCGGTCTGCAGACTGAAAGGTCCCAGGTTCAATTCCGGTCAAGGGCATGTACATTGGTTGCGGGCACATCCCCAGTAGGAGGTGTGCAAGAGGCAGCTGGTCGATGTTTCTCTCTCATCGATATTTCTAGCTCTATCTCTCTCCCTTCCTCTCTGTAAAAAATCAATAAAATATATTTTTTTTAAAAGAAAGAAAGAAAGAAAGGAAGGAAGGAAGGAAGGAAGGAAGGAAGGAAGGAAGGAAGGAAGGAAGGAAGGAAGGAAGGAAGGAAGGAAGGAAGGAAGGAAGGAAGGAAGGAAGAAGAAAGAAAAGAAAGAAAGAAAGAAAGAAGAAAGAAAGAAAGAAAGAAAGAAAGAAAGAAAGAAAGAAAGAAAGAAAGGAGGACATACACAGAGATTTGGCTTAACATATTTTGGCTTGATAATCATCATGATGAACATTATAATAGCTAAACATCATCAAAAAGAATTCCCATGATGGCCAATTTCTAGCTACCATTTGAAGTCACTGAATATTGTTAGGAAGAAATAATGTATATCAACTCCAACATGCCACTGAAAAGAACACAGAGATCTTGCTCCCTGTTTTCTGATTTGAAATGACACACATCTCACAAACACAGCCGTTTGGTCAGTCACATGGTCACAGTCATGTGCTTTTCTAACTGCCAGGGGCTCCAGGAGAAAACTAGATACAGTATCAGTGAGCACAGTAATGTTCACAAAACTCAATCCTCAGGTGTCCTCATTCATACCTGGCAAATCCATCATAGAATTTTCTTAGACAAAGATTATTCTCTCCCTAAGAGAAATTCTACCACTAGCTGCAAAATCAGTAGTTGTTTTCACTTATTGCACATATGTTATGCAGATATAAAGAAAAAATAAGTTTCTGAGTAATGTGCTTATGGATTTATTTTCTTTTGATTAATTTATATTGTCTCACTTTTTCATTATAAACATTGCTTTATAACAATAAAAAGTATTTTTGTGTTTTGTGTGTGTGTGTGTGTGTGTGTGTGTGTGTGCACATGTGTGTGTGTCTTCTTTGAGTAATTCCTGCAAATTCTTATTTTGATTCTAAAATGAATGGGGGAGACAGAATACACAATCATTTGGTTATCAATTTTCTGGTCACTCTCAATATGTGTAGCAATCTTTCTTTATCTTTAGATGTTTCTCTTCCATTTTGCCTTGGAAACTTTACTTGGCCTTGGCTGATAAAATTCCTTAGAACCTAGATGTTCTTATGGTTTCACTCTGCTCCAGATCACTGTGCCTCAGACACATCTTAATGTCCTTTCAACTCCTCACAAGGACACTAATGTAAAAAAAAAAAGTGGAAATTATTTAAGGGAAATAGTTTTTGTTCATTTCCTCCATTAAATTGTCTGAAAAATACTTTAATAAATAAACTTGTTAGTCAATTCTTTGATTTTCATTTTCTACCTCATTTTCATAATATGAAATTTAATCCTCAGGGTACATAAGGTTTTCTCGATATATGAAAATCAGAGGTTTAGAGAATTGCTCAACTAAAAAAAAAAAATACCCTAAATGAGCAATGCGGTTGAGTGTACTTTTATAGAATTTAATATTTAAATAAGTAGAAGGAATTATTATAATATTGTAGTATATCGAATATTCATTTGTACTTAGTATACATGAGTTTTCTGAGAGGTTTTGTTATTTATGCACAAACTTCTATTTATTTTAATATCATCTTTCAGCATAATGCATTTGTTATTGATTGTCTTTAGTATTGGAATAATAAAGATTTGCATCTACATTTTTAACCTGGAATAAATTATCTGCAATCTCTCTTAAATTGTTTACCTACAACCCAAGTTCTTTTTCAAAGTGGATTCTAAAATAGCAAATGCATAAATCCAAATTATTTTAATGAAGGTAAACATAAAGCATGAGGACAAGTGTATAAACATTTTAGAGATATTTGGCACAACTTTATTACCACTGCAATATTCCCCTACATATCAGGTAACTATATCCGAGCACTGAGTGTTTTGTCAGATAATGGAGGCATGCTCATGAAATTGAAAAGAGCTGGAGTACAACATTAGATTACGACTTTTATATACAGGAAAAGTACATCATAGCACTGCCTTTTCTTCCTTTTATCTGCTTTCCCCTTCCCTTCAGGCAAAAATATAAATGAAAAATGCCTTCTACCTTCAATCAAATATCAAAGATAAAATGTCACCTGCTTGCTTGACTGCTTACAATGGAGGTATAACAAATGTTAATCTATTTCTGCAGCCAACAGAGAGGGGAGGCTGGAAAAGGGAGAAGGGGATTTGAAAAGCTTTCAGTGGCATTTTTGAGACCTCAAAATGCTTTTAGATGCTCCTTAACAACAAAATCAGTTGATTCCATTGTCGAGGCTCAGAATTCTGTTTCAGTATATCTCAGCTGAGTGAGGAAGCCAAGGTGCAGGAGTGGCATTAATGTGTTGCCCATGAATATTTCCAAAAACTTTTCATCACAGCCCTTTGAAGAAGCCTTATGAAAATTCTCCAGACTGCTCTAAGACCTGTGTCTCCAGGGCCAAGCCTTCCATAAAGAAAATCCAAGCCAGATCGCCATCTGAGAAGATCCCACCAGGTTTATTTCTGAAACTCGTAACTCTGCCCAGCTTCCAACCCCCACCCATGTTCTAGTTCAACTCCACCCTATGGTGGGAGTGTATGTAGGAGACCCTCTGCCCTTATGGCTCCCCATTGTGCTGTTTCTGTTTCCAGTCTCACTCCTTTGCTGCAGACACAAGTGTCCACCATGAACGTTAACACCACTGGGGCACTTCTGACCCACCACCACTACCAGTGCCGAAGGTTCAGATCCTGCTCAGCTGCTGGTGATGAGAGGAAGGAGAAGAGGAATGTAAGAGAGAACACCCTTCCTCTCTTCCTGTGATGGTTAATTTTATGGGTCAACTTGACTAGGCTATGGTGCTCAATTATTTTCTCCAATATCAACCTAGATGGTACTATGAATGTATTATTTAGATTAACATTTAAGTCAGTAGACCTTGAGTAAAAAAAAAAAATTGCCCTCCATAATGTGGGTGGTCCTCATCCAATCAGTTGAAGGCCTTCAGAGAAAAGACTGAGGTCCCCAGAAGAGGAAGGAATTCTGCCTCCACACTGCCTTAAGACTCAAGACTATAACATCAACTCCTGTTGGAGTTGGCCTGCCCTGCAGATTTTAGATTTTCCAGCTCCCACAATTATGTGAGCCGATTCTTTAAAGCATAGATATCAATATTTATATCAATATATAGATGAGACAGAGGTTCTATTTCTGTTGGTTCTGCTTCTCTGACGTTCCCCAACTAATACATTTCCCTAGCAGTTTTCCCCTCTTCATGAGACAGTATATTGGGCCTCAAAAAAAAATGGACTTGTTCACTCAGGATCCCAATCCCCTCAACAAAAGGATGACCCAAAATTTCAGTGTAGGTTGGGAAGCTTAATCATGTGACTCACTTAAACCAATTTCAGGAGCCTTTTACAGTGACCCAGACCCTAAGGCTTAAAAGGAAATCAGTAGCAAGGGAATCCTCTCTTCTTTCCACATTGCTGCCTTAAACCCAGTGACCAGAGAACTTTGGCTCCTCTTGCAACCAAAGGGCATACTTTTCTCCTCTCTCTCCCCTTCTGTTTAGTGAGAACATACTGAGAGACCACAGAACTAGTGGTTAGGCCACTTCTGAACATGATGATTGAGTCTCAATAGAGATATTTTCCCCAGATTGTACCAAATGATAAGAAATAAGAAATCCCCATGGGTATTACTAATATAAAACCAAACTGCATTATTCCATTTCTTTGCTAGCCATGGATCAGCAGTTTAGACAAGAGAACAACCCCAATTCTACCTCCAGGCTCTTTATATTCTCTCTCTCTCTCTCTCTCTCTCTCTCTCTCTCTCTCTCTCTCTCATTTAATATATTTTTATTTATTTCAGAGAGGAAGGAAGAGAAAGATGGAAACATCAGTGGTGAAAACGAATCATTGATTGGCTTTCTCCTACATATCCCATGCTGGGGATCGAGCCAACAACCCGGGTACAACCCCTTACTGGAAATCAAACCAAGGTCTCTTGGTTTATAGGTCAATGCTCAACCCCTGAGCCACATGAATCCAGTTCTTTGTCTCTTTGGTCTGAAATCTAAGTTGTTCTCTGCAGGCATAAATTAAACTCAGGTAGCATCTTCTAAATTCTTCATTGATAATTCAGAGTCATGACACTCCAATCCAGGATGAATCTTCCTGATCCACACCCTTTCCATGTGATGTTATTATGTTTTATCACTCTTCATTCTTTATGAGTCAAACCAATTTTTCAGATGTTTTGTTCCCAACTTTTCCCCATTCTCTGTTTGCTATTTTCCTTTCTTTGTTTAGTCTCCCTCCAATATAGATTGGACCTGAATCATTTCAACAACTGCATTTTCCTTCTATTTCATTTTTGCTCTATGGACCAAACTGTAACATGTTTCTTCTCCATTTGTTATATTTTGGATGTTTTTCTCTTATCCTATGGATGATCTAGGACAGCTTAAATTATAAGTAGCCAATTGGTTTATCCACCTCATGTATATTTATTATTATCTTTATTCACATACACAAGGCACCAAATTCTCTAGGAAATCAGCTCTGCTACTCACAAGGTACAAGAAAGAAATTGCCTTAAGATTCCCTGAGAGATTTAAAGCTATCATTGTGGTAACTTGAAAATAACCAACACAACTGCTCCACTGAGGCCCAAAACTCAGTTAATTACCACTGCTCAATTAATCCAAGAGACTCTAACTGAATGCCCAGCTGGGTTGTGAAAATAATCACTAAATAACCAAAAGGTCTTTCAGAAGCCAAGAGAATAGTAGTTGGGCCTGCCTCTAATGGCAGAGATTAAATTCCCACATCTGGTTTTCTTCTGTTTCACTGGTAAGCTGGTTACCCCTAAAGAGAAAGGGAAGGAAAATGATCTCTGAACATAGGAGCCTTACACAATAATGAGGCTGTCCCCAGAGAGTAAACCAAACTTTCTAGAGAAGACAGCAGCGCAGGAATCATAAATAAATAAAGCCCAGTCTGTATAGTTTAGTAGTTCAGCATCAACCTGTGAACCAAGAGATCAAGTTTCAATTCCCAGGCTAGGCATATGCCAGGGTTGTGGGCTCAGTCCCCAGTGGAGGGCATGCAGGAGGCAGCTGATCAATGATTCTCTCTCATCATTGATGTTTCTACCTCTCCCTTTCCCTTCCCCTCTAAAAATCAATAAAAAATATTTTAAGTATTACTGTGTAGTGATAAAATAATTTTTCAAAAAGTTATAATAATCATGAACCTGTTTATACTTAATAACATAACTTCAAAATACATAAAGCATAATCAAAAACTTACAAGGAGAAATGAATAAATCCAAAATCATTGGGGGAGATTTTAATATCTGTATCAATCTATATATATAAAAGCCTACACAACCAGCCAACCAGCCCATAGCTATGATGCACACTGACCACTAGGGGGCAGACGCTCAATGCAGAAACAGAAACCACATGCATGAAAACATGGGGCAGACTGATGAATCTCAAAGGGAAAGGCGGGGGGTGGAAAGGTGGGAAGAGATTAACCAAAGATATCCATACTAGAGGTTGGGTGCACAGATTTGTGCACCGGTGGGGTCCCTTGGCCTGGTCTGCACCCTCTTGTAATCCAGGACCCCTCAGGGGATGTCGGACTGCCAGTTTCAGCTTTATCCCCACAGGCCAGGCAGAGAGACCCCAGCAATGCATGAATCCATGCACCAGGCCTTTAGTTACTATATAAAAAGCAGTAAGAAATAAACACTTTAAATAGCACAATTAATAAACTTCACCAAATGAATTGTAACTTATATCATATACCAAAATTAAAGATTACATTTTATTTTCAAGAACACATGAATAATTCACCCAAAATTCACTGAGTACCTGACCACAAAGCAAGATTCAATAAAATCAAAACATTATGTAGTACACAGATAAATTTTGTGACCAAAGCACTACTATATTAGAAACCAATAGTTTCAAATGAACTTCAAAACCATGAATGTTAAGAAATTTTTAAATGGTTTGTAAATAATTTATAGAACCACAAGTAAATCATAAAAGAAATTCTCACTATTCAGATCTGAATGGCAATAAAAGTACTAAATATCAAAATTGATGTAAGCAACTCAATACTCAGTTCTTAGGGGAAATCATAGCTTTAAATGCATATATTAGATAAGAAGAAAGATCAAAATGTTATGATTTTAGCGTATCTTCAAAATATTAGAAATACAAAACAGTAGACCCAAATGAAGGAGTGAAAAGAAGAAAGGAAATAAAAACTATAAGGGTGGAAATTCATCATATAGAAACAAAGAACCAAATAAAGAGAGTTAATAGAATCGAAGTCCAGGTCTTTGCAAAGACCAAAAGCAAGCCAATTATCTGGCAAGATTGAATAAGAAAAAGAACTAAGGTACAAATTAGCCACATTAATATGAACAAAATATATATAATCATAGATAGAGTAAAAAAAAATTAAAGCATCTTGTTATCAATAAATTTGAAACCTAGAATCTCATACATTTTTTTCAAAATAGTACTTGAGCCCTGGCCAGTTTGGCTCAGTGGACAGAGTGTCAACCCATGGACTGAAGGGTTTGATTCCGGTTAAGGGCACATACCTAAATTGCAGGCTCGATCCCTGGCACTAGTCAGGGCTTGTGTGGAAGGCAACCTGTCAAAGTGTCTCTCTCATATGGATGTTTCTCCTTCTCTGTCTCTTCCCCTCCTTTCCACTCTCTCTTAAAAAAAAATCAATGGAAAAATATCCTTGGGTGAGGTTTAAAAATAATAATAATAATAATAATAATAATAATAAATAATAATAATAATTTTAAAAAATTAAAATAGTACTTGAATTACCAAATTCTCTCATAAAAATATATAGAAAACCTGATAGACTTATAATTATCTAAAAAGTTGAATCAAAAAAGGAGATATATGTACTACTATATATAATACTTTATACAATAAAAAAAGGGGAAAAAAAGATAGTTTAGAATTTTAAAAGAAAAAAAAAAAAGTTGAATCAGTAGTTAAAAACATATGCTCTCTCCTGCCTCAAAGAAAGGGGGCCAGTGTTATTGTACAGGTAGATGCCAAACCTACAAGAAACAAATATTTCCTAACTCATGGAGACATTACCACGCATGTAGAGAGAGGAAAAACTCCCCAACTCTTTATATGAGGCTAATGGAACCTTCGTGCCCAGTTACTGGAGAAGAGTAATACAAACAAATTACAGGCCAAGCTCACTCATAAGCATGCATGTAAGTCTTAATTTATTGGCAACTAAATGCAATGAAGTATTTAAAAATAAATACCCCATGATCAAGTAAGGCTTACTTCAGAAATGCAATAATAATTTAATATTAGAAAATCAATAAAAGTAATACATAAACCTAACAGATTATGGGAGAAAAACCCATGTGATACTCTCAAAAGATGCAGAAAAAGAACAGATGAAATTCAATATCCACTTAAGTAAAAATTCTTAGCAACCAGGAGTGAGGGGAAACTTTCTTTACTTACTGAAGAGTATATCTACCAAAAACTTTCAATAAATATCATGCTGAACAGGGAAATGTTTACAGCATTCCATTTTTAGCACTGTTGATATTCAGCATTTCCTGCTAAAGCAAAAAGGCTAGAATGGGTTGGGGAAAATGAATCAAAACTGTCATTATTCACAGATGATTTGATTGATGATTGTCTGCATGGAAAAATCTATAAGATTATGTAAGGAAAGTATTCAAAGCAATAAGAGCTTGTTGGATACAAAATAATATTTTAAAAAGTCAATAATATCTTTATATACCAGAAACATCCAATTATAAAATATAATTTTTAAATCGTATCATTCACCATAGCAACAAAAATATAAGGTACATAAGAACATTGCTAACAAAAGATATTTATTCATATTATGGAAACAGTATAAAATTTTATTGAAGAATATAAGTTTTTTAAAACTGAAAACAAAAAACAGAAAATGCTGCATTTTATGGGTAAAAAAGACTCAATATTTTAAATAGCTATTCTTTCCAAATTAATCTATAAAATCAATGCATTCCAGTCAAACCTTCCCAGAGGCTTTTCCTAGACCTCATCAAGCCAATGCTAAAATTCCATAGAAATACAAAGAACCAGAGCAATTTTGAAGAAAATAAGTAAAGGGAGGTATACCCTAAAAGATATTAACATTTATTATACAGTAGGTACTTCTCCAGCATCCTCACACTGTGGATGCCTAAAAGTACTAAGCTGTGTATATATTATGTTTTTCTAATACATACATAACTATAATAAAGTTTAATTTATAAATTAGGCATAGTAGGACATTAACAATATAACTAATAATAAAATAAAACAATAATAACAATACTAGAGGACATGTGGGGGGTCCTTCAGTGTGGTCTGTGAAGATCAAGCCAAAACCAGCAGTCCAACTCTGTCTGCTGCTCCTGCCTGCGTTCCTGTCCATCCTGGTGCTGCTGCACCTGCTGCGGGCTTGCATCCAGTCAGTCCCCATTGGGAGAGGTTCATGCCGCTACAGTGCCCTGTAATTGGTGCCTGTCAGTCAGCTGAGTGGCACTCCTGCTGTGAAAGCGCACTGACCATCAGAGGACAGCTTCTGCATTAAGTGTCTGTCCCCTGGTGGTCAGTGCATACCATAGCAGCCAATTGACTGGTCATTCGGTCTAGGACACCTTAGCACACAAAGCCACCCTACCAACTCAGGGAAGCTATGAAAATGTCAAGACAAGGAAATATATCACAAACAAAAGAAATGGAGGAAAAGAAGAGACTGGATATAGAGTTCAAAACCATGCTTATAAGGTTTTTCAAGAATTTCCTAGAAAAGGTCGATAAGACCTATGAGGAGATAAAAAGGGGTCAACAAGAACTAATAAGAGATCAATAAGAAATAATAAGGGATCAACAAGAAATAAAGAATACATTGTCTGAAATTTTTAAAAAATATATTATACAGAGTTCTAAAAACAGAATGGAAGATCGCAAGAATCAAGACAAAGATTTGGAACATAAAGAGCCAGAAGACACTCCTCCATAGAAGCAAGAAGACAAGAGAATCCAGAAAGTTGAAGATAATGTAAAAAACCTCTGGGACAACTTCAAGCGAACCAACATCAGAATTATGGGGGTCCCAGAAGATGAGAGAGAGCAAGATATCGAAAACATACTGAAAGAAATAGTGACAGAAAACTTCCCCCACCTGGTGAAAGAATTAGACTTACAAGTCCAGGAAGCGCACAGAACTCCAAACAAAAGAAATCCAAAGAAGACCACACCAAGACACATCATAATTAAAATTCCAAGAGCAAAAGACAAAGAGAGAATATTAAAAGCAGCAAGAGAAAAGCAGGTAGTTACCTATAAAGGAGCACCCATACGATTGTCAGCTGATTTCATGCAGGCCAGACTGGAATGGCAAGAAACATTCAAGGTGATGAATAGCAAGAACCTACAGCCAAAAATAATCTACCCAGCAAAGCTATTACTCAGAATTGAAGGCCAGATAAAGAGCTTCACTAATAAAAAAAAAAAGCTAAAGGAGTTCATCACCACCAAACCAGAATTATATGAATTGCTGACGGGGGTTCTTTCGGAAGAGAAAGTAAATAAAGATAAAAACTATGAACAACAAATACGTAACTATCAACAAGTGAATCTAAAAACCAAGTGAATTAAAAAAAATATCTGATGAACAATATTTTTTTATTAAATCATTATCTGTGTACATATTTTAACATTGCCCCCCTATACATATCCTCCCTCCCCAGAGTTTTGTGTCCATTGGTTGTACTTACATGCAACCAGCAAAATGTATACAAGTCCTTCGGTTGATCTATTATCTCCCCCAGATCTCCCTACCCTACCTGCTGTAATTTGACAGTCTACTTGTTGCTTTACTGTCTCTTTATCTATCTTTTGGTTCATCTGGTGAATATAATAGAATCAGAGGTATGGAAGGGGAATGAACTGACAATTCTCAGGGAAAAGGGGAGAGGTGGGTGTGGGAAGAGACTGAACATAAACTGTGCACCTATGGATGAGGACAGTGGGGGGTGGGAAAAGGGCAGAGGGTGGGGTGGGAACCTGGTGAAGGGGAGCAATGGAGGGGGGGGGGGGAATGAGGAACATTTGTAATAATATGAACAATAAAGATTTATTGAAAAAAAATAAAAAGAAATAAAAAAGAAATAAATAAATAAAAATTAGTGGGGAAAGTATGATCTATTTTGAATCAATATACATAAAATCTTTTTAATATGGTAAATCTAAAAATCACAAACAGTTGGCAAGTATGTGGAAAGTAGAAACTCATAACTACCCTCATTGAAAGGCAAAAATACTTGAAATGTGACACTTTCAATTTTGCAGTCCACCCTGGGTTATCTGCCCTAAAGAAACTGGCACATGCACACACAAGGAGAGATGTACAAAAAATATTCACAATATTATTTGTAGAAAGAAACAATCATAACAAAGTACTCAGCAGAATGGACTATAAAGTCTATTCACAAAGTAGAATACTTTAAGCCATTACAATAAACTATATTTTGATAGAATGTTGATGGAAAAAAGAAAAGTGCTAAATGATTTGCACAATATGTACAGGTTTGTCATTTATGTAAACTTTTTGCGTGTTTAACACAAAACAATCCTACATGTTAGTAACAATTTTAAAGTAAGTATGGAAAAAATAAAAGTAAGTATGGGAATAATATTCATTTCAGGGTTGTTTTTTGTTTGTTTGTTTTTTGTTTTTTGTTTTGTTTTGTTTGTTTGTTTTTTTGTCATTCCTTGAGTGGTCTAAGATATAAAATGGAAACCTCTGGTAAATTGGGATGATGGTATAGGAGTGCTTGATAAATTATTTTCTGTACTGATTTGTATGTTTGAAATGGATCTACTAAACCACTGAAGAAGTTAAAAATCATCTGTAAAAATGTGGCTAAGAAGATCTGAAAAGACCTACATTTAATTGAGATGAAGTGGAGGTGAATACAGTAAGCAGAATGGAAGGCTAACTGAGCAAATTAAGGTTTAGAGAGCGGGCCCAGAGAGTGGGAATGGGTCAGGAGGTGTCCGGCTGTCCTGTGCATGAAAGACAAGCAGAGCTCTCCCCCTTTTTCTGAATAAGAAGATACTTCATTGGCCCTTACCTTAGGAATGCTCCCAAACTCATAAGCATTTCATCAAATTCCTTCCCTCCCTATTCCATTTTTAGTCAGTCACCTCTGGTATGAATCCAGCTTCCCAGGTACCCTAACATTCTTCTGTGAATAGTCTGAACAGCATTCACTGCAAAGGAATATCCCTGGCATTGAGAGCATGATAAATCAAGTGTGGGTTGGCCGTTGAATTAGGATCCAGAAACCCCACACTCAGCTCCTGTTCTACCAGTAGCTGCCTGACACTGAGCCTCAGTTTCTTCATCTTCAAAATGGGTTTAATAAGAATACTTGGCTTGTTGGGTTATTCTAAAGTGTAAGTAATATGATGTGTGCAAAGAGGTTACCACATTGCCTGTGATACAGTAAATGTTAAATGAACCAGCAACATCAGCATCCCCTGGGAACTTGCTAGAAATAAAAATTCCTCTCCCTCTCCCCATGCCTACTGAATCAGAACCTCTAGGGATGGGGCCCAGAAATCTGTTGCTGTTTTTTAACAAGCCCTCCAGGTCATTCTGATTATACCAGAGTTTGAGGGCTACAGGGTTCAATGAATCATGACTTCCCCAAAAACTGAGGTCAGATAGCCTCCCCTAAAGCACATGGGAAAAGAAGTGGCTGAAACTCTGTTTGGCTCAGTGGATAGAGCGTTGGTCTGCGAAAGGTCCCAGGTTCGATTCCGGTCAAGGGCATGTACATTGGTTGGGGGCACATCCCCAGTGGGGCGGGGTGGGGGGGTGCAGGAGGCAGCTGGTGGATGATTCTCTCTCATCGACGTTTCTAACTCTCTATCCCTCTCCCTTCCTCTCTGTAATTAGTCAATAAAATATATATTTTTTAAAAAGAGGAGTGAATACCTGAACAAAATTAACCTGCTTTTAGAAAATCAAAGTGGGGAGGCTAAGTAAGTACAAATATGAGCCAACATTCCTTGAGTAGATGCCATAAACCAGCTTTGGGTGAACCATGGTGTATGCATCATGTAACAACCTACAAGGCAAGTGGCGTTTTCACATGAAAAATAGATTCAAAGACTGAAGTATTTATGCAACTTGCCCAAGATCACACAGCTAACCAGTGAGCCCTATCAAGCAATCTGACGAGAACTTGCCTTGTAAAGCCCGCTACCACATGAGGTTTGTTTCCATTTTCCAAGTTTCGCTACTTGTAAAATGGCAGGCTAGCTCCTGATCCATGGAGGAAGCCAGCCAGCCTAGGTCACATCTGCAACCTGCCTCTCTCTACTCCCTTTACAGATAAGTAAACTGAGGCTAAAAGGAGCTAAAATACGCCTAGAGGCCACTGAGTCCATCGGCACCAGGCAGGGACTTGAAACCCAGACCTCTTAGAATACAAAGATTCTTTGTATCTGTTAAGGGTCATCTGTCATAGCATGAGAGATGTACCTCTTTTCTTCTATGTATTTAATTTGCTTTTAAATCTGGCGGTTCTTTATTGGATTTGTTGGGGTGACATTGGTTAGTAAAATTATATAGGTTGTAAGTATACCATTCTATAACACATGATTTATCTATTGTACTGGGTGTTCACGACCCCCAAGTCAAGTCTCCTTTCCTAACCATTTTTCCCCACTTTGCCCTCTAAATCTGAAGTTTTAAACAATTAAGCTATTAGCAGATTTTTGACTGGAATAGAAAATGCTGAAGAGGAAAGATCCTAAGTGGGCTATTTCGCTTAGGGAGGAAAGGTCTTATTTTTCCTTCATAAACCCTTTAAAAAAAAAACTGTCATCTGTGCTGTGGTAGCAGCTGTTCCCTTTTTATATTTGACTCCATAGGGACTAACTTGGGGCTTCTTTTTAAACATTGGAAATCAATGTCAAATCAGCTGATGGAGAAAGCCAATGAAGTTCTTTTGTTCGTATTCCCTTGCTATGGGGCACAAACACTCCTCTTCACCAGCATTGATCTGATAGCACGCATTGTCTGTGTTTCTTATGTTGGTGTAAGTACTCTTAACCTGGCATAGGCTGGACTTGCTGTGACCTAAGGAAAAAAAAAAGAAAGAAAGAAATCGATGTTTCTTTCTATAAAACTTTCACTTAGGACAGAATTCAGAAGCCTTCTGTTTCTGCTGTTTTGGTCCAAATGACTGAAAGATTTCATATGAGATATCCACTCTATTTTCTGCCCTTGAATTCCTAAATTGACCAAGAATTCGGAAGAGTCACAGCAATCAGTCAGCCAAAGAAAGTGTCAGAAGAATGACTTCCTCTTCTCAAATTACCAGCCTCTTGCGATTTGGGTACCTAATTCACCATTGGGTCCTTTTCTAGCTTTGTGACACTATACTTCAACTTTTCACCCTATTGAGGTAGACTGAATGATGAGTTCAGTTCTTCACCCTCACTGTCATGGCTTCATCCTTGGCTAGAATGTACATATTTTTGCCCTTAAAGTTGGGCTCTACTATGTGGTTTGCTTTCATCGGTGGCTGAAGGAAAGAAGCAATAGCCCAAAGCCTAGACATGAATATTTCTATTTGCCATCTTGCTCCTCTGTTGTTGACATAAGAAGTACTTGCCCCTCTACATGGAGCTAGATGGCTGCTCCAGGGAGAATGAGGCATGTGGAGCTAATTTAGCCTAGACTAGACTTACCATGAGAAGCAGAGCCACCCCAGAGACTGCAACTTGACAGCTGGCACCCAGTTGAGCCCAGTTCAACTCAGCTGACCTCCATCTACCTACACATCCATGAGCTAAATAGGTGCTTGCTATTGTATGCTACTGAGATTTTATGCTGCACTGATATAACGATGGTTAACTAAAATACTCTCTTAAAAGAAAATTAGATAGATCCACGCCTAAAATGAGCCCATGAAAAATGTGATTATTTTGGAGGCTATACAGTACCCAATAAGAATGCATCCATGGTAATTTGAGATTATTCCCAGCCTGTTTTAAATTTGACAACAATGAGCTATAATTTAGTAATAATGTATTAATATAAATTTAATAGTAGTATAATCAATATTAGTTACTAATAAAAATATTTATTACTGACCAGCCAGCATGGTTCAGTGGTTGAACACTGACCTATGAATTAGAAGGTTATAGTTCGATTCCCAGTCAGGGCATATACTCAGGTTGTGGACTCAATCCCAGTTGTGGGGCATGCAGGAAACAGCTGATTTACAATTCTCTCTCATCATTTATGTTTCTATCTCTCTCTCTCTTTCTCTCTGAAATCAATAAAAAATATTTTTTTTAATCTTTATTACCTGCTCAGTGCTATTGTGCCAGTCCCTGTATTATATGCTGCAATAACACTACAAAGTGAATGTTATTATTCCAATGTGGAAGAATGAATAAAAGATTATTTTCAACAGCTGGCATCAGAAGACATCTTATGAAGGGGACTGCCTTGAAATTAATGGCCATAAAAGATAGATAATATATACATTCCCCCACACACACACTTTTTCTTTTTTTCATTCCTTCTTTCCTTCTTCCTGCTGCTTGGAATTTATAGTAATGTCTGGGGCTGAGTTCGGGCCATGAGAACCCATAATTGGGTGGAGAAAAAAAGCTGGAAGTCACATGAATCCTTGGTGGTTGGAGCCACCATGTCATCCCTAGACTGCCCATCAGTAAATTTAATGGGAAAGAAAAAAATTCCTCTTTTTTTATCATCAAGTCTCTTAATCACAGCCAATCCTAGTTCTAACTGATAAGGGAAAGGGAATTGGACATTAACCAGAAGCCAATCTTACTTAGCTGACATCTGGGTTACAACTATTTTCAAGATGGGGGAACAGAGGGTTAAAGAGATTAAGTGACCTGCCCAAAGCTAGATATGCGGCAGGACTAAATTTGGGCCAAGGTCTACCTGGTTTAAACCCCATATTCTAACTTATGCCTTCTCTCCTGATTTCTGCCTCTCCCTTGGAGCAAACACAAGTACTGCATTTTGAATACTGAACTTGTCTCCCTTGTCAGCTACCCATCTGCAGTCTCACTCTTCCTTCCAGCCCTGGGGGTTAGCCATGATATCCTCGAGAAAATTGACCATTGCCCCCAACTTCCTTAACTCTCTCTAAGGTAAATGCATATGACCAGTATCCCTGCTAGAACGCCCCATAACATAAAATTAGACATCAATTCAGCCATATCTTCCATAAGATTTTTATTAAAGCTAGGCATAAATACATTTTCTCCTTCAAGTTGAGTTGCAGGGAGATACAAGAAGAATTTCTAAAAATATGAGGATAGCACATTCAAATCAGTAATTAAATGGAGCTAGAGGTGTCTAGGGTATGTTCTTCAACCTCCTGAGATGGATATCAAGGGAAAACATGCCCCTTCAAAAAATATTCTAGAATGCCACTGTGGGAGAGAAAATGCTAAGATAGCCTGATCCTTCTGACATTTCTTTGAATCAAGTTTAATAAGTTTGTTCTTAAAATAAGTTTTTTCTATTATAAAAATAGTTGTGTTCATTGTGGAATAACTACAAAATAAAGAAGGATTATAACTCACTAAGAACCACTGTTAATATATTTGTGTTTTCAACTTGCAGTCTCTGCTTCATAAATTTTTTAAGGCCTTGCAGTCACATGGCAGATAATAAACTTACATGGGTAGTGATTGTTAAAAATAACTTTTTTATTTTTCAAGTTCTGAATGCAGCTTGGTAAATATTCAGAAAAATAGAAAGAAATATGATAAAATAAAATCACTCAGAATGTCACAGCCCAGAGAAAATAAAAAACATTTTAGTGTTTGTCCCAGCAGCCTGCCTACTATATATTTTTACATGATTGAAATCAAACTGTAGAGGCCAAATTTTTAAGTAAATTCAACACAGAAACACCCAGGTTCCTTATAAAAAATGTCACAAAGAGTCTTTCCCTTAGGAACCCAATGTCCAAGGTCATTAATATAAAACTTAAAGAAGTAGAACATCATCATTCATGTTCTTTGCTGAAGAAAATGGCTAATTTATTGCTCTTTGCAACTCTGATTTTATGGAAGGAAAACAGTATGATTTGTTGAATAATTTTTGGGGGCACAGTATTCACAGCATGTAAATAGTTTTGTCATTCTTAGTAAGTGCTTGCAGAATAATACCAATTATTGTTTCAAGGATTTTTCAAACATGGCAACAATATTCATCTGAATTAGGGTGGGAAGAATGTGGCCAAAAAAAACACATTTTCTGGTACAGGAAAAAGAGCACAAACAAAAAATGCAGAGCTGAGAGACCTGCTGTCATTGTTTGGGCTGCTCTGACCAAATACCATAGTCTGGGTGGCTTAAACAACATTTATTTCTCACGGTCCTGGAGGATAGAAGTCCAAGATCAAGGTGCTGGCAGATTTAGTGTCTGGTGAGAACCCACTTTCTGGTTCAGTTGTGTCCTCACATGACAGAGGGTCAGGGAAGCTCTCTGGAGTTCTTTTTGGTTCCCCCACCTCACCGCATCCAGCCAAAACAGGTGGGTCGTCTTTATAAGGACACTAATTCCATTCATGAAAACTTCATTGGCATGACCTAATCACCTCCCAAAGGCCTACCTCCCAATACCATCACAATGGGGACTGGGTTTCAACATATGAATTGTGGGCAAGGGGAAGAGGGACACATTAAGTCTATATAGCACCCTCTTCCTTCCTTTTCATCTTTTTCTCTTCCTGTTGTCCACTAATACATCTGTTGTGTTTATCTACAAACGATGTGGCCTCTTGTTATATCTGTGTTTCTTTCTTCCCACTTCCTGTTCCCACAAACTTCTAGGGACTGCCTCCTCTGAACAGATGAAGATAGAAAGGGAAGCAGTAACTCACCCTGTGGACCCATACAGGGGTGCAGGGAAAACCCTGCCACAAGGACCCTCAGAGTTCCACAATTCAGGAATTACATTTGTAATAAAATGAGTCCCCAAAAAGCCATGTGACCACTGCCCATCCTGTAGGTCAGCCCATTACAATCACAATGCATATAAAGCTGTGCATTGTAACCTCAGAGCAGCATGGTGTTTCCCGCCTGGCCAGCATGATTCAGTGGTTGAGCATCAGCCTATGATCCAGCAAGTCAAAGTTTGATTCCCAGTCAGGGTACATGCCCAGGTTGTGGTCTCCATCCCCAGTATGGGACTTGCAGGAGGCAGCCAATAAATGATTCTCTCTCATCATTGATGTTTCTATCTCTCTCTCCCTCTTCTTTCCTCTCTGAAATCAATAAAAATACTTTTTTTTTTAAGAAAAGCAAAGCCCAGGAGTTTCTCATCTTCTTAAATATTAAGTATCCACAAGAACCGTTAAAACTCCCAAGAATATCACTCTCCATTTCTCCAAAAGATCTGCCTTTCTCATCTACACCATCCATCCCCACCAGCCTGGTGCCTCAGTGGCCTCTCTCCTCCTTTGCCTCAAGGAGAAAGCTGTTGGCACTCTTGTCTCCCACGGGACACCTATCATTCTGGCTGTTATTCTCACCTGGAGTTTCTGGTCTTCTTTTGGAAGGAAATGAAAAGAGTTAAGAGAGCAAAGAGTAGGTGAACGAATGCTCTGGTTTACATCATGTCCTATATGATGATCCAGGATTGAGTGATTTAGGAGGAATGAGATATTGGAGGTATATGGAGAAGAAACCACTGAGGCTGGGCTCAAAGCATCACTACTTCAGGGACAAATCATGCAAAGAATTCTTCTAAGACATATCCATCCTACTCATGTTACAGCACTATTGCACAAGAGTCTGGACTGAGGGACACTGGGGAACAAGCTCACTTCACACGCAAAGTCCACACAGAGAGCATGTAAGAACATACACTGAGTGGCCAGATTATTATGATATCTGAATGAATAATAATCTGACCACTCAGTGTATTTCTTATGTAATAAAAGGCTAATATGCAAATTGTCCCCTCCACCAGAAGTCCAACTAGCAGGCAGGCCACCCAACTGCCCATGTTCCCTCACCCTGGCTAGATCCCACCCATGCACAAATGCATGCACCGGGCCTCTAAGATATATATTTTTTTATTTTCAAAGATCATAATAATCTGGCCACTCAGTGTATATCACAGCAGAGACACTAACAGCCTCCACCAACTCTCCACACCTCTACCTCCCCCATCGGTACCACCACCTAGTCACAAGTTACTATTTTCTTCTCTTTTTAAAATATGAAATATAGAGAATATAACTCCCAATGAAAATAGATAATTAACATATTATTGTGTGCTTTAGAGTCTGTTTAATGATTTTATTTATGTTGAGTTGGTAAGACAGTCACATTGTTCAAAATATAAAAGGTAGGAAAGGATATATGTGAAAACCTCCCCCCATACACTGTTGCCCCAGAGGCCACTAAGTCCTAAATCGTTTTTAAATAATAGAAATAAAATACTGTAGATATAGTTGAACACTCCTTTTTTTCCATTCAATGCCTCCTAGAGACAACCATTATCTGAATTTGATGCACCTTTCAATGCCTTTTTATGCGTTTTACATACATATTCATGTATTTGTGGACCCCAGAGAGTTTTGTACTGTGTGCTTTTTGTAATTCACATCAATGGTGTCATACCTTTAAGCCCTATGCTATTCTGCTAGTTTAGTCCTTTTAACTGCTATCTGATATCCTAGTGTGTGACTATACTGTACTTTATTCATCTGTTTTCCTATTGAAAGATAGAAAATTCTTTCCTATTTTTCAATAATACAAACAATGCTGCCACTTTGGTGTCTAAATTAAAATAGTGTTTAGGGCCATTTCTCTCCCCCCCCCTCCCCACTTCCCCGATGAATCTATAAATTCAAAACAATGGAGCCAAAATCTAATAGGATATTGTATGAAAATTGATTAGCTAATTGTAAAGTCCATCTGGAAGAGAAAACAAACAAGAATTGGCAAATGTATCTTGATAAAAGGCAGAGATAGTTGCCTTTAGTTTTATAATCTGCTTTTTTTTCACTCGGTATATTATGCTGGGAGAGGAAGGAGCACACCCAGACACCTCTGAGAGAGAAAGGATGTTCTATATAGTTGGGATCCTGGATATGGTGCCTGAGAATGAAGCCAACACAGCAAGGGCCGAACAAAAAGAATCAAGAGACACTGAGCTGGACCCTGAAATGCCATCGCTAGAGCCAGTCCTACCTCTGCCCTGTGGTTATTTAGAGAATAAGTGTCCTCAGTTGCATACCCTATGTTAAAGGAAAGGCGGGGGGAGAGAGGGTGGAATTGTTCTATTTGCAGCCAAAAAGCATGCTATCTGATACAATGTCTTACAATGACTGATTTTTTTTAATATTTTATTGATTTTTTTTTTTTTACAAAGAGGAAGGGAGAGGTATAGAGAATTAGAAACATTGATGGGAGAGAAACATCAATCAGCTGCCTCCTGCACACCTCCTACTGGGGATGTGCTCTCAACCAAGGTACATGCCCTTGACCGGAATCGAACCTGGGACCTTTCAGTCCACAGGCCAATGCTCTATCCACTGAGCCAAACCAGTTAGAGCTACAATGGCTGATTTAATCAACCCTGGACTATTGGATTTTTTAGTGATTTTACTTTTTGTTTGTTTGGTTTTTTTGCATCCCTCAGCCCCAACAAAATACTGCCAGAAATACTCTTGCTGCTAAATCTCTATGTAAGTTCCTCTATGATTATTTTATGATATACTCTTAAATAATTCCTTCTCAAGTGGAATTACTTATCCCAGAATATAGAAAGGAGAGGTTTTCTTGATAGAAAACAATGTAACAAAATTCTAAATCAATAGAGAAAAATGAAAACTTAAAAAAAAATCTCTGAGTTCTAACCCTGTACCTAATGTCTCCTGTTTCACTTACCATTTCAAAAGGGTCAGGATATCTTCCCATTAGGATCCCAAAGCTTTTACTATATTTCCTACCAGTAGAATAGCAACAGTAACAATGATCACCGTTAATATTTATTGAGCATTTATTTTGAACAGAAAAGTAGTCATATATAATCTCATTTAATCTTTCTAACAACCTTGTTAAGAAGATACCATTATTATTCTTATGTATATTCTAAACAAGGGGATGAGGCTTAAGGAGAGTGGCTTGTCTGGGATCTCGCTGCTGCAGGAAGGAGCTGGGATTCCAGCCTGGGCCTTGCTGCTCTCACTCCTGCTTCCCTGACCTCTCCCAGAGTCCTTTCTTCTCTGCTTCCACATCTTTCCATCCAGTTCCCTGGCTTTGCCGTGTGTTCTTTTAGCTAACGTTCAAAGAATAAATATTAAAAGAATCTAAACGAGTAAGTGCCAGAGTTGGCAAATGGCAAGTAAGCCGGAGTGTTCCCAGCAGCCTGACCTCTTCCCTCAGTCATCTCTGAGGTGGGGCTTACCTGGAGGGGATGCCTTGCTCTTGGTGGAGCTGAGCAACAGAAAATGCTTCTCAGTAATGTTCCTGTGTCATTGGCATCATGGTCCTTCCTTCTCTTTCAGAATCAAGTCAAAACCCTCAGCAAGTGCTACCAAAGGCCATGCATAAAGATAAAGATCCAGACACTGTTATTACTTCACAAGCACCCAATTCTTTCTCCTGCTTCCCCACAACTCCTCATTCCCCCAAGAGAACCATGGGGGGCCAGAGATGTGGTTTCACCGCCAGCTTGAGAAGTGTGGCATGGGGCTTAGAGTAAGCCCTACAGGATGAGAGTGATTCACAGGCTGTCCAATTAGAATGGCTCTTGACCAAAAACAGCCTTAGGGTTGCCCTCAGCTTCATGAACCTTTAGACAGGCTTCATCATTCTAAGTCCCTGACCTCCTTTTCTTAGAAAGCCGTCCTTTCTTTTTTTCTCCCTTTTCTTTACTTTAAAAGACTTGCCATTATAAATTCTTTCTCTGTCCTTTGTAAATCTTCCACAACCCAGAAATGTCTTTCTCATGGACCCGGGAGCCATCTCTTTGAAATGCAATCATCAGGAAAGACAGAGGTCCTGTCCCCAGTCTCTGTGGGAAGGTAGGAGTCTAACTGTGAGAAGGGCCAATCAGCAGGCACATATGGCCTCGTCACATGGACCAGCCTCCCTACTAACGTCCAACAGCATTTTTCCACCAGCTCAGCCCTGCACTGAAATAGTCTCTCATCTTTTGTTTCAGCGAAATTGAATTCAGTCTCTCCTGTTGCAGGTTCTAAGATGAAGACAATCTCCCACTAGATGTGAATGAGGAAGCATAAGGTCATGGTGACCTCTAAAAGCCTTCTTGGGATCTGGAGGCAACCCAGTCTTGGAATGAAGCTGACATCGCCATGGGTGGAAGACAGTACAAAGACATAAGGATGGGGAAGGAGAAGTCTGATTCCTCAAGGACATTACTGATATCCTGGATCAAGTCATACCCCAAACCTGCTCTCCCTCTCAACTTTCCAAATACATGACCATAATAAGTTCCTTTTAATGTTTCAGCTAATTTGGGTTAAACATCAATGATGAGAGAGAATCATTGATTGGCTGCTTCACGCATGCCCTCTACTGGGGATTAAACACTTTGGTTCATCGCAACCAAATGTGTTCCTCTCCTGTCTGGAGTTTTGAGCACAACAGTTGTATTTCTTTTTCCCAACTATAGCAAAGCTAATACTCATATAGCACTTACTCTGTGCCAGAAACTCTCTCAAGCACTTTATGCATTTGATTTATTTAACCCTTACAACACCACCATGAGTTAGCCTGGCCAGTATGTCTCAGTGGTTGAGTTTCTCCTACGAACCAGGAGGGTCATGGTTTGATTCCTGGATCAGGGCACATGCCCACGTTTCAGGCTTGATCCCCATTTCGGGGTGTGCAGGAGGCAGCCAATCAATGACTCTCTCTCTCTCATCGCTGATGTTTCTATCTCTCTTTCCTTCTCCCTTTCTCGCTAAAATCAAAGATATATTTTTTAAAAACACACACACCATGAGCTAGTTGGTGGGGATTTTTTTAAGCCCATTTTAGAAATGAAAAAAGAGGCACTGAAATAGGTAAAAATAACTTTGCCAAAGCTAGTAGATAGCAGGGCCAAGGTCAAACCCAGTCAGACCATTTGGCTCTGGAATTTTTGGTCTTACCCAGGCTGCCAGCAGCTCACCCAGCATCATGGGGAAGTTGGGAATGGGATGCAGGTGGGGGCTACACAGATGTTTATTTCCACATTGGGACATTGGGGGTGAGGGTACCTGAAGGTACATGTGTCAGATTTTATTATCCAAAATGCAATTGAGAATTCGACTCTGTCACTCTCCCAAGTTGCTAATGAAACATCTTCTGCTAGGTTATTTCTCAGCTGCTGACCGTGGTTGTCCACAGCTGGTTCAATATTTTCATGTTCACTCGTAGTCCTGTGTGTCAAGATCACTAAGAAATAAATGCCAGGGGCTTGGGGGGGGAGGTTGTTTTTTGTGGGGTTTGTGTGTGTGTGTGTGTGTGTGTGTGTGTGTGGTTTGGTTTTTTGTTTTTTGTGGGTTTTTTTTGGCATGTTCTAGTAGCTGCTTTGATTTTAGACACAAAGTCTGCAGTCTATCTCCTAGGTGTCATGTGGGTAGAATTCAAGAGGTACTAAAGCATGTAGAATTTATTCAGACCAACTTGGAGGTATTCTTGACTATTGTGCTGTTGGGAGGAGAGCAGTCTATGCGTCGTTTGCATTCTGCTGAGGTGGCTGTGGAAGCTTCAACGGGTTCAAACTCTGCCTTTATCCCCATGCCAAATACTCTTACATTTTTCATTTAAAAAGAAAAACCAGAGGGCAGCAACAATTCTCCTTGCCATCAGGAGCTTAAGATAATCTTGCATGTAACTGAATGGGCACTATTTTCTCTTTTTTTAATATATTTTTATTTATTTCAGAGAGGAAGGGAGCGGGAGATAGAAACATCAGTGATAAGAGAGAATCATTGATCGGCTGCCTCCTGCACGCCCCCTACTGGAATTGAACCTACAACCCCCAGCACTTGCCCTTGACTGGATTAGAACCCAGGATCTTTCAATCTGCAGGCTGACGTTCTATCCACCTGAGCCAAACCAGCTAGGGCCACTGTTTTCTTTATTACTTTATCTGTCCCTCTCTTTGGCTGTTTTTGCTTTATTTTGTTTTGTTTTTCTATTTATTAATTCAACCACAAAAAGAGCTCAAGAAGCAAAAGGAAGGAAGAGGAAAAGGAGGAAGAGGAAGAAGAAGAGGAGGAGGAAGAGGAGGAGGCAGGGCTTCCAAGTTCAAAGACCAGATGCTGGGAAATCACAGTTCACAACAACTAACCTTGGGAGCTCAGACATTTGAATATGTACATTTGAAAATAAGCCATGCCTTTCCCGGGGAGCCAGGGAAAATTAGGTTTCTGATATCACTGCCCTTTGCAAGTGATTCTGAAAGGCAGTTGATGAAAAAACCCATGCTTTAAATCTAATTATTAAAAACTTACAGGAAGAAGCCAATGGGGGGGGAATGGGGGCATATGTAATACTTTGAACAATAGACTTTCAAATATAATAAATAAAAGCTTACAGTCAATTTAAAACAAACACACAGCAATATCAACAACAACAGCAACAAATAGAAACAAGTCAAATGTCCAAATGGATGAATGGATAAATAAAACATGATATATACATACAATGGAATATTACTTGGCTACAACTTGAGAACATTATGTCAAGTGAAATAAATAGAAAGGGACAAAATACCACATAATTCTACTTATATGAGGTATGTGGGGTAGTCCCAATTAAGTTTATTGGATACAGAGTTTTCATTTGTGAAGATGAACGATTTCTGGAGGTGGGTGGTGGTGATGGTTGCATAACAATGTAATGTGCTTAATGCCACTGAACCATAACACTTAAAACAGGTAATCATGTTATTATATTTTACCACAATAAAAAAAAAAAACCTGAAAAAAATCTACAAACTGAAAGACTAATAAGTCTGCTTCATAGACCCACTAGGACATGTGCAACACCACCCTAGTAGGGCACCAAGGTGTCAACAGAAGAAAATGATTCAAACAGAACCAGGATGTTGCCCTTGGGTATTGTATTAATTCATTAGTATAGAAGGATTGCTAGGAAATACCATAGGTGTAGACTGTGGTGCTATGTTTATCAGTGTAATTATACTGTTATGAGGACTATATAATTTTTTCCTTAGTGTAGATTCAGCCATTCCCAAATAATCACTAGTGATCTTTGAGAGTTCCATGTTAAAAAAAAAAAAAAAAAAAAAAAAAAAAAAAACACTCCAAATAACAGAGAAGTACCAGCAATCCGGGTGTTGTTCCTACTGCTGTCACTAATAGTGACCAGACCCAACTTACAATTGCTCTAAAGATTCTAGTCCCTAGAGGAGAGAGAATGTAAGCAGCATGAACTTTTCCTGAACAAGTCTCATTTCTGTTTGACTCCCAGAACCAGTTTCATTACATATTAAATAAGTAATATTTTTTAAACCTCCAGTGCTGAATGTAAGATTTATCTCAAAGCCTTTCCTCACTTACGAGGAAATATGCTTAAAAGCCTAATTCTGCTACAGATAAATCCGATTAAAAATGTGTGCCGCCGTTTTATTCTTCCAACGCTTTATTGGATGCTGGAAGAAACGGTGCAGGAATGTATAATGCCAGAGACCATTTTGTACCATGAATGACTGGTGGCCAGAGAAAATTCCAGATTTTTCTAAAACCTACTTCAGCTTAGGAAAGTTTAATAGTGTGTACATACTACATTCCTGGTTTCCCTTCATGAAAAATGTATCCCTGCCAAGGCCATCTCCAGGGCTATGAGCCCCATGCTGCTCACTGGTTTTGTGACACATTCTCATGAGCCACTGGCACACTTCTCAAGTGTGAGTCTGAGTGGAGAGGCTTTGTTTTGTTTTATGCAAAACCTTTGACTCCTGTAATGTACAGCTCACACTTCTGGTATCAGATAAATGACAAATAATCATGCTTAGAGGCAATAACACATTGGGATGTGAAGCTTTACAACAATACCTGTTCTCCTTGAGCTGCTAACATCATTACATGGATGACATTGGTGGATTAGCAGAACTGCATGCCTCTGCTCCATTTACTTAATTTTTGAATTGACTGAAACGTGCTTATAATGTAAAAGTCGTATTACGGTGTGCAAATATCGTGTGCTCTGAACAAGATTATTAGCTACAGAATCCAAGTGGGATTTTAGCCCTTGTCATCGTCCTTTATTTTCCTTGACATGTTCATCCCTTCTTATTGGCAATCCAAATCTGATGTCAGAATCCACTCCCAAACACCAACAACCATGTTTTGTAAGTGCAAAGTTAACATCTATGAATAATAAAATTGCAAACAAGCAGAGAGCCATCAAAAATTCAAGATGATTATTTTTTAATGATTACTACTTCCTGTGTGTGATAGCATGCAAAGTGGGGGCACTGTCTTTCCCGAGATTGAATTCTAGGGATTGCCTGGGCCTGAGAGCCATGAGACAGAGGCAATAGTTTTCCCATCAATCTAATATTAATGCATGTCTTAGGAGGTAGCAAGTTGGGTACAAGAAAAGGATTCCTGGCTTATTTCTCATCGTCCCTCAAACACTTTAAAGCTAATTACATGAAGACGCACGAGGGATGAAAGACCCTTTGCCTCCTGTGCTAGTTCATGGTGAGGACAGAATTCCAATTCTAGTCCTATCATTGATCTGTGGACGTATTAGCATCCCTTTTCAAAGCTGTCTCATTTTTTTTAAATATATTTTATTGATTTTTTTTATTGATTTTTTTTACAGAGAGGAAGAGAGAGGGAGAGTTAGAAACATCGATGAGACAGAAACATCAATCAGCTGCCTCCTACACATCTCTTACTGGGGATATGCCTACAACCAAGGTACATGCCCTTGACAGGAATTGAACCTGGGACCTTTCAGTCCACATGCTGACGCCCTATCCACTGAACCAAACCGGTAAGGGCAAAAGATGTCTCATTTTAAGGTTATCCTAGAACCCTGAAGTACTAGATACAACCTATTAATCTCATGGGGGTTTTTATTGATTTGAGAAAGAGAGAGAAAGGGAGAGAGAGGGAGAGAGAGAGAGAGAGAGAGAGAGAGAGAGAGAGAGAGAGAGAGAGAGAGAGAGAGAGAGAAGGAGAAGCATCAATTTGTTGTTCCACTTTTTTATGCATTCATTGCTTCTTGTATGCACCCTGGCGGGGGATCAAACCCACAACCTTGGCATACCAGGACGACACTCAAACTAACTGATCCACCTGGCCAGGTCTCTAACTCCCTCCTTGTCAAGTGAAGAAACCGAGGCTCCGTTAGCTTAGGGACTAGTACAGAGCCATGCTCCTGGATTCTGTGTGACTTGTTTAAGCTCAGACTCACCCCACCCAGTAGGGCCCCGCATTCACCTTAAGAGCTGCTATCTTGGTCCCAAACTGCCTTCCCCGACCCAACTGGAGCTCCACACCCAACGTGCTTTCAAACACATCACCGTTTCCTACTATCACATTTTCTTCGGCTCAAGCAGCAGAACTAGTTCCCTTTAAGTTACTGTGCTAAACTGCCAATGCCCTGGGAGGTGCGATGCCTCATTATCTAACCATGTCTATCATTTATTGGATGCTTCTTATGCCCCAGACGCTGTATCAGGCATGCTTGATAAACACTCTCACATTTAACCTTCCCAACACGGTGAGATTGGCATCATTACACTGATAGGAAAACCAAAGGTCGGGGAACCTAATTAGCATGTTTAAGGTCACACAGCTAGTCACTGATAACAACCAGAATGTGTACCCACCCCTGCCTGGTGCTCTTAACCACTGTGCTCACTGACTGTGGCTTCCTCCTAAAGCATTTGGGCATTCGTTCACAAACAGATTTTTCAAGCATCAAACATATGCCGGGCACGGCGCTGGAAGAACAGGGAATGCAGAGAGGAAGGAACACCTTGAAGCATTGGGAGCAGTGGTAACACTTGACATCCTCAACTATCATTCCCCAGAGCAGTGCCCCAGTGCCTGAGCCCAGCCATACAGAAAGAGTTACCCAGGGGCAGGCCCGGGGATGTTTCCGGCAATAATAAATTAGACCTGGTCTGAAGAGAGCATTCTGCTAAGCCTCCCTATACCCAGGAGGCTCTGCAAATTCCGTGTTTCTTTCTGAATGTCCTCCCAGCCCCTCATTGCTATTCCCCCTGCAACGCCTTGATTCGCAGAATTTTCAGGTTCTCATGGCCTCGGTCTGTGAGGGGTTTTCCCCTGGCAGGATGCTCAGCTGCTCACTCCTCTGTCTGTCTGTGTTGTTATGCACTGTGGGTATTTTATAAATCACCGGTGTTTGCAGAATTGGGTTCTTCGGCGGCCTCTCCATCTCCTCCCTCATTCCCCAAGTGCTGATGTGATTGCAGGTGGTTCTCCCATCGTGTTGGAGTTGGCTCCTGTTCTGCCGTTTTGCGTGGCTTCTGCTGTCAGCTCATTTAGTAGCATCGCTCTGCCATAGGCTTGAGGTTTGCCTTTTATCTTTTTTTAATATATTTTATTGATTTTTTTTTTAAGAGAGGAAAGTAGAGGGATAGAGAGTTAGAAACATAGATGAGAGAGAGACATCCATCAGCTGCCTCCTGCACACCCCCCACTGGGGATGTGCCCACAACCAAGGCACAAGCCCTTGACCGGAATCGAACCTGGGACCTTCCAGTCCGCAGGCTGACGCTCTATCTAATGAGCCAAACTGGTTTCAGCCGTTTGCCTTTTTTCTTGTTTAACTTTCTGCCTTCAACAAAGTTTTTGAAGACAGGGTTCCGAGCTTCTCCCGCTGTGTTATGGCCATTTGGCACTTGCATCCGAATGTGTTTCATAGACTCGATGCTTTTGCTACTCCATCTCCTCAGATTTGTGTTATGTAATGAGCAATACAAGATTCGTGGGGCGGAGGGGTACCTTGCCTTTGGTTCTGATTTCTCATTAGAGTTTCCTCATTTGTCTTAAATGGGTTCATTGAGCTTGGGCGGGGGAAACAGAAATCGAAGCAACTAAGTATCCATGAGAAATAAACAAAGCAAAACAGTGAAGCCCTACAAAGATGAGTTGTGTGTGCATTTTTTTAAAAATCAGATATCTACTCAGAGCAAGAAAGTAAAAAGTTAAATAGAAAAGGAACAGTGAAGTGTGAGAGGGAAACGCTGACAGCTAAATTACCCTTCGAGTAAAGAGAGCTAATCCTCCTGCCAGGGTCTGGACGAGGAGGGCATTCATGCCAGAGCGTGAATTTAAATTCCGACCGCCCTGGATGGGCCTTCAGACCATTATTCTCCTTCCTGCATTTAGCTATCCATTCTCTCTGTAGGCAATACATGTGTGGCTACCCTCAGCCAGAGGCTTTTTGGAGGATGAGCACATTCCTACAAAGCAGAGAAAATAAACATGCGATGGTTGCCGCCTATTTCAAGAACCCCGGGGGGATATGGCCGCTTATAGCGGAGGCTGTCCACCTCTGGGGGCCAGCTTCCCGTTTGCAGGGTGTGCAGCCCCTGCTAAGACCAGCTTTGTAAATCAGTTACAGAACCCCAATCTCATTCTGTCACTCACTCACTCGAGCTGTGTAAGGAAAGAAAAGGGGAGGAGAGGGCTGTGTTTTAATGACTCCGGAAACTTCCATATGGGCAACCGCTGAAACCAGCAAATATTCATTTTCTTTTTTGGCAGATGACTCTGGTAATTAAGGTAAACTACTAATAACCCTTTTCAGAGTGCAGAATAGATTGTTCCCAAACATACTGAGAGGAATCACATTGAGCAGCTTGCCGCCCAGACAGATCCTTAGAGAGAGCCCTGCCAAGAACAACAGCAGCAACACAAATTGCCCACAAGGAAAGAAATAAACCTGGAGAAGTCAAAACCCAAGTCTGTACCAAGATTTTAATCTGCCTGGTGTGCTCTGTGCTGCGAGCCTTTTATGATCATTTGTTTGTGTTCCCATTTCTCTCCAAGTTGCTACACATTTGACCAATCCTCCTTTAAAGCGGGCGTGTTAATGACTGCATTCGCCAGAGTCTTGAGCAGAGGTTGGCAAACTTATGCTGTAAAGGGCCAGATCATCGATATGTTCGGCTTTTCCAGCCAAGTTGGCAACCAGAATTCTGCCGTTGCAGCAAGAAAGCAGCCATAGGCAACAGAATTACGGAACTGGAGGCAGAGGGCTGTGAAATGATATGTGTTTAAGTAAAACTTTTATTTAAAAAAAAAAAAAAAATGGGGTGGGCCAGCCCAGCCAGTGCTGCTAAGTGTTTGACCATAGACCCATAAACCAGGAGGTCACGGTTTGATTCTTAGTCAAGGTTTGATCCCCAGGAGAAGGCATGCAGGAGGCAGCCGATACGGTGATTCTCATCATGGATGTTTCTGTCTCTCTCTACCTTCCTTTCTCTGAAATGAATTTAAAATATATATATATTGTTTTAAATGGGGGGGTTGGTCAAAAGGGGTTATCTGTAATACTTTCAACAATAAAGATAAGTTAAAAAATAAAAGTAATAAAAATGGGGTAGGCCATATTTGGCTTGAGAGCAATGGTTTCCTGATCCCTCCTCTTGAGGACAAGATAAGAATGAATGACACAGAGCAAGGCCATTGCTTCCGCTCCCCAGGGCAGAGACTTCCTGGTTCCAGACATAAGCTGTGCCACTTGGGGACGATGAGCTCAGTCTGTGGGAAAAAACAACCCATTTGGGGAGTCTAGACTTCCTGAGCCCCCTGACAACGGTGACACATTGCGGCATTATTTAATCTCTTGCTCATTTCCAGTGACTCACTGTTTGATTTGCAAGGTTCCCTACTTCAGTGATAATGTTGAAAGCCCACTAATATTAGTCACAGCAAGCAGCTGCCCCTAGAACCAGGAGAGGAAATTGCTTTACAGTTTTAATTTCAGACTACGCACTGAAATGACTATATATCAAATGGTTTTTAAGGCTGCCTTTGGTGCTAATACAAACAAGAATGATCACTTTCAAGTTATGTTGTTCTCCAGAGCAGAACATGACCTGGAGTCTCGAATCGAGAGACTTGAACAGATGTCCCCGACAACACAGAGGCACGCAAGCACTTTAGACTCAGTCAGACCAGGGTTCTAACCTCTGTTCTGCCATTTCCTGCCCATGGAACCTGGACACATGGTTCAACCTCTCTGAGTCTGTTGCCCTGGTTGCAAAAAGATGAAATTCGCTCTGCCCTGGTCCTCTCTCTCTACCTCAAGGGATTATTGGCCGAGAATTATAGTACTAGAGGTAGAGGGCTGTGAAATGATATAATGGCTAAGGAATAACTTTGTCCATTGTACAGGGCTCCTTCTGCAGAAAGGGTTATAATTTTTGAAACTGGAACCAGTCACTGGGCTTGAGAGTTCCTCCACTTACATTTTATCTCTTTGTGCCGCTGGTGTGATCCTCAGAGTAGATTTACCCATTGAAAATTCATCTGGCCTCCTGGATTAAGTTGTTGAGGAGCATCCTGATGACCAGGCATTGATACTAAGATATAGTGAAACTCAGTCTCCCTGCACCATTTCCTATCTTCAGCTCTTAGGGTAAAAATCATTGAGTAACTCTAGAGATACATAAACAGGCAGTCAGGGGCTCACTTCTTCTCCCATTCTAAACCCTCCTAAAAAACCTGTAGAAAGATGGGGCACCCCACCATTCTTCTAATGACTGACATCCCTAGGCCAGCTACCTTCTCACAAGGATATTTATCCTCAATGCGAGATGTCCCCTGTCTCGATAGTGCCATTTCTCCTGGCTGTAATAATTAAAAATTAATCATTTATTTCTTGCCATGATGTCTTTGCAGTGATCAGAAGCAATTGGCCAGTCTGAGATTGGCCCAGGGAATGAAGTAGCTTTTATCAAAACCACCCTGCAGAGAAGAAAATGTAATGTAAATGGGGTGAGCAGTGGGGATGCCATCCCTGTTCCTGGTTGATAAAATAAATATTATCAAGTTATGTATTCCTTACCCAATTAATGTCATTTCTATCATTTAGATAGCTCCCAATCAACATTCCAAAGGAGGGATATTTTGTCTTATATACCTTGGTAAAATTATTCTTAAAGCTCATGTGGATAATCAACAGATGAAACCAGTTGAGAAAAGTTTTAAAATGAAGAGTGATAAGCGATTCTTGACCTAACATTTCTAATTTTAAGACTGTGCTATTCAGATACCACATAAAAATTGAAAGCCAGATCAATGGACATAATTTCCAACTAAAATACATTCCAGACTGACCAATGTGGTTCAGTGATTGAGTGTTGACCTATGAATCAGAGGTCACGGGTTTGATTACTGGTCAGGGCACATGACTAAGTTATGGACTCCATCCCCAGTGTGGGGCATGCAGAAAGCAGCTGACCCATGATTCTCTCTCATCATTGATGTTTCTTTCTCTCTCTCCCTTCCTCTCTAAAATCAATAAAAATATATTTTTTAAAAACACATTCCAGTGTAGTTATTATACAGAATCAAGGATATATGGTAAAGGTAAAGGACAAAAATTAAGAACTATCTCTTATAGGAAATCTTCCTTGGTTATCTCAGTTCTGGAATAAATGTCCCTTTCTGGTAATTATATAATGATCTGTGAATGCTTCTTTTTGTAATGCATTGAAGTATGCCATATAGTTGAGCGCAACGCATTAGGTACATCTCAATGAATTCTTATAAAATGAACACACCTATGTAGTCAGCACCAGGTCAAGAAAAAAAACACTGCCCTGACCGGTTTGGCTCAGTGGTTAGAGCATCGGACTGCTGACTGAAGGGTCCAAAGTTTGATTTCAGTCAAAGGAATGTACCTTGGTTGCAGGTACATCCCCAGTAGGGGGTGTGCAGGAGGCAGCTGATGGATGTTTCTCTCTCATCGATGTTTCTCTCTATCCCTTTCCATTCCTCTCTGTAAAAAACAATCAATGAAATATATTTTCTTAAAAAATAAATAAAACACTATCAGAATGCCAGGGACTGCCTAATCTCCCTTCCAGGGGCCCTCCCGGCCTCCCACCACCAAGATCTCTGATGGCCACTATTATTCTGACTTCTGACAAAGAGATTAGTTTTGCCTGTTTTGGAACTCTCTATAGGTAAACGCATATATACATACTCTTGTACCTGGTTTCTTTGGTTTAAAATATTATTTTTGTGAGATTTATCCATGTTGCTGGAATTCATTTTTCCTCATTGTTGTACAATATTACTTATTTTCCCAATTAATCACAGATTATTTTTATTTTGCGCCCATTTGTGGGCTATATACTACTATGGCATTCTTGTTCAAGTCTTTAGTTGAACCCATATAGGCATTTATATTGGTATATGGCTGGTGCTAGAGGTACTGGGTCATAAGGTAGTCTTTGGCCTTTAGTAAACAATGTTAAACAGATTTCCAAAGTGGCTGTATGAGAATTTCCTTTACTTCACAGCCCCACCAACACATGATATTGTCTGCTTCAAGCTAGTGAGGTTCTGGCACACATCTAAAAGTACTCTGTCAGCCGAAACCAGTTTAGCTCTGTGGTAAAGCATAGGTCTGTGGAATGAAAGGTCCCAGGTTCGATTCCGGTCAAGGGCATGTACATTGGTTGCGGGCACATCCCCGGTAAGGGGTGTGCAAGAGGCAGCTGGTCGATGTTTCTCTTTCATCGACGTTTCTAGCTCTCTATCCTTCTCTCCTCCACTCTGTAAAAAATCAATAAAATATATTTTAAAAATAAAATAAAAGTACTCTGTCATACTTTATCTGTTTACTTGTTTACCTCACTCACAAATTTGCAGAAATACATTCTATAAAGTTAGAAACCAAGGCGTAGAGAACTTGGGAGGTATATATGCCCAAGGTATTCTTTACCAGGGAAGACAGGTTGCCTTCTTTAAATCTATTTCCATATAATTAATGCAAGTTGCTCATATAACCAGAGAATCACTCAGACACACACGTACACTTGCCCACACATGTGCATGTGCGTACACACACACACACACACATTTCTAAATGGAAGGTTTAATTTGGAAGCACACTGCTGTTAGTTAAATGATCCTGCAAGCAACAGCCACACATCCCTCCCTTATCTCCCTTTGGTTAAATGTTTTGAAATGAGTTTCAAATGGGCTTGGCTCCAATGACAGCTCTTCATTTCACCTTGTTTTTCTGCAGATGCCATTTGTGGGAATGTTCTACGGCTCCATTAATTACCCATGTCAAGAGGTTATTTTATTGTTTCTAGAGAAGTGGAGTTATAATTGTAAATATTCTGAGGCAGCAAATTTCTTCAGCAAACTAAACTTCAGATGGGAATCAGTGTGTATAGTTAAAACTGCATTATTCCTGTTACTTACTAATATTCTAAAATAGTTTTCTTGCACAGGTCTATGTGTGGAGAGAGGGCAGAAGCTGCGCTTTAAAAGCAGACTGCAAGTCCAAAAGGTATCATCTGAATCCCAGCTGTGGCATCCACACAATACTCTTCACTTCTCAGGACCTCAGTTTCCTCATCTCTGAAATGGGAGAGTATGATACTAGCTCTCTGCTAGTGATCTGTGAGGCTAAATAGACTACTGCATAAAAAGACTTGCCCATAGTAAATGCACAATCATTGCCTACTGAGGAATTCTGTCACCATGATAAATGACATAAAGAGCTTAGAGCATGCTGAAACCGGTTTGGCTCAGTGGATAAAGCATCGGCCTGCAGACTGAAAGGTCCCAGATTTGAGTCTGGTCAAGGGCATGTATATGGGTTGCGGACACATCCCCAATAGCGGGTGTGCAGGAGGCAGCTGATCAATGTTTCTCTCTCATCGATGTTTCTATCTGTTCCTCTCTCTTCCTCTCTGTGAAAAGTCAATAATATATATATATACATTTTTTTAAGAGCTTAGAGCATAATGGCTGAGCGTTGAAGCCCTAGAGCCATATGACCTGGATATATAATCTGACCTTACCACTTACCAGCCGTGTTACTTCGAGCGAGTACTTAAACCCTCTGTGCTTCTGCTTCTGCATCTATGAAATGGGTAGTGATAGTGCCAGTTCATGAGGACTGAATGAGATAATCCATGAAAACTGCTAAGAACAGAGCTTGAGATATCATGATGTGAATAATGAATGTTAGCTGCAAACAGGTGAGTGTGAGTGTGTGTGTGTGTGTGTGTGTGTGTGTGTGTGTGTCCCAAGGACGATCATTACGTTTCCCTTTAGGATTCGATAGTGTGGAAATGAGGCTGGTTTCCTGGCATCCCAGCCTGGCCGGCACCTTTCCAGTCTAATCTCTCTTGCACTATGTTCCTTGAAATGAAAAATCAACTCCTTAATTATGAATAAAAACGGGATGCTTCTTTCCTAGGTGTCAATAAAAAATGATTTTTCTTTCCTGAGGAAGAAAATACGCAGCCCTCCTGGCAAATCCCACCATCAGAGCCATGCTGTGCTCAGCAGGAGGGCTTGGCAATTGCTAAGAACTGTGATGTGTGTGCGCCTCAGCAGCTCGGAGCACAGCGAGCAACCTCAGCACCTCAGGCGGCGGCTGTGGGAGCCGCTCAACATTTGACACGGACCAGCGCTCACCACAGAGCCCCTGCAAAAAGGATGCTGGAGGGGACAGCCTCTGGGGTCACAGCCACCACGATGTATAGCAGCATGGCCTCCCCACACCGCTGCCTTGCTCCAAGAAGGATGTCTCCATTCCAGCAGGAGGAGAAAGCCTAGATTTTGGAATTAGTCCAACGTGAGTTCAAGTCCTAGCTCCCCCATTTACAAAGTGTGACTCAGGGCAGATTGTTCACCCTCTCTGAGCGCCAATCTCATCATCTATAATGGGGGAGGGAGGGTAGGAAGATAAGGTCATTTGAGGCATAAATGAGATAAAGTAGGTTTGTGAAGCACTTCTGCCAATAGCTGGCACCTAGTAGCTATAATTACAATTTTCCAAGCCTCGGCACCGATGTATCTGGCCTGTTCCACACAGGCCCTCTCCAGGAGCAATGAAAGAAATGGGAGGTTCTGAAAAGATGCTTGGACTGCATCTTCTCCCGGCTTTCTGGGGTATAGAAGCAATTGGCCGTTTCAGTTCTGAAAAGTCTTGGATGATCAGACGCTCAGTTAATGTGGGCTGCAGGCCACAAGCAGAGCAGGCAGAGCCTTCCTGGCACAACTCAGTCACCTTTCATCTTTGCTGACAAACTGGCCAGATTTCCTTCATAGAGAAGTTGGTGAAAATCATCAAGCAGCAGCCAACACCAATAGTCTCATCTTCTTCAACCATTTCCCTGAGGAACCGGCTGAGGAGACACTTGGTCTCACAGCCGCAGTTGTTCACTAAATGCAGTCTCTCTATTCCTGTTGTCCAGTACTCGGCACCTCACCAGGAAGTCAAGAGCACATATTCCTAGGGGTTTTCCAGCAGTGTTTTACTCCTAGCTCCAATTCCAGATTAGAAAGGATTCTGGTTTCAGCTACTTTAACATCTCGGGAACCAAAACAGGGTGTGGGCTCTGGAGTCAGACAGCCTGTGTGGACTCTGGAGTCAGACAGCCTGGTTACAATCCTGACTCCACCATTTACCATGGCGTGACCTTGGACACATTACTTAAGTTCCCTGAGCCTCAGTTTCTTCACCAGTAAAACGGAGATGGTAATCGTAGTACCCTCCTCATGGGGTTGTGGTGAGCATTAAATGAGTTGATGTATGTAAAGTCCTTGGCACCAGGCATGTGAAGAGCTCTCAACAAAGGTTTGCTCTCATTGTTATCAAATTGTTAACAAGTGTGTTCTGGGCATTGTACTAGTTATTGGCAAGTTCATGGCTATCTGTTGTCCCTGGTCTCCTGGAGTTTACAGTATAGCAATAAAAATAGTAAATATCTCATTACACAGATCATTATTCCCATTGTAAGAACAGTAATTGCTATGAAGATGTTCCAAATTGTTTCCATCCGTGGTAAACGGGGTCTCAAAACTGAAGACAGACTTATTGAGGTGACCTCATGAACACAGAACCAAAACATTCTACGTGGACAGTGAATCTAGGAGAAGTCGACTCTGCTCACCCATTCCACTCCATATCATGCGTTAAAGTAGTTTGCATTGCATTTTCACATCTATGTAGAGGAAAGGGGCACTGGGACTAAGAACAGTCTCAGCAATCAGACTACCTGGGTTCAAACTCAAGCACTACTACTGACCAGCTCTGAGACAGTGGATAGTGTCCATACCACTCTGAGCTTAAGTCTCTCATCTGTAAAATGGACATCACGATAGTTCTGCCATGTTATTGGGAGGGTTGACTAATTTGGATGATCATCTCTAAGTAACTTTGGACTGTGTTTAACACATAATAAGCACTCAGTAAATAGTATCTCTTATTATTATCAGACTTGAACTTCCCAGTATCCCTACAGGTAGGGTAGCTATTGCCTCCATTAACTGATAAGGAAACTGAGACCGCAAGAAATAAGCCAGTGATTCACAAAGCTGGAGTGCAAACCTGTATCTCCTGGCTCCATATTCATTACTATTTGCCCTATTCCTGCCAGCCTCTCAATTGACAAAAAAAAAATTCTCTTTAAAAAGTCAACATTAAAGGGTGTAGGTTAAAGTGTTCTGTGAAGAGGGAGAGTATTATGACATATAGCTGAGCAAAGTAGCAAAATAAAGCCAAAAGAAGCCAAAGGTTTTCTTTTAAAAGATAAATGAGTAGCAACCCAGCTGACTTAAAATAAGAGGGGTTAAGAATATTTTCCTGCATAATTAAATCTCTGAAGATTTGGTTAGAGGAGCATAATTTACATCAGGTTAAAATAAAAGATCACATTAGCAATTGCACAAGCTTAGATGCAGCCCTCTATCCACAGAGCAGCATTAATAAGTCACTTTCAGAGGTTCTCATCAGCCTGTTACCAGAAGATAAAAGAAACAGGACATTTAGGGAGCAAGACTTTTAATACAGAACTCACCCAACAACAACAACAAAATCTGAGTTTATTCTTTCACCAGCACTTACCTACATATCATAATTTTTTTTTAATTGTGGTGAAATACACATGACATTTAATTGACCATTTCAGGTGACATTGAGTACATTTATACTGTCATGTAGTCATCACCACCACCCATTTCTAGACCTCTTCCATCTTGCAAACTGAAACTTTGTACCCTTTACACAATAGCTCTCTATTCCCACTTGGAATTAGAATTTTAAAATCAAATATGTTTTTTAATCAGGACTATTTTATTCCAACTGCTTAGTTTGGGGGGGGTTAATACAAAATTAACTACAATTTAAAAGCTTTTCAAGAATTCAAATATGTGCAGTTCACTCTAATTTTGATTTCAGAACAAACTAAATAATACTGAACAAGCTGAGAAGACAGCTGTTCGTAAATCCAAACCAGATCACAAGGACAGAAGTTTCTAGAATCCACCGTAGGAACAGCTTATCGCTTGATGTCAGTCCCCTTTCCATTGAATATAAATAAAGGACAAAAAGTTTCCAGTACACAAACCCTCTATCTATATGGTCAGTCTGAGAGAATGTGCTGGCCACCCCAGCTCTCACCCCAGAATTGTGCCTTCAAATGTATGTGCCACAGGAGACAGAATATTCTATCTACTATCAGAGCCTCAAAGAGACTCACAGCATCCAGTTCAACAGATAAGTCACAAAGAGACACGATGCTTTGCAAATGACAAAGAATTTTCCATCTTAGGCTGTTGATGGGGAAGGACATATCTTTAGAAGGAAAAGCTTTTATGATGTCTAACCAGAGAAAGGGGGCATTTTTAAAAAAGAAAAATTTATCAGGCGTTTCCTCAGGACAAACGGTGTGACCCCAGATTTTGTCCAGTAGACGATGTGTCTTTAAAGACAGTGGAAACTGCCTTGGGATTGTCCCCTGGCCCCCTCCCTGTCGGCACCAGGCAACCCTTTACAAATGGACTCCAGCCCTGTGCAGGTCGAGATGCAGATAGTCAATCACCTCACATTTACTTGGCACCATGTGGTGCTCCCAGGTATCATTTCTCTGTTCTGGGTTTTGTAGATGCTGTTGCTCTGCTTGCTAATAATAGTAATAAAAGCATGGTGTCTCATCCATGAGCAGGGGCCAGTTTTAGCAAATGCACTGGGTCTGGGAAGCTCCAAATTCACTGAATATACATATTCAAAGGCTTTCTTTAGAACAGACAGCTCTTTGTTCCAGATTTGCCTTTAAAAACTACCTAGCCCTAGCTGGGTAGCTCAGTTGTTTACAGCATCGCCCAGATATGCCAAGGTTGTAGGTTCAATACAAGAATCAGTTCTCATACAAGAATCTAGCAATGAATGCATAAATAAGTGGAACAACAAATCAATGTCTTTCTCTCCCCTTCCCTCTTCCTCTCCCTTTCTCCCTTCCTCTTTTAAAAACTGAAGTAGAAATGTGTGTGTGTGTGTGTGTGTGTGTGTGTGTGTGTGTGTGTACACAGAAAGAGAGAATAGAAATCCACCATTATAAAAAGCAGATATATCATGAAGGAAAAAGGAATTGAGTGGTGTTCCTGCACTTTACAATGTTAACTCTCTTTCTAATTATACTAATATTCTGTCGAGTATGGCATGTATGTGTTTCATCCCGTGAGCCCTGCTTATCGATTATGGATCAAGCACTTGAACACCTTTCCCTTTTCTGGAGGAAGTTAGGTCAGGACTCAGGGTGGCCTGACCAGCTCACCTCTCAGATGAAGCTGGCCTCCTCCAGCTCTGGCCACAACGAAAGTTCCCATCTGGTGGCCTTGGAGACTCGGTGAAAAGAAAAGCATCAGAAGCATATCAGTTCAGGCAATGCTCCTGGTGAAATGTTCACTTTAATGACACTGTAATGCCGTGCCCCTTGGTGTGCCATTTTATTGTGAGACTTAATCAAAGGCAAAAAGAAAGAAAGCTGCCGGTTTTGGTGCAGGTGCTTCTTTGTTGCAGTGTGTTCCTACGGGAGGGGGACAGTCCACAGTAGCAGTGGCTCCTGCACAAAGGCTGAGCTTCCCAGGGTCTTGGTGGTTGTTCTCACGTGAGTCCAGAGGTTTGTATACTCCCTACACATGGATTCCAAGGTTAAGACAGAAAAATATGTGTGTGTGTGTGTGTGTGTGTGTGTGTATATATATATATATATATATATATATATATATATATATATATATATATATTAGAGGCCAGGTGCACAAAATTCGTACACAGTGGGGTGGGGTGGGGTGGCGGGGCCTCAGCCCAGCCTGCACCCTCTCCAATCCAGGACCCAATGGGGATATTGAATGCTGGTTTAGGCCTGATCCCAGAGATCGGGCCTAAACTGGCAGTCAGACATCCCTCTCACAATCTGAGACCGGTTGCTCCTAACTGTTCACCTGCCTGCCTGCCTGATTACCTAACTGCCTCCCCTCCCCCCCGCCAGCCTAATCACCTCTAACCGCCTCTGTATGCCAGCCTGATCACCCCCAACTGCCCCCTGCCGGCCTGGTCATTCCCAACTGCCCCCCCTGCTGGCCTGGTCACCCCATGCAGCCTGCTTTTCAGTCATTTGGTGGTCCATTAACTCCCCTGCCAACCTTGTCGCCCAACACAGCCTGTATTTGGTCATCTGTCCAGTTATTTTAATTGTGACGGCCCCTGGCTTTTCATATATTAGGGTGTGTGTGTGTATGTGTGTGTGTGTGTGTGTGTGTGTGTACAGAGAGAGAGAGAGGAGCTTTCTATAGTTCTACATAGATCCTAGGGTTACATGTGCATGTAGTGGTATATCTGTGTGTCCATGCATGTACAATGGCATAGGAGGTTTGTGTGACTTATCTATATGTGTATAATGTACATGTGGCACATGTATGTGCATAGTGTGTGTGTTCATGGGAAGTGTTAGTGTGCTGTGTATATGCATGTGGGGGTGTTATGTGGAATGCATCCATGAGGTATTTGTGTATTGTCGTGGAAGGTATGTATGATGTGAATTCATGTCGTGATTTTGGGGTGGGGTGTTCATTATATGTGTGTGTGTGTGTGTGTGTGTGTGTGTGTGAGAGAGAGAGAGAGAGAGAGAGAGAGAGAGACAGAGAGAGAGAGAAGTGGATATATTTGCATATGGTATAAGTGCATGCATGTGTAGCATGTGTGCATGTGAATTTGAGTGCATTCATTATATTCAGGTGTATTATATTTGTGGGTATGTGTATCCATTTGGGTTTCCTGCAGCCCTTATGCATTGTGTCAAGGCCAACCATGGCTATTTAAAAGAAAAGACAAAGCATTTAACTTAAGTGCCAAAAGCTCACAGTGGTCACTTAGTTTGGTAAATGTTTCTGAAAAAGAAAGGAGAGAAGAAAAAGAAATTCCAAAGAACCTCAAAATCGGGATTTTTTACTTTGATGTGGATGTTAGGATTTAATGGGATGATGATTCCCTTGTGGGCTCTGAACCATTGAGGAGATAGACCCAAATCAGCAGAGTTGAAGTGATCATCTTGTATTTACAATAAGGCTTCCTTGGAGAACTTGCCTTCACCAACTAGGACCAATTTCCAACCAGAACACCCGACCTCCCTCCAAAAGGCTGAGCTGCCTTACTAAGTTTATGGTCCAGGGGGACAAGCTCCTGGAAAACAGAGAACCCCAGGGATTGGATTTCCACCCACCAAGTCTCTCTTCACAGCCAGAGAATGGGAAAGAAGCAAAAAGGACAGAGGTTTTCTTCCCAAGTTTTCCTTTCTTCCATAAGGTAGGAGTTTCTGCTTCATGCAAAAGAAAAATAAAGAACAGGAGAAAGAAAATGCTTTCCCTTATGATTCCAAATATTTTGCTCTCTTAACCCACCAGATTTAAGCCTCCAAGCTTGGTCAACCAAGAATGTGTGAAGAGATTGTGGAGTCCCCATGGGGGGATCAGGTCAGCGGTTAATTGGCACTCTTCACGAGGCTTCTTCTAAACCAATCACTGGTCCTTTGTGCTTCTTCCTGAGATTGCTAGTGTTCATGTTAGCTTTTGCCTTCAAATGGGCAAAACCAGTACATTAAGTAGTTCCCAGATTCCACTCCTGAATTTATTCTCGTCTTGAATTATCTCCAACAATTTTAGGGACATCCATTTCCTTCTTCTTGCACATCTGCACATTATTAGGTAGGTAGGTAAAACTTTTCCCCTGTCCTACCTTTTGCTTATTCCTCTCCGAACAGAAAGCATCCATAAATCTCATTAGATGGATGGAGAAGTCCACATTTATTACCTGGGTAGGTTCTTGCTTGTGTGGTTCCTCTGTCCACACTACCAGGAGCCCCAAGCTATGGCCAGAGTTGTCTCTGACTTAGACTCTCCCTGCCATTGGCTGTTCCAAGATCTAGGTAGAAATCTGTTTGACAATGGTCCAAAGCCATGTCCTCCAGTCCAGGGCTGCTGGCAAAACACACACACACACACACACACACACACACACACACACACACACACACACGGTTTTGCCTCCAAGTTCTACATTTGTTTCTCATTTGGTCTTTTACACAGGGATCCCCTTCAACCTCAAGATGCCAGTTGCATGGACTTTAGAGAGTGAGAAAGGCAAGTCTGTATTTATGTTTGAGTTGGTGCTTATGATGTAGAGTGGCTGTTCCTAGTGCCACTCAGGCTCACACACCCTCTTTTTTCTCCACACCTTTGTGCTGGATCCTATTCTTTGCTATCACCATTTCTAGGCCTTCATTGCCATTCACCAGACTTGCTACCACCTCCAACTGGACTCCGAGATACTAGTCTTGGGTCCCCAACCAGTCCAGCCTACAGTTAATCACCATGTTTAGTATTCTTGAAGTTTTTCTCTCAAAATGGCAATCCCTTGGCTAAACAAATGTCATCCTAGAGAATTGAACCCAAATTCCTAATCCTACATACCATGGTCTTCCACCATCTGTCCCTTTCCAAATTTATCTCTATTTTCCCCAAAGTCCTATTCTGACAACAAACCCAGACATACCCACATTAATTCCTTTCTTTCCACTTTTATACTAATCTCACATCTCAAATAAGTTAAATTTATAAGAATTCATCATTATGTAATCTTCCCATTGCCCTACTCAGCCTCCTATTCTACTGTATGATGCATGTGAAATGTATAGATTGTACTTTGACCCAGTGGTTTAAGCAATGTTATTTTTAACACCATCCCAAACACAAGCCAACTATAGAAAATTGAGGGCTGGAAAAGGCCATGTAGTCCAAAGCAGTAGCAATTTGTGTTAATTCTTCAGGGAAAAGTGTGCTGAGCCTGTGCCCTACAGAATCAATACAAGAGCCTACAGTTTGTTGTCTATTTAAGGGAGTTTAATGGTAAAATCTGACTTGTCAAGAATTTATGCTTATGTGCCCCTCTTCCTAAAGCAACTCTGGCATTAGACATGACACAGCTAGGCCTACGCTGAGGGCCCAACCCAGTGCCCTCTGTTCCAATGCACAACTGCAGTCCCACCCACCTCTCAGTGTTGCCTCTGACAGGGAGCCCTTGGTGACCTTTCCCTCCTCTGGACTCACCAGGTACCTACATCATTTTCTGGGAATATAATGTATGTAACCTTGTATCTTCTGGTTATGGATGGTGTATGTGTATGTAGCTCATTTGTCTGGTGGGATTATAAACCCCTGGATGACAAAGACCTTATCTCTTAGTCTTTGCATTTCTAGTTTCCCCGCCAGAGTAAATTCTGAGTAAGCATGTGTGCTGTCAATGAATAAATAAAAAATATGGTTCTTTGGAAAGAACCTATAGTCAAGGAACAAAAAAAAAAAATGTTTGCCTACTCTATCCACATAGAAAATGCATCCTTAATAATCCAGGTCAAATGCCTGTTCCTCTTCAGTGTAGCTGAAACAACACAAGCTTTAGAGCAGTGGTTCCCAACCTTTTTGTTGGCCATGCCCTACCTAAGCATCTCTAAAATCCTGACGCCCCGCCCCCATGATATATAGTTCTCATTATTCAAAAAGTGAACTCCTATTCACATGGAGGAAGCCTAAAAGACCATTAACTTGGTCTAAACAAGCTTCCAAAGAACGTGGGATCCATGAAAGAGAAAAATAAAAGAACAAAAGGACAGCTGAAGTACTGAGGAAAAAATCACTAAGAAAGTGTTAAGTAATAATAATAATAGTATGAAGTGATATGAAAAATAGCAAATAAAATTTCAAAACATATGAGAACTGAAATGCATAAATATGTCACAATATATATTTATATACCGTATAGAGGCTCCTAGAGCCATAAGAAATGCAAAATTTCAGTTAATAACTCATTCTTGAATTGCTCCCCTTAAAAATCAAATTGCCCGCTGAAACCGGTTTGGCTCAGTGGATAGAGCATCGGCCTGTGAACTGAAAGGTCCCAGGTTCGATTCTGGTCAAGGGCACGTACCTTGGTTGCGGGCACATCCCCAGTGGGGGCTGTGCAGGAGGCAGCTGGTCAGTGATTCTCTCTCATTGATGTTTCTAACTCTCTATCTCTCTCTCTTTCTCTCTGTAAAAAAAAATCAATAAAATATATATTTTTTAAATCAAATTGCCCCCCTGTGGAATGTGTACCTCATGTTGGGAGCCACTGCTTTAGAATGAGCCAGACAGGTTTTCAAATCTTTTCTGCACAATTGGCTGAGTGACTTTGAATGGCACATTGTCATTGAGCCTTAGGTTCTACTTCTATTAAATAGAAATAGTAATATCCATCTTAGAAAGCCAGGATAAAAGAAATTCAACATAGACAGTGTCTCGAACAAAGTAGGCATGCTTTCTGTGAATATTTTCTTCCATATGCTCTCCTCTGGGCCCCCATCACACTTTGTACATGTTGCTGTCAAGGTCCTAATATAGTACATCGTGAATATTTGGGTCCACATCCGTCTCTTCCGCTAGGTGGGGAGCTTCTCAAGGACAGGAATTGTCCTCTATTAGGAGCACTTGTTTCAGGCTATGCTCTGCTAATCCCTCCACATACATTATCTTATTGAATCCTCGCAACAAACAATTATTCCCATTCTAAACATGAAGAATTCAACCCCTACAACAATCTGCTATTATCCCTAATTTAAACATGAGAAAATTGGCCTTGGAGGATTTAAGAAACTTGCACACAAGTTCATACAGGTACAGCGAATGGGGGCGGTCTCTGCACCTATGTCACTTCAAATCCAAGACCATGTCCTTACCTTTCACTCTGTTGAGATCAGGGAGGTCTTGCCCATCCTTGTGTCACCCCTCCAGGCATGAATAAACATTTACAAAATGACTATTTAGTAAGAAAGGGATTCTAATTTCACATACAGAAATATCTATCTTCCACCTTGAGGTGATCCTACACCTGGAACAGTGCCTGAGACATGACTGAATGGCATAAGTTAACTTTTTCAGAAAAGGTTTCTAAATCCACCAACTCCCTGTTTCATAGCAGGCACAAATTTAGTACACACAGGAAGATCACCCCATGTGTCCTGAGGGAGAATGTGCATGGCAGCATTATTTGTAGAGGTGGGAAACTGGGGTATCATCACTGCGACAGGAGAGAGGCAAAATGTGAAAGATGTATACCCTGGGTGCGGCCATTGGAAGAGTGGAACATAAGTGGACAAAGCAACATGGGTCTTCTTAAAGGTAAAGTGATGAGTAAAAGAAGAAACCAAGTATTGATAGCAGTACAGTTTACATAAATTTAAAAATCTGTGCACACACAAAGCATAGTACACATTTTGGTTCTATGGTTGGTAGTACAAACATGATTCAGGAACTCAACTGCTTGGTTCACATCCTCACCTCATTGCTTAGTAGCTGTGTGACCTTAGGCAACTTACTTAACCTCTCTATGCCTCAGTTCTTTTATCTATTGAGTGGAAGTAATAAAAGTGCTAAATTAAAAGGCTGTTACAATAATTAAATGATTACATATAAAGGGCTTGGAACAGAACCTGGCATGTAATAAGATGTGTACATGTATTATTTATTATTACATTTTTTTAAAACACATACAAAGAAAAAATACATATCAAATGCATTAGAACAACTGTCTATAGGGAACAGAATAGGTATGAGATAGAAAGGAACAAAAACAGGCAAACAGGAAGAGCCTTACATGAAATGGTGATGCTAATTCGGTGGTCAGCAAACTCATTAGTCAACAGAGCCAAATATCAACAGTACGATTGAAATTTCTTTTGAGAGCCAAATTTTTTAAACTTAAACTATATAGATAGGTACATTGTTATTAACTTAATTAGGGTAATCCTTCATTGCACTGTTCATGTGTGCCTGCATGTGGTATTTTGTGGAAGAGCCACACTGAAGGGGCCAAAGAGCCACATGTGGCTCTCAAGCTGCAGTTTGCTGACCACTGTGCTAATTTATCATGAACTCAGGAAGTATGGTTAATTTAATCATAGTCAGTTTACTTTTTTTATAAATCATAAGAATTCACTAGTCACGCTGTTATCAATCATTTGCCTTACTGAGTTAGTAAGTGGTTATTTCCAGGACACACTTGTGGTAAGTCAACTCTTCATCCATTCAAAAAACTCACCCCAAAATTAGAATCAACTTACACTTAAAACATGACTACAAGTAAGCCCAGCCTGTCCCATTCTGCATCAACACAGCCACTGGGTCATAAGTAAACAAGAATTCGTTAAGAGCCTACTATGTAAAAGACCCTGAATTAGCTACAATAAAGCAAAAGAAAGTCATTAATGTAAACTTTTAAAATATAAAATACCGTATCTTCCGGCGTATAAGACTACCCTAATTTTACAGTTAAAACATAGGTTTAGGCCTATATTCGCTGTATAAGACTACTCCCCACTTCCGAGGCAACACCAGTTCTTTTTTTAATAGACTGCCTCTCTGACTCTGGCCAACCTGAGCAAGCTTTTTACTAGAACACAGTGTAGCTTCGGGTACAGAACATGTACACTGTGTTCTAGTAAAAAGCCTGCTCAGATTGGCCAGAGTCAGAGAGGCGGAAGTGGGGGGTAGTCTTATACAGCGAATATAGGCCTAAACCTATGTTTTAACTGTAAAAATTAGGGGGTCGTCTTATACGCCGGAAAATACGGTACTAAGTTTAGGCAGTGCCCTCAGCAGTTCCCCAGATGTGTCTCTTGCTTCAACAGTGTTTGAATCGAACAGATCCAGGGACACCTTTTCTTCCAACCTCTGACCACCCTCCAACATCTTTTCCAGTCACCACCTTCAGAACCACCTCAGCCTCCGAGAGCAGCCAATGAACACCGTTTATGAGCTTAACTCCTGTGGCTGAACCACCAGGAGCTCCCAAATTCATCAGAATTATTCCACCTGGTCACCCGGCATCTGCGGGCCTCCAGCACCTACCTCTCTCTGGGCTTCTATTTCCTCCACAGCAATGTGGTTTTGGAGGGCGTGGGCCACTTCTCAGAGTTGGTGGAAGAAAAGTGTGGGCACCCAGCGTCTCTTGAAGATGCAAAACCAGTACAATGGCTGAGCCCTCTTTCAGGATGTGCTGAAGTCTTCCCAAGAGGAGTGTGGTGACACTCAGGACACCATGGAAGTGGCCAGAGGCCTTGAAGAGGAACCTGAACCAGGCCCTTTTGGAGCTGCAGGCCCTGGGTTCTACAGATGCAAAACCTCATCTCTGTTGCTTCCTGCAGAACCACTTCCTGGGTGAGCAGGTGAAACTCATCAAGGAGATGGGTGACCACCTGACTCACCTCCTGCAGGCTGGGCTGGGCGAGTATCTCTTTGAAAAGCTTACCCTCAAGCATGAGTAGGAGCCTTTGGAACCCAAAGGACTTTGCATTCCCCTGGTGTCTGGCTTTTGCCTGAGCCTCTCTCTGGAACCACTAGGCATCCTTTTAACCATGCCAGAGCCCTCTCCCAGGCTGTGGACCAAATGGAAACAATAAAGCTTTTTGCAAAAACACACAAACACACACACACACACACACAGTACCAACTATAGCCATTCAGAACCACTTGCAACTGGAGTACTAGGAAAGCTTCACAGGAGAAGTGGGAAATGGAGCTAACCCTACTCGCTGCTTAAATAACTTCTCCTTATTGAGAAATGCTCATGAAACAACCTAAGGGTCCATTGAGGAATGAGTAAAGAAAATATGGAATGTTACTCAGCCATAAAAAAGAAATAAATCTTGCCATTTGCAATAACATGGATGGACCTTGGAGGCATTATGCTAAGTGAAATAAGGCAAACAAAGAAAGACAAATACCATATGATCTCATATGTGGAATCCAAAAAAAAAAAAAATAAATAAATAATAATAATAATAATAATAATAATAATAGATACAGAGAGCAGATTGGTGGCTGCCAGAGGGTTTGGGATGGGGGATGGACAAAATGGGTGAAGAGGGTCAAAAATATAAACTTCCAATTATAAATTAAGTAATGTACAGCATGGTAGTTATAGTTCAAAATAATGCTATGTTATACATTTAAAGTTGCTAAGAGAATTTAAAAGTTCTCATCACAGGAAAAAAATTATAACTATGAGTGTTGACAAATGTTAACTAGACTTATTATGGTGATAAATTTGCAATATATATGAATATCAAGTCATTATGTTGTACACCTGACACTAATATAATATTATATGTTAATTTCACCTCAATTTTTTCAAACAAAAAATAAAATTTTAAAGAGATGCATAAGCTACAAATTAGACAAGGTCTGCACAGAAAGAGAAGACCTGTGTAACAAAATAATTCCAATTGACCTTAGCCTCCATGTTAACTGATGCCTCCTGGTGCTGCAGTTAAGGTGGTCTCATTCCCTAAGAGGTGAGCCAGCAATTGCACTGTGGGCAGCAGATAAGCATGTAGGAAATGACCATTCAAGAGACTGCAGAGGAAAAAAATTTATACCAGTTTCTTTTGTTTTGTTTTGTTTTTTAGTATACATACAATTTTTATTTATTTTTATTGTTGACACTATTCCAGATGTGCCCATATTCCCCCTCTTTGCCCTGTCAAATCATTAAGTACTAAACCATCAGTAATAAGATGTAAATCTAAAGTAGTATGATTATGCTGTGGGTAGAATTCTAATTTTTTTTTTAATGTGCATTTTAGTACAAACACCAAATATACATAGGCATGATTTTTCTGCAATACTACAAGTCATACCAATATCAGGACTAAAGAGAAGTCCTACTCTTGGAGCAAGACTGTTCAGGATTCTTAGCAATTCTAGATTGTCACGGTCCAGAAAGATGCGAGAGTTTAAAATACAGAAATGTGTGCATGCTGGCATTCTCCACATCTTTTTCATTGGTGAACAATGTGAAATCAGAGCTTTGACTTAGCCAGCCTTTGTATTGGAAACCAATAGGCTTGGTTGTTTTCCTTCCTTATTCTGATGGAACAGCATTTTTAAAATAAGTTCTTGTGAGAAACTCACACTTCTTTTGGGCTTTGACTTTGTCTCCTAAACTGTTCAGATCTCTTTAAAGCCATTTCTCTCAAGGACTCTATCAATGATGACAATTATTAGGATTGGATTTTGCTGCAACTGACCAAAAGCCCAAACAAAGACCAAAGTGTGTTTTCTTTCCCATAAGCAGGGGCAGTCCAGCACTGATGTGCTCACTCCACAGTCATAAAGAACCCGAGATCCCTCATCCACAAATAAGGCACACCCTGGAGGCTAGACAAAAGCTCCATGCGGTTCCAGCCATCACAACATCCCAGGCAGCAGAGATAGAAAGAGAAGGGAGCACATATAAATGTTAAGGAAAACGTCTGATGGATTGCACACCCCACTGCCCTTACAGCCCATCATCCATGGCCCATCTCCTATAAAAGAGGCTGGAAAATACTAGTATAATCATTACTTCAAACAGCCATGCACCCATCTAACAACAAGGGATTCTATTACAACAGGAGAAAGAGAGAATGGGTTTGGGGGAACAACCAGCAAACTCAGCCATAACATTCCTAAGTAAAACAATGTTATTTTATACATTCATTTCAAATCTTGTAATAACTATTCTAATACACTGCATATTTTCCTAATGTTACTCTTTCTTTTTTTAAATATATTTTATTGATTTTTTTACAGAGAGGAAGAGAGAGGGATAGAGAGTGAGAAACATCGATGACAGAGAAACATCTATCAGCTGCCTCCTGCACTATTGGGAATGTGCTCGAAACCAAGGTACATGCCCTTGACCGAAATCAAACCTGGGACCCTTCAGTCTGCAGGCTGACTCTCTATCCACTTAGCCAAACCGGTTTCCGCCAAATGTTACTCTTTCTATCACTAGAGGAATAAAAAATAAAAATAAAATAAAATTTGACTATTTCCAGTATTCAGAAAATATTGGGCATTGTGTTGGCTCGTTCACATTTATTATCTCATTCAACTCTCACCACAAGGTATTATTATCATTTGGGGAAATCAAGATTCACAGCAGATATATGAAACAGGGACATTTCAGCTTAGAGTCCCTTTTAGTTTCCTCCCCTATGGAATGTATTTAACAAAATTCTTCTCCTCCTTAGAATCTATGATCAACTCCCATTCACCTCTCCTTTTTCTGAAGCACCAGTATTTAAGCCAGGATTTCCCCAAGTGTCTGTGAAAAAGTGATTGCCAATATTTGTAGAGTGGAACAGAAATTCCTGAATGCTTCAGTCCTTGTTTTAAGTCATGAATTCAAGTTCTCCATGCTCTGTGATTAACGAAATGTTTTCTTTTACTGTGTGCTGTTCGAAGATCGCACAATGGTATCACTTAGTGCCATATAACATTGGAATGGATTCGCTTGGCTTCCACCAACTTTCAGAACATGCTCCAGAAATTCTTCCCTTCTCTCTGCTCTGGAGTGTATATCATCTGTATCACTAGAATTTCTTTTTTTCTTCTTTTTTTTTTTCTCTCTCTCTTCTTATTTCCCCCACCCCCTTTCCCTCTGGTAACCACCATTCCTTGCTGTCTGTGTCTATGAGTGGATTCATTGGTTTTGGGTTTTCTTACATGATTCCTTCACCTTTTTCACTTAGCCCCACATCCCCTCTTTCCTCTGACAGTGGTCAGTCTGTTCTCAGTCTATGAATCTGTTTCTATTTTGTTTGTTAGCTTATTTTGTTCACTAGATTCCACATCTGAGTGAAATCATACGTACTTGTCTTTCTCTGACTGGCTTATTTCACTAAGTATAATGTTCTCCAGCTACATCCATGCTGGCACAAAGAATAAGATTTCCTTCCTTTTTTACAGCCAAGTAGTACTCTATTATGTAAATGTTGTATCATTGGAGTTTCAAGGCCATTGACTTCATAATTGTAACAGAAGATATGTATTGAGTGTTTAGTATGTGCCAATGATGCTTTGCAGAAATGATCTATAAGGTAGAGTGGATTACTATAATTATTATTATCCTTATTTTATGGATAAAAATATAGTACAGGGCCTAAGAAAAGTTAAGTGACTTATCCCAGTTCTCACAGTTAGTGTGTAGAAGAGCTAGGCCTTGAATTTGCTTCTCTTTGAACAAATAGCTCACACTTTTAACCTTCCTACAATGAGCCAGCTACTGGCTGAGGTTAAGGCGTTGGCAACACAGCAGGTGTGTGAGTTCCTGTCCTCGAGGGAACTGCTCCCCATGCTAATTTATGCAGGTTCATGTTTGACTGATCTTTTGGGGGGCAGTAGAGAGCCAAATTGTCCGTCTCTGCCGTTGGAATGTCAGTTGGTCAACTGAATTTCTACAGCTTTCACTATTTTTTGTTCCAAGTTGCTACTACAATGGCCTATCCTCCAGTTCCCTCAAGCATCCACTGCAGTGAAGGTCATTGCATACTGCCTTCATCACTGCTGCTGACAAGACCACAAAAGAACACAGGATAATAAGAATCTCATGACATTCTCTGAGACAAGCCCTATAATTATACCTATATTACAGACAATAGGACTGAGGCAGAGAGTGGTTATAACCTGATGGTCAAAGTCAGGATATGAGGAGAAAGCTTAGCAGCTAAGTAGAAAGTTGCAGCAAAAAGGGATCTAAATGGTTCTATTAAGGACACACCACATAAAGATAGCTGATTAGGTACAAATAAACCAAGTTTATCACTATCAAGTTGTCCTTTCAAATGTTTCCTATTTATGAAATGCATCTTCCATTTTAGCACTTAGGGAATCATTAGGAGTTAGCTATATCTGCTTCCCACCCTTTGCATTGTTTCTCTGAAGTGTTATTCACTTTCCTATGGGAAAAGATGCCTGAAAGAGCCAAATTACTCTTTTTTCATCAGGACCTACCTTCCCATCTCTCCTCAACCCCCAACGTTGCTAGGATCTCATCTAAGCAGCCAAGAGTAGGGAAGGCTTTGTTTCAAAGAGCTTGAGAATCTATATTGTAAGAAAAGAAGAGGAGCAGCAAATCAAAAAATGTTTGATTTAACGAGGCAGTTTGTACCTTGTGAAATGTACAAGTTATTAATAAATTGTATTTCTTCTCTCTTTATAGAGTACATTCTTAGTGTGGTGTTTTGGTTTATGTTTTATGATAGGTGCTATAGTTTCAGCGTTTGAATATGGGTTTCATTAATCCTTCATTTGTGCCTCTCCCAGAAAGAACTGAATCATCTCTAGACTTTGTACACAGTGCCCTCTCCTGGATGAAGTGACTTCTTTCTTTGTGAAGCTTAGAGATAATGAAATGGATGTCAAAAAAGACAATGGAAGGCTTCAGGAGCCCTGCCTGGTAGAGATTGCTGGTTTCCTCTGGAGACACAAAGAGGGGTGCTCAAGGTAGTCAGCAAGACTTGAGCCCAATCCTGCCCCAGTGAAAGGGAGAGAGGCCCCAAATTCTATGGCTAAAAGGGGGAAGAGGGAAGCCAACAGGAGGATGTGGTTGCCATCTGGATTCCAGACATCTAACCAGAAATCTAAACACCTGAGCATGAGTTAGATGGATGAATTTAATCTCGCTTAAATTGGTGCAAGGACTCAAATAGAATTTGGTGGGCTTAAACAAAAAAATGTCACATCCTTAGTGCCTAGCACGATTCCTGGAAACTAGATGCTGTTTATCTCCTAAATTTTTTTAATATATTTTATTGATTTTTTACAAAGAGGACAAGAGAGGGACAGAGAGTTAGAAACATCGATGAGAGAGAAACATCCATCAGCTGCCTCCTGCACATCCTCCACCAGGGATGTGCCCGCAACCAAGGTGCATTCTCTTGATCGGAATCGAACCTTGGACCCTTCAGGCCGCAGGCTGATGCTCTAAACACTGAGCCAAACTGGTTAGGGCTATCTCATGAATTTGTTTAGTTCCCATCAAAGCAACTGAGTTATAAAGCATATAGGTTGCATTTTTTTTAAATGTTTTAAGAAGGGGTAGCCTAAAAATTGAAAAAATACTGGTTTCTCTAAAAAGAATAGGAAGGGTCTGTGAGATCATTGGTGCTGTTCGCATATTTCCAGTTCTTCTGGGCACAAATGAAGACTGCACTTTCTGTACTTCCATAAAGTTAGGTGTGGCCAAGTAGCTTGCTAAGGCCAATGAAGTGAGTGGAAGTTAAGCCTTAAAAAATCGGTGCAAGATTCCCCCCTTTTTCTTCCTCTCCCTACCACAGAGTGGGCACACTACATACCACCCACTAACCAAATCCAGCCCACTGCCAGTTTTTACAAATAAAGTTTTATTAAAACACAGCCATGCCCATCCCTTTATGCATCACATTGCCTGTGGCTGTTTGTGCATTGCAAAGGCAGAGTTGAATAGCTGTAACAGAGTTCATATGGTCCACAAAGCTGAAAATATTTCCCATCTGGCCTTTACAGAAAAAGTTTGCCAACCCCTTCTTTGGGTGGGGGGGTCCCTTATGAGAAAAAATTGTGGAGTACAGCCCATGTTGGGCATGATGGACATGTAGCATGAGAATGAAATACACCTTTGTTGTTTTAAGCCATGGATATTTTGAAGTGATTTTGCTACCCCACGTGATCAAGCCCATCCTGATTGGCATACAGAGTAAAGAAGGATCTTGCCCACCTGGCATGGCTCAGTGGTTGAGCATTGACATATGAACCAGGAGGTCAAGGTTCAAATCCCAGTCAGGGCACTTGCTCTGGTTACAAGCTCAAATCCCCACTGTGGGGCGTGCAGGAGGCAGCCAATCAATGATTCTCTCTCATCATTGTTGTTTCTCTCTCTCGTTCTCCTTCCCCTCTGAAATCAATAAATATATATATATATATATATATTAATTTTTAAAAGAAGGATTTGTAACTAAAATAGAAAAGGAGAATGTATACTCAGACTTGAAAGGACCTCTCCAAACATTAATGATGCACAAAATGTGCAAATTCAATGTCAGTGACATTGTTCTTTTAACCAGGTGGAGGATAGTATGATCCCCACATGCTAGTGAGGCTATTTACCAGGTAAGCCAGACAAAGGCATATTATATTTCCTTCTAATATCTAAATAAATTCATTTCTTAACTATGCAAGGCCAGCCAGCTTTTAATCAGACACTGGTTTGTTTTATGAGAGGAGTAAAGAGGTTCATTACAGAAAGTCCCAGGCACACGTTGATAAATTCCCAAACTCAGGCTCTTATGAAACCCGGGAACACACTTCCTGTTGCTCTCCACAGTCTTTCTCAATCACTGAGCCTGCGGCAACCACCTGATTTGTGACCTTCAGCCGCCCATAGATCCCTCATAGATCATTTCCACCTAATAGAGCCTTAAAATTGTCATCATTTTCTTTACTTCAACATTTGAAAGAAATGTTAAAGATTGATCCACCACCAGGTTGGCTGTTTTGAAACCTCCCCCAGCTGGTTAAGAAGGAAGTTGCTGTAAATAAATGCAGCTTTCCTGAACGTTTTAAATGGTAGCAATCACAGCAATTTCAACAACACTGAGAGGAGGGGATGGGATAAGGAGATAAACAGGGCCTTAGGCAATGGATAGGAACAGGGTAAAGCTTTTCCCAGTTCCCCTGGATTGAAAATTGTAACCACCTCTATAGCGTGGAGTTTAGAGGGAAAGAAGCCCTCCCTGCCATGTTGTCTATCAGACTTGATGTCACATCTGCCCCTAAATCTAATAGCCCATCTGTGTCCCAACACAGGATGCTGAGGACTGAGGAGGCCTGGCTCCTTGTTGACCCACTGTCAATTTAGAGGTGCTTCCACTGGACTCCAGTCAAAAGAGACAGCAGATACCCACACAAGTTCACTGCAGATAAAGGCACCGTGGACCTAGGAATCAATTCATCAGAATGAGGGAGTGGCCCAGAGTGTGGGGCAGGAATGATATGCTCAGAGATCAGCCTCCAGGCATTCCATAAAGCAGCTAGATCCCCCTGATTCTGTGGATTTGTGCTGCTCACCACTGCTTCATCCAAATTCAGCTCAGAATGGTAATTCTTCTAACTAATACAGAACTCCACACTCACTCCCTCGGGCTGTGACAAGCCTTCTCTGCAGGCCCAAAAACTAAGGAAAAAGAAAGGAAGGTGGGGGTTTTTTCCTGTCACCATTAGTGCCAGTCTTCTCTGCAAGCCTGTCTGATTCCCGCCCATCTATTCCAGGACAATAAGTAGAAATGAGTTTCCCAATCCCTGCAGGGCAGGTAGGCTCTGTAAGAATGGAAACAGAGCTTGGGGCCTCAGGTTAAGATGGTTGAACTGGATCCAGAATTTCGGTTTTGTCAGTTGCCTGGGGTAGCTTTTTAAGTTCACAGATAATTTGTAACTAGGGCAGCTGCTAAACACACTAGAAAAACAAAAGTTCAAAATAACTTCACTAAAGTAAAGGTGAAATCCAAAGTCACCAGCAAATAAAGGTTAATAGAGGGCTCCTACCACATTTTAGCATAAAGGAAAGAGCAATAAAATGATATCAAAAGAAAACTTAGAGTAAGGGAGGAACAATAAAACTACCCAATTACTAGTACAAATAAAGCATCCATCTTATATAAAAACTGCTGTTTGAAATTTTAACCCTGCTATTTGGCTTCTGTAAATTCTTTCTTGCTAAGACTACTCCCACTTCAGAGAGGCCATTAAACCTTCCCCAGACAAAGTTATCAGTGCTGGCGCCAGGCCAGGCCACTGGTTGAGGTCTCAAGGCCCCAGCACATGGGAGCTCTTTAAGAACTTGCAAAGAGGGCCAGAAACACTCCATGTTTGGGAGACAAAAAGGTAAAAACATAACTAGGGAAAATTCCTGCATGTTGGGGCCCAGAATTTAAGAGACATTTTTCCTCTGGACCCACGCGTAATAAATGTAACTCCACCTCTCTAAGTATTGCTTTGTTCTTCTTCAGTTTTCTGTAACACAAACAGCAATTGAAAATACTGGCTACAGGTAATGTATGGCAGAGAAAGATCTGAAAGTCTTAGTGGACAAGCTTGCTGAGCCAGCAATGCAACAGAAGTACTAACCAAGAATATAGAAGACAGCCCTAGCAGGTTGGTCCTGAGTTCAATTCCGATCAAGGGCACGTATCTTGGTTGCAGGCTTCCACTCTCTCTAAAAATCAATGGAAAAATAACCTCAGATAATGACTAAAGAAAAAAAATATATATATAGATGACATATATAAAATAATTTTCATAGTCATACACTATTTTAATCAACAAACATTACTAAATGCCTATTATGTGCCCCTCACTATGCTAGAATATAGAGCAGGAATCAACAAATAGCATCTATAAGCCAAATTTGTCCTATCACCTGTTTATATGAGTCTTGGGATTAGAATGATTTTCACATTTTTATAATGTAAAACATTAAAAAAGAGAGAACAGCTATTCAAAAAATAGAGGACATTGTTTTGTTTTGTTTTGCCTACAAAACCTAAAATATTTATAATATGGCTCTTTTGAGAGAAAACAAAAAGTTTGCTTGACCACTAATGTAGGGAAACAAAGATGAGTAAGAAATTATCTCTGCCCTCAAGAAACTCAGTTTGGCATGAACTCAATAATCAATATTATAATACTTTGTTGCTGCTAGCTTCACAATTTAGAAGCAAGATATGAAATTTGAAGAAAATTCATGAAAAGTTATAAGGATTAGTGAAAAAATAGGAAGAAACATTCATGAGAAGAAGTTTAAGGACTTTGGATTATTTATTCTCAAGAAAAAGAGCCTAGAGGGAAACTTAACAACAGTCTTCAAGTATTTGAGGGGATATTATTAAGCAAAAGTCTTTTCCATTGTGGACATGAAAATTAATAGAATATAGGCTAAAAAAATTTTATTATGAAGATGGTAGGATTTCCTGGAAGGCTTTTAAACTTGCACAAGGAATTGAGAAATCCGTTTTTCTTTAATCCTCTAAAACTAGTATATTCTCTCATCTGTCTGAGAGCTGTTAGGTGTTGGTTGTTGTCTGAGTTACAGATGAATGGTACACCAGATGCCTGTGCTTAGTTAGGCTGGCTTTCTGATTCCTCCATTCAAAAGCTAGAGCTCTTCAGAAAGAGAAAATCTTTTCCCCACCCCCCTCTGGGCCTTATTTTCCGCTTCCTGCAAAATGAGAGCATGAGATGCTCTGAGTCTGGGATTTCTTGGGCCAAAACTTTGAAATGGTTCAGCAGGTAAAGAAAGCAAAAGATTTTCAATGATCTCATCTCACCAGAAAGATGCTGTTTTATTCTTAATGTAAATATAAAAATTTAGACTTGGTATTTATTTTAAAAGTAACTACTACCTGGGGGAAAAAATTAAATACAGGGTAAGGCAAACGTAGGTTTACAATTGTGAATATGCAAAACACAGAGCTTATTCTTATATTATTATTTATAAAATATTATGCTATTTTCCATATGAACAACTGTAAAGCTATTTTGCCCCACCTTAGATGTTCACTGGAGGGAAAAGACCAAAGGAAAGTTGAATAAATGACTAAAGAGCATAAAAGAATAAAGGAGGAAATATTACAGATACAAACCCAAAGAAAGGCATAAAATTAGAAGACAGAAATGAGAACCGAGATTCCACAACCACAACCAATGGGATGGGGTCATAGATGCCTCTTAAAAAGATACACATTCTTAGAATGAATCTAAATTCAAAATTCAATTACATATTGTTTACAAGAGATCCACTGAAAACCAATAATTTATATGTGTAAAAACTAACGAATTTTATGTGGAACTTGGCTAATGATATACAAACTGAAGTCTTTCAAGGTGAAATGTACTAATATCAATGGCTGAAACTTACCATGGAATGCATAAAAATAAAGATGGACTAATGGACAAATAGAGGGGTGTGGATAGATAAATATGCAAAAAAGCAGATACAGAAAATATTAATTATAGAAACCAGGAATGTTTATGAACAATTCTGTATGCCCAAAATTTTTATAAGAAAAACTTGAAGGGAAAATTTAAAAAAAAAAAAAACTAACAAGTTTATAAAGTGAGATTTCAATTTTTGTTAACTCTAAAGATGAGGAAAGAGAAAGAAAGCTTTTTAAGATGTGATATTTGAAGAAGGAAGAATCTGAGCTACTTGGGTTTCTTCTGCTCTTTTCATGATTTTGATAATAATTCCAAGGTTCACACCTGGAAGTCAACTTATATGAATATGCTCTGTGCCTCTCTCCAAACATGACCATCTCTTGCTTTTTTAGGGAGGGTCATAAAGAAGCACAATTGAATGGTAGTTTTTTAGGAACTTTTACTATTAAAGACTTTTTTTCTTTATATTGATTTATATCTAGAACTTTCCATCAGTAGAAGGACTGTGGTCTTAGAATTAAACAGTGAGTTGTCATCCAAGTTCCATGACATTGTAGCCATGGGCACGTAAATAAACATTGGCCTTTGGTCAAAGATATGATATGGTATTGAAAATGTTATATGCTACATGACATGACATAACTCTACATCTCCACTCAGATGTCTAATAAGCACCTTACACTAAACATGTTCAAATCAGAATGCCTTGTTTTTTAACCTCTAACTGGCTCATCCTATAGCTGCTCCATCTCAAAATGGCAGTTTCTCAGGCCAGAATCCTTAGAGCCATCTTTGTTTCCCTCTCCTTCTCTCCCACCCTGTATATGATGCGAACACTGTTGGCTCAACCTTCAAAGATACCCAGAATGTGGTTGATTTCACTGCCTCCAATGCTACATTTCTAGCACCAACTACTATTGTTTCTTTTATTTTATGATCGCAACCATCCTGCAATCAGCTCCCTGGTTTCAACCTTTGGCCAGTTGCAACACTGAAGCCAGGCTGATCTTTTAAAATTATGTCTGATCATGTCACCCCTCTGCTCAAAACTCTACAGTGGCTCCCTATTCAATCAAAGTCAAGCTCAAGTCCTTCAGTGGCTCACCACAGCTCCCTGCTATCTCCTCCCATTCCCCCCTCACTACTCAGCTCCAACCATGCTATTCCTTGACTTTGACAAGAACACACCAACCCCAGAGCATCTGTTCTTCTCTCTGCCTGAAACTCTCCTCCCCCTGATATCTGCATGATTCACTCTCGTCCATCCTTCATGGCTCTGCAGAAATACCACCTTACCTGTTAGACCCCACCCCATACTCCCTGTTACCCTGAGTCTGCTTTATTCTTTCCACAACACTGATCTGACTCTGGAATATTACATAGTTTCTTTTTTCCATATAAGTTCCAAGAGGCCAAGGGCCTTTGTTTTGGTCACTGCTGGGATCAGACTAGAAAGGAGCCTGGGACTTATTTTCTCCTCAATAAATACTTGTTGAAGGAATATGCAAGTGCTTTGAAAATGGTAAAGCACTGAATGCATGAGGTGTGGCATTGTTGTTATTTACATAGGTAGGTCAAAGGAGAGCCTTTAAAACAAAATCCCCAATTCGTTTTTATATGTATTCTCTTTGCTAAGTGACTAGGAGATTCTTCCTCCATCACCTACAGAATAGATACTGCCAAATTTGATTAAGTGACACCAGAGGTGATACTCAAAATAATTAACAGCCTGCTGTTCAGGAACCCATCAGAATGGGCACAATGACCCATCGAAATAGGGCCAGCTGAAACTAGCCTGTACTGGAGCAACCTCGGCCTGGAGAAACTTATAATCGATGGCAGACCCACTACACGGTTATCTTTGAAAACTTGCAGAGAAATAAGCATTGGATTTAGAATTTAAAAAACCTGGGTTCATTGCCACTCCCTCCAACTCAGGGTTTCTCAACCTCAGCATGATTGACATTTGGTGCCATATCATTCTTTGATGTGGGAGAAGTCCTGTGCATTGTAGGATGTTTAGCAGCATCTCCAGCCTCTACCCTCTAGATTCCAGTGGCATTTTCCCCATGTTGTGACAATCAAAAAATACCTCCACACATTGCTAAATGTCTCCTGAGGGCTAAGAACCACTAATCCAGCTCTCTGCTATGGAAACAGAGATAAATTAGTAAACCCCTGTGGGGGTTAATTTCCTTGTTTGTAAAGAGGATTAGTTTAGTGTAGCATTAAGGACTGAAAGAAATAATGCCTATAACAAGTACTTAGCAAATTTTACCATAATTTTTTGTACCTATCCTTTTTTACTCCTTACAAAGAATGAGCTATTTATCTTGCTCTAATAAATGACTTCAATTATGTAGGCTACATTGATGATGGGCATACTGCATTTCCACAGTCATAAAGTTGAGCTTTTTAGTGCCTTATCAGGTCACACCTTGCAACACACAAATTATCTCCAAATCCATTCCCTGGCTGGTTTCTCCTCTTAAAGAGCATGCCCTTTGCAGAGTGCATTTAGAGGCAGTCTGCTCACCCATGGTTAATTTTATGGGCTGTTTATCTACAGTAGGATTTACTTGAGTCTATCTTGGTAAATGTAATGAAGTCTGGGTGTGCTTTCATGGGGATAGGAGGTAAGGCTAAGGAGAGCAGAGCAAAGTCTCAGGCTAGTTTTGGAAATGTCACTTCTGAATCACTTAAATTGGAAAAGTTCTAGAAAGTTCTAAAAGAAGAGGTTCAATAAACAAACCCATCACAACAAACAAGACAGAAAACCTTAATCTGTTTTTTAGAGGCAAAGAATAGTGCGGATTTGGTGTGAGTTCTATCTTGGAAACTATTAATAACCTGTTCTGCCAATTTTTTGATCCCCTTGAGGACTAAACAACTACATTGTACAGTAGACTACCGTGTTTCCCCGAAAATAAGACATCCTCCGAAAATAAGACCTACTTACAGGTTTCCTTCTGAGTGAAATATAAGGCATTCCCCAAAAATAAGGTCCCCCTAGGCTCTATCTCAGAATGCTATTGCTAAACATGAGAGATTTGGTCCACTGAATCTGAAAGAAATGGAGTCACAAGAAATTCACCAGGAAATTCAAGAATTGGATTGTTATGATGATGTTCCAGAAGATGATGACATGATTGTCACTGAATAAATGAGTAAATTCTTGATACTGTAGGATTCACAGTTTGTCTGGTTTGTGTTGACAACTACCGTACTACCGTACCGTATACAGGTAATAAATTTCCTTTATTTTCATTTAACAATAAATGGGTACCATATTCTTCTTCATGGAAAAATAAGACATCCCCTGAAAATAAGACCTAGTGCATCTTTGGGAGCAAAAATTAATATAAGACACTGTCTTATTTTGGGGGAAACAGGGTATACTCATTGTGATATTAATTTACTTCTCTCTCTCTCTCTCTGGTGAAAATGTTTCAAAAGTGGTAGGAATCTAGGAGGGATGGCTAAAATTACCCTCATTTTAAAAGTGACAAGATTCGATAGAAGAAACCAAGATGGTGGCATAGAGTAGACACCCGAATGCAGCCTGCCACAACAAATTTTAATTTAGAACTGGGAAACAGGGGAGGCATTGCCCTGAAGCACCGGACGGCTAGCTGAGAGGAAGCTCTGCCATCTGGGAAGGAGAGAGAAGGCACACTGAACCTCAGGAACTGTGAAGGTATGGAGAACTGTGCACGCGAAAAGGCACTCACTTACTCTCGGCATGGAGAGGAAGGGCCGGACTGAGATTGCTGTTGGCCTACTCCCAGCATGCAGAGAGGGTGGGCCGGGCTGAGTTAGCTACTGGCTTACTCCTGGCGCACGGAGAGGGTGGACAGCTAATGCGTGGCTGGCTTTCTTGTTTGAGAGGAAAACAGAATCACCCAATTGCTCTGATAGACGAGGAAAACAGAATCACCCAATTGCTCTGATAGACGGCTCCAGACAGGGAGAGGCCAAACCATCAGGCAGCGGGCAGAGATCTCTCCGAGGTGTGTGAAGCCAGAGGCCATTACTGTGGGACTTGGGGAGGAGCCAATGGGAAAACAAAGCTTGTCTGCACCAACCCGAGACTCCGCCCCATCCAATCTAAGCTCTCCCAGAGACTGGCTTTCTCTAAGGAGGGACTGCCCAGAATCCAAAGCTTGTCTGCGCCTTTACCAAAGAGGTGTGCGCACCTGCAACCAATTTTCCGAAACTCACTGCAAACAGGACTTTTCTAAGGCGAGACTGACAGGGAACCAAAGATTGTCTGTGCCACTCCAAGACCCCGCCCCATCCAAGCTGAGTACAGAAGCCCTCCTAGCTGAGACACTGCTGATCCTCATAGCCAATTGGCTTGGAGATCAACTCTTCCCAGTGATACCACAAAGGGCTACACCAAGACTGTCCACCGCAGGTAACTGGGAAAGCTGTGCTAGTGGGCTCTACCAGAACACCTTGCACACAAAACTATTTCATCAAATCAGAGAAACAACTAAAATGCAGACAAGAGGAAGGACACAAAGGAAGGAGATGGAGAAAAAGAAAAGATTGGACATTGAGTTCAAAACTACAGTTATAAGGTTATTCAAGAATATCCTAAAAAAGGCTGATAAAATAAATGAGACCTATGAGGATATGAAAAGGGAGCAACTAGAAATAATAAGGGATTAACTAGAAATGAAGAAAACATTGTCTGAAATAAAAAATATTACACAGAGTCCTAAAAACAGACTGGAAGATCGCAAGAATCAAGACAAAGATTTAGAACACAAAGAGCCAGAGGACACTCCTCCACAGAAGCAAGAAAAGAGAATCCAGAAAGTTGAAGATAGTGTAAGAAACCTCTGGGACAATTTCAAGCGAACCAACATCAGAATTATGGGGATCCCAGAAGAAGAGAGAGAGCAAGATACCGAAAACATACTGGAAGAAATAGTGACAGAAAACTTCCCCCACCTGGAGAATAAAATAGACTTACAAGTCCAGGAAGCCCGCAGAACCCTAAACAAAAGGAATCCAAGGAAGACCACACCAAGACACATCATAATTAAAATTCCAAGAACAAAAGACCAAGAGAGAATATTAAAAGCAGCAAGAGAAAAGCAGGTAGTTACCTATAAAGGAGCACCCATACGATTGTCAGCTGATTTCTCAACAGAAATCATGCAGGCCACACGGGAATGGCAAGAAATATTCAAGGTGATGAATGGCAAGAACCTACAGCCAAAAATACTCTACCCAGCAAAGCTATCTCTCAGAATCGAAGACCAGATAAAGAGCTTCACAAATAAAAAAAAAGCTAAAAGAGTTCATCACCACCAAACCAGAATTATATGAATTGCTGAAGGGGGTTATTTAGGAAGAGGAAAAAGATAAAGATAAAAATTATGAACAACAAATTCGTAACTATCAACAAGTGAATCTAAAAACCAAAGAAATTTTAAAAATCTGATGAACAATATTAACTGGTGAATATAATAGAATCAGAGGTATGGAAGGGGAGTGGACTGACAATTCTCAGGGAAAAGGGGTGTGGTAGGTGTGGGAAGAGACTGAACATAAACTGTGCACCTATGGATGAGGACATTGGAGGGGTGGGGAAAGGGCAGAGGGTGGGTGGGAACCTGGTGGAGGGGAACAATTGAGGGGGGGAGGGGGAAGAGGAACACATTTGTAATAATCTGAACAATAAAGATTTATTTTTAAAAAAGTGATGAGATTCAAAGAGGTTTGGATTTCAGAGGTTTGGTCATACAGATAATAATTGATGGAGCCAAGACTTGATCTCAAGTGAGCTGACTTCAGATTCCAGTTTTGTTTTTTGGGGTTTTTTGGGGAGTTTTTTCATTAAGCTGCACTGAAATAACTCAATAGTCTTGGCGTTTATTACCTGTCTTCCTTTATTTTACCACCTGCCCCGCTGAAAGCAATGGCAGGAAGTATAAGTGGGTTTTAACAGAACCAGTCCCTTTACAAAGGGCCAGATCCAAAAAGCTGAGAAAAGTTGGGTTAAGAACAAGAAAGAGCCGGAGACAGTTTGGCTCAGTGGATAGAGCATCAGCCTTCAGATTGAAATATCCCAGGTTCGATTCTGGACAAGGGCATGTGCCTTGGTTGCGGGCACATCCCCAGTAGGGGGTGTGCAGGAGGCAGCTGATCGGTGTTTCTCTCATCAATGTTTCTAACTTTCTATCCCTCTCTCTTCCTCTCTGTAAAAAATCAATAAAATATATTTTTTTTAAAAAGAACAAGAAAAATTACCAGCCCCTCCCTGAAGCAACCATTGATGAAGGAACACCAGGAAGAACTTATAAATCTGAAGCCTCCTCATGTTGATTCGTACATTCTCTTATAGAATGGCTAGGCTTATTGAGCCCTAGCCTGCCCTCTGGGAAGTGTATCTTGAACACTGGGGATGATGTTCAAAATACGTGCACCTCGTTCAGCAGAGGGACTGATCAATAAGAGCAAACTCTGACCGTGGAGACCTCATGTGGTCTTAGCCCCTCTTTACTTGATTGATCATGGGGCAAGCTAGGAGAGAGGGAGGGTCTCCTGGATGGGAGACACTCAGAAGGGCTTATAATGACTACTTTCCCACTAGAATAAGGAAATTTCAGTGTTTTAATGATGTGCCCAGCTGTTCTGGTACATTGAGACATGTTGTCCTGTTCCATACTTCCTGACACAGGCCCTTACACAAATGACTTAACCCTTCCAAGACTTCGTGTCATTTATTTGTAAAATGAAGATGATGATAACAGAGCTAACCACCCAAAATTGTTGTGAAGATTAAATAAGATAAAAGTAAAGTGTCATTCACTGTTCCTGACTCATACTAGATGTGCAATAAATATTAACACATTATTACTGAAGTGGAAAGCTTGGAATATACAACAGATTCACTAAATTTGGCAAAAGTGAACCTGAGTCTCCTACATTAGGAATAACTATTTCCTGAGGTCAGACAGACACGCAATAGTCTGCCCCTCACTGAGTCACACCTTCCAATCCTGGTGACTGAGTCAGTTGGATTCCTTTTGGGTTCTATTCCTGGCCCTGGTACTAATTTTGTCCCCAAATAAGACAAGTAGGCTGACCTCTCTTGCCACCAGAGTGCCTTATGGAATTCATCATAATTCATTCTGTTTCTGCCAGTGGCTGAGACCCCACTTTGCATCTCAACTTTTCAACTGCAAAAGCCCAAGCTTTTCAGCAGTTGAACACAGACTCTTATACCCCAGCCTTCAGTGGCTATGCTTCCTATCCCTCAATGCCAGTCATTAGCTCCCAGACCTCTGTTCCCCAGCTTTCTCTATACTCACTGCCAACATGGTCAGAGCTCATCCTCTTCAAAGCTATGAGAGTCTCAATCCAACATTCTTTTCCAGATCTTGGATCTTCAGTAGACCCCACATATTCTTCTTCTAGACTCAGCTCTTTGTGGTGGATCTTCTAACATCCCTGCATGCCAGCCCTGAATGTGCTCCTGTATTTGGCTGGCATCTTAGGCTGACCTAGACTCCAGGCCATAAAGCATGGAGGTTATGATGCTGGATTCATACAAAGGAGAGTTCAAATGCCATGCCTGCCACTTACTAGCTATGAGGTCTTGAACAATTAGTAATGCTTCCTGAACCAAATTATAAAATGGGGAGGAAAATGCATACTTTCCAGAGTTATTTTGGAATTAAAAAAAAAAGGTAAGTTAGGCCTAGTTCCATAGTTAGCACATAGCAGCATTTAACAAGTCAGTGTTATTATTATACTGTTGTTGTTGTTTTTAAGTAGCTTTGCTAAGGATATATAGTTAATCCTCACCTGAGGATTTTTTTTAATATATTTTATTGATTTTTTACAGAGAGGAAGGTAGAGGGATAGAGAGTTAGAAACATCAATCAGCTGCCTTCTGCACACCCCCTTCTGGGGATGTGCCTGCAACAAAGGTACATGCCCTTGACCGGAATCAAACCTGGGACCTTTCAGTCCGCAGGCTGATGCTCTATCCACTGAGCCAAACTGGTTTCGGCTGAGGATATTTTTGCTAATCCTCACTCGAGGATATTTCCCCCCATTGATTTTTCGAGATAGCGGAAGGAGGGAGATAAGGAGGGAGGAACAGAGAGACAGAAAAGAATCTAAGTGAGAGAGACACATGGATTGGCTGCCTTCCTCATGTGCAGATGGAACCTGCAACCCAGGTACATGCCCTTGACTGGGAATCAAACTCATGACCCGTCAGTGCACAGGCAGATGCTCTAACCACTGAACACACAGGCCAGGGCAAGTCAGTATTACTTTTTATGAAAAGCAGCATTCTCCCTCCTCACTGCGACTTATATATCTGGTCATTCTCTACCTATTTAAACTACATCTTTAACAAAACTACTTTGAAATTACTCAAAAGCCAGATAGCTAGCTGCTCACACCAATATTTGTAGGTCTCTCAATAAAAATTATCCAAACACCAAATTTTGGACATGCACTGTTTTTACTAGTTGATCACAACTTCATTTCCCTCAACAAATAGGCAGTGACCATCTACCACATGCCACGCACTGGGCCATGTGAACAAGACAGGTCTAATGCCTGCCCTCATAGAAGTTACAGTCCAAAGTTCCCACCCAGAATTAAGGGAGCTTTTGTGGGAAGCTCCTCACTCACCCAGGACAGTGTCTAGCCGTAGTGCTAGCTTCTGAAATAATTCCTCCAGCATTTAAAATGGGAGCATATTGCTCTTATAATTTAAAAATTCATTAAAATACTTTCTGGCCGAAACCGGTTTGGCTCAGTGGTAGAGCATCAGTCTGCTGACTGAAAGGTCCCAGGTTTGATTCTGGTCAAGGGCATGTGCATTAGTTGCGGGCACATCCCCAGTAGGGGGTGTGCAAGAGGCAGCTGTTTATGTTTCTCTCTCATTGACGTTTCTAGCTCTCTATCTCTCTCCCTTCCTCTCTGTAAAAAATCAATAAAAAATATATTTAAAAAAAAAAATACTTTCTGGCTCTCATGAGAATTACATGGAAGTAATTTTCCAGCCACCTAATGAAGCAGGTAAGTTCTGGCCACCTCGCTGCAATAGTGTTGTGTTTCTCCCAGGGATCTCCTGAGCTAACAGTCATTGCTGGCTCTTCCTTAGCTGCCAACATCTCCCCTCTTCCCTCCAGGCACTTTGCTTTTTTTTTTGCCCTGGACCACCCAGTATTTTGAAATTTTCTCTGGACATTTAGAACAGACACCAGTTACTTTATCTGGATTCTTTAAACAAGACAATATTTGAATTGGAACAGTCTTTTTTTATTTATATTTTTATTAATTTCAGAGAGGAAGGGAAAGGGAGAGAGATAGAAACATCAATGATGACAAAGTCATTGATCCGCTGCCTCCTGTACACCCCACATTGGGAATCAAGCCTGCAACCCGGGCATGTGCCCTGGCCGGGAATCAAATCATGACCTCCAGGTTCGTAGGTCAACGCTCAACTACTGAGCCATGCCAGCTGTTCGGGATGGTCCGTCTTCTAGAAAAGAAAAGAAACTTTTCTCTCTGGGAGTTGCTATGTATGGCACCAATGTGTTTTAAAGGATCTTAGATAAGATTTCAATTTTGTGAGTTTAGAGATTAATAATACCTTAGTAGGGGAAATGCTGAAATGTAGGCAGGTCTTGTCACACAGTCAAAGAAAAGATTCTTTCCAGTTTTGTGGTGATTAGGTGCATTTAGCTCAGTGCAAATTCCAGAGCTAAATGAATTAGTTTGCATCCCACCCAGACTTCTTTATTTGTTGAAGTAAAATGCTTACCATCTTCACTTGGGGGCGGGGGGGGGGGGGGGGGGGAGTATGTCATTGAGTGAATATGAATTAATCTGTACTTTATGGACAGAACCCATAATTTTAAAGCTGTGGGGGAAAATGAAGCATTTATCAGGGTTCCACTCAGCAATCTTCCTCTGTCATTGCTAATAAATCTTTTATGAAATGGAGTTTTGCAATCTTTGCAGGAACATTCCCCTCCTCCACATTTTCATGGAAGAAAAAAAATAAGCAAGCATTCATTTCAAATACTGTCTCCTTACATCCCTGTTTGAATTTTCTATACTCAAAAAAATGTCTGAAACTTGATTTTTAAAGCTTCCCCTCAAAAAAAAAAAAAAAATTTTTTTTTTTTAAATTGTAAGTTCAAGACCTCTCTCATCAGAAGAAATAACTCATATAAATCTCCTCCCAGGAACTGAAAGGAAAAAGCTGAGGTTCGGGTAAGAGACATCATATTTTAGTAAATATCATACCCTGGGCCTGCTAAACAATATCACTGCTTATAGATGGGGTGATTCAGTCTATTGCAGGCCAAAGGAACCTGGAAATAGATAGGAGGACAATGAAAGGGACCCATTTCAGTTCTGATGCTGGATCATTTCCCTCTACATGCTCGTGGCAGCAAGATTCTGCCGAATTACAAGCAGCCTGCCAATAGCCTCACGATTGCCCTGATTTAATTAGGACTTTGTGCTCCTACTTGAAGGGTAGGTTCATTAGCTGTGAAACCTGCCACTGGATGTCAGGATTAAGATGTAAAGGAAACTCTAAATATGGAGTGGCGTGTAGCCAGTCTCTAGCCGCTCAGACTGTGCAAATGCACGTGTGATCATTCTCCCCGAGGTTGGTAACTTTTTATTTTTAGCCACAAATCCACAGGCCATTTCTCCGGGTTAGGGATGGGGCCCGGATGACTGGTCGAAAGCTTAAAAAGGTACAGGACTGAGAAACAACTTGCTAAGAGGCTTTATCCTGAAGGGCTGGTGGGAGGAGGGTAGGAGGCTTGTAATGATTTTGCCATTAAGCTGGCGGTTCCCATTTTACAGCTTGGATTTATTTATAACAACAGGTGGTGGTATTTGTGGGGAATCGCTTGTTTTTACATTCGAGAAGGGCAGCACCATACATCTGCTAGGAGGCGGAAACAAAACCTTTTCCAAACACCCCGGCCCTCGCTTTCCGCATGGCCATTAAGAAGGAAGAATCTGTAGCAAAAGGCCACGCTGCCATTATTTCTTCCTGATGACACTCGTTTAGCGGCCATTAAAATGCAAATAGAACTATGATTTTTAGATCACAAAATTAACATTAACGGTTGAATGATTGATTAAAGGTCACGGCAACGGTATAACTTAATTTCTTAGATAATTGTGTTCGGTTTTCTGCAGACTGTTTGGGTTTCTGAATTAATTTTATCTGTTGTTGAACACTGTCAGGTGCAGTAATTGGCAGCCTCCTTCGGGCTCGTTTCTTCCCCAGGATTATGCGTACTTCCCTTCGTCCAAGCCATCTCGCCTGAAACACAGACGAGAAGGCCCACCCGCCACCGCACAACCAGCCCATTTGTGAGTCGGGGTGAGGTCACTGGAGAGGTTAGCCCAGGCCTGCAAAGCCCCAAATAGATTTCCACTCCGTGCCTGATGAGTTTTTCCTCCAAGAATTTCGTGCACGGGGCTCATGGCGGTGTGGCATGACCCCAGCGCTCCCCAGGGGTTAAGAGGGGCCTCCTCACATCCCCGCTGCGGGATCCCATCACAGGCCCTTCTCTCTTTAAGGGAGGCAATAAACCGTGCTGAGAGGTAATAACAGTGTGGCTTTTCGTGTTACCTTTGTAGGTGAGAGTTCAGGCAGGGACATGGCCAAAGGTTAGGTCTAACTGCTCTGCTCAACTGTAAAAAAAAAAAAAAAAAAAAAAAAAAAAAAATTATATATCTATAGGGCTTACCTGGCAGGCTATATACCTCCTTTAAACCCAATAAGTATACAACTCTGTATTGTAAAGTCATGAATTCATGAGGAAAGCACCAAAGCACTGTGAGAATTGCATTAAAACTATCATCATCACCCTAGCTGGTTTGGCTCAATGGATAAATGGTCAACCTGTGGAAGGGTACCAAGTTTGATTACAGCCAAGAGCACATGCCTGGGTTGTGTGCTCCATCCCCAGTAGGGGGCACGCAGGAAGCAGCCGATCAATGATTCTCTCTTATTGTTGTTGTTTCTCTCTCTCTCTCCCTCTCCCTTCTTCTCTAAAATCAATAAAATAGTCTTAACTGGTTTGGCTCAGTGGATAGAGCATTGGCCTGTGGACTCAAGGGTCCCAGGTTCGATTCCAGTCAAGGGCATGTAACTTGGTTGCAGGCATATCCCCAGTAGGGAGTGTGCAAGAGGCAGCTGAATCAATGTTTCTCTCTCTATCCCTCTTTCTTCCTCGCTGCAAAAAAATCAATAAAATATATTTTAAAAATAAAATAAAATATATTTTTTTAAATAAACTATCATCATCATCATCATCATCAGGGTTTCTTACAGTAAGTTCTCGAAAGTTTCAAAGGACTTTTTTTATTGTGATGGATTCTATTTTTCAAACTTCTGTTCATCAGCTGCTGGATTCTGGTTTGGATCATATCCTTTCATTCTTATGAGTTCTTAGACGAAGGCTGCACAGATGATCCCTTACTGACCAGTCCTACTCTCTAAGAGCTTACAGTCTAGTGCAGTGGTTCCCAATATGGGGCACATGCCCCACAGGGGGGCAATTTGATTTTTAAGGGGGATAATTTGAGAATGAGTTATTAACAGTGAATGTTTTGCATTTCTTATGGGGCCTCATATACAGTATGTAAACATATATTGTGACACGTTTATGCAGTTATGCATTTCAGTTCTCAGATGTTTTAACTCTATTTGCTGTTTTTCATATCACTTCATATTATTATTATTATTATTATTATTATTATTTTAATGACTTCTTAGTGATTTTTTCCTTAGTACTTCAACTGTCCTTTCATTCTTGGATGCCATGTTCTTTGGAAGCTTATTTAGACCAAGTTAATGGCCTATTAGGCTTCCTCCATGTGAATAGGAGTTTACTTTTGAATAATAAGAATTATTTGTCACAGGAGGGGGCATCAGGATTTTAGAGATGGTTAGGTGGGGCATGGCAAAAAAAAAGATTGGTCTAGTGGGAGAGTCGTCTACAAATGAAGCAATTAAAGAACAGTGCAAAGCAATATATAAATACAATAGTTATAAGGCATAAGCTTCTTCAGGTCACAAACATGTCTCATCAGGCTTTCATTCAACACAAGTATTTATTCAACAAACATGTACTGAGCATCTACCCGGTACTCTCTTCCAGGATCTGGGGACACTCTAATGAATAGGACAATCATTTCAGAGTGCAGCCTAGCCTCTGTGAGGTGCAGGGAAGGGAGAATAAGCAAGGCACAGCACTAAAAAGTGGGTTGAGCACTGCAAAAGGAAAAAGGTTTAAAAAGAACTGTGGGAGTATATATGAGGCTGTGCAGTCCCATTGCCCTTCACAGCACATCAAAGGTCCTAAATTACTGCTTGCTGAAGCCATCAATCTCTTTATTGATAAATCAACAGGAGGATAGAAGGATATAATCCTAAGGAGTTGTAGAAGAGTATGATAAGAAATGGTGGGCCCTAACCGGTTTGGTTCAGTGGATAAAGTGTTGGCCTGTGGACTGAAAGGTCCCAGGTTCGATTCTGGTCAAGGGCATGTATCTTGGTTGTGGGCACATCCCCAGTGGGAGGTGTGCAAGAGGCAGCTGATTGATGTTTCTAGCTATCCATCCTATCCCTCTTCCTTCATCTCTGTGAAAAATCAATAAAATATATTTTAAAAAAGAAAAGAAAGAAAGAAAAAGAAATGGTGGAGGCTTGTCCTGCGGGGTGGGAACGGCAGGCCAGGGGGTGGTCAATGGGAAAAAGGAAACATATGTAATACTTTAAACAACAACAACAACAACAAAAAAAAAGGAAATAGAACTTTCAGGCCACCACACTGGCTCTTGTCAGTTCCTTAGACACGCCTTTCATTGCTTCCTCTACCCCAGGCCATTTTTACTCTGTGACCCTCCCTTTCCTCCTCTATGCCTAGTTAATATCCATTCATACTTCAGACCTCATCTCAAAAGCTGGACTGCAGAGAAGGTGTCCCTGACCTCCTATCCCTTCTCCCAACCCCAGATCAGGTATAAGACCTGAATATAGAGACCTTATCAGGTACCCGGGTACAGTTCCTACAAACCCCACTGCCCCAGCCTCCTACTACCATATTACACATGCTGTGTTGGATGATTATTTGATAAATGTTTCTCTCCCCATTCTGGACTTCAGGCCCAATGAGAACCCAACAATGCATTCTGTGCCATTTATGTCCATTTCAGATCCTTGCTAAATAGTTGTTAAGTGCACAGGTGGAGTTTGCTGCATTGGGTCTTGAAAAATGACAAGTATCTAAATAGGCAAAGAGTGCAAAGTAGGTCTCAAAGGGCTGTGCAGAGTGGGTGCACTATATTTCACTAGCTGTCTAGCCTGGGCTCAGACCAGCAGAGTATATGGTGCCGAGTCTGGTGGTCCCTGCATTGTCAGGCATTAACCTTTCACTTGCTGGGTTGTGAAAGAGTGGGCGGATCCCAGACAAAGGAACACTTGGGGTTGGAAGGAAGTGGAGACCCTTGGGGAAGCAGCTATCTGCCAACGTTTTAACAAGCCGAAGATCCTATCAGAGGATACCCGCTGACTGAGAGCCATCTCAGAGGGGAAAGGTGCCCCTCCAGAGGCTGTGCCCATGCAGTTGGTAAAGAAGAGAAGCTAAATGATAAGAAGCCTTAAAACTCAGGCATAGGCTTTTGATCTTGACTTCATCAGGCAACCTCGGAAGTCACTAGATCCCTAAGAAAGGAAAAGATGATGAAAGGCGTATTTTTAGGAGGAGTGATTTCAAAGGATGAGCCAGATGCTGTGACAGGTGTCAGGGTGATACACAGAAATCAGGCTGTGCCAAAACTAAGTTTCCCATTTTATAATGCTCCGAGGAAATTCTGAATTTCCTAAATTGCGAAAGTCTCCACGCTCAACCTCTGTGAGAATGGTTTTTGTGGTTTCCTCTTCTGGTCTCTCAGCTCCCTAAGGGCAATTCCTTACATCCTTAGTGTTGAGGATGGTGCCAAGCCCTTGGTAATGGTTTTGAATGAATGATGAATGGCTGTATTCAAAACAAAAACAGAACGTCACCACCAAAACTGTGCTGCTGGAAAACAAATCAGTTTCACTAAAAAAGAGATGTTGACAGGAAGCCAGGAAGGCTGGTCAACAACCTTAATTGCTCTAACCTTTAGTTGAGATATTGTTAGCTGAAGCAGCCTCCACCTTGTTTGTCCCTTGTAAGTTTCTTTTATTTCCTGCCTAAGGGTTACATGTAAATTTCTGTTTATGTTGCCTAAGATGTTTTCCCCAAAGCCTTAATAAAAGGGGATGGCAGGACCAGAGCAGGAGTAGTTCTCCCACTAGAGTTGGACTACCGCCTGGCCCCCCATATTGCCAAGTTGAATTTCTTCAAGTCTCAAGTCTCTTCATTTGTGTGCGGCCCTTCTCCAGAACCCTGAATTGGAACTCTTTCTACTCTGGCCGTGAAAGAGAGTCCTATACTGTGCTACTACTCAAATCCTCTCTCCCCTCCAACTCTATCTTAAACAAGTTTCCTCAACTAACGCTTGTCTTTCCTTTGCTTTACAAATGCCAAAGACGTCCTAAGTTCCCTTGTTGCTTGACTGCAATTTAATAGAATCCCATGAGTGGGTGAAATTGCCAGTCCCCCGCTGAATCATTTCCAGTCCCTCTCCTGGGCAAACACTAGCTTGGTGAGCTGTATTTTATAAAGTTAACTAGGCTCATTACAGAGAACATATTTCCAGGAGGAGGGATGTTAATTTCTTCCTCATACAGGGAACAAAAATCAATACCGTAAATCCAGGAAATCTCTTCTAAATGTCTCCCCCGTCATCACTCTCTCCTGCGCTCTGTGTAAATACCAGTATGACAGGTTAGCTATATTTCTTCTCCGGCAATATGATATTGAGGTGACTATAGGACAAGTCACGCTGCTGAAGTAAGGAATATTGGCTCCAATATTATTCCTCAAGGTATTTTGTGACATTGGAATCCCGTCAAATGGAGCCGAATGTACCTTTGTCTTTTGAACAAGCCCCAGGTCCAATAGTCGGCCGGCTTAGAATGTGCTGAACTTGAATGGTGGATCCATAGGTCACCACCTATAGATTTCAGCATGAGTTAGAGGGGGGATGGAAAGGAAGCAGTTTTCTAGGGTATGTTGGCATCTCAATATATTCATTTCCTCAAACGTGTAATTAACACCAACTGCCTATATTGTATGAGTGATACACACAAAAATGGAGACACGGGGACCAATTTTGCAGGAACATACAGTCTAAGTAAGCAAATAGAGTTTAAGGCTTAGCTTTCATTTGAATTAAACACACACATCACAGCCTAGTAAATTCCTGTGCAGAAATGTGAAAGCTCCAAGGAATGTTTTTCCTACCACCTTTTCAGTGTCCCTAAACCTCATGCAGCCTCTGGGGAAAGAACACAGCTTCATGTTTAGGAGTAAACAAGAATATAATTTTAGCCATGGTTGGTATGGCTCCATTGGTTGGGTGTCATCTTGTGCACAGAAAGGTTGCCTCAGTTTCCTGTCATGGTTTGTTGACTTGATCCCCACTAGTGGGCGTGCAGGATGGGGCTAATTGATATTTCTCTCTCCCTCTCACTTCCTCTCTCTCTCTAAAAAAAAATAAATAAATAAAATCTTTTTTTATACATATATCTTTATTGTTGAAAGTATTACATAAGTCCTCCTTTTTCCCCCATAAACCTCTTCCAGCCCACTTCCATCCTCCACACTCCCAAGCCCTCACCACCCCACTGTCTGTGTCCATGGATTATTCAAATCTATATATGTAAAAGCCTAAGTGACTGTTACGATGTAACAACCAGTTGCTATAATGCACACTGACTACCAGGAGGTAGACACTCAACACAGTAACTGCCCCCAACCTGCAGGTCCCAATTGCTGATAGGGCCTGCCGGCCAACCTCCTGGTTTCTCCCCCTGGCCAGCAGGCCCCACCAGCTCCCTCCTTGGAGCAGGCAGCCAACCTCCCAGACCCCTCCCCCCTTCAGACCTCCCCCTGGCTAGGCCCTGGGCTGGGACCCTGAACCGGGGGTGGGTGGCAGTGGTTGTGGGTGTCGAGGGAAGGAGGCAGGGAGGCAGGGAATCTGATTGTCCCTGATCACCAGACTAGGGATCCTGCCTGTGCATAAATTTTGTGCACTGGGCCTCTAGTATACATATAAGTTCATTGGTTTATTTCTTCCCACCCACCCTCCTCTGCCTTCCCTCTGAGGTTCAACAGCCTGTTCATGCTTCTAAGACTCTGGGTCTATTTTTGATCATCAATTTATTTGATTCATTAGATTCCACATATGAGTAAGATCATATGATACTTATCTTTCTCTGACTGGTTTATTTCACTCAGCATAATACTCTCCAAAATATATATACTTTTAGAGATCCTCCAAGATGTTGACTTTGTATAGTGATCTGTCAGTCGAAGACCCAGGGTCTTGCATGGGTTATTATAAATTAAAATCTAATAAATACTTCATCCTTTTCTCTGGATCTATAATGCCTTGTTCAATCAGCAATGTCCAGCTCCAAGAGGTATTCTGCAAAACTTAGTGACTTCAACATCCCAAGGGCATAAGCAAAATTAATTAAGGCATTGCCACTAAATATTATCCCTCCTTGAATTCTCCCTCCCAAGTTTATTTCTAATTATCTCCCACTGAATCATGTCTCCAGTGAGTCAAATTTTTTATTAGATTTTTAGAAGCCATCTCCTGACAGCTTCAAAGGATTTTTATATTTTAGCGTAGTTGATTCCCTCTAATATGCTTTCATCTCTTAACTAATCTCTACCTAGAATTATATTATAAAACCATAGAATGGAAGGAGTCCTTTGAGGTCACCTTCCATCTGAGGCCTACGGAAGTTTGAGATCTTAAGAAATATGAATAAGTTAACATTATAGAAACCTGATGGTACAGAGACCTACTAATAGGTCCTATCAAGACCAAATTGAAAATGACCTAGAATAGAGGCTTTTGACTTTGAGAATATCTCATCCAAAGGTTATCCTGTGCTCGTCATCCTCCATAAAGTTGCTCCTCCCCACCCCACACCCGCCATCAATAAGCCCAGCCCATGCACTCAGAGCTTCAAACAGCTTTCAGTACCTGCCTCTTTAATGTCAACAGATAAGGAGCCATTATACATATGGGCCAAGATTGTACACCTGAGAGACAGTAAAGCAAACTAAAAACAAAACAAAAGGAATCTAGAGACAACAACAAATATGGGAAAGAGAAAAAAGGCTCAAAAAATATATCCTCAGAGCGATATCTTATATAATAAAAAGGTAATATGCAAATTGACCCTCATGCCCTTGCATCACAATATGGCCGCCACAGGTCATCACAAGATGGCTGCCCCCACATTGTCATAAGATGGCCACCCCCACGTCATCACAAGATTGCTGGCATGGGAGGTCAGTCAGGGCCAACCAGGCCTGCAGGGGAGGGCAGTTGGGGGGGAACCAGGCCTGCAGTGTAGGGCAGTTGGGGTGATCGGGCTGTCAGGGGAGCAGTTAGGTGTCAATCATGCCAGCAGGGAAGTGGTTAGGTATCAATCAGGCCAGAAGGGGAGCAGTTAGGGGGCTATCAGGCTGAAAGGTGGAATGGTTAGGGGCAATCAGGCAGCCAGGCAGGCAAGTGGTTAGGAGCCAACAGTCCCAGATTGTGAGAGGGATGTCTGACTGAGGGCAGTTGGACTCCCCCGAGGAGTCCCAGATTGAAGAGGTGAAGGCTGGGCTGAGGGACATCCAATGCATGAATTTCATGCACCGGGCCTCTAGTTTTATACATAAAACAGAATGCTATAAAGGGAATTTAATTAGCAAACAAGAAAGAGTTGTTAGTACTAAAAGAAGAAAGCAGCTAAAAAAAAGATTTAACAAGGAGCATGAACAATTAAGCCAAAAAAAAATCTCGAAGTAAAACAAAAAGTTAAAGAGAGGAAAACTAGGCAAAATACAAAATGCTAATGTTTTTCCTCTACTCCTTGCTACTGCTCACAGTGTGGTCCTTGAACCATCAGGGGCAGCATCACCTAAGAGCTTGTAAGAGATGCACAATCTCTGGTCCTACCTCAAATACACCAGATCAAAATGTGCAGTGTAACAAGATCCACAAGTCTTACCTATATGGTCCTAGAAGAAAAAATGAGGACTACTAGTTAAAAGCTATAGCAAGCCAGATTTCAGCTCAAAGACAATGAGAAATTTTTAATTGATTGAAAGTTACAGGAAGGAAAGGACCTGCTTATGAAGCAGTGAGATCCCCATCACTGGAGGTATTCAACATCAATGGACCACCTACTTGCTGGGGATGCTACATAGATAACCTTTAGGCCTTTCCGTTCTGCTGATTGTTTCCATTGACCTTTTCAGTGCCTGGAATTGCACCATGAGAGACATCTCTGGACATTAAATGTCATTCTAAACAGGCTCTGATATTCCACGCAGTAAAGAAAAGTTTGCAGAGCTCTGTGGAAGATAAGAATAAGTAGGTGATGCTGGGAGATGGGGAGGAGATGTGAGGCAGGTTGCTGGACCCATGAAGACCAGCTCTTATAAGGCAGATCAGCTGGGAGCAGAGGAAGAGCACAGAGGCGGGGCATCTAACCCTGGGGCAGCAAGTGAGCAGGGCACGGACCTCAGAGCCGTACTATCTGGGACCCAGGAAGCAAATTTTGCACAGTTGTCTTTGTTCCAAGCAGATGCCACCTGCCGTTGAGTTTGGGGATTCCTCTACACTGTTTCATCATGCTTGCCTGAGCCCCGGGAAAAAGCTGCGAACTAGAACAGGCTTTGGAAATGTACACATGTAACCACTTTCTCACCCTTTTGAATTTAATTCCACACTATAATTAAGCACATATAATGCACACGCACAGCTATAATACAAGCTGTCGGTTCAATTTGGAAGTGTGCATTAAACAAACCTAAGTGAGGAGCAACAATCTGTGAGCCTTGGAATTGGGGGAGGAACCAGGCACCAGCGCCACAAAAATGAACATTTCATGGGACACACTGCCACCCAGTGGCCACGAGGGAAATTGTCAAGACCAGGAAGCACAAAGACGATGCCCAGAGCCTATAAATGTTTTGAACCAAATTTCATTGAATTAAATGAAATTGAGTTTGAGTGAAGTAACGTGAATTGAATGAGAGCGTGAAATGGGCAGGGTTATATTGGGACAATGACCAGGGTTTGATGGCCTATTCCTGAACCCACAAAAGCACAGTGTATTTTAGACCAAAGGTAAACAACTTCCCTGCAAACTCACATCTAGAAAAAGTATAATTTCATTAGGAAAGATCTCAAAAAAGTCAGGCTATAGTGTGAGCCTAGCTCAGGTGGTGATCAGATGTGGTCTGCCAGGACGACAGTAAAAATCCAGTTTCTGACATTCTACAAATATTCAGTAAATACGTACAGAAGTACATTTTCATATACAAATAAAACTCAAGCCTTAATAAACAGGCCAGAATGGAAGTAACAGTTTCCTAACTGCCACCACCAGTCATAGGAGCTCCTTCCTTGGTGTCCAACTACTCCTCAAACATCCTACTCCCATTCTAGTTCTGCATCGTCAGTGTGGATGGGTTTAAGAGCCTATCCCCTTTAGACTGTGAACTTTCACAGGAGGCTTTTGATCCCATGTGCCTAGCATCATAGCTATCACATAATAGATAAGAGAGGGCAAGAGTGAAATAGAGACTGAAGGAATGGAAGGAGTCAGTGGGGAGGGAAAAAGGAAGGAGAGAGAGAGGGTAGGCGGGAGAGAGGGAGAAGGCAGCTGCACTGTAGCATCGGTGCAAATTTCAATAGAAACCATTTCTTCTGTCTGTTTTGATACAAGCCTATAGTCTCCTGAATAGAGTTTCTGCTATTATCCTGAGGCTTTGGGGCCCTAGGGGTATGACAATTACAATCTCTACAATTCCTCATGCTAGGGACTGAATGTTTGTGTCCACACACACAAAAAAAAATTATATGATAAAACACTATTTCTTAATGTGGTGATATTTGGAGATAGGGCCTTTGAGAGGTAATTAGGTCATGAGGGAGGAAGAGAGAAATGAGAACACCCCCATCCCAGTGAGCACACAGCAAGAAGGCATTCATCTGCAAACTATAAAGAAGGTTCTCACTAGAAAGGTAACCAATTGGCACTTTGATCTTGGACTTCCCGGCCTCCAGAACTGAGAAATAAGTGACTGTAGTTAAAGCTACCTAGCCATGGTATTTTTGTTATAGTGGCTTCAAAAAGATCCCCACCTTTTCCTGGACTTTATTTTCCTGTGATTTGGTCTAGTTTCTTTCTGTACTTGGGTAGCTTTGGAACACACTCTATAATGTCAAATAAATATAGAATGATGCAGAATTATAATACATAAGGACTTTATAGTTTACAAAGATTTCATCTGGGATTAATATGAGACAGGACACCCTTTTATAGATGTGGAGGACTAACCCAGAGTCACACCAAAAATCTGTAGCAGCAAAGAGACACAAATTCAGGTCTCCTGGAGAGAAATTTTTTTAAATTAGCTACTAATTACAGATGAGAATGATTTTTAAAGAGACATAACGCCATTCCAGGGAAAAAGAAGGAGCAGAGGAATCTTTATTGGGAGGAGTATTTAAATTAAGATTTTCATTTACAGCACCAACGAGTCCAAATTGAAGCAATTGCCACCATGAGAGCAGGCTGTTTCTGCATATTTATCTTGTACATTTATCTTACATCTCTTAGAAGATTTATCTCACACAAACACACACATACACACACACACACACACACACACACACACACACACCTCTGTATACCATGAAACTTCTATTCTTATTTGAAGAGAATTCATAACTGACCGCCTCTGTGAAGCTATTCCAGATAGCTCCTTAGTGGCTATAACTACATGTTTCATATACTGAAACCTTAATCCCAATGTATACATAACATGTGGAGGTAGAGATTTGGTAGGTGATCAGGTCAAGAGGGTAGAGACTTCATGAATGAGATTAGTGCCCTTAGAGACCAGAGAACTAGCTAGGACACAGCAGGCTATGAGAACACAGTAAGAAGAGGGCTATCTATTGTAGAAACCAAAAGAGGGTCCTCACCAGAACCTGACCATGTCTCAGGTTTCCAGCCTCCAGAACTGTCAGAAATAAATTGGGAGCCTCAGATAAAGATAATTATAGGTACACTATACACAGGAGTCAACCTTTATAAGTCCCCAAACTATTTAAAACATAATTAAATCTATCTGTTCTTTGTGCTGAACCCACATAGAACTTCAGTAACCTTTTGCCAAATCATAAAACATAAATATTCACAATATTCCTCAGTACTTGCATTCTCCAACAACCACCTAAAATAACTGCTAAACTGCAGGACAACCATCATTAAGGACCACCTGAAGTCTAGCTGAACGTAAGTCCTATAAATAAGGCTATAAAGAAAAAGCCACAACTAGACTGGTAGGAGGGGTGGAGACGCAGACCAGGCTGGCCCCACACACCCGTATGCCAGTTAAAACCCAGGAGGGCTATCTCAGCTGAGGGGGTCCCCTCTGAAGAGCAAGGAGTTCCAGCCCTACACTCGGTCCCCCAACCCAGGGTTCTATTACCGTGAAGAGAAGGCCCTCAAACTTCAGGCTGTGAAATCCAATGGGGATTGTGGCTGAATGCAACAAAGGGCTGCTGGAGTCCTGAGAGTTCCTATTAAAGGGTCCACACATGCACTTACTTAGACTCATGCTCTGAGCTCTAGCCCTGGGTCAGCAACTCAAGACATGCCAGGAACATATGGGAACTGAATTGTCTGGCTTTGGGGCAAGGGCTGGAGGAATAGCTTTCTCCCAGGCAGAAGTGCTGCAGAGGCCATCACTGTTCCTTTGTTGAGCCCTCATCCTGCAGGTGCAGGCTGACATCATCTGAATCTCCAGCAACCTGGCTAACACCATTTGCCCCATCTGTTGGCTCCCCTCCTCAACTAACTTTCAGGCCAAATCAAGCCACTTCCAGTGGTTTCTATATGAACAGTCTAACTTGGCTCATGTTGTGAACTTTGAAAAATCTCTCAAAGATCCATAAAGCCCAAACAAGCAGTATCTGGTAGCAGCATGCCCATACCACTTGCTAAGCAACCCCAAGCAACTAGTGCTAAGCAACTAGTGACAGGTTGACTTAGTCCACAGCTTGACCTCTCCTGGGCAAAAGTAGCAAACATCCAATCCCAGCAAAAGTGGCAACCATCTGCAGATCACTTTGTAGTTCATGCTGAGTAGCCCCAGGCAGGGCACAGGCAACAGCTGACCTTGGCCTGCATCTCCCAGGAGGGCCCAGAGCCAGCAGACCTAGTAGATAGCTTCAGACAACACTGGAATACCACCTAATCATTTTCAGAGTGACACACTCAGCGGGGGACTCAGCAGGCACTAGAGTTCCACTGAAATGAGCTCCTGCATAGCAGCTCTTTTGCTGTAGTTTCAGGCAGTCCTCACAGTCAATCGGCCTGAGGGTCAATCCCTCCCATTGACATGCCCAACAGCAATAAAGGCTCACCTACAACAGGAGGGTGCACACTGAATACCTGAGGGAAGCACCTGAAACACAAGCTCAGGTGACCATAAAGTCTCTGCCACTGGGTCCCACAGGACACCAACTACAGAAGGTGGCCACTCTTATGTAGGACCAGGAGACTTAGCAGGTCTACCTGTACAAAGAAACAAACACAGTGGAGGCAGCAAAAATGAGAAGACAAAGAAACATGTCCCAAATGAAAGAAAAAGACAAAACTCCAAAAATAAATAAAAATAAAAAATGGAGACAAGCAATCTACCAGATGCAGAGTTCAAAACATTGGTTATAAGGATGCTCAACAAATTTAGAAGAAAAATAGAACAACTCAAGAAAAACATCAGCAAAGATATTATAAACATAAAAATGGAGATAGAAAACATTAAAAAAGCACCAGTCAGAAATGAAGAATACACTAGAAGGATTCACAGTCGAGTAAACATAGCAAAGGAGCAAATCAGCAATTTGGAAAATGAGGTAGCACAGGAGCAAATCACAATTTGGAAAATGAGGTAGCACAAAACACCCGATGAAAACAGAAAGAAGAAGAGAAGAAGAAGAACAAGAAGAACAAGAAGAAGAAGAAGAAATCACACACAAAAAATGAGTATAGTTTAAGGGGCCTCTCAGACAACATCGAGGGTCTCAATATTCACATCATGGGATTGCCTGAATGAGAAGAGAGAGAACAAGAATTTAAAAACTTATTTGAAAAATTAATGTCAGAAAAATTCCCTCATATGGCAAAGGAAAGTGACATACAAGTCCAGGAAGTGTGAGAGTCCCAAATAAGATGAACCCAAAGAGGCCCACGCCAACACACATCATAACTATAATGCCAAAAGTTAAAGAGAGAATCTTAAAGGCAGCAAGAGAAAGACAGTTATCCACAAGGGAGCTCGCATGATTTCTCAACAGAAACTTTGCAGGTCATAGGGATTAACACAAAATATTCTAAGTGATGAAAAGCAAAGACCTACAACCAAGAGTACCCAGCAAAGCTATCATTTAAATTCAAGCTACAGATGAAAATCTTCTGAGACAAAAAAAAAAAAAAGCTAAAGGAGTTCATCACCACCAAATCAGTTATTACAAGAAATGTTAAAGGGTCTTCTTTAAGAAGAAGAAAAAAAAGAGAGAGATCTAAAATATGAATAATAAAATGGTAATCCTATATAATAAAAGCCTAATATGTTAAGTGTCCAATTATCCAGTTGTTCGTTCAACCATTCAAAGTGTAATATGCTAATGATATGCTAAGGCCACTCAACTGTTCACTATGATGTGCACTGACCAATAAGGGGCAGATGCTCTGATTGGTATGGTTAGCGTGTGCTGGGTCCGGCCAATCAGGACTGAGCGAGATGGGCTAGATATATTCTGGAGCCCTCCCCTGGTCCCTCCCTTTCTGGCCAATCTCCCACGTCCCTCCCTGGCCCAGATAGTGCACTGGTGGAGTCACTCGGCCTAACCTGAGCCCTCTCACAATCTGGGACCCCTCAGGGGATGTCAGAGACCCGGTTCCAGACTGATCCCACAGGCCAGGCCAAGAGACCCCACTAGTGCATGAATTTGTGCACCAGGCAAATACATATCTAGTAAATACATATCTAGCAATGATTCCTGTAAACACAAATGAGTGAAATGCTCCAATCAAAAACATAAGGTGGCTGAATGAATAATAAAACAAGGCCCTAACAAATGCTGTCTACAAGAGACTCACTTCAGATTGAGACACACACAGAGACTAAAAATAAAGAGATGGGAAAAGACACTTCATGTGAAAATGAGGGGAAATCTGGGGTACCAATATTTATATCAGATAAAAATAGACTTTAAAACAAAGTCTATAACAAGAGACAAAGACCCAGCAATTCCACTTTTGGGTATTTATCCAAAGAAACCCAAAACACTAATGCAAAAAGATATATGCACCCATATGTTCATTGGAGTATTACAAGAGTCAAGATATGGAAGCAACCTAAGTGCCCAACAATAGACAAATAGATAAAGAAGTGGTTCATATATACAATGGAATATTACTCAGCTATAAAAAATATTGAAATCTTGCCATTTGTGACAACATAGGTGAACACAGAGAATATTGTACTGAGTTAAATAAATCAGAGAAAGACAAATACCATAAGATTTCATTATTATGTAGAATCTAGAGAAAAAAATAAATAAAACAAGAAGCAGACTCATAGATAACAGAAAACATTTTGACAGTTGCCAGAGGGATTGAAGTTTGGGAGACAGATAAAAAGGATAAAGGAATTAAGAAGCAAAAATTGGTAGTTACAAAATAGTCCTGGATATGTAAAGTATAGCATAAAGAATATAGTCAATAATGTTATAATAACTATGTATGGTGCCAAGTGGATACTAGATTTATCAGGGTAATCTCTTTGCAAGTTATATAAATGTCTAATCACTGATTTGTAATCTAAAACTAATATAACATTATACATCAACTGTAATAAAAAATAAAAATTGCTTATAAGAAATAAAATTTTTAAGCTACCCAGTCTGTGGTCATTTCTTATAGCAGCCCAAATTGACTAAAATTCATTCTCTATCCCCTTGTACATCCTGTATAATCACTGACCATTCACATTTTGGTTGCCTCGCTGGCCCATAAGTTTCTTGAGGACAGGAGTGGTGTGAAAGAATAACAAATCACTGTCCTTTGGAGTCAAAGAACAATCAAGATGATGCTACAGAATTATTAAGCAAGTCCTAGGCTCACAGCTCTACCCCATTACTGCACTGGACCCGATTTATTGAGTTGGAAACCAAATTTCTTATAAATACATCATCTTCTCAGATATGTGCTCATGCATTGTCTAGGGAAGGAAAAAATATTGGAGGATATTACAAAGACAATGATAAATGAGAGGGGTGCATCTGTCACCAGCTAATCCTACAGAATTTTGTTTTTAACCCTTATAAAGTTCTCATCCCTACAATTACATTGTAGGATCAGTTTTCAGGCTATGAGTTTACAAGTTCCTTGAGGGCAGAGAAAGATCCTTCTTCAAAAATATATCAGTGATTCTTAAACCTTTTTGAGATGTGGGTTTTAGAGAATGCAACAAACAATGCCCTTTTTTCCCCTTCTGACTTCCAGTCGGGTGAGAAAAAAGATAAAGATCAAAATATAATAGCAATTATTAATGACTAGGGGCCCAGTACATGAACTCATGCACCTTGAAAAGAACTGTGGTCCATGAGGCTGCAGTGGGCACAGGGGTGGGTCTCGGCCCATTCTCCATACCCACATCTGGCCCCTCCTGCCGTGGCTACCAGTCCCCTGTCTGCCGGCAGCCCCACTCCCACCCACTGATGGCACGGAGCAATTGGGGCCAGCACCAGCAGCAGGTGAGAGTGGGGCTGGCACTGTCAGAAGGTGCTAGCAGCGACTACTGCCCTGATTGCCCCTCAGGAGCAGAGGGAGGTGGAGAAGCCCTCAGGGGCAATCAGAGCCGACAGCAGCAGCCGCTCACACCCACTGTCAGTGCCAAGCAATCAGGACTGGCGCTGGGCACCAGCAGCAGGTGCAAGTGGTGGCTCTGGCACCAGCAGTGGTGCAATCGGATCTAGCACCAGCAGCAGGTGCAAGCACGAGGCAGGACTGTGGTACTTGGGAGCAAAGACTTTTCAGTAACCACGAGAGGCTTGCCCCAATAACAGGAGCCAGTGCTCTGCCTTGGTCTGGTGCCCCACTCACCCGCTCCACCATCCCACTATGGCCAATGCCCACCATGTACCATGCTCTGCTGCCTGCTGCCGATGTTCACCATGTTCCATACACACCTACTGGTGGTCAGCACATGTCATAGCAACCAATTGTTCGGCTGTTCGGTTATTCCGCCATTCAGTCTATTTGCATATCGGCCTTTTATTATATAAGATACTATGTTATAGGAACCATAAGTACTTAGGCATGTTTATGGTACCACAGAATAGAAAATAGAGGGACATGAGTTTGCATCACTTGCCCATGGTCACATCACTGGTAAATGGCAGCCAGGATTTGTACCTGGCAGTGGTACAAATCACCATGCAACACTGCCTCTCAAACACCTTAACATGCCAATGAAGCTGCTTGGGAAGTAAGCTCTGAATCTATGGCCAAGTGATCTACCTAAAAACATCCCTGTTAACTTGAAATTTATACTTCAAAACTACAGGCCTCCCTTTGCAAACACAGAACCTTCCCCTTAATAGACAGCTATAGTAATTTGTAAGGACCAGTGCAAAACAAAAATGTTGGGCCCCTTGTTCAAAAATTGTTAATAATTTCACTCAGACTCTCCAACCAGAGAAAACCCCTTCCTTGTCCTCAACAGAAAATGAAGACTCAGGGAGAAATGAGCCATTAAGGGGACTCTTCTGAGAAGAGAGTGAATGTTATACAGATGCACCCTATATTTGCACAGTTCCATGGGCTTCACAAACCCCTTGAGTATTGTCTTAGCTCAAGTTGCTAAAGCAAAACATCATAGACTGGTGAGTTAAGCAACAGACATTTATTTCTCATGGCTCTTGAGGCTGGTAAGTCCAAGATTAAGTTGCCCTCTGATTTGGTGTCTATCTGGTGAGAGTCTGCTTCCTAGTTTGCAGATGTCCACTTTCTTGTTGGATCCTCACTAGTTTTCCATGAGAAAGAGAAAGAGAGAGTGCTCCAGTCTCTTCCTCTTCTAATGGCACTAGTCCCACCATGAGGACTCCTCCCCCTTGACTTCATCTAAATCTAATTACCTACCGAAGGCCCCACCTCTTCATACCATCACATTGGAGTTAGGCCTTCAACATATGAGTTTAGGGGTGAAGGGGGACACAAACATTTATTCCATAACACGTATGTTTCTGCAAAGCTACTACGTTAAGCACAGAAGGGGATAAGAATGACTATACACACATGCACACATACACACACACACACACACATGCACATATACATATGTAAACATTCAAGTGCCTATACACATATATACATATACATATAGTATATACATATATTCACAAGAGGTTTCCTCAAGGGCCCTTTTAGCTCTCAAGCTGATCTTTCTGGAACTTTAAACCCAGCAGAGCCCCACCTGGCTCAGAATGAGTCAGCTCATTTCCTTCCCAGGTGAAGGTCAGACCTCATCCACTGTGTGTGCACTGGAATCTTCCATCTCTGTCACCCATGGCTGTCAATCCAAAGGGCCGGATTTACACTCAGGGTGGACTAAGTTCTCATTAACCTTGAATCATCTCCTCCTACGCAGAGCCATGACATTTACAATCCCATAAAGTAGTCTAAAACAAGCATCGGATTGAACCTTTAGGGGATAAAATAAATGACCCATAAGCCCAGGATAAGGAAGAAATAAAAATAAGCCTTGCAGAAGTAAGGTCTCTATTGAACACATCACTCACAAGAAATCACTTTGTATTGGTGCTTTTTTGTGTTATATCTGGAATTGAATGATATTCATCAAATTTAGCCCTTCAAATGTAATTTTCTTTCCAAATGCCATGTTGAAAATGTTAACCAATGAAAGTTTCTAAGAAGGTATGTTATAATTTTCGATAATTGTTATACAAATTCCAAAGATACAGTATATACTATATATACGTATATAACAAAGATACAGTATAGTTTATATATAGTATGTGTGTGTGTGTGTGTGTGTGTGTGTGTGTGTGTGTAGTATATACGTATATAACAATGATTCTTGCTCCATATCCATCTCTTTTCCAAGCCAGGCTGATGGTCAATGTGTATCACTTATACGCATTTATTGAAATTTTTTGAGAACCTACAATGTGTGGGATGATGTGACAGGAACTAGGAATACAAAGAGAAATAAAAACTACCTTCTGTCTTAAAGGACCTTCCAATGGAGCAGGAAAAGGAGACAGTCCTATGGGGACAAAGACTGCGATGTGGCATGTTTGTAGCACGTGCTCGAGGAGGACCGAAAAGTGACTGACAGAATCTGGAAGGAGAACATGTCAGGCAAAAGGAAAGGGAATGAGCAGAGACATAATAATGCAAATGTGAATACATTTCCGAGAACCTTAAATGCCATCCAGTACGGTGTTAGAAAGAGAAATCTCAATTCTGCCATTTGCTAACCTCCTGAGTAGCTAACCTCACTTGGCTTTTCTGAACCTCAGTTTCCTTATCTGTAAATTGAGAAAATGACCCCTATTCACAGAATTGCTAAAATTTAATAAAAACTTATATAAAAGTGACTTGCAAACTTGGTGAACTATACAAATGTCAGTTGTACTTGTCATTTATTATTCAGCCTATTATTTCTCTCTCCCCTTATCATGAAAACATAGACTCTCAGAGGGGATGTCAATGGCCACCTGGTTCAAATCACTTATAGATAAAACTGAAGCTCTGGTCAAGTGAAGGATGTTTTCTTTATTTGCTCAGCAGAGAGGGGGTGGCATGTTTACATGTGTGCTGCAGAAAACTTCAGTGTGGAGAATAAATCATTACACAGCATTCGTGCACCATCATCCCACCGTGCCCTGCCCAGGGCCAATCATAGGAAAGGTGAGCAGAGCCACCATTTTATCCCCTAAAGCAGCCCCCATCCTCTTGGTCCATCTTTCTAAGACTGAATCACATTTTTGAACACCATGTAAACATATGCTATAACAAGAAAAGACATGCATTTCCAGCCTTAGCCGGTTTGGCTCAGTGGATAGAGCGTCGGCCTGCAGACTGAAGTGTCCCAGATTAGATTCCAGTCAAGGGCACGTATCTCAGTTGCAGGCTCCTCCCCGGCCCAGGCCTTGGTCAGGACGCACGCAGGTGGCAACCAACCGATGTGTTTCTCTCACATCGATATTTCTCTCTGTCTTTCCCTCTCTCTTTCATTTTCTCTAAAAACCAATGGAAAAATATCCTCAGGTGAGGATTTTAAAAACAAAAACATGCATTTCCAAAGAACACTTTGGAGAGAAACAACTTGGTTACATCGCTCCCAAGAAGAGGTATGGAGAGGTTTATATTGGCTTTTTGCATCTAATTTACTTTGCCAATCGCTTCTCGGCCTTTTGGCTAAGATCAAGTGTAATTTACTTTGCCAAAAGAAGTGTAAAAGTCTCTGGGATTGGAGGTTTCCTTTGAACTCACATCAAAACACCAGACCTGCTGAGGAAGGTTCAGTCTGGCTTTGATACGCCTCAGCACATGGATAGCATTGCTTTGCTTTGGACACGCAAAGGGAAGGGAAAAAATAACCCACTGCATCACAAGTCACTCCTTATTAAAAATAATTAGTGGAGATAGTGCACAGGTCACTTTCAAACCCCTCCTTTCCTCTAATTATCCTCTTAAATACATACCAAGGCCAACTCACTAAACACTGCTTTTGATATTTAGAAAATATCTCCTTACTGTATCTGACAAGGGCTTAAGCAAGAAATTGTATGCACTCAGGCCAAACAAAATAATAATTAAACTGTCTTCCTTGTTTTTAAATCTCACTCCTAAAGTTTGTCTGTCATGTTTCAGCTGAGGATTAAGTGGATAGCTTCTGCTTCCTCAAAAAAAAAAATTATAATTTGCTTAGGGGGCAAGGATAGATCCACATGCACCATTAAATTTTTGTGGGATTTTATAGACTTTCCTGGAGATTAAGCAGAAATTTTCCACAAAACAGGCAAGCGTACTTTGAAGGATCGATATTTTTTAAAGCTATCTTAACCCTGACTTTCCATAAACTCTAAATCAATACTAATAGAATCCATTTTATGCTCATGGTCATACTAACCTGGCTCTGCTACAAACCAATGACTTGGCCAAATCGCTTCAACTGCCTGAGGTCTGGTTTGTCTGCCTTGAAAATGGATATAATAAAATTTAGATAAATGTCCAAATACCATTTTTATGGCTCATTATCTCTTTAAAATAAAAATAAAAAGGAACCATGTGAATTTGTAAAATACATACCTAAAATGAGAAGGGTAATTAAGCTAAAATTTAAGGATAGTTTCAGAGCAAAAGGTGAGACCTTGGGGACCTGAGGTATGCTGAAAATGCTCTGACTTGTCCAGAATCTTGGTACGTTCACCCCACTCACTCCTTAGCTCACTTCACTCCTATAGAACTGAAAATATGAGCCAGGCTTTTCAATGCTTTGGTGGCTCTGCAGATGCTCTACCCACTCAGCTTCAAATTCCCCAACTTCCACATCACTCCCTACTCTGTTTTCATGATCTTCCCACAGCTTATCTCACCATAGTATAATTATTTGTTTAAGTCACTGGCTCTCTCAAGTAGGCAGTTTACTCCTTAGGGCAGCAAGAATGTCTTCTTCAGCCCTATCTATACTAATAAAAGGGTAATATGCTAATTAGACTGGACGTCTTCCAGAAGACCTTTCAGACATTTTTCCTGACAAAGCCGGGGCCGAGTGAAGTCACCCCACCCAACTTTCACTCCAACCCCCGTCCCAGTCCTGGTCTCCTGCCACTGCAGCTGCAGCTTCAGCCCAGGTGAAGCTACCCTGCCTCCCATCCCAGTCCAGGTCCAGGTCCCGGGCACCTGTGGCCAGCCAGAGGAGAGAAGCCAGGCAAGGCAGAGATGGTTAGGGGTGATCGGGCCAGCAGAGGAGCAGTTGGGGGAGATCAGGCCAACAGGTTAGCAGTTAGCAGTTATCAGGCCATCAGGGGAGTAGTTAGGAGCGATCAGGCCAGCAGGAGAACAGTTAGGGGCAACCAGGCAGGTGGGCAGGTGAGCGGTTAGGAGCCAGCGGTCCCAGATTGCGGGAGGCATGTCCAGCAGTCGGACATCCCCCGAGGGGTCCTGGATTGGAGAGAGTGCAGGCTGGGCTGAGGGACACCCTTCTCCCAGTGCAGGAATTTCATGTACTGGGCTCTAGTAAACTATACAGATTTCCTGGCATAAAGCATGCATTGACCAAATAAATGAATGCATGATGGTATGTAATAAGGCCAATAAATAATGGGGAGATCAAAAATGATAATACTAGAACACAGAGACTTTTAAGGCTACCAACTCAGGGAAGCTGTGAAAATGCCAAGACAAGGAAATAGATCACAAACGAGAGTACCGATTGGAGGAGAAACCAAGATGGCGGAGTGGGTGAGTGGCTGGTGTGCTGCTCCCACAACAATTTGAAGATTGGAATTAGTATGAGGGACATCAATCATCCAGGACCATGGGAGGGAGGTGCTGGGTGGTTGATGGTCAGCAATTAACGTGATGGTGGGAGCAGTGAGGGACTGATAGGGCTCTTGGAATGTGACCGGCTGGAGAAATGGAAGAATGGCGGGCCCGGAGGGGCCAGGCCCGGAGAAGCAGCAGCCAAACCTGGAGCAGCAGCGGCCAGGCCCAGAGCAGCCAGGCACTGGTTTGGCTCAGTGGATAGAGCGTCGGCCTGTGGACTGAAGGATTTCAGATCAATTTTAATTTATGACCCGGCATTCCTTAAGGTCTAATACTATTAATAAATTTGATAGAACTTTTTTCCTTTCAGCATCATCCATTGAATCGATGGAATCATCACTCAAATAGGTGTGAAAATCTGAATCAAGCATATCCAAAATTTCTTCATTTAATTTATGAACGTGCTCATATTTAAGACAAAGAATTGCACGTTTAGATATATTTTCAATATTATCTATAGATATACTATTTCCAAAGGTAGCTTCAATAATAGATTCGTTACAAATCATTTCACAGAGGATTTCAATAATATCCATTTCTAAATGAAAACTGCTATCAGGTTTGCCATCTCCAAGGTTTACTAACCATTCACTATAACCAGAATCCTCTGATCTGTCAATCAAGGTCAATTCCATGAGGAATGGGCTCCAGCCTCCCTGCTATTAGGGTATGGGGTGCAAGTGAATGGGGTCCTGCCTCCTGTTGTCAGGGTTCCGAGTGCAGGTATTTGGCTCTCTCCCTCCTCCATTCAGAGTCAGCAGTGCGGGTGAATGGATGATAGTGATGGCTACACATTGTCATGAATATATTTAATGCCATTGACCTATACACTTTAAAAAATGGTTAAGATGTACATCTACACAATGGAATACTATGCTGCCATAAAAAAGAAGGGATTCTTATCATTTTTAGCAATCTGGATGGAATTGGAGAACATTATGCTGAGTGAAATAAGCCAGTCAATGAAAGAAAAACACCACATAATCTCACTCATTTATGGATAATAAAGAACATTATAAATTGATGAACAAAAAGATAGATATAGAGACAGTAAAGCAACAAACAGACTGTCAAATTACAGCGTGGCGGGTAGGGAGATATGGGGGAGGTAAGAGATCAACTGAAGGACTTGTGTGCATGCATATAAGCATAACCAATGGACACAAAACTCTGGGGAGGGAGGGCATGTATGGGAGTGGGTGGGGTGGCAATGGTAAGATATGTACACATATAGTACCTTAATTTTAAAAAATGGAAAAAAATGGTTCAGATGATAAAAGTTGTTGTATTATTCTATCACAATTGTTTTAATTGGGGGAAAAGAAATAGAGGAAGGCAGGTGGAGAGCAAGGAAGGGATTCTGAACATTGTTCAAGAATACTTCTTCAATACTTTCTCATAGCAGAAGCTCTAAAAAGTATTTTTACCAGATCTCCCGGGCTACCAGGAGCAGAGAGAGCTTCTGTGGAGGGGTTAAAGATCATTTTTTGCTTGGCAAAATCTGAGAGAAAAAAACTCAAAAATAAATGTTTGAAAATTTGGCCTTTTCAGGTGCCTGCCTTTTAGCTTAAAGGACAAAAAGTAACGGGAGTGGTAGGGAAAAGGCCCTTAAAACTACTAAGAAATTTTTCTTTGGCTTTGTTTTTCTCCTTGTAGTCAAACTTGTATGTTACATCCCAGCCTGGAATAAATCTTCCTGGCTGAATGATAAATCAAGGATTGTAATGGAAATCACTATTGACCTTTTAAAGGGCACTGTCTTTATATTTTCATGCTGTGCTGTTTGAAATGTCGACTCAGAATCAGGAAAATAATATGCCATCGATTTCTCCCCATAGCTCTTTAGAATAGCTTGAAATTGATCTGGAAAGCATTGGTATGGGTTTTCTCATTACGGTTTCAACATCATTGGAAATGGTGATTAATGATTCAGTCTGAGGAACAGCATTGTTAGACCTTGTAATTACTTTGTGAGTCGTGTCCAAACAACAACTAGCTCACCCTGTCCATACCACATCCCAGAAGTGGGTGTACTTGAACCCTAACGCAGTAAAACTTTATACTTCCTGGTTAAAAGCCTTTACAAGATGGGAATATTATTTCCTTGTGTTACCGTCTATCTTGTTTATGACTTCTCCTTGTCTGATTATTCCTTTTCTATTTCTCCTCCCAATTTTTAATGTACCAGATGAAAAGAGTACATTATGTTAGTGCTAATGTTTTTATTCTTTCTTTTTTTACTTTTTTAGGGTTTTTTATTTTATTTTATTTTTATTTTTATTATTGATTTTAAAGAGAGGAAGAATGAGGGAGAGACAGAAACACCAATGAAGAGAGAAAAAACACCAATCACCTGCCTCTTGCATGCCGCACACCAGGGATCTAGCCCTCAACCCAGGCACGTGCACCAACCTGGAACCGAACTATGACCTCCTGGTTCACAGGTCAACGCTCAACCACTGAGCCACAGTGGCCAGGCCATATTCTTTCTTATCCTTTTTTTTTCTGTTCTTTTTTTTAACATACTAGTATTTTTATTGATTTCAGCGAGAAAGAGAAAAGGTGAGAGAGATAGAAACATCAGTGATGAGAGAGAATCATTGAATAGCTGCCTCCTGCATGCCCCCAACTGGGGATCAAGCCTGCAACCCAGGTTCACGCCCTTGACTGGAATTAAACCTGGGACCCTTCAATCCACAGGTCAATACTTTACTGAGCCAAACCGGCTACAGCATATTCTTTCTTTTTTTAATCTCTAGTTTTCCCCCTCTATTTTTTCCTTCAATTTCATAATATCTCTCTCTCTCTCTCTCTCTCTCTCTCTCTCTCTCTCTCTCCCCTCTCTCTCTCTCTCTTTTTCTCTCTCTCTGGTTCACTGGTCTATTTAGCAACTTTTTCTGTCTGACTTATCCATCCCATCTCTCATTGTCTCTACAAAAACCTTTTAAAGCCTTTCAGATTCCCAGTCTTGCAGGTTTTGACTGAGAGTCTTCCCTCACCTGCTTTATCTTCCCACCTCCTGGCAGAGGAGAATGGCTGGACTGCAGGCAGCCCTTCCTTGCTGCCAGCCCTCCTGAAAAATATCCTCAGGGCACAAAGTTTCTTATTATAAGAAAGTAGCCATGCAAAAATGATTCTCTCTCCCTTCCTCTCTCTAAGTATGTCCTCCAGTAAGGATTAAAAATAAGAAAAGTAAAATGTTTGCACAGTAGGCTCCCCTTTAAAAATTATAAGCTTTTATTACATTTATATTTTTTTAATTGATTTCAGAGAACAGGGAGAGGGAGATAGAAATAATTGAGCCCGAAACCAGGCCATGTGCCCTGACCGGGAATTGAACCATGACCTCCTGGTTCATAGGTCAACACTCAACCACTGAGCCATGCCAGCTGGGCCCTATATAAATGTTTTAAATGCTTCTTTCAGCCTCTGTTTCCTTATCTGTAAAATTGGGGTAATAATGGTATTAATTGGAAGGCGTGGTAGCAAGGATCAAGTAAGTTAATACATATTAAGTGTTCAAAACAGTGTGTGGCTCAGGGCAGGAGACCTTAGTATTCTCATTATTCCAAGACCTTCTGACTCATTTGAACCTGTAAGGTTCTCCCTCCTCCCAACTAGTGGACGGAGTTATGACATTACTGGCATCTGTCACAGAGACGTCCCCAAGACATTAAACCAATCAGCGCGTACCAAAGTGTCCTTGAGCCCACCTTTTCTGTTCCGCCCTGGGTCCAACCTTCTCCTGTTCCTCCCCTTAAAAAGACCCCCAGACCAGCCCATATGCTGCTGGTCCTCCATGTCCAGGCGGCAGCCCTGCTGGGTCCATCTCACTTCCCAACTCCTTCAATTCTGATTTCTCTACCTCCATAATGAGTCCCGCTCATTACTAGGGAATAAACTTTACTTTAAAATATCTTGGTGGTCAGTTTCCTGCGCCTCAAACCTTACAGAACCCAAGTTGGTTGTTGATTTATTCCCCCAAATACTGAAGGTTTTGTAGGTGCCAGCAGGGCTCTATAGAGACAAACTCGTTGGTTCTGAATCCTGGCTCTGTCACGTACGAACATGGGCAATCTCCACAGTCTCATTCAGCTTCCTCTTTGGCACCTGTAAAGTGATAATTACAGCACCTGCTTCAGACAGTACAGGTAAGCTTTCAATGAGTCAGTCCACAGAGAGAGCTTGCATGGTGCCTGGCAAGGGCAAATCCTCAATAAACGCTACTTATCATTTTTAGTAAGCAATTCTGCTTTGAAGAAGCATCTGGTCTAGCTTCAGAGATGGCTCAGAGAGAGAGGATTACAGCACCACATGTGAAGGGTGTAAGTCTCACCGATGTCCTCTGGTCAAAACTGTCCCGGAACACACCTGAGGTCAAATAGTAGTTGAGTTGCTCCCTGCAAGAAATTGGGTATCAGGAAGGACTTGTTCAAGGAGTTGAGCCTGCATTAGTTGATTTGGGAGAGGGCTCAAGGAAGTGAATGAGAGCTGTCAGAAAGTAGGGAAATTTACTAATTATCTTAATTTTTATCTGATAGGCGGGAAGAAAGAGGCAGGGCTAGAGGTGTCATGGAAGAAGCAGTGCTCCTATTAGCCAGAAGGGGGCAGGGCTTGGGTCACTTTGGGGATTTGCATGGTTTTCTACCTTCATTTAGGCATAATTACGGAGTGGTCTTGGTTTTGGTTTGTTCCACCACCTTCATGAAAGTCCTCATCTGATATGGATATTCGTGAAATTGCTTTTTATTTACCAAGAGAGCAGCATGACCCAATTGGTAGCAAGGAAGCCAGATACTAGCTTCCGGCTATTGGGATGCCCAATGGTCCCAGTTTACCTGGGACTGAGGGGGCCCCAGACTGAAGGACTGGCACACGGGATTTTCAGTTCCAACATGGAGAGAAAGTCATGGGCAAACGGGGATGCCTCGGTCACCCTGGCTGTCAGGGCTACCTTTTTGATGACACGTCCTGTGCATCACCTAGCTTATACTTTACTTCCTAGCTAAATTGTCTCCATTGGAGGCACAACTCTGTCACTTTCTAGCCACATGGCCTTGAACAAATTACTCAGTGCCCTGAGTCTCGAATTCCTCCTCTCTAACATCAGGTCGGTGCACACTTCATGTGAAGGATTGAGGAGATAATGGCATCCCCACCAGTGACTTGCATGGAATAGGTGCTGCGTGGATATTAAGTTCTTGCTCTTCCTGCTCTCTCAGCTCTACCCCATTCTCTATCAACTTTGTGCCTGTTCACTCAACAGCCTTGGGTAAACAATTATACCTCAGTAACATTTTCATAGCTCTTAGCATGGTTTTGGGTGCCTATACACACTCGAAAATTGATTTTAAGTGTGTTATCGCTGTTCTTTTTTCTTTCCATCAGTACTCCCACTTATTTCATATGCCCCTCCATTCCCTTTTCCTGAGGAAACTTAGACCTGTAAATAATCAAAATAATAACAAACTGCATTTCTATAACACTTTATAATTTACAAAATGCTTTTCGCATACATACACACCAAAAAGAAAAAACCCTGTGTGACAGAGTTTATTACACTCCTGTAGATTATTCTCTAATTATTCTCCTATAAGCAAACCAAGTCTTGAAGAAGCTGTATGCCTGATTCAAGATCACAGGCTAGTAAAAATAAATAAATAAATAAAAAAGTCTCATAGGCAGACAACAGTGTGGTGATTATCAGGGGACAATAGGGGTGTAGGGAAGTAGGAAAGGGTAAGAGGGGAGAAATGGTGATAAAAGGAAACTGGTGAGCTGGTGGGGTAGTGAACACACAATATAATATACAGATGATGTATTATAGAACTGTATCCCTGAAACCTATGTAATTTTATTAACCATGTCACCCAATAAATTTAATAAAAAAGAGAAAAATAAATAGAGTAAACCTCCTGGTGTCCTCTCTGTCCTAAAACAACTTTCCCCGGGGGCTCAACACTTGATGCCAGTGTACCCCTATTCCTTGCATTACAGAGGCCCTGGATTGGGCCTCTTGGCAGATGTGGCTATTGAGACAAGCAGCTGTCATTTGTAATTTCCTGTGCTGTCCCCCAGAGACCACTGCTTAATTTCACTATAAATCCAGCATGGCTCTTGCCAGACCCATGAGCAAATCCCAATTGAGGTGGAACCACTGAAATCCGATTCAGAGCACTCCTCTGAGGCCCTGCAGCTGGGCTCAGCAAGGCACTGGGTAATTCTGACTCCCTTTGACTTTCCATCCCTTCCCCTATGCCCCAAGCAGGGATGACAACTGGACTCACAATTATCACCCTTTGTGTCAAATTGTCAAACCTTCAAACATCACAGCCTAAGCAGAAATTACAAATAGGATTTGGTATTTACTCAGACTGGTTCCAAAACATTTCCCCATCTGGAGTTCTTCCATGGGAAAAGCATTTGCAGTACGCAGATGGAGGGTGTGGCGCTGGACGGAACCCAGAAATGCAAGATCAAAAGCCTTGAATCCACCCGGCCTGTGCCTGCATGGCTCAGCGATTGAGCAGCGACCTATGAACCAGAAGGCATGTGTCTAGGTTGCAGGCACCATCTCGTGTGGGGTATGCTGGAGGCAGCTTATTGATGTTTCTCTTCATTGTTGTTTCTATCTCTCTCTCTCCCTTTTCCCTTCCTCTCTGAAATCAATATATACTTAAAAAAAAAAAAAAAAAAAGCCTTGAGTCTACCCTAACTTATTTGGCTCAGTGGCTAGAGCGTTGGCCTGCGGACTGAAAGGTCCCAGGTTCGATTCCGGTCAAAGGCATGTACCTTAGTTGTGGGCACATCCCCGGTAGGGGGTGTGCAGGAGCAGCTGATCGGTTTCTCTCATTGATGTTTCTAAGTCTCTATCTCTCTCCCTACCTCTCTGTAAAAAATCAATAAAATATATTTAAATAAAATAAAAGCCTTGAGTCCTACTAGCTGAAGGTGTGTAACCCTTTCCAGGGTTAACTGAAGCCAGAGGAATTTGTGGTGAAGCAGAAAGAAGCTAAGATTTGGGGTCTGCTGACCCGGTAATTCTCACATGGTGGGTTGCCACGTGTTACGCACAGCACAGTCTTTCCAAGTCCGTGCTCACTCGTATTTGAAAACAAAAAAACAAAAAATGCTTGTCTTGACCTTCTCTTCAGGGTGGTTCTGAGTTAATGGGCGTAACAGCACTTTAGAGACTGGAAACTGACAGACAAGCTCAGGCGGTTAATATTGCAGTGCAGCATTCCAAAGTTTGCATCATGTTTTCAGGCGGATTCCTGAGCTTTGCTATTCCCTTTGGTCTTTGTTTTTTCTTTGGGTTCCTTTGATCTCCCTGCACGAACTCAAAGTAGCCAAAGAACAGGTCTGCATCTATTTCATAATTCAGTTATTCAGGTATTCCAACCCCAAAAGATAGTTCAAGAAAGCTTAGGGACTGAAAGGAAGGAAAACACTTTTTGGTCAAAATACCCTTTTTTGTGTTTTCTTTATTTCTCTACTCTATAAAGAAATTTTACATTTCTATTTAGAGGAAAATAAAATAGAAACATGAAAATAAGAAAACTTGAGAATTGGAAAGGAAAATTTTACCTTATGTGCTTAAGAATGGTTGGGGGGGAAGAGATTTTATTCATATAAAGCTAATGGGAATGAAGAATCAAGTAGAAGGTGTGAGTCCACAGCAAAGAGAGATAAAATGGTCAAAAAGCTGTCCCAAGTATTTGCAAATTGTTGCTAAGCAAAGGTGAATTTGCTTATCGCAAGGCAAGCCATAATTCTAGTAGATTGTCATCTCTGTCTAGGGCTTTGTCTGGGAAAAGAGAGATCCTTAGAAAAACACGATTTACCTTGTTCTTTACATTTTAATAATATTTTTCTCTCACCCACACAGAAGTTAATAAGTTCTGGGAACTGACTGTGCAAATAATCCACAGATGACTGAGGTGAGCAAGAGACCAGAAAGATGGTTTTCTCTTTGTAATGTCCTTCCCATCTGGCCCTGCTTCGGTTATAGCACCCCCTTATTATGTTTCCAGCAAAATCTTGGTGTTTTACAACTTTCCACGTCGGCGAGGTGACTAAATAGATGAGCCTACCTGTGAACAGGTGACTGCCAGGACGTGTGCGTGCACACTGGCCACAGAGCTGGACAAGCACAGGCCGTTCATATCAGTCAGCGTTCTAACGCTCACACAGCGTGAGCTCCTTCTGCAACACTAACCAGCCCGCATGGGATGGAATTCGGATTTGGCAGTCGAAGCTTGGACTCATTCCAGAAGATTTATTTCAGGAAATACCAGAAGTCCTCCCCACTATATAGCAGCTTCGTTTTCAAGGCCGTGCTTCAGCGTGAGGGGGTGCAGTGTGGGGAAACCGACAATGCTAGGTATCAGAAATCAGAAAGTTTTCTACGTGGCCACCAGATGGCCTCACTGGTCACACTGACTGGCATTGCAGGTCCGATTGCAGTTTTTTAGTCCTCAAAGCAGGGTGGCAGCACAGAGGTGTGTTTTAAAAGTTGCCGCTGAAATTGTGTTCAGGGAGTGACAGCTTTTCTGTTCTCACCTAGGTTACCCATAGCAACGTAGGTATAGATCTCCAGTGGAAAAAAATAGAATATTTTGCATTTTTTAAATCCAGTGTACCAGTCAAAGTGTTTCTGGTCCAACACTACATATTTTGTTAAATTTCCCTGGTATCTTGCTCTGGCCAGGTGGCCCAGTTGGTTGGAGTATCATTCCATACACTAAAAGTTTGTGGGTTCGATCACCAGCAGGGGCACATATGGGAGGCAGCCAATCCATTTCTCTCTCCTCTCCTCTCCCCTCCCCTCCCCTCCCCTCCTCTTTTCTTCTCTCTCAAATATTGTTGAGCCACCAGATCAAACCTCCTGAAGGAAGGAAGCCTGCTTCAGGATTTTCAATTACAGGAGCCCATTTGTACACACTGCAATAGCCATCCTGGTTGTACTAGCACATGGCTTGCATCCATTCAGATTTCTCAGGTGTCTGTTCTAACTGGTCAATACCCATGATGCACAGATTGTTAAATATTTTTCATATCATCCCTATATGTGCCAATAATTGTCTTTTATTGTTAACCTGGTTTGAGTAAGATATCATTTTTGTTTAGTGTATCAGCCATTGGGAGTTTGTTTATTACAACAACTAATGTTGTCTTCACTAGCTAATGTTCCCTTTCCTGCTACAGAGCATTGCCTTTTCTTTTAGAGTATCAGTTTACTATAATAATAGAATTCTGTACTATCTTTTTTTACCTATCTCAAATCCATAATGCATTGCTATTCCCCATTTAGTTTCTTTAAGGAAGACAATTGTAAGTTGTTCATAAAATAATATGCTTGCAGAATTTTTCTAGACCTTTCGTGACTTTTCCCCCAAATTCTGTAGTTGTCGCTTCTTCTTTGCTTAGTGACTCACTTGTACTGAGTTCTTCCAACATAGTCCATTTAACTTTCAAAAGACTAATTCTTTTTCGTTACTCATATTTTATCAGTGTACATAAATATTTAATTAGATTACATAACTGGGTTTGGAAACTTGTTACTAGTATTGTCAGAACAAAACTGCAAGAACACACGGAGCAAATTGGTCATAAGCATTCGTCCTTCCATGGACATCAGACAGTGCTTTTTACACAGGAAATGAGGAACCTTTCTTAATCCAATGACTTGTTTAAGTGGAGACTGTTCAAATGAATGCAACTGAGTTTGATTTCTTTAATTCACTTAGACATTCCCCTTATATATTTGCACCTAAAACTGTACTCTGCCGAAACCGGTTTGGCTCAATGGATAGAGCGTAGGCTTGGGGACTGAAGGGTCTTGGATTTGATTCCGGTCAAGGGCATGTACCTTGGTTGTGGGCATATCCCCAGTAGGGGGTGTGCAAGAGGCAGCTGATCTATGACTCTCTCTCATTGATGTTTCTAACTCTCTGTCTCTCTCCCTTCCTCTCTGTACAAAGTCAATAAAATATATTTTTTAAAGAAAATTAAAATAAATAAAATAAATAAAACTGTACTTTATATTCTTGTTGTTCATACATCCGGTCCTAGTGGAAAGATTGTGCTAATTTTATAAAATAATTTTGATAGTATCATCATCTCCACATTTTACAAAGCATAGGGATCATATCCTAGAGTCTCTTTTGGAGGTAATCCTATCTAATAAAAGAATAATATGCAAATTGACCAGCACTCTAACACACAAGATGGCTGCCGCCCTGTGGTCAAAGATGGCTGCCCCCATGTGGACACAAGATGGCCACCACAAGATGGCCAGCAGGGGAAAGCAGTTTAGAGGGATCAGGCCTGCAGGGAAGGGCAGTTAAGGGTGACCAGGACTGCAAGGGAGGGCATTTAGGGGCAATCAGGCTGGCAGGGGAGCAGTTAGGCATCAATCAGCCTGGCACAGGAGTGGTTAAGGGGTGATCAGATTGGCAGGCAGAAGTGGTTAGGGGCAATCAGGAAGGAAGGCAGGCAAGCAGTTGGGAGCCAGCAGTCCTGGAATGGGAGAAGGATATCCAACTGCCCATTTAGGCCCGATCCAAGTAGGATCGGGCCTAAATGGGCAGAGGGACATCCCTCAAGGGGTCCCAGATTGGAGAGGGTGCAGGGTGGGCTGAGGGAACACCACCCCCCGTGCAAGAATTTCGTGCACCAGGCCTCTAGTTCTTTTATAATTTTTTCCAGAGTTGTTGTTCTACTCACATTTTATACTTCATACATCAGTTTTAGTAATGTGTTTTCTTAGAAAACCATCCACTTCATTAGGAAGATTTCCAACTGTATTTGCATAGAGCCAGACATAACATTGTCTTATAAATTTTTCAGTGGGAAAATTTCATTATTAATTTTTAATTATTAATGTTTTAAAGCATACAAAAAAGGAAGAGAGAATGTTGTGATGAACCTCCACATAACTATTACCCAGCTTCAACAGTGACCAATATTTCTGCCAATGTTTCTTCACTTATTCTTTTTTTACTTTTTTTAAATAGAGCAATATTTTTTCCGCTTTATTGAGGTACTAGAAGCCCAATGCACAAAACTCATGCACTTGGGGCAGGGTGTCCCTCAGCCCAGCCTGCACCCTCTCACAGTCTGGTACCCCTTGCTCCTTACTGCACTTCTGCAGTGGAGGCAGAAGTGGCTCCCACCACCGCTGCTGAATTTGCCAGCCATGAACCCAGCTTCTGGCTGAGCGGTGCTCCCCCATGGGAGTGCATTGACCACCAGGGGGCAGCTTCTGCATTGAGTGTCTGCCCCCCGGGCATCACTGTACATTATAGTGACGGGTCAATTTGCATATTATGCTTTTATTATATAGGATATTTGATAAATAAAATTGTAAGACATTTAAAATATATCATGATGATTTGATATATGCACATATGCATTCTAACAAAGATATTGGTTTTCCAGTGAATCAGCTCTTAAGTTAATCTGTCGATTCTGTAATGCTTCCATAAAAGACTGCCGTTAACTTTTATTTAACGCTGCATGTTTACTACTACTTTCCTTCAGTTAGTTCAGTTGTTAGGTTGAATGCTTGCTTGTTGAATAATGAATTCCCTTGAGAATGCCAATGTGTTTCTAAATAAAACTTTGGTCTTGTCCCTTCGGGTGTTTTCATTATCTATATCTTCTATATCATCTGTAATGATGATTTTTAATTTTCACTTTAAACCAGAAAGTATTTAAATAAATAGTTTCTTCCTCTTTTTCTCCCATTTCTAAAAGTGTATGAGAGGTTTTGTTTAATATGGGTATATTAACTATGTAACATTGATTTCCCTTCATCTACCTCCATGTTCTAGTGTTTATTATTACATAATAAACTACATTGTTAGTAAATATATTTTAACTAGAGGCCTGGTGCATGAAATTCATGCAATGGGGTTGTCTCTCAGTCTATCATGCCCCCTCTCCAATCTGGGACCCCATCAGGGGATTTCTGACTGCCAGTTTAGGCCAATATCTGTGGGAATCAAACTGTGGCCTCCTGGTTCATAGGTCAATGCTAAACCACTGAGCCATGCCAGCTGGGCAGGACAGCACTGTTCTTGATGGACCTTCCAGGAATGACTCCCAAAGGTACATCTGAGAACTGGGCTGCCAGGCGAGCCACTACTCTATCCCAATTCAGGGAGCATAGAATCAGGAGCCACTGTTACACCTGATGTCTCTGGAAGCCTGTGGCCCCTGCCCCCACCAGGAAGCTGACTGTTACATTGGAAAGCTGCCTCTGGGAGTTGTCTCTGTCATAATCAGCACCACCAAATTGGATGCACCACAGCTTCCCACTCCCCAGGGTGACTCAGTTCTAAATCCAGCCTACTTGAGTGCGTCCTCTTGGCAGAACCTAAATCAGATCCGAAGCAGCAAGCAATGCTGGGAGACTGGTTTTGGCTTTCCAGCCTTTGCATACTGGAGGGTAGGAATGCATTTTGAGCAAGCCAATCTACAACACCCTGCACTGTTTCTATTATAATCGCTCTGGTTTCTTGGCAAACACAAGTACTTCTTGGGTTGAAACAGTTTATGTCTATGATGTGCTTTTTCTAACCTTATCTTTCTCTGCATTCGAGGAAAGCCTCTAAAGTTTCTTTTCAATATTACTCCTTTTGTTTTCTACAGAGTCAGTTTGTCTCCTTAATACTTCCAATTAGGATTTTAATTCTCCTGTTAAAAAACAGTTTCCTTGGAATTTTGTGGTGAACAGTACAAAAATGGAAGTTATAGAAACATAACTAGGGGCGGTGTACTTTTTTGTTTTTCAGCAGTATTCACCCCCCTACCCCCCACCCCCCCACTCCAGAACTCATGTTTTGTTTTATTTTATTGTTTGCTTATCTTGAAGGGGGAATTAATCTTTAATTAGTATTTGCCAAATATTTATTGTCCCACTCCCTGTCCACCACCAATGCCTTCAAGCCAAAGACCATCAGTAACACGTTCAACAGGTTGGATTTATTATGAGTTGCAATGAGAGAGACTACATGCCATCGGAGAGGAAGGAGCATCTCGGTAAGAGACTGTTAAAAAGGACTTATTATAAGATTAGTGGCCAGTGTGCAAAATTCATGCACAGGGGAATGGGAGAGTGTTCCTCAGTCCAGCCTGCACCCTCTCTAATCTGGGTTCCCTCAATGGATGTCTGACATATCTCTCACAATTCAGGACTGCTGGCTCCCAACTGCTCACCTGCCTGCCTACCTGATTGCCCCTAACCGCTTCTGCCTGCCAGCTTGATCACCCCCTAACCACTCCCCTACAAGCCTGATCAACACCTAACTGCTCCCCTGCCAGCCCAATTGCCCCCAATTGCCCCCAAATGCCCCCCTGCTGGCCTGCTCACTCCAAACTGCTCCCCCCCTGTCCTGATCACCTCCAACTGACCCCCACTGATGGCCTGCTTATCCCCAACTGGCCCCCCTGCTGGTCTGCTTAACCCCAACGGCCCCAACCCTCACCAGCCTGATCACCCACAACTGCCATCCAATTATGGCCTGATCACCCACAACTGCCCTTCCCTGTCGGCCTCCAATCACCTCTACTACCTCGATCCCGCCACCATGGCTTTGTCCAGAAGGTCTCCTGGAAGGTCTCCCAGTCTAATTAGCATATTGCTGGTTTGCCCTGTCCCGGATCAGGGTAGGGGTTCTCCTGGCGCGTGGGGTGGCCTGGGAAAGGGGCCTGTGGTGGTTAGCAGGCTGGCTACGTCCTCAAAGGGGTGAAGTCCTCCCTGAGGACCAGCCTGGGTGAGGGGCTGATGGCTGTCCGCAGACTGGCCAAGCCCCCCAGTGGGGACCCTTACTCCATGGGGATGTGGCTAGCCTGGGTGAGGGGCTGAGGGCTGTTTTCAGGCTGGCCATACCCCCTTGGGTGGAGGAGTTCCACTGGGGTGCCTGGCAAGCCTGGGTGAGGGGATGATGGCTGTTTGCAGGCTGGCCACGCCCCCTGGTGACCCAAGCTTCCAGCCCCTCCTTTTTTTCTTTTCTTTTTCTCTTTTTTTTTTTTTTTTTTTTTTCAGTGCCTCCTTGAGCAGAGGCCAGGGCCAGCTGAAAGCAAGTATCTGGGATTTATTTATCTTCTATAATTGAAACTTCGTAGACTTGAGCAGAGGCCAGGGCAGGCCAGGCTTTAGGGAAGGTTGGCTTCCTCCATCACTAGGGGGAACCCAAGCCTCCTGCTTGCTCCAGCTCCATGGCCACCCACCATGTTTGTTGGGTTAATTTGCATACTCATTCTGATTGGCTGGTGGGCATAGTAGAAGTATGGTCAATTTGCATGTTTCTCTTTTATTAGATAGGATTTGGTTGGGTGATACAGTAGACTGAGTACTGACAGAAAGCAGGGACAATTTTATAGTTGGGTATCTCAGTAAGTCATATTTTTAGGGAGGGCAGACTATAGCAAGGCTATAGGTGTAAGTGGCAAGAAAACAGCCATTCCTCATTTGAGCTAGCAGAGGCTGTTTGGTGCTTTATGACTTGGGCACTGTTCATGTATTATCTGTGTTCAGACATGATTACTGAGTGTTCTTCTTTTGGATTTGAAGCATTGTGGTCATGAAGTGGTCTTATCTGATGTTAGATGATGTTCTGTGAAATTTATTATGTCCAACCACATCAAGACTTAGTTGTGAGTTCCAGGCCAGTTATAACAACACCAAGGGCAACTTCCTGGATGTCAGCGACTGCTTTTCTCTTTCTTATCACTTAGGTGCTAGGATAATTCGACTGAAATCCGCCACTGAAGGGAAAGTTGTTGTTGACTGTTTCTTTTTTTTTTTATATTAATTTTGCATTTTATTTATTTATTTCTTAACCTGTTAACCGGGGAATTCCCTTTTTATTTTTATTTTTTATTTAAATCAATCTTTATCGTTCACACCACTTCAAAGGTTCCTCATTTCTTCCCCCCTCCACCAGGTTCTCACCCCACTCTCCGCCCCCTCCCCACCCCCCATTGTCCTCATCCATAGGTGCACAGTTTATGCTCAGTCTCTTCCCCCATCCACCACTCCCCCTTTCCCTGATAACTGTCAGTCCACTCCCCTCTCGTATCTCCCACCCTACTACAATCAACAGCCAACATTGTTTATCAGGTTTTTCAATCTACTTTTTGTTGTTGTTGTTGTTGTTGTTGTTATTTTTAATTAATAAACTTTTACACTTCTAAGAATAAATTTTAAAATCTAATAATTTTAAACCTTGTTTTTTCTGCCCTGGGAATTGAGAAGCAAACTTGTTTACATGTAAACTTGCCCTTAGGCTATCAAAAGGTGCAGCCATTCAAATGTAAATGAACACATTGTTTAAAGATTGCTGCTGGTTGGAACTGGATCACATGTTCTGGGTGGGAAGGGCTTGTCCTCCCCTTTCTCCATTAAAATCAAGGTGTTAGCTTTAAAACCTCTTTCAGAACTTTAAATTTTTCAGATAGTAAATCAGTTACTTAGCATTTTCTCAAATCAATAATACCTCCACCTGCCCAAGGATACACTTCACACAAAAGACACTTCCAAATAGATCAACCAACCTCATCCAGACCCCACACAAGGCACTCACAGATCAACACCCCAGTGCTACAACAACTCAACACATCCAGATCTAAGCCTTCACCACTTGATTCAGCAGACCCTCAAGTTCCCCCAAAAGTTTCCAGCCATGTCTGAGAGGCAGCCATGGGGCAGGGGCACTCGAGGAGCGAGCCTGGATGCTCCGGGCCTGGCTGCTCTGGGCCTGGCCTCTGTTGCTCTGGTCCTCTCCACAACCTGCTGCTCCAGGTCTGGCCACTGCCACTCCCAGCCTGGCTGCTGCTGCTCTGGGCCTGGCTGCTCCCGACTTGGCTGCTCTGGGCCCGGCTGTTGACTGTTTCTTAACCCGATTCCCAGAATCAAGCAGTTGTTTATCTAGCATCACTCTATCCCCATTGCTGGTTCTCATACTCAGTGAACAAAAGCAGTGTTCTAGCTTGAACGTGTACAAAATGAAATGTACCATCACCAATCCCTTTGTGCTTCCTGCCATTCATCTCTGGAAGGAACAGGCTCTGAGATTGTGAGGAAAGAGGTACCCATGGGAACAGGGAGGAGACAAGTACTCCAGCCCTCTCCTCCAGCACTACCAGCACTGTGTGGGTAAGGTCAAAACGTACCGTGCATTTCGGACCATGGTACAGAAGGTAGAAGACTGATAAAAGCATGTGAAAATTATTCTTAGACAAAAATCCTTGCTCTACTTCAAGCACATTGTGTTTCTCAATACATTTCTATTGGCTCTTCAGTAAACGGAAGGTCTCCTAGATTCTGCCAATACACTGAAAATTTTTTAACTTTTGCAAATATATTGCCTTATTTTTTAGAAGATATACTAGATGCCTCTAGCCAGTCAGCATGTTCAATTGAATCTTGCCAATCCAATCTTGTATTTAAAACATATTTTGTTCTCATTTTCACCCCAGAATAAGGTTTATAGATTAGTCAATAGTGTTGTATTAATGTTAATTTCATGGTTTTGATCATTCTACTGTGGTTATATGTAGGGAATGTCTATAGGGTTAAGCCTCGAGACTGACCTGTGACAGGGCCACAAACAAGTACCAGCTTGGAGGGCAGAGCCCTCTTAGCATAATTAAGCTTGACCTCGTAGTCCTCCCTAGTTCCTTCCTAGGAGCTAATGTGCTATGGGAGGTGCTGCAAGTGCTGCCAAAACAAGGTGAAACTCACAAGAACATTGCAAACATGCTGCTCACTACCCCTGTTTTGCTTTGTGTGCTCTGACTATAAAATAAGACTCGGCTTGCAGGCTGTTTCTCCATCAGAGAAGCAGTGTCCCACTAAGCCCCAGCTGTATTCTCCAGCCTGTCTTCTTTAACCCTTCACCACCCCTTCTCAGGCTCACCGAACCTGCCCATGCTAGACGCGGCAGAGTTATACAAGATGTTAACATTAGGAGAAGAGGGAGAAAGTGTATATGAGAACCCTGTACTATTTTTGCAACTTTTCTGTAGTTGTAACCTTATTTCAAAATAAAGCCTTTTACAAAATTAAACAGCAATATCAAAAACTTCAGAAAAGCAAAGAGTCCATAATACCAATGTTCTGTTACCCACTTATCCCTAGGGCTTGGCCTCCCTGGAACTTACCTAAAATTACTGTTTATTTAATCAGCTTATCTAATGAGCTAAACTCGGTGGTGTACAAACAGAAGACAGTTTTATTTTTCTCCAATTACTCTGTCCCAACATGCTCTGTCAAATCACCCTTCATCACTTCTGAGTAATGTCTCAGGCATATCTCATAGATTTTTAAGATACTTTTAAGAATTAAAACGCACTAAGTGATTTAAAATGTAAATCACTTACCCAATTCAGAGTCCCCCCATCACCTAGTCCCACCCTAATCTGTGGCATGTGACTACAGCCCTACAGCATAGAAAGGAAGTATAATCTATCCTTCTTCCCTGTAATTTATTCTCCTCACCCTCACCACACTGCCTCAGTTTCCCCAGGGGGGACAGTGATTGGAGGTAGAGGAGCAAATTTGTCTTTTATGTTATTATAGTACAGTAGAAAGAGCCAAATGCTGGCTCCCCAAAAGAATGCATTTGTGAGCTTTTCAGAGGTTCACTATGGGGACAACTTGCTAAAAAAAAAACACTCCCCTCCTAAATCAATCACCCTCCCTCTTCTCCCAGAAGTTTCCTGCAAACCTTTCAGCTCCTGCCCAGATGTGTACAATTTAGCAGCTTACTTCACCACATAAGCAACGGCCCTGGTCCAAAGCCAGCTATCTTCCATTGTAACTCCTGGAAGACATATATCCCCACCATTACAAATTCTGGTTGTGCAAACAGCTCTCACTGCTGCCCTCATCATTCGTTTAGGATTCGCTGGCGGTTCTGACCAGCTGCTCACATTTCAGACTCATCAGGCAGGAAGCAAGCACCAGTTTCCATTCATTTCTGTTCCTAAATTCCAGAAAACACATATCCATGTCTCCATGAATTCTTTCACCTTACTCTATCCCAACCCCAGGGCACCATTGGAGCCCCAATTTTCTCGAGGGCCCCTATAAGAAGAGAAAAGGAAGTACCACAACACTGTCCACTACACCCAAAGTCTCTTGAATCCCCTTCTCCTGTAGTCGTTTTCCTGTCTTTTCAAAGTTTGTGCATGGGTATGTCTAGTGCTAGTAACCTATTCTGAAATCTGGAGACACTTGTAACTTTTATTTTCAGCTTTGGGGTTTCAGATGAAATTTCAAAACACTTTGAAAAGTCCCATTCGGTATCCTATTACACGTAAAACAAACCATGACGCCCTCTGTATAACCCTCAATCCTCATCAAGGCTATCTGCAGACTACACAATGGGAAATGGAAAAGTTGTAACTATTGGCAGAGTCCTGTGTCTGGGCTGTTGAGATAAGACTTTTGGAAAGCTTCAAACCACAGACTTTTGCAATAGTTACACAATCACTTTGGCCCACCCTCATGCTGAAGGCATTCCAAAAAACTGAACATTCCTTAGGAGGCTTCCATGCAACTGACGTACAAAGGATTGTAATTAATGTGTAGAAATATCCTTTGGGAGTCGAAAATACATCAGATGAGAAGACGTAATTAGGACAGCATAGCTTTATATAGTTAAAGGCCTTTCTAAAGAGAGGAGATATGAATCCTGCCTGGCTAATGTGGTTCAGTGGTTGAGCGTCAACCTAGCAACCAGGAGGTCCCCATTTAAATCCCGGTCAGGGCACATGCTTGGGTTGTGGGCTTGATCCCCAGTGTGGGGGTGCATGAGGCAGCAAATCAATGATTTTCTCTCATCATTGATGTTTCTATCTCTATCTCCCTCGCCCTTCTCTGAAATCAATAAAAACATATTTTTATAAAAGATAAGCAAAATGGATTAGAAGAGAAGAATGGAATTCAGAATACCAACTGGGAATCTATTCCCAAATTAATTTGGTGACTGTACTTTTTGAGTAGAAGTTGGGGCCTGTAATCTGACAAGTTTCGGAGTAAACATAGAACAACGAAATAGAATATTTGAATTGAGGACGTCCCCAAAAATCTTTAGTTATTCTAAGCACTCCAGGCATGTGGCAATGAGGCAGTATGATCTCTTAACCTCTCTTCTTTCTTATAGCATGTTGTAAGATGAGGCCTTCCTAATCCTTCTGAAATAGGTCAATTTGGGGACAAGTAGGAAATTATTTAGCAACAATTGCACCATTGTGAGGTTTCACTCTTTCCTGGACCTATGTTTTATTTTTTTTTTATTTTTTTTAATAAGTTTTTATTGTTCATATTATTACAAATGTTCCTTTTTTCCCCCCCCACCATTGCACCATTGCTCTCCTCCACCAGGTTCCCACCCCACCCTCTGCCCTTTCCCCTCTCCCCATTGTCCTCATCCATAGGTGCACAGTTTATGTTCAGTCTCTTCCCACGCCCCCCTCTCCCCTTTTCCCCAAGAATCGTCAGTTCACTCCCCTTCCATACCTCTGATTCTATTATATTCAACAGTTAATATTGTTCATCAGATTTTTTTAATTTCCTTGGTTATTAGATTCACTTGTTGATAGTTACGTATTTGTTGTTCATAATTTTTATCTTTATTTACTTTCTCTTCTGAAAGAACCCCCTTCAGCAATTCATATAATTCTGGTTTGGTGTTGATGAACTCCTTTAGCTTTTTTTTATTAGTGAAGCTCTTTATCTGGCCTTCAATTCTGAGTGATAGCTTTGCTGGGTAGATTATTTTTGGCTGTAGGTTCTTGCTATTCATCACCTTGAATATTTCTTGCCATTCCCTTCTGGCCTGCATGGTTTCTGTTGAGAAGTCAGCTGACAATCGTATAGATGCTCCTTTATAGGTTACTACCTTCTTTGCTCTTGCTTCTTTTAATATTCTCTCTTTGTCTTTTGCTCTTGGAATTTTAATAATGATGTGTCTCGGTGTGGTCCTCTTTGGATTCCTTTTGTATGGAGTTCTGTGCGCTTCCTGGACTTGTAAGTCTAATTCTTTCACTAGGTGGGGGAAGTTTTCTGTCACTATTTCTTTCAGTATGTTTTCGATATCTTGCTCTCTCTCATCTTCTGGGACCCCCATAATTCTGATGTTGGTTCGTTTGAAGTTGTCCCAGAGGTTTCTTACATTATCTTCAATTTTCTGGATTCTCTTGCCTTCTTGCTTCTGTGGAGGAGTGTCTTCTGGCTCTTTATGTTTCAAATCTTTGACTTGATTGTTACAATCTTCCCTTCTGTTTTTAGGACTCTGTAAAATATTTTTTATTTCAGACAATGTATTCTTTATTTCTTGTTGATCCCTTATCATTTCTTGTTGACTCCTTATTAATTCTAGTTGATCTCTTTTCATATCCTCATAGGCCTTATCCATCTTTCCTAGGAAATTCTTGAAAAACCTTATAAGCGTAGATTTGAACTCTATATCCAGACGCTTTTTGTCCTCCATTTCTTTCATTTGTGATCTATTTTGTTGTCGCATTTCGCAGTTACAGATGGGACGGGGTTTCAGGGTGGAGCCTGCAGCTTTGGCTTCCGTCAGCCCCGCCCTATGCGGGTCCTTCAGTGTTCGCTGCGGGCGCCTCTGAGAGAAAGGTGCCCTCGATTTTCGCCTGCTGCCAAACAGTCTATGCTCTCCCCCAATGAGCCCGGTATTGGGGTTCAGTTCAGTTGGAAGTGGAGTTGGAGGTGGCGTTCAGAGCAGTCTGGAGCCCCAGTCTCCTTCCCGTCAGGGCAATCCCGCGGCACAGCCTACTGTCCCTTCTCTGCGCACAGTGTGCGCGCCGCCGGGACCTCCTTTCGCCTCTCCCGGGGTTCCGCCTTACAGCCCGGCTCCCTATGGCTGAGCCTGAGTCCCCGGGGTCTGGCTTAAAACTGGGGATCAGAGCAGTCGGGGGCCCAGCACAGTCGGAGTTTTATCTCCTTCCCGCTAGGGAACGCCCGCCAGGCACTCGGCCTCCCTCCTCTCCGGCTCCGTCCTCTCCGCGCGCCACGTCTCCGTACCTTGGGCTTTTCCAGCTCCTCCGCACCTCCTCCAGGTTTTCTCCTTGCTTCTCGCTGTAGAATTTCCAGTCAGTCAACCTTCCTGTAGTTCTGGGCAATGTCCGTTTTATATTTTAGTTGTATTTTATTGAAATTGTTGTGTGCGGCTGCGGCTAGGTGTTCACCTGGGCGCAGCCATCTTCCCTGGACCTATGTTTTAGTTAGATTTCTATTTTTAGTTAGATTTCATCAAGTTCATCTCAAATAACCAAAACAAGACAAATTACTCTGATTGTGAACAAACTACTTAGCTACCTACCTAAAGCTGAATTTCCCATAGAGTGCCACACTCCCTATGGCATTCTTACTGCACAGCTGGGTGTCATGGGTACCAGCCATACTGAAGATATGAATACTTTTCAGGAAGGATAACATAATGCCTTTGTGGGAAAATGTTTTTCATGCACACACACCATTTAACAATACAACTATTGTATAACCTTAGCTCTATCTGCCTGATTGCCTTACTCTCCTCCCACTACCATTAAGTTCCCAGCAAGGAGTAATAACTTTCTAAGTTTTGAAGCATCAGAAGAAACTACAAATAAAATGATAAATAATTTTTCACATTATGCTAAGTGAAAAAAGCTAATCGATGAAAGAAAAATACCACATGATCTCATTCATTTATGGATAACAAAGATCATCATAAACTGTTGAACAAAAAGATAGATACAGAGAAATTAAAGCATCAAACAGAATGTCAAATTACAGCGGGACGGTTAGGGAGAGGTGGTGGAGATAAGAGATCTACCAAAGGACTTGTATGCATGCATCTAAGCATAAACAATGGATGTAAAACTCTGGGGGGGAGGGGTATGTAGGTATGGGAGTGGGTGGGGGTGGGCAATGGTAAGATATGTACACATATATAATACCTTAATAAAAAAAAGAAAAAAGTTTTAAAAATTAATTTAAAAAATTAAAAACAAAATAATAATAATAATAATAATAATAATAATAATAATAATAATAATAATTTTATCATTAAAAATCCAAAACTCCTCTAGCTGGCTTGGCTCAGTGGATAGAGTACACTGAAGGGTCTAGGGTTTGATTCCAGTCAAGGGCACATGCCCAGGTTGCAGGCTTGATCCCCTGTGGGGGACGTGCAGGAGGCAGCCAATCAATGATTCTCTCTCTTTTTTTTTTTTAATATATGATTTTGTACAGAGAGGAAGAGAGAGGTAGAGAGTTAGAAACATCGATAAGAGTCATCGATCAGCTGCCTCTTGCACACCCCCTACTGGGAATATGCACGCAACCAAGGTACATGCCCTTGACCGGAATCGAACCCAGAACCTTTCAGTCCCCAAGCCGACGCTCTATCCATTGAGCCAAACCGGTTTCAGCTGTATTTCTTATTATAAATAATTATATATGTGTTTGTGTTCTATTGTCACTTTAACAGTGACTCCTATGTTCCTCCTTTTTGAATCCGGTTATTTTGCAACTTCTAATCACCATCATGTCCTCTTTCTTCCACTCCATAGATGTTTCTATCTCTCTTTTCCTCTCCCTTCCTCCCTGAAATCAATAACAATGTATTTTTTTTAATCCAAAACTTGGGCTAAACAAAAACTAAACTGGAAAGAAATACAATGGACTAAATAATATTTACAATAGTTAAACAAGTAAAGGGTTAATGCCTACATTAAATTGAGCTTGTAAAAAATTAGTAATAACAAAGTTGTCCTCAGTGGTCTCCCGAGTCTGTCTCCTCTGTTTGGACGAAACAGGCCCAGGGATGTCCCTTCGTCCAGCCTCCAACCACTCTCCAACCTCTTTTCTAGTCATCACTTTTGGAGCCACCTCAGCCCTCCCCTCAGCTTATGAGACCAGCCAACATTTTTGTTTATGCTTTTTTACCTTAACTCCTATTGGTGAACAACCGTGAGCTCCCAAATTCGTTAGAATTACTCCACTGAGATAGAGGCTGCCGTCACCTGCCTGGTCACCAGGCATCTGCGGGCCTCCTGCACCTACCTCTCTCTGGGCTTCGGTTTCCACCTCTACGATGTGGCTCTGGGGGCGTGGGCCACTTCTCCCCAGAGCTGGCGGAGAAGAAGCGCGAGGGCGCTGAGCATCTCCTAAAGATGCAAAACCAGCGCAGCGCCGCATTCTCTCCAGGACGTGCTGACGCCTCCCAGGATGATGGGGTGACACTCAGGCCACCGTGGAAGCCGCCAGGGCCTTGGAGAGGAGCCTGAACCAGGCAGACCCTTTTGGACCTGCAGGCCCTGGGTTCTACCCCCTCAGACCCTCAGACCCTCAGCTCTGTGGCTTCTGGGAGAACTACTTTTTGGATAAGGAGGTGAAACTCATCAAGAAGATGGGTGACTACCTGACTCACCTCCTGCAGGTTGGCCGGCCCCAGGCTGGGCTGGGCGAGTATCTCTTCAAAAGGCTCACCCTCAAGCACAACTAGAAGCCTTTGGAGCCCAGGGGTCTTTGAGGAGCCCGTCTGCATTCCCCTGGTGTCTGGTTTTTGCCTAAGCCTCTCCCTAAAACCACCCTGGAGCCCTTTCACATGCTGTGGATCTTGAAGGAGCCTGACTGTATTTTACTTCTAAATACGATAAGAAAAGCAGAGATGTTTTCTTGAATCATTAACACTTTTTTCGGACAACTCATCACTTTTTAGAGTGAAGTTGACATTCTGAGCTAAAAGACCCAAGCCCAAAGAATATGATACAGGTAAGAAGTTTCTCAAATGAGTCCAATAATATGCAAAACTGCTTTAAAAGGTATTTCTTTCTAATCAAATCAAAAATACTAACAGGCCGGGACCGGTTTGGCTCAATGGATAGAGCGTCGGCTTGGGGACTGAAGGGTCCCGGGTTCGATTCTGGTCAAGGGCATGTACCTTGGTTGTGGGCATATCCCCGGTGGGGGGTGTGCAGGAGGCAGCTGATCGATGACTCTCTCTCATCGATGTTTCTGGCTCTCTGTCTCTCTCCCTTCCTCTCTGTACAAAATCAATAAAATATATTTTTTAAAAAAAATACTAACAGTAGCCCAGTGAGTTGGGGGAAGAGACACTGGCGGGAAAGTGCCAGCCAGTGAAGGGGAAGGAGGATGAGAAGAGGGAGGAGGGACTGGGTCGGGGTGGATGGAGGAACATTGGAAGGAGCAGAAAAGGCTCCCTGAAAGAACAGTAACCTACCCCTGTGGTTCATCACCATGCCCTCCGACCTGGCCAAAAAGAAGGCAACGGAAAAGAAAGAAGCCGCCAAAACACAACAGCGGCCCAGAAAGGGACATGAAGAGATGCTGTCACAGAAGCACAGGTGGCAGAGGAGAAAAACGAGGGGGGCAATGGCCAAGAGACCACAGAAGTGGATTTGCTGTCCAAGGAGCTGGAGAACTTTGAGATGAAGAAAGCTGCTGCTCGAGCTGTCCCTGGTGCCCTTGCCTGTCACCCCAACATACCGATAATGTCCACATTATCAGCCTCTCCCTCACTCTTCATGGTCAACAGCTGTTCAGTGACACCAAACTGGAACTAAACTCAGGCCGTGGTTATGGCCTCATTGGCTTAAATGGAATTGGCAAGTCCATGCTGCTCTCTGCCATTGGGAAATGTGAAGTGCCCATCGCTGAGCACATCGACATCTACCGTCTGACTCGGGAGATGCCCCCTAGTGACAAGACAACCCTGCAGCGTGTGATGGAAGGTGATACAGAGCGGGCCATGCTGGAGAAGGAGGCTGAGCGGCTGGCTCACGAGGATACGGAGTGTGAGAAGCTCATGGAGCTCTACGAGCGTCTAGAGGAGTTGGATGCTGACAAGGCAGAGATGAGAGCCTCACGGATCTTGCACAGACTGGGTTTCACACCTGCCATGCAGCGCAAGAAACTAAAAGACTTCAGTGGAGGCTGGAAGAGAGGGTTGCCCTCGCCAAAGCTCTCTTCGTTCGGCCCTTCATGCGGCTCCTGGACGAGCCCACCAACAACCTGGACCTCGATGCTTGTGTGTGGTTGGAAGAGGAACTAAAGACTTTTAAGCACAACCTGGTCCTCGTCTCCCACTCCCAGGACTTTCTGAATGGTATCCATACCAACATCATTCACATGCACAACAAGACACTGAAGTATTATACGGGTAATTATGACCAGTATCTGAAGACACGGCTGGAGCTGGAGGAGAACCACATGAAGAGGTTTCGCTGAGAGCAAGATCAGATTGCGCACATGAAGAACTACATTGCTAGGTTTGGTCGTGGCAGCGCTAAGCTGACTCTGGGCAGGCCCAGAGCAAGGAGAAGACACTACAGAAAATGATGGCGTCAGGACTGACAGAGAGGGGTCGTGAGCGACAAGACATTGTCATTTTATTTTCCACCATGTGGCAAGATCCCTCCACCCGTCATTATGGTGCAGAATGTGAGCTTCAAGTATACAAAAGATGCATCTGCAACAATCTAGAATTTGGTATTGGCCTTGGCACACGAGTGGCTCTGGTAGGACCCAATGGAGCAGGGAAGTCAACTCTTTTGAAGCTGCTACTTGGAGAGCTATTACCCACAGACGGGATGATCCGAAAACACTCTCATGTCAAGATAGGGCGATTCCATCAGCATTTACAAAAGCAGCTGGACTTGGACCTCTCCCCTCTGGATTACATGATGAAGTGCTATCCAGAGATCAAAGAGGAAGAAGAAATGAGGAAAATCATTGGCCGATATGGTCTCACTGGGAAACAACAGGTGAGCCCGATCTGGAACCTGTCTGATGGGCAGAAGTGCCGGGTGTGTCTGGCCTGGCAGAACCCCCACATGCTCTTTTTGGACAAGCCCACCAATCACCTGGATACTGAGACCATTGATGCCCTGGCTGATGCCATCAATGAGTTTGAGGGTGGTATGATGCTGGTCAGCCATGATTTCAGACTTATTCAGCAGGTAGCACAAGAAATTTGGGTCTGTGAGAAGCAGACAATCACCAAGTGGCCTGGAGACATCCTGGCCTCTAAGAAGCACCTCAAGTCCAAGCTGGTGGGTGAAGAGTCCCAGCTTAGCAGGAGGATCCACAATGTGTGAGCCCTATCCTGGCCAGATAGGCCAGGCCCCTGGGGCCACACTCCTGCATTGATCAGGAGAGGCAACATTTTTGTCAGTTAACAAAAAAAAAAAAAAAAATTGCAAGTCTTTTTTACATTTATATTGAAAAAGTGCAGTAGAGCTGAGGTTTTTATATGAGAACATAAAAACATTTTAAATTAGGTTTTAAAGTGTCCTAAGTAGTTCAGAATTACAGTTCTTTTACATACATTTTTAAAAATTCATGCAAGACATGATACTTTTTAAATATATTTACAGCCCAAAAATGTTATTGGTTTTATACCATTTCATATAATAGCACCAATTTTACCATATTACTGATTCACTTTCATCAAGAAAATGGCCTCCTGGTTATTAAAAATGCCTCATCTCTATTCCACAGGCACCATTTTCCATGAGAGAACTTCCACTAGAGAAGTCCTCAATCTTTGCTATAATTGGGATCATCAGAGGCTCTTTCAAATATATAAGGTTTCACCAAAACTTATTAATTCTGAAGGAGAGGTTGGAAACTAGCATCAAACTTTATAAAAGCATCTTATGAGATTCTAATGATTATCCAGGGCTGAGTCACTACAATAAAGTCATATTACAATCATCTCTCCCCAACCCTCACTCATCCTAAGTGAGAAATTTACCTAGCTTGTGTTTGGAATATATTGTAATATGCATTGGTTCATGTTTCTCCATTGGATGGAATTAATGTCTTAAAAAGCAGTATATCATTTCTTCACAAAGTAGAACATATACTTACCATATGACACAACAATCACATTCCTAGAATTTTCTCAAGGAAAAACATAAGTCCCCACAAACACTTGTAGGCAAATATTTGTAGCAGCTTTATTCATAACTAGAGGCCCGGTGCACAAAATTTGTGTGGGGGGGGGGGGGGCGGTGACCCTCAGCCCAGCCTGCACTCTCTCCAATCTGGGACTCCTAAAGGGATGTCCGACTTCCCGTTTAGGGATCAGGCCTAAACGGGCAGTCAGACATCCCTCTCACAATCCAGGACTGCTGGCTCCCAACTGCTCACCTGCCTGCCTTCCTGATTGCCACTAACAGCTTCTGCCTGCCAGCCTGATCACCCCCTAACCACTCCCATGCCAGCCTGATTGATGTCTAACTGCTCCCCCTACCAGCCTGCTTGCCTCCAACTTCCCTCCTCTGCCAGCCTAGCCACACCTAACTGCCCTCCCCTGCAGGCTTGGCCCCTCTCAACTGCCCTCCCTTGCAGACATGGTGCCTCCCAACTGCCCTCCCCTGCTGGCCATCTTGTGGTGGCCATCTTGTGTCCACATGGAGGCAGGATCTTTGACCACATGGGGGCAGCCATCTTGATCTTGTGTGTTGGAGTAATGGTCAATCTTCATATTATTCTTTTTTTAGATAGGATAGAGGCCTAGTGCATGGGTGAGGTCCAGCTGTTTTGCCCTGAAGAGTGTCCTGGATCAGAGTGAGGATTCCCTTGGGGCATGGGGTGGCCTGGGCAAGGGGCTTGTGGTGGTTTGCAGGCCAACCATGCCCCCTGGCGACCCAAAAGGAGTCCCTGGTATCTGTAATTTATTTACCTTCTACAATTGAAACTTTGTAGCCTTGAATGGAGGCCTAGGCCGGCTAGGGCAGGTGAAGCCAAGTCCAGGAAATTCAAGCCTCCCTCCTGCTGTCTGTGGCCATAGCCATCTTAGCTGAGTTTATTTGCATACTCACTTTGATTGGCTGGTGGGCGTGTCTTGTAGGTGTAGCAGAGTGATGGTTAATTTGCACATTACTCTTTTATTAGGTAGGATAAGCCAAAAATTGGAATCAACTCAAAGGTACAGCAACTGATGGACAGATAAACAAACTGTGATATATCCATGTAATGAAATACAATTCAGCAATAAAAAGAAACAAACTTCTGATACATGCAACACCATGGATATTACATACTGTACAATTCCATTTACATAGCATTCCAGAAGCAAAATGAGGGACAGAAATCTGATCAGGATTGCCAGAGTCTGGAGGCAAGAGTGAAAGGAGAGGAGATTGACTGCAAAGGCATAGGAGGTTGCCTCCTGGCATGATGGGAATGTTCTATATATTGAACATTCCTGCTTGCTCCATGGCTGCCACCATTTTCGTTGGGATTTATTTATCTTCTATAATTGCAACTTTGTAGTCTTGAGTGGAAGCCTGGGCCAACCAGGGTGTGCAGAAAGCTTGGCTTCCTCCAGTGCCAGGAGCAACTCAAGCCTTCTGCTAGCTCTGTGGCCACAGCCGTCTTGACTGGGGTTAATTTACATATTTGCTCCTGATTGGGTGGTAGGCATGGCTTGTGGGTATAGCAGAGTGTGGTTAATTTGCATATTACTCTTTTTATTATATAGGATTAGATAGGATAGGTGCTTACAAATTTAACTTGTTAATTTATTTTTTAAATATATTTTGTTGATTATTTTACAGAGAGGAAGGGAGAAGAATAGAGAAACGTTGCTAAAAACGTTGATCAGCTGCCTCCAGCACATCCCCCACTGGGGATGTACCCACAACCAAGGTACATGCCCTTGATTGGAATCGAACCCAGGACCCTTCAGTCCACTGTCCAATGCTCTGTCCACTGAGCAAAATTGCTAAAGGCTGTAATTTGTTAATTTAAAATTAAGGTACAGGAATAGGGTGTACCTTAATCCTAATGAGTAGTATCTCATTTGGACACAGACATAAACACTTGTAGAGAGAAGTTAATGTGAAGAGACACAGGGAGAAGATGGGAATCTACAAACCCAGGAGAGAGGCCTGGAACAGCTCCTTCCCTCACAGCCCTCAGGAGGAACCAGCCCTGCCAACACCTGACCTGAGCTGGGCAAGGGTGCTGGGATCCTACAGCCCTGTACAGGCCAGTCTGTGGGTGCAGGTGCTCCAGGGACGAGGACAGAAACTTGAGCAAGGTGATTCTCTTCAGCCATGGGAAGCTCCTGGAAAAGATTGGAGCTGGAAATGTGAGCCAACTCTAACCCGAGCATCTGAGGGATAAAGCTTTCCATCCTGGAAGAGGGGATCTCAGCTGTGCAATACAACCAACGTCTTTCTCCCCAAAAAAACCTTCTAGCAATGATACATTATTAATTTAGTCCCTTCTGTGTTTTCAGCATGTGCCAGGCCCTAGAGGCACTTCAACTCTTATTGAAAACTAACACTTGATGAAAAGAGAGAAGAAGCCGATCTAAATATTTGATGAATGAATTCTCAGTTCTTTATATTGAGATTCTCATACTTTTTCTTTTGGTCGTTTGAGATGGAAATGTTTTTCTTTCAAAATATTTTTTTTGAGGACACATTTAATTTTATACCCATCCCAAATAAAAAATTTATATAAGCTAGAGGGGGGGGGGGGAAGATACTTCCTTCATTTGAAAAGGGGTTACTACCAAAAACTTAAAACAAGTCTTGTTCTTTTTTATTTTTCAATTACAGTTGACATGCAATATTATGTTACAGGTGTATAGCATAGTGATTAGATATTTATATAATTTAAAAGTGGTCATCTTGATAAGCCTACTACCCACTTGCACCATATATAGTTATTATAATATTATTGACCATATTCCCTTTGCTGTACTTTACATCCCCATGATTATTTTGTAATTTGTTCTTTCTTTTCATTTGAATCTTTTTTTTCATTTAACTGTTAATAACAGAAGTTTTAAAACATACACACAGAGAAAATAGATTAACGATCACTATATACCTGCCACTCAGCTTCAACAATTATCAACATTTTGCCAATTTCCAAATATCATTCTGAAGAGTAAAATATTAGACCACATCATCATTAAATGGGAACAAGATATAAGAGTGCCTACATTTATATTCAATAATCATGTTCTAGAGTTACTGGTCAATACAAAAAAGATCAGAAAAAAAATAAAAAAATATATGAATATTGGCAACGTAGACATATATATAGAAAATTCAAGGCAATCACATAATATCTATATGGATCAACTAAAAATTTCAGAAAGGTAGAAACAAGATTAACATAAAAAATCTACAAATTCTCTATAATCATCACAAACTAATTTGAAAATGTAGTAGAGAAGAAAACTATATTCAATTCCACCGAAACCTTGAATTACTTAAGAAAAAAAACTAAAAGGAAGCTGGCTGGTGTGGCTCTGTTGGTTGGCCATTGTCCCATACACCAAAGGTTGCTTGTTTGATTCCTGGTCAGGGCACATGCCCAGGTTGTGGGCTCTAGCCCTGGTATGAGGTGTGCAGGAGGCAGAGGTAGGAGGCTGCCTCCCTGATCAATGTTTCTCTCTCTCCCTCTCCCTTTCTCTCTTTCTCTGAAATTCAATAAAAATATTTTTTAAATGTAAAAGTATGGACTTTATTGAAGATAACCATATAATTTCAATGACCATAAAATGTGTTCCTAGATAAAAAGGTTCAATATCATACTGATACTAATGCTCCCCACATTAAATAATAAATGCAATGCAATTTTAATCAAAATCCCAACAGGGTATTTTATAGAATTGGCAAGCGAATTCTAAAGTTCAGCTATGAGATGTGCCCAAAAATAATCAAGGTTTTTATTTTTGGGGTTTTTTTTGTTTTTGTTTTTTCGAAAAAGAACAACCAAAAAAAAAAAAAAAAAAAAAAAAAAAAAAGAACTTTACCAGATATCAAAATGTACTATTTCCTATGCACCTCACATTGTATTGGATACATCTTATTTAACACTCACTGGAATGCTAAGATACATGCATTACTCATCCAGTTTACAGATGGGAAATCAGAGGTTCATAGAATTTAAGTAGCTTGCCTGAGATCAAATAGTGGCAGAGCCAGGGATGTAATTGACACCCTGCACTTCAAAGACCGAGTTCTTTGTCTTGCACCATTTAGAGACATTCTTCCCCTTCCTGTATTTCTACATTTTTTTAAGCCATTACACAGTATAATAAGGAGATAAGGAATGCAAGCTCTAGGGGCAGACTGCCTTGTTTGGTGAAAGGAAACTGGTTACCTAACCTCTGCTAATATGATCTGGGACAAGTAACTTAACTTCTCCAAGCCTCAGTTTTCCCCTCTGTAAAATAAAAGATGTGATAGTAACAACTACCTCAGAATTTCAAGACTGGTTAAATGAGATGGCATTTAACACAGCGCCTGCCCATTGGCTAGTCCACAATCCATGTTTGCTGCATTGTTCCCACACCAGGACACCCTGCTGGTACCAGCCAAGTCTGCTTAGGACACCATCCTAGGGTACTTTCAGGAATCCACAACAAATTACAAAATTTCTCTGAAATGTCTTAAATACATACTTTCTGACAGGGTCTAGTGTTGCTTTCCTCACTTTTATAAACTCCGAAGTGATAGGGTTGAAAAGAGGGAGAAATAAAGGCCATCATAACTCATAAAATACATAATAAGACACCGAGAGTATAGAAAGTTGGCTTAGCTGTGACTCATGCAGGCATATTTGTACCAGTTCCTGTTGCAGTACCACAACTCACTCCCCTTATTGCTCAGCCCTATATATTTATCAACCACAACTCACATTTGAGGGCCCCGATTACAAAATGTCCTTTTGTACCTTACCAGCCACCACCAGTTCCCCCACCCCCACATTCACCAACCTGACATGGGTTCAGATAACTAAGGTTTCGGTATTTCAACAGGAGGAAAAAGGAACTCATTGTGTACCACATGGGTTCTGTGAGATATTTATTTCTGTCCCTATTTGACTGCTGAGGAAGATGCGCTTCTCAAGACCATTATTTGTATTTTACCCAAAGTCACAGAGTGGCTCAGTGATTGAGTGGCAACCTGTGAACCAGGAGGTCACCATTCCACTCCCTCACATTGCTCTGGTTGCAGCCTCAATCCCCAGTTGGGGGCGTGCAGGAAGCAGCAATAAAATATTTCAAAGTCACAGAGTTGATAGGGGTGGAGATAAGAGTTGACCCAGATCACCCACAATGCTGCTCCCGGTGGAAGGAGCCCATCGCAAACACGATGCTCCCAAGCTGGTCCCCAATTCACATGCCACCCATGGCAGTTTTGCAACATCTTTCTTCCTCCTGTGGGATTATTTACTGACTTTTTTTTAAAGTCAGTGCACTTTCTGCTAACTAAATAAATTAGGAAATAGCAGTCTAAGTAGCAACAATTGTGAAATCACATTTTGCACACCATGTACCGTATTTTTCGGACCATAAGACGCACCGGACCATAAGACGCACCAGTTTTTAGAGAAGGGAAATGAAGAAAAAAAGATTCTGAAACAAATAGTGTCCTAAAATATTTTATGTGCATTAAAACCCAACATCACAGTCATAAACACATGTAATCAACCCTGTAAAGTAAACAGCAGCATTTAGAACCATTTTAGAGCCGGGCAAGCACACAGAGACCACACAGAGCCGGGCAAGTAAAAAAACTTTTTTTTTACAGTATATGTGTAGGCTATATTTGGACCATAAGACGCAGGGACTTTTCCCCCCCACTTCTGGGGGGGAAAAAGTGCGTCTTATGGTCCAAAAAATACGGTATTTTTTGTAGATTACATTTTTAGGTGTATTCATTTTCTAAAGCTGCCATTTAAAAAAATAAAAATAAAAAACTATAAACTGGGTAGGTTAAAACAACAGAAATTGATTCTCTCACAGTTCAGGAGACCAGAAGTTCAAAATAAAGATATCAGAAGGGTTGGTTCCTTTTGGAGGAAAAACTGCTCCACATCCCTCTCCTAGCTCCTTGATGTTCCTTGGTTTCTATCCACATCATTCCAATCTCTACCTCAATATTCACATGACCATTTTTTTCTAAATCTCCTTTCTCTTATGAAGACACTAGTTATTGGATTCTAGGCCCTCCTACATCTAAGAGTATTTCACCTTCAGATCTTTAACTAATTATATCTGTGAGGACCCTATTTTGAAATGAGGTCACATTCTAAGTGTATTTGTGTGGACCTGAATTTTGAAGGGTCACTATTCAACCTTCTACAACTGAGAGTGGGGTAGGACATGTCATGAGAATAGAGGGGATTGGAAGAGTTCCAGTGGCCACTTCCTCTTCCTTCTTTGCAGTCCGGGCTCCTGTCAGGCACTCTCCTCAGACCCCCGGGGAACTTGGCTCCGGCTGCCCACCCCCTGCTGCATGCAGAGCCTCCTGCTGGTCTGTCAATATGCAAATTGGTCATTACTGGGACACCATAATGAACAAGTACCATATTACCTCTTTATATGTATAGATTATTCACCTTATTGACTATAAATAAGAAGTTTTCTTACAGAATCTGAGAAACTGGAGGGTGAAACAGGCCTGTAAGAGATAAGACATCTGTAAAAGATAAGAAACCTTACTTAGAAAAGAAACACATTTTGAGAACAGACCAAAGACAGGACACGCTTTGATTTGGTTGCTGCACCTGGACCCTGACCCCCTCTGGGAGTTTTTCTCAGGAACGCTGACCATTCTCGGTCCCAGGAATGGGCTGAGCTGTTTGTAACGTCACGGAAGATTAGCCACCTTGTTATCAGACTTTGAGCTCCTGAAGGCCGACTGCAGACTCTACCCACCCCTTTCCCTGTTACATTTATAGCTCGCAGCTGCACATACCTATCTTCTTCCTCGTGTGTGTATATAACCAGCCAACTGGCAAGGGTGGTCAGTGCAGATTTTTGTGGGTGCCTGACTGCTCTACCATACTGCCAGCATTATTGGAATAAACGCTCATATATGGCTCAACCCTGTTTCTGATTAATTGGCTCAAGTGGTGACAGGCAGCCCAGACCCCTTTGGTTGCCCAGTTACACAACAAGTAAATAATGATTACAGTATTTTTTCTATTTTATTATTGATTTCAGAGAAGAGATAGGGAGAACTAGAAACATCAATAATAAGAGAGAATCAATGATTGACTACCTCCTACACGCACCCTACCGAGGATCGAGCCTGCAACCCAGGCATGTGTCCGTAACTGGACCCCTCAGTCCACATGCTGACGTTCTATCCTCTGAGCCAAACCAGCTAGGACGTGATTACAGTATGTTTTAAAGTTTTTCCATGCACCACCTACAATCATCTTGCATCCATGTGATTTGTAAACCACACTAGGGAGACCCTGATGTACACATCTGGAGACCTTGGAAAGGAGCAGATTTTATAGTGAAGGTGGTTATACTTCCATTGCTGCATTTGAATCAACATGTTTTAGTTAACTAAGAAGTTGGTCCCCTAGACAGAGCCAATTCTCTGGTTTTCAGAACCTAGAAAACATATTGTTTCAAGAGCTCTTTCAAGAAGATAGAGGAGTCCAAGCTTATTTCATGATTCGTTGTTTCCTGAAATCAGTAGCTGTGTGAGTACTGGTCTCTGCACGGTTGTGTTTGGGGATTTATTGTCTTATCTCCATAGAGAAAACCAAAAGATCATAATGTGAATTTGCAATTTAAAGCAAGTCATTCGATAACAGTGGACATTGTGAAACTCCACTTTGAGCACAAAGGCGGGATTCCAGAGAGCACTATAAACAGGAGCCCAGAGGAAGCCAACATTTCAATCCAGAGAAGAATGGAAAGGAGAAAATTATTCTCAGCAGCCTTTCTGTGGCCTAGACTTCCATGTGAATGCAGGTAGTGTTAGGGGCAGAACTAGATTATCGGGGACCCACTACAATTCTAAGAAATAGTAATCATGCTCTGTGAACCATGACAGTTCTGTTCTCATTCGAGAAAGCACATTTTCACCTGGCTGGGAGTTGCACACCCTGAGACACGAGAGCTAACATCGGAATGCAGTCCACCTTCCTGTCCCAGCCTCCTGGCTGGAACAATCCAGTGCCAGAGGCACCTGCTCTGTACAACCCCCAGCACCTATTACTTGTAATCTGGTCCTGGGGTGCCTGGAGGTGCCCACCCTCTGCGACCCTCACCCCCAGCCCGCATGACTTGTAACCTGTAATGATTGTCCCATGCCCACTTTCCCATACCTGTAATCCCCATTTTCCCACATAATCTTTGGCTTCTACACAATTTAAGCAGCTGGTTTATGGGGACTGGAGAGCAGACTTTAGTGGATGACCTGCTGCTTTTCCTTACTGCCAGCAGTATTGGAATAAACATTCATATATGATTCAACCCTGTCTCTGCTTAATTGGCTCAAATGGCAACAGGCAACCCTTGGTTGTCCGGTTATAGTTATATAAACCTGAGTTTTTCCATTTGAGATAATATTCAGACCTTACTCTTCTAAATGCACAGACTTGAAGTTTTTCTAAAAAGTATAAACTGGATAATGGAAACTAAAGATCTCAGGGAAGACATTTTTATTGATCTTCCTTTTTTTTTTTTTTTTTTTTTTTTTTTTTTTTTTAGTTAGATGTTTTTTGCTCCAAAGTATTAAAAATAACTATTTATCAAAAACATAAAGGGAAACTGTCATAAGTGAAGAATTATCAGGTGGTAAAAATCTATTATCACACAGGCTTGATGCAAAATATTATGAAAGATGCATAAGAGCAGATGCTGTGCTTGGAAACATCTCAATAAACACATTTCCATAAACACATATGGTGCAGGAGCTTTCACATCCATACCTCAGTGTTTATACTGAGATAAATAATTCAAGATGGTATAACCAGCATGCAGAACTGTGACAAGACACTTTAAGTAAATGGGACCATTGCTATGACAAATAACCTAAGCAAAAGAAATGACGACAACAACAAAAACAACCATTTAGACAGAGGAGGTGGGGAAGGTCTCAAAAATAAAATGTTTGCCCTGACCGGTTTGGCTCAGTAGATAGAGTGTCAGCCTGCGGACTAAAAGGTTCCAGGTTCGATTCTGATCGAATAGGGGGTGTGCAGGAGGCAACTGATCGATGTTTCTCTCTCATATATGTTTCTAACTCTCTATCCCTTTCCCTTCCTCTCTGTTAAAAAAAAATCAATAAAAAGAAATAATAATATTTAAAAATAAAATGTTTAGTATTTTTTGGGAAAAAATTAAAGCACACGATGTCATTAATAAGCGCCTTGTGTTTCTACCAACAAATATAGCTTAAAGACCCAAACTTGCATGTATGAATGATTGTTGGCCTTCAAACAGTATTTTTTTTATTTTATTTTTCAATTACAGTTTACATTCAATATTATATTGTTTTCGTTTCAGGTGCATAGAGTAGCGGTAAGTCAATCTTCTATTTTATAAAGTGGTTCCCTCAGTATTGTAAGTATCCACCTGGCAATGTATGTAGTTATTGAAATATTGTTGACTATATTCCCTTCCCTGTACTTTACATCCTCATGATTATTTTGTGACCACCAATTTGTACTTCTTAATCCCTTCACCTTTTTCACCCAGCCCCCACTTCAACATTATTTGTCATTATATGACTCAACATCCCCCAATACCGACAGAGGTTTGTAAAATTTCTCTGCAGAATCTCTTCAGAGGCTGACCATTCACCTCACCAGAAAATGTGTTCCTTTACTTATTTTTTATTATTTATTTTGTTTTACTTTTTCCATCACCATTTATCCCCTCTATGCCCTTTTCCAACCCTCCCCACCCCACACCCTCACAATCACCACACTGCTGTCCATCGCCATGAGCTTGTTCTCCTTTTGTTCTTTTACTTTTTAACCGCTCTTAGGTTTTCATGATGTGCATTGCCCGAATGGATAGCAAGGCTTTGGAGGGTCAAGGATGAGCAACTCCAGATGAAAATGTATTGCTTTGCCAGAAACATAAATTTTTAAGAGGAGACAGGCAGCTTTCCCACATGCTTTTAGAAGGAAGGAAGCGGGGATGGAGGAGAAGTTGGAATATGGGAACGAAACCGTGGTGTTACTTATTCCACTCCCCTTTCAGAAATTCAAAGCAGGTATCAGCGTACTAATAGCTTCATGGAGACAAGAAAGAAACCTGTTTAACCTGGTTTAACATATCCTTTCCCAACTGTCTTGACTGTAAATCCCTTCTTCATGTAATAATACCAATTCTCCGGGATGTGTTTTGGGGGATGTGGTCTCCTACCACGGCTCTGAGATGGCCCCCAGTGCTTCTCACCTCCTGAGATCCCCACCCTCGAGCAATCCCCTCCCATATTTAATAGAGCTGATTCACATAATAAAAATGATATTGCAAACATGATCCAGTGTGACTCCTGAGGCTGGGCCATTAAAACACTGTGACTTTCCCTTTGTTCTCTTGGATGCTCGCCTGGGAGAAGCCAGCCACCCTGTCCTAGAGGCACTCTAGCTGCCTGTGAGGCATCCCACATGCGGAGGAACTGGGCGCCACATGGATGAGCCTATGTAGAAACTAATCCTGCAGCCTAGTCAAGCCTTCAGAGGACTCCAGGCCCGGTTGACATTGTGACTACAACCTCAGAAGAGACCCTGAGCCAGAACTGCCCAACTAAACCAGCCCTGAAGTTCAAACCACAGAGACTATTGAGAGCACACATTTTCTTCTTAAGTCACTAAGTTTGAGGTAACTGCTGTGGGGTCGAATCCTGGGTTCGAAATAAGACCACCGGAGGCTGATGATTAATTTAAAAAAGCAGGCAAGAATTTATTGAAATATCTGGCCAGGATAGCCGCAAGAGCACCACACACAAGTGGTCTCCACACGACTGCACCATTTCAGTGGTAGGCAATCCCTTTTAAAGGTTCAAACCACAGGAATTTTCCTCTGTTCTAAATTCTAAATCTTAAAGACTACATTCTAAAGACTGGGGTCAGCCCACAGGGTCATTGCTAGTCACATTCTGCTGGACATTGGAATGTGGCCCTATCTTGCATTAGCCTATAACATAGAAGCAGAGCTCAGAGGTTATCTACAGTTTCTATCTCTGAAGGTTACTGAGTCAGTGGGAATCAATCCTGTGGTCCTGGTCCCAGGCAAGGGAAAATTGCCTTAGCCTCCAGATCTCCACCTGAAAGCTAAGGTAAATAGTTTTTTCCCCCCTTGTTTAATCAGGTGCAAGAGCCAAACTAGAAGGGTTAAAATTCAATCAGCAGTTTTTACCAAAGTATGGTTGCCACTATATTTTAGTAACTTGTTATGCAGCAATAGATAACTAGTATGGGGAATAGTAAAGCACGTGGTATCAATCCTTTTGGCTTGTCATTTAACCCTCATCAAACTGTAGTGTATAATATGTTTTTATATGATTCTACCTCTCTAAACACAGTTAATGGGTTAAGTGATAGACTCATATCTAAAGCCCCAGCTGGCAGCTAGGGAAGGGATGCCCTAGTCCCCACCAGTCCTGATGCCAGCCAGGCCTAGGGACTTTACCCATGCACTTCGTGTACTGGGCCTCTAGTCTTCAATATGTGGCAACCAAATTCAACTCTCAAGTGTGTCTCCACACAGCCATTCAGAAGGAAAAACTAGCAGGTAGAGAGCCACCCACTCCTTGGCTGTATTTCTGCAAATATCCATTATCTACACCTCAACCAGATGTCCTAACTGTGGTAATATGCTACATTTCCCAGAACTCACTCTCCATCCAGACGCCAGACTTCCCAGAAGGAGATCCTGGAACCCTCAGGAATATGGAAGCTGAACACGCCTCAGAAACCTGTTTGGCTTATCTTTTGAGAGCTTTGCAACAATGGTTGTGCTTGCCACTCAATTGTCAAAAACGTAATGTATTATGTAAAGGTGCACGAAGGTGGTAAAAGTATAAAGCACAGCAAGGAATAATTAACAGAAATCAAGAGTGGTTACCTCTTGAGGGAGAGGGTGGAGAATGTGAATGAAGCAGAATACACAGAGGAATGCCAAGTTCCTGGCAATCTTTTGCTTGTTAACCTAGGTAACAGGTACACAGGTGTCATTTTACCATTGCTCTTTAAACTCTGCATATATGTCTTTTTTTTTTTAAATATGTTTTATTGTTTTATTGATTTTTTACAGAGAGGAAGAGAGAGGGATAGAAAGTTAGAAACATCGATGAGAGAGAGACATTGATCAGCTGCCTCTTGCACGCCCCCTACCGGGGATGTGCCCACAACCGAGGTATATGCCCTTGACCGGAATCGAACCTGGGACCTTTCAGTCCGAAGACCGACGCTCTATCCACTGAGCTAAACCAGTTTCGGCATAAACTCTGCATATATGTCTTATACAACCTTCTTTGTGTGTTATACTTCACACCCAAGAGCTTAGTACAGGTAGTGTTAGACATAAAACTACAGATTAAGTTTTCATCCTGACTGCTTTGCCCTTGAGTTCCTTTCCTTAGAACTTTAACTAGAGTGTTAAAAGTACTGGGATATGGAGTGGGTGGGAGGTAATCAACCAAAGACTTTGTATACATATAAGCATAATCAATGGACACAAATAATAGGGTGCTAAAGGCCTGGGGGGCGGGGGGGGGGGGGCGCACAGGACAGGGGGGCAGGAGCAGGCTGGAGGGGGTCAATGGGAGAAAGAGGGAGACATATGTAATAATTTCAAGAATGAAGAATTTTTTTTTAAAGTACTGGGAAATGGAGTCCCTAAAAATTGGGAACACTTTAGAGTTTCCTTTAGTGGGGAACAGGTGGAATGTTCAATAAACAATACTAGATGGAATTCATACCCCAAACATTACACCAAAGTAGATTCCAGATGGATCAAGATTCTATTCAATATGTGAAAAATTGAAAAACTGAAAGTACAAGAAGAAAAATGGGAGAATTATTTTATAACCTGGGAGTAGAGGAAACCTGCTGCAACCTTTTGCAGGGAAGATTCAGGATCTGGAGAAGGGGCCGTGCACAAATGGATATACTAGGCAATAAATATAAATTTTGAAATTATTGGGAGGAGCCAGGCAGAGACCTACTCTCTAGGGGAGTGGCTCCTGGAATCTCTGGACCCATAGCTTTTTATTTACTAGAATATACATTTTCCCTTTAGCAAAGCAAACAGACATCAAAGGTATGGTTTGGTAAACGATAAAGGATTATCAGGTTAGGGGATTGCTTTCAGCCATTCAGCCAGCAGCAGGGTAATACAACATGATTCTCAGCCCTTGCTGAATATCAAAGTCCATCAGCCTTCTGACAGACTTCTCACATTTATATGTTAACTACTTGTTGGTCTTTGCCTCCAGCAGAAACTTTTGTGAGCATGATACAAAACATGAATGCTGCCAAGTCCGGTTTATCTCAATGGATAGAGCGTCGGCTTGGGGACTGAGAGGTCCCGGGTTCGATTCCGGTCAAGGGCATGTACATTGGTTGTGGGCACATCCCCAGTGGGGGATGTGCAAGAGGCAGCTGATCGATGACTCTCTCTCATCGATGTTTCTAACTCTCTATCTCTCTCCCTACCTCTCTGTACAAAATCAATAGAATATATTAAAAAAAAAAAAAAAACATGAATGCTATCAAAGAAAGATCTTAAATATACCAACTCAAAAGGCAAAAAACCTGGGAGCAAGTATTTGCATTCATAAAAGTCAATAAGAAAAAGACCAATAATTTGATTGGAAATAAGCAAATAATATGAGTAGACAGTTTCTAGGAAAGAATTTCAAATGGCTTTTAAACATATGAAAAGATGATCAATCTTCTCCATAATAAGAAAAATGCAAATTAAAACTACCATCTTGATGGATACAAATTTTGATAAAATCATGTGGATGAAGGTTAGAGAAACAGATGCTCTCCCATATTGCTGGTTGGGGTAATCTGTCTCAACGACTGTGGGAATCAATTTGACATTATCTATCAAAAACCTAAAATGCGTATTCTGGCAGGCACCATTAGTTATATACCTCAAATCATTCTTCCATATTCCTTGCTAACAGTTGCTTAGGTGGCAGCATGCCAAATGCTAAGCAATGAGTTTATTTATGGATTCATTAGTATTTAACAAGCATTTACTGTGTACCAGACACTGTTCTAGGCACTGGAGATTCAACAGTGAAGGAAGAAACCAAACCCCAGTCTTCATAATAATTATGATTGAGATTGAGATTCCAGAGCCAAATAACAACTGGAATATTTTGATATACATTTCAAACAATAGGTGACCATATAATTTTCATTAAAAAAAAATGTAACACTTGCCCTGACCAGTTTGGCTCAGTGGATAGAGGGTTGGCCTGTGGACTCGAGGGTCCCAGGTTTGATTCCGGTCTGGGGCATGTGCCTTGGTTGTGGGCCCATACCGGGTGGGGAGTGTGCTGGAGGCAGCTGATCAATGTTTCTCTTTCATCGATGTTTCTGGTTCTCTATCCCTCTCCGTTCCTCTCTGTAAAGAATCAATAATATATATATATATATATATATATATATATATATATATATATATATATATATATATATTATTTTTTTTTTAATGAGACACTTATCAGAGTGAATGGAGTGTTATTAATAAAATACACCCAGGTGCTAACTGGGATGGTCATAAGAAATATGGTTGCCCCTAGTAATTCTGAGACAATGATGACAGCACCATAGGCTCAGTTGCTGTTCTAAACAATGCCCTTCCATTCTACAGTGATTCCACCAGAAGTCTTCCAGTCCACTGGGGGTGTGGGGTTGAGGGGTAGGGATTAGAATCAAATTAGCTCTGGAGAAAGCACAAATAACAGATAAATATGAAAAGATACTCATCCTCCTTATAATGAGGAAAATTGAAATTAAATTTAAAATATAGAGAAAGGATGTGGTCAGAATACTTTCAAAACATGTGTTACCTTTGTTGTGACATTTAAATGCAATATATAATTTTTTGGACATAGCTCCAGATATAAAACTGATTAAAACATTGTTGTTAAAGTAAGGAAAAACCATATTATACTAACCAGATTTCAGTTTTTAAAAACAACACAGAACACTAGAATACTGAAAACTAATAGCATAATCACCACCCATTCCCTTTTGCCAGATAGTCACTTTACCAGCCTCCTTGTGAACTAATAGTGGCTAAAAAAAACATGGGGTACTCTAGCTGGTTTGGCTCAGTGGATAGAGGATTGGCCTGGGGACTGAAGGGTCCCAGGTTCGATTCTGGTTGAAGGCACGTGCTTTGGTTGCATAGGGGGCATGCAGGAAGCAGTTGATCAATGGCAGGAAGCAATTTATCAATGCTTCTCTCTCACTGTTGATGTTTCTCTCTCTCCCTCGCCCTTCCTCTCTGACATCAATAAAACCATATTTTTAATTTAAAAAAAAAAAAAAAGTTAGTTGGCTAAGGTTTGCAGAGAAGAAAGAACCCAGAGCTCTTTCTTGATGACTTCGGGGAACTACTGGACCAATTTGACAGAGAATTGTAAGAGGTGCCTGCCTATGCCAGGAGGAACGGAACATTCTTATTATCAGAGACATCAAGGCCAGGAGAACTCTGAACACGCAGACCTTGTTAAAATAACTCTATCATCCTTTATTCTCCCCATAGATTTTGGTTACTTTCCCACAATTGCCTCTTTGTTCAACTTAATATAAAAAAGCATTTCGATATTGCCACTTCTTTGGGTCTTCGTTTTCATATGGGAGCTCCCATGTACATATAAAAATCTGTATGCCTTTCTCCTGTTTGTCTTATGTCAATTTAACCCTCTGTCCCAGTAGGAGACCCTAAAAAGATAAAGTTTTGCCTTCCCAACACTTATTCAAATAAGACTGTAATGCCTGGGATCTATCAATCCTTAAACATTTAAACCAAAAATATTTTTTTGTCTATGTTAGGGTAGCGTTTGTTTTTTAGGGGGGGGGGGGAGGTTTTTTTTTAGTAAAAATATAATTTCAGCCCTTGCTGGTTTGGCTCAGTGGATAGATAGATCATCAGCCTGTGGACTTAAGAGTCCCGGTTGGATTCCAGTCAAGGGCAGCGTACCTCAATTGCAGGCTCAATCCCTGAACTGATCAGGAGGCAACCAATCAATATGTCTCTCTCACATCCATGTTTCTTTCTCTCTATCTCTCCCCCTCCCTTCCACTCTCTCTGAAATGGAAAAAAAAAAAAATATCTCGGGTGAGGATTAACAGCAACAGCAACAAAATACAACCTCAAAAAACATGTAGTTTGATAGAAGTAAATTACAGACATAAAGAACTTTCAGTATCAATTCTCACATTATAGGGATAAAGCTCAAAGTGGCAGAAATTGCTATCAGCAAACAAGCTAACGTTTATGTAACCAGCCCCCTTCGCCTAATTTATCTGCCATTAGTCCAAAGTATTGATTTATGTTGAAATTGTAGGACAAATTTTTGAACCAAAGATGTTGAACCCAGAAACATGTGCCACATGTTTTGAGGGCTGACTTGGCTTCTACATTTTTTCAAAAACATCAGTGCCCACACCTCTATAGTTTCTCAAAGAGGAAACTTGCCAAGATTCTGTGTGTGATTCCTTCCCCTAAAATTCCAGACATTCTTGTCTCCAGGCCTCACCGAGGGGAGGGTGCGTTGTGGAAATGAAAGTGATCTTTGTGGGTTATTGTGTGGCGATACCTCGCTGGGGCACCAGAGGGCGCGCGGAGGGCCGGCGCTTGTTTTTCTTTAAATCCAGAATCCAAGTCCGTGCTGAGAAAAACAAAAGGCTGGGACCGCTGGGGCCCAGAGACAAAGAGACGTGGAGAAAAAGGCTGCACGCCCAGTTTCACTGGAGTGAAATTGCTTCCTCCTCCCACGCCCATCTCCGCGCCTTTAGAAGCTAGAAATAAACAACTTCGGCTACAAACTAATGAAATCTCCGAGTAACAAACAAAACAGAGTCGAATAGATTACTTAGTAGAGTTGTCCCCATAGGGTTAGGGGAAGATATCACAGGTGTACATTTGAGCGATTTGCAGGCCTGATGTTAGTAACCTTAAAAATATTTGTTATTGTTTTGTTTTTCTGAGTTTAAGAAGAATCTATGCACATAAGTAGAAAACTTAGAAAATATTGAAAAGCAAAAAGAACAGACATTCTCTAACCCTGATCGTCCTATATTTCCTTCCAAGATTTGTTTCAGTATTTATAAGTGCATGGGGGGGGGAGGAAATGGGACTCTGCATGCTATTCTGCGCTCGTTTTCCTATCATTTATTGCATCATCTTCACTTTTTAGCAACAAATGCTCATAACACAACCTTGCTAATCACAAGCCCTGGTAGAAAAGCAGGAGATTTCAAATGTGCTACAGGCAGCTTTTTTCCTGAGGCTGCAGCAAGTTGTCAGCTCCAGGGCAAGTACTTGAAGCAGGAATGTTTCTGTTGCTTTGCATTTAGGTAAAACAAGTAAAGACTTAAAAAGGAGAAGCTATGTCACCAGACCCCAAATAAGTGGAATGAATGTGTCCTTTGTGGGAGCCTGAGGACTGACCCCAAAAGCAGAGAGCGTAGGTCACCAGAACCCAGTGGTCCTCCCACTGAGGCCAGTGCCATTACAGACCAATATACACAGTTACTGACACAGGCAGGCCAGCAAAGTGGTCAACAAGACATTAAAAAAACTGAAGGATGCCCAGGACCAAACTATTGTAGAAACAGTCGGACCTGCATCACCACCATTTGTCCACCAACCAGATCTGAAATATCATGGCTGGCATGTACACATAAGGAACTATCTGGCATTGAATTTGGGACTCAAAAGAACTGTTGGCCCAGAAAGGAACTCACTACAAACTGATTCATTTGCCTCTCAGCATAACCATTATGGCTTGTCGCAGTTTAGGTTCTTACAAGGGTATTTCTTGGATCACATGATCTCACACAACTAGAGTAAATAATGAACAACATAAACTGATGAACAAAAACAGACCCAGAGAAAGAGAAGCAGCGATTAGACTCTCAAACCTCAGAGGGAAAGTAGGGGAGGGTGGGGGTAAGGGGAAGAGATCAACCAAAGAACATGTGTGCATGCATATGGGCCTAGCCAGTGGCCATGGACAACAGGGGGGTGGGGGCATATGTAGGGAGGGGTTTGGGATGGGAATGGGGGGATGAGGACAATTATGTGATACCATAATCAAATAAATAAATAAATAAATAAATAAATAAATAAATAAATAAAACGTACAATCCCTTGGGGTGGGGAGGGTCAGGAACAGGAAGGTCACTGAGTTTGAGGCTAGGGACCAGTTGTCACATCTGATTTTTCTCAAAGAGCAGCTGAGACTAGCCCAGAGGCAGATTACAACAGGGAAGGTGATTGCCAGATCTGATGCCCCAGAGGCACCCCGAGACAACTAATCACTGAACCTGCTGCCATGAATTACTGTAGCTAATAAAGGGAAGAGTGGTGATCTTCTCGACCTAGAACATCAGAGAAATCGCTGGAGCTCTCTAGGCCTCAGTTTCCTTATCTGTACAATGAGAGGGTCTTAAAGATCTTGGAAGTCTCCAGCGGTTGCTTAATCTGTGATTTTTCACTGTCCCCAAATGTGCACGATAATGAAAGGTGAAGACATTTCCTGCAATCCACATGCAGCAGCCCTTCGACTGGGTATTTCCAAATCTCCACAGATGCTTTCTGAGCCTTTGCTTCCTCTTCTAGAGGTGCTGGGGCACCTTCCCCCTCCTCTTTCAAAGCTCTGCATCACCTTTTGAAGGCCCAGATGAAAAGGAGGCCATTTTCAACCCCTAGCTGAACTAGTCCTTCCTTCTCCAAAGTCCAATAGTATTTTGCACTTACTTCCACCATTTTCTACCTGTGTGACCTCAACCTTCCTGACCCTCAGTGTCATCATCTGTAAATGGGAGGGAAGTACTATTATACATATCAAATTCATAGGACTGTAAAAAGGATTACATATGTAAAGCACTTACAACAAAGCCTACATGCAGTAGGCTCTCAATAAGCATGGACTATCCCTTCACCATGACACTTAAAACTATCAGTTAATGCCCTAGCTGGTTTGGCTCAGTAGATAGAGCGTCAGTCCTGCCTACTGAAAGGTCCCAAGTTTGATTTCAGTCAAGGGCATATGCTAGGGTTGCAGGCTCGATCCCCAGTAGGGAACATGCAGGAGGCAGCCAATCAATGATTCCCTCTCAACATTGATGTTTCTATCTCTCTCTCCCTCTCCCTTCCTCTCTGAAATCAATAAAAATATATTTTAAAAAAACAAAACAAAAATTATCAGTTAAAGGGTCCACCTCCCCCATGAAATCTGTGTTCCTGGAGGGCAGGAAGTGAGCCTTACTGATATCTCTGTCACCAATGCCTAGCTCCATGCCTGGCACAAAGAATAAATCAAAAAAGATTTTGGGGTGTATGCTTGTTTGTTGTTGTTCTTTTAATAAGAAAAAAAAGGAAAGAGTAAAATGTTAAAGTGTTGATTGCAGTGGAGGGGGATAGACTTTAGTTTTTCAATTTTCACTCTGGGTTACTATTTAAATAAATTAAGAAAGGAAATGGTAATCTATAAACTTACTCATGGATTTTTCCCCCCTTAATAATACAAATATGTATCCATCTAAGTCTGTCTTCCAGACCCAAATCGTAAATATTCAACTTGGAATATTAATGTTTATGGATGTTTAGTGTCCATATTTGCATGGAGTGTTTTTCACTTTAATAAATGTAAATGATGTTTCTGTGAATGAATGATTATAGAATCCAAAACTGCTTGGGAACAATTTAGGCTATTCTTTAATTATGGGGCAGGAGAAGAGGGAAGTAGGGAGGTTGTGTAGTGAGCTGGCCCAAGTTCATGTTTACATTATGTTCAGAGGGTGGGTTGAGGAAGTGAAAATAATAGAGAGAAAAAAGAAAGAAACACAAGAAACAAGGTCATGTATGGTCAAACTAAAAAACACAAGTTGTTTAAGAGAGTGAAAAGACAAAACCCAGCTCAGAAGAACATACATCTCCCAAGATATAGATGTGATGAAATATTGCAAGACATATCTCCAGATATAGTTTGGAACACATATCTGATTTTTTAAAAAGACTAGTAATTAGAATATACAAAGAACTTTCAAAATGCAATAATAAGAAAACAACTCAATTTTAAATTGGGCAAAAGATCTGGATGCCTAAATAAATCCATGAAGTGATGCTCAACATCATTAATCGTTAGAGAAATACATGTTAAAACCACAGTGAGATCTCACTACACATCTATTAGGAAGGCTTAAACAGTTGAAACCGGTTTGGCTCAGTGGATAGAGTGGTGGACTGACAGGTCCTGGGTTCTATTCTGGTCAAGGGCATGTACCTTGGTTGTAGGCACATCCCCAGTAGGAGGTGTGCAGGAGGCAGCTGGTCAATGTTTCTCTCTCATCGATGTTTCTAACTCTCTCTTCCTCTCTGAAAAAAATCAATAATATATATATTTAAAAATTTTAAAAAGGCTTAAATTTAAAAAATATACAGCACAATACCAAGTTGCTTTGGGGAAGGGAGATATTATTCAACCAGGTGCCTGGTCAAATTATCGTGAATTCTGAATGAGTTTCTGTTTTGCCTGAAGCCCAATTCTATGCCCATACTTCTGAAGGTAAAAGGAAGAACCAGGCAGATTGGAAATGAAAGGGGAAGTGGGAGCACTGTATACGGGCAATGCAGAAGAGCTCATGGTCTGGAGAAGGAATAAATATAAAATGAGTTTAGATTTCTCTGAAGCAAAGGACAAGACAGGGGATGTTTTATAAAAATCGGTGTGATTTTCTTTAACATTTGTAACTTTTATGTGCTCAAGTGTCCTGGTACCATGAACATGGTTGGTGTAAGATATATCTCTGCAACTACTGTTTATATATTAACACTAGGAGCCCAGCGGGCGATTCGAAATCCCACAGCACTACCCACCCTAGAGTCGCTGGTCCAGCCCTGCCTCCCTCTTTGGCCCCTGAAGCAGCCGTGGCCGCTGCTGATCCGGCCCTCCCCAGCCCATGCACAAGGAGGCCCCTGCCACCCCACCCCAACACTGTGCCCACAACCTCCACCTCGTTATGGTGCCCCGGTTAATTAGCATATTTCTCTATTTTTTATGCATATATAGAATATAGGTTGGTTCACTTACTTTTTAATTAAAGACAACACCACCAAGAAAGCAACCTACTTGTGTTTATGGATGTGGACTTTTGGCCATCTCTCTGTGAACAGTCACTGCCTGGCTCCCCACTGCAGCAAAGTACTGAGAGCTGGAATAGTTCCCAGGAAAGTATATTGGAATTCACTTTATTTCCTCATTAAAGTCAGGCAATTACAGGGTATAGGATAAATTATGCCTCCGCTTAAATAACATGTTTTCCCTTAATTGAGGGAGAATTCTTCTCTATTGTTATCTTCACACATCTGGCTATAAATCCATACACGAAAAGGAGAGTTTTTAAAAAATGTTCCCAAATAAATATCAGCATGAGATTTTTTAATATGCTAACAATGACTATTCCATGGAAGTCATTTTTCTAGTTAAGTTTCAGCAGCTCCTTTTCTCTGAAATTTCAACTATATTGATGAGACTACCTCTTACATGTATTTACACTTGCCTACATTGGTAAATAGGGCATGGTAGATTATATTTAACCTTTTTTTATGACTTCAATTGAAAATTATGTATTTATATTGGGCTGAATGGTGATCCCCCAAAAAGATGTACTCATATCTGGTATGAATTCCACAAAATTCATATATGGAAGCCCTAACTCCCTATATGCCAAATTGTAGTTATATGTAGATCAAATAAACTCTTTAAGAAGGAAATTAAATTAGAATGAGTCCTTTAGGGTAGGCCTGAAAGAAAAAAAAAGAAGTGATGGCTATCATAGAAATAGCCTAGAACTGTGGTCGGCAAACTGTGGCTCACAAGCCACATGCAGCTCTTTGGCCCCTTGAGTGTGGCTCTTCCACAAAATACCATGGCCTGGGCAAGTCTATTTTGAAGAAGTGGCATTAGAAGAAGTTTAAAAAATTTGGCTCTTGCCAAAACCAGTTTGGCTCAGTGGATAGAGCATGGGCCTGCAGACTGCAGGTCCCAGGTTTGATTCTGGTCAAGGGCATGTACCTTGGTTGCAGGCACATCCCCAGTAGGGATTGTGCAGGAGGCAGCTAATTGATGTTTCTCTCTCACCGATGTTTCTCATATTCTATCCCTCTCCCTTCCTCTCTGTAAAAAATCAATAAAATGTATTAAAAAAATAATAAAAATAAAAAACTTGGCTCTCAAAAGAAATTTCAATCGTTGTGCTGCTGATATTTGGCTCTGTTAACTAATTGAGTTAACCAACCACTGGCCTAGAAAATCAAAATTCATATAACAGTACACCTAAAAAAAAGTGAATTTTGTTGAACATAAATTATACCTCAATAACCCCTAAAAAACATTCATTCATTCATTCATTCATTAATAGTAATGAGTAAGAAGCCAAAAAAAAGTTCTTAACAGCCTGAGAGACCCTGCATTGTCCCACACCACTAGCCTTCAGCCTCATCTCTCCCATGATACTCCCCACTCTCCCTAGCTACTTCGGTCTCCTTTCAACCCCTCTACTCACCATGACTCCTCAGTTCCTGTAACCATTGCTCATCCAGTTCCATCTACCCAGAAAGCCCTTTCCTCATCTTTTTAATAACTGTCACAGCTGCAGTTTTATCTTTTTCTTGTTACTGTTTTCCTTTGATTAATGATATGTGTCTCCTCCACTAAAATGAAAGCTCCTTGAGATCAGGTTTGGTCTTTGCTCATTACTGATTCTCCAGCTCTCAGCACTATACTTACCCTACACCAGTGATCAGCAAACTGCAGCTCTCGAGCCACATGCGGCTCTTTGGCACCTCAAGTGTATCTCTTCTACAAGATACCATGGCCTAAGAGAGTCTATTTTGAAGAAGTGGCATTAGAACAAGTTTAAATTTAAAAAATTTTGGCTCTCAAAAGAAATTTCAATTGTTGTACTGTTGAGATATATATATATATATATATATATATATATATATATATATATATATATATATAAAGTGTCCCAAAAAATGTATACACACTTTAGCAGATAATAACTTATTTAATTTTCACTCTTTTTCAGGTTTAATTGGTTTGAAATAATGGGTGAAGCCAGATTAATCTTTAAACATGGAAAATTTATCCTAAAGTGCCACTAGACTTTTTTATGGAGGTACTTAAAAGATAAAGTTTACAGTACAAAACTAGCAACTGCCAATGAACCGAATGCAAATAATACCAAATGAAATGATTCTTGATGTTTGCTATTCCACAGCTTCGAATGATAGCTGCTGGGACCAGAATAGCCATCAGTTTGAAAACAGACATCATCAACAACAAAATTTATTCATTTCTGTGGATTCTTTCAAATTTTGAAAATGAACGGTATGTTAATAAACACTGACTTTATAATCATTCAAATTTTGTATACATTATTTTAATTTGGGGGGACATCCCGTATATATATGGTTTGAATGGTTCCTGGCTTCTCTCCACTTTCTACCTGTATGAATCTATACAAGATTCTCTTATCCATCCTGTAACATAGAAATGAAACGCTTATTCTCACTTTCAGGTTTAACTGGTTTGAAATAATGGGTGAAGCCAGATTGACCTCACTTAATTTTCACTCCTTTTCAGGTTTAACTGGTTGTTGAGAAAAATGAAATGAATGTGAATGGTTTTGCAAGCTGTGATACGCCATACAGTTTTAGGTGGGGAAGATTTGAAACTTTCAACAACATCAATTGCCACCATGCTGTTATTTACTTCCAAAGAGAGTGCTTTCTGTTCTGCCAGCCAGGTTTTAACCTTTACTCTCTCCCAGAGCTGACAGTGAGGAATCTCTCAGCTCCCTTACCCTGCTCGGGTTAATTACTCTCTTTTCCTTTCCATTTTAGGAAAATGGACAGCAGGTGCTGAGTTCCCTGCTCCAGAATTTCTGCTGACTCAGGCTGCTTCTTCATTTCCTAGTGAAGAATAAAGAAGCACAGCAACAGCACATGCAGGAACACTGACATAGCTTCCCAGAGCTTAGGTGGAAAGGGTGGATGGAGTCTCTTCTGAAGGGGAAAAAATTAAGCTTAGGCCTCCTCTACCAAAGCGAGGCACTTGGGAGGGGGGTTAGGGGGCCACCGACACAAGGGCAGTTCAGGAAGCCTAAGTTCCCACTCCCCTGTGGCTCTGAGAACTGAGAAACCTGGGAAATGTCCCTTCAAGTCTCTTCCATCTTACCTGGAGGAAAATACCATCCTAGTTATTATAGGGCCTTTGGAACTAACAAGTTACTGGAGGATCAGAAACAGAAAAAACTCCAAAACACTGAATTTTATTGAGACTTTTGGTGTATTTAATTTTAAGAGTGAAAAGTAATGCCAAAGTGGCCTCAAATTTTCCCCTATTTCAATGACTGGCGCAAACAATCTCATTCATTTGATCGGAAATAGCATGTAACCTATGGTCTCTAAAACTGTATCAGTTCATAGTACACTACAAGGAATGACTTACTTAGGACACAAAAGTTTTTCCATAATGAAAACTTTCAACTATCTCAGTTTACAACTTTGTGGGGGTTGTTTTGTTTTGTTGTTTTGTTTTTTGGGGGGGATTTACAATCTTAGATTTATTTTTAACGTGGCAGGAGGGAATAGAGTGTCAGACTCAAATCCATTCTAGTGGTGGTCCTGGAAATATAGGTTTCACTTATAAAGAAATTAAATGATCTTACCTTAGAGGCACCTACAAAGATGAGCTCAATATGTGTGAAATAAAAATTAACTGACTCTCAGTTATTGCTAGCATGTGACACCAAAGCTAACAGAGATATCTGAAATTAATAGATATTCCAAAAACCCAATTTCATTCAATTATTTGAACTTAAAAGTAAAACAGATAAAGGGAATTAGATCTGAATTTATTTATTTATTTATTTATTTATTTATTTATTTATTAACCTATTCTCAACTGACAAGTGTCAGGGAGTGGTGACAGCAGACAAGGGCAGCGGTAGCAGAAGGAGGGAGTGCAACGGCGCTCAGACTGCAGCTCTGGATCATGCAAAACTGACTTTCTGGGGCAGAGTCCTTACGAAATGACCAGGACATAACTCTTAATCTCAGGGATGGCAAAAGCATCATGTAAGTGTCAGTTTGTAACTTTGAATTCGCTTATTTAGAGATAATGTGAAATCATTATATGTATGTGAGGCCCTCCTGGTCCCCCTAGGAAGAGGCTTAATATTGTTGATGAAAAGACTCAGGATGATACAAATTATAACGCATTCTCTTAGCCCTGCATTGAATCGATGGTATATCCTTGTGAATTATTTAAATCAATTATTTTAACAATTTACGTGTTTATTTGTCATTTTCAAATAACTGTAGACGCCTAGGGAAAGAGCCCCGAAATACAGGAGAAATCGGCTAATAAAATTTCATTTGGCTTCAGCTGGTCAAATGCGTGAACCCTTTTGTGTCACAAAAGCTTACAAACTGGAGGCATTGGACTGTGGGACAACCCGGACATCTGACAGCCATATGGTCTCCTGGAACTTGGACTTCAGAATGAGAATGTAAATGTGTGAAAGCAAAGCTCTGCTTCCATTCACATACTCCTGCTCACTCTTTAAAACAAATAAAAACCTCCTGCCTGCAGCCTAAATTATCCGGAGAACATGAAGAACCCGGAAAACTACTTTCAACAATGCACCACCCCTAAAACTGGAAGCGCATTTTGTTTCATTTATTCGCGCCCATTTATTAACTCTTTTCTTCCCCCCACGGGTCCAAAGTACTGAGAAAGAATAATTAACCGAGGAGTTCACTGCGTTTTGACACTTCCGGGTTAGAAGTGGAGATACATAAGAAGGCGGGAGAAAACGCTTTAGAAGCTTTAAAGTGAAATCTGGGAGGACTAGCAGCAGCAGCTCCTCGTTAGTATAGTGGTTAGTATCCCCGCCTGTCACGCGGGAGACCGGGGTTCAATTCCCCGACGGGGAGGTTGAAGTTTTTTTTATTAATTCCCTTACCGCCCCTCTCTATCTTCCTTGTAATTCAGCAATAGGCAAATAGGTGTGTTTTTTTCAAATTGGCGTGTCTTTTCTATCCTTTCCGATCCCTATTTTCCTTGTCATTCAAGTGCGCGACATTGCTGACAAAGACAACATACTAATTTTTGGTTCATTTCTTTGCGTGTCTTTTCTACATAATGACTTTTAAGCTTCATCCTCACCAAGAAATAAGTTACTACACTGAGAGAAAACGCTTTTATAACGTTGGCAAAGAAAGAGAGGGAAGGAAAACGCTCGGGCGGACCTCCTGGCTCCCTCCGAGCCGCTGGCTGGCAAAGGCGTGCGCGTGCGCAGTGAAGCCCCGCCAAATTGCAACGGAGGAAGGTCGCGACCTCGGCTCGCGGGCCCCGTGGGGGAGGGGAGAGGCAGGGAGAGGGCGGAGTCTCCGCCCCTCGCCGGGCGGGTACGAACGGAAATCGCTTCCTGAAGAGGAAGGACGGATTTCCTCCGAACGTGGGGGCTGGACTGAACGGAAACTCCTTCCTCCGGTCTCCGCGAGTTCCGTCCCCACCTCGGTGGAGGGCTATCTGTTAGGAAGCTCTTGGTGGTAAAGGTATCAGTCTCCACCTCCGACTTGGGCTTCGACCTGAACCTAACGGAGGGGCCGGGAGAAAAATCCAGAAGGAGCCGCCGGGGCTGTACAAAAGAGACGCCATGTTACCGGAGTCCTAAGACCCTGCGCGAGGCACAGCCCAGCAGGACCTCGTGGCGCAACGGTAGCGCGTCTGACTCCAGATCAGAAGGCTGCGTGTTCGAATCACGTCGGGGTCATGGCACTTTTATTTTGTTTCCTTCTCAACCACGGGCCTCTTCGAAGCCTAGAAGTTTTCCCGCCATTTTTTTTGAAAATGCCGTTGCCTTTTTAGAATTAAATCTTCCTCGTTCAAATGGTATCCTAATAATCCTTACTCTGCAAAGGGACCAGATTCACTCTATAGCATAGAGCCTTAAGGATCATGATTCTTGTACTGTTTGGCCTTCGAAAGTGAGTTTTCTGTCATTTTAATAGGCATAATGTGTGAAAATGAGGGTGTTTCAGTGGGCATATCAGTCCACGGTACAATATACTGTGCTAGCTGGTTTTCCAAAGCTGGTTTTAGACCCGCTTTTCTTGCCTTTTTGAAAGCAAGAAAAAAAGAATAGAATTCCTAACTTTTAGTATTATAATAGTTTACATGGTTTAGTCCGAGTGCCAGGCACTGTAGACAATCTTAAAATATGCGATTAATATCCCACTTTTATAGGTAAAACTGTGACACACAGGAATAGTGAGCGACCTCACAAGGGTCACCCAAGAGAACAAGCCAAGTGACTTGACTCCAGATCCCCCTCCTCACTAGATGTTTCTAATAAAGGTGGAAATAAACGGTTGAATTTAAGTGATACATCAGTGCACCATATTTTCATGTGAGTGGTGCCATATCAGCCACTTTCAACTACTCTATTCCTTTTGTAAGCTTCAGAACTTTTAGTACTACATAGTTCCTAACAGGCATGTGTCAAATACTTGTACAAAAAATAAATAGCAAGGCTGTAAGAAATGAATATGTTTAGATTTGTATTTAATACGATCCATAAAACTCCGAGTTTTCTTTGTTCAGTGTTTTGAAAATACCAAATATTAATTTCTTAGGATTCAACCTAATAATAGCAGTAGAGCTGAACCCTGTATTTTCACTTTATGTAATTAGTTTTTCCTTTTCCTATTTGGTTAGATTGAGATTAGATCATCCATTTCAATAGGTATTTATGGACCACCACGTATGATGAGCCTGATACTGTGCTAAAGCACTAAGGAAAATGATAGACTGAGTAAAAATGAGTTTGTGTGTATTGTTGTTTTTTTTGTTTTCTTTTGAGCAGCAGTAGACAAATTTGTTAAGTAACCAAATACCATAAATACTTTGGGATAAGTGCCATGAAAGTAGCATAAACAGAGTGGTGTGATGGTGCTAAAATAGGGACATTAACTGCCCTGGGTAGTTCAAGAAGGCCTTATTGTGGAAGACCTTGAAAAATAATGAAAAGTTTGCTATGTGACTTTTAAGGAATTTATTTACCCAATGGACATATTTGAATGCCTTCTTGAGTCAAGCTCTTGTTGCTTAATGTTCCTGGGATCTGATTTCTTCAACTACAAAAATAGAGGTTGAAATTAGTTTGCTAGGGCTGCTATAGCAAAGTACCGCAGAATGGATGGCTTAAACAATAGAAATTTATTTTCTCACAGTTCTGGAGCCTAGAAGTCCAAGATCAAGGTGACAGCAGGGTTGGATTCTTCTGAAACCTGTTTTTGATTTATTATAGATGGCCACCTTTTCACTGTATCCTCTCACAGTCTTTCCCTATACTACGATATCCTTTTATAACGACACCTGTCAGATTGGATTAGGACCACTCTAATTGCCTCATTTTAACTTAATCACCTCTTTAAAAGGCCTTATTTCCAGCCCCAGGTTGAGATACTGGGGGTTTGGGCTTCAACTTATGGATTTTAGGGAGACACAACTTAGTCTGTTACAAAACTTACGTTCTTACTAAAACTGTTTTGGCGCAGTGGATAGACTGTCAGCCTACGGACTGAAAGGTCCCATGTTTGATTCTGGTCAAGGGCATGTATCTTGGTTGCGGGCACATCCCCAGTAGGGGGTGTGCAGGAGGCAGCTGATCGATGTTTCTAACTCACTATCCCTCTCTTCCTCTCTGTGAAAAATCAATAAAATACATTTTAAAAAAAACTAAAAAAACTTATGTTCTTTCTCTCCCCAGCAACCTTTGCATATATAGCATATTACCTACATGCAACAATACTTGATCTTAGCTTGCACAGAGCATGTTATCTAATTTGTACAAAATCGTACTCTTGTGAGATAGTCCCAGCAGGTTGATTTACGTTGTTAATCATTTTGTTAAAGGCAGTCCTGGAAAACTAATACAGCTTTGTTGGAGAACTGCTGGTTCTCTATTATGGCTAGAGAAGAAAAAAGAAAGTTCAGATCACTCACTGTGTACCATCCTAGTTTAGATTTTATTCTGAGGGCAATGCTGAGCTATTATTCAAGAATGTGGAATGGTTGGCCGCGGCTTTACAAAGAATGTAAAAAAAAAACAACAACAACACCTGGACTTAATGTTTCTAGACCTGCATCCTGGGAAAGAGTAAGGAATGCAATTTTTCAGGCTCTACTCTAGGCCTGCTGGCGATGGAGCTAGCAACCTGAGTTTTAACACTGGCCTATACAGCAAGGCCACACTGGAGGTCCTATTTAACTCACAGAGTTGCTAAGAGAACAATTAAAAGACTAACTTGTAAAGCAGTGTATGTATATGTCATTACTAATACTGCTATGATTTTAAAACTGGGATGTCTGTAGTTTCTTAGAATGGCCAATTTGCTGACTCGCTATAACTTTGAACAACCTAAAATCTGACTCTTCATTTTAACCGTCTGCAATCATATAGAAATGACGTGAGGAAAGTGTCTGTAATAGGCAGATCCATGTTTGAATTATCAACTCCTGACAATAGCTATGTGATTTTGTTTTATTTCACACACAAAATTTCCAGTCTGTCATTTATCCCTCCAAGTGGATTTATTCACTGGTACAGAATGCTTTGAACATTTATTTCACCTGTTTAATAAGCCAGCTTTCTCTCTTGAGGTTCTTTTTAATCAGTTACCTAAGGCTGATATACTCTGGATGAACTGAAAATGGAGCCTTTGGAAATGCAAAAGTGACAGACTGAAGTTTGAAAAGCCAAGTGATTCTCACACTGTTTCAAAAAGAAAAGTAGTTGTGGTTACAAAATCATGTATTAATTTTATAAATCTTGGGAAATGTAGAAATATGTAAAGAAAAAAATAAAAATCACTTGTGCCACAACACCTAGAGGAAATTACTAGAAATATTTTGGTCTATATTTATTCAGTCTTTTTTTGTATATATTTTAAATATACACATATCCATACATACTTTAGTTTGTTATAGAACTGAGATATTACCCTAATTGGTTCTCTATTTTTTTTTTTGTTTCTTTTTTACTGATTGCTGTATCATCATTCTTTTATATTAAAATTTTTTTAAGAACTTGACTTTTATGACCTTGTAGTGTTTTGTCACCCTTAAATTCATAACTGAGTCCTATGCAAAACAAAAATGTTATTTTATATGTAATGTTTTGATAATAAAAAACAAAAAAGTTTGCAGTACATTTAAGAGCATTAAGAACTTCAAAAAGGAAAATGGAAGCAGTTATCAAGTGATTTAGAAAAAAGCTTTGGAAGAATTTTCTCACAAAGTACATCAATTAAAAATTTTTTAAAATTGATTTAAGAGAGAGCAAGAAACAGCTGGGATGAAACCAAGCAACTTTGTTGTGTTGGGATGATGCTCTAATCAACTGAACTACCAACCAGGGTTTCAACTTTTTTTTTTTTAAATATATTTTATTGATTTTTTTACAGAGAGGAAGGGAGAGGGAGAGAGAGCGCGCTAGAAACGTCTATGAGAGAGAAACATGGACCAACTGCTCTTGCACACCCCCTACCGGAGATGTGCCCGCAACCAACGTACATGCCCTTGTCCGGAATCGAACTTGGGACCTTTCAGTCCACAGACCGACGCTCTACCACTGAGCCAAACCAGCTTCAGCTCAACTTTCTTTTTAAAGCTGTGGCTTCACATAGACATACCTTTCCATTGTTTTAAAGATTTTTAGGTATCAATGCTATAACATTTAAAGATTAAAAAAACACCTATGCCAGTATTAACATAAAAGATCATTTTAAAATTTTATTTATATTGAATGCATGTAACACAAAATAAAACGCCAATCTTTTTCTTTTTAATTCAGAAATGTCACAGGAGATGACTGAAAGAATAAAATTCTTGAAAAAGAAGTATGAAATCCAGAGTTGAAGTGGTGGAATTCACTCTGATAGAGGGACAACTCTTCCATTGAAGCAAGAAAGATGCAAGAGAAAAAGACTGCAGATTTAACCGTCTGAAGTTGACACCATCTTTCCTTATAGATGGTTTCTGTTTCCTCAAGTATGAGGCAAGGTTACCGGCTGAAAATGGGGAGAGGTCAGGAAAGGCATGTGAGTGTTTTGTGGAAGAGAAGTGAAGGTGTGAATGATTAATCCAGATGACTAGCTTTTCCAGCCAGTGTTGAGTGCTCCTATGAGATCGTTAAGTTAAAACCAGCCAGCCCTGTTGTGTGATGTTTCTCCAGTAATACTGGTTACTTGGTCGTAAGCACTGAGAAAGTTTGTTCCAGCACGGTTCAGTCCAAGCAAGGTTGAGGTACTTCCAAATTAGAAAGAGACATTGGGGAAAGAGAGTTAAAATCATTTGTAAAAGACTGATTACAAGAATAGATCAGGGAATCTAAGTCCGATGAGTTGGAAATGATTACTGTGTATGGTTGCAGAAGCAGGATAATAGATTTTTTTGCAAGTGTTGGAGTTAATGGATTAGAAGTCTCAGTTAGGTCATTGAGAGTATAATAAGCCATAGGGAGAAGGATAGCAATTGACAATTGGGATGCCTGAAGTTGAGATATAGAAGGTAAACAGTTATTGATGACAAGGTTCAAATTCTTACCACTGTAGTGAATGGATGTGATGGAATAGACTAGAGCAGTGGTCGGCAAACTCATTAGTCAACAGAGCCAAATATCAACAGTATGACGATAGAAATTTCTTTTGAGAGCCAAAAAAAATTTTTTTTGAGAGCCAAATTTTTTTTTAAATCAATCTTTATTGTTCATATTATTACAAAGGTTCCTTATTTCTTCGCCCCTCCACCAGGTTCCCACCCCACCCTCCACCCCCTCCCCATCCCCCATTGTCCTCATCCATAGGTGCACAGTTTATGTTCAGTCTCTTCCTCCCTCCCTTTCCCCAATAGTAAATACCTTTTCAGATAGTAAATCTGTTACTTAGCATTTTCTCATATCAATAATACCACCACATGCCCAATGATACACTTCACACAAAAGACATTTCCAAATAGGTCAACCAGCCTCATCCAGGCCCCACCCAAGGCACTCACAGATCAACACCCCAGCCCTATACTAACTCAACACATCCAGATCTAAGCCTTCATCACTTGATTCAGCAGACCCTCAAGTTCCCGCAAAAGTTTCCAGCCAGGGAGCGGCCAGGCCCAGAGCAGCCGGGTCTGGTGCGGCCAGGCCCGGAGCAGCAGTTGCCAGGCTGGGAGCGGCCAGGCCCGGAGCAGCGGCTGCCAGGCTGGGAGCGGCCAGGCCCAGAGCAGCCGGGTCTGGTGTGGCCAGGCCCGGAGCAGCGGCTGCCAGGCTGGGAGCGGCCAGGCCCGGAGCAGCTGGGCCCGGAGCAGCCGGGTCGGGTGCGGCCAGGCTCGGAGCAGCAGCAGCCAGGTCGGGAGTGGCAGTGACCAGACCTGGAGCAGCTGGTTGTGGAACGAACCAGAGCAACAGAGGCCAAGCCCGGAGCAGCCAGGCCCGGAACAGCTCGCTCCTCGCCTGCCCCTGCCCCACGGCTGCCTCTCAGACATGGCTGGAAACTTTTGTGGGAACTTGAGGGTCTGCTGAATCAAATGATGAAGGCTTAGATCTGGATGTGTTGAGTTAGTATAGGGCTGGGGTGTTGATCTGTGTTGATCTGTGAGTCCCTTGGGTGGGGCCTGGATGAGGCTGGTTGACCTATTTGGAAATGTCTTTTGTGTGAAATGTATCATTGGGCATGTGGTGGTATTATTGATATGAGAAAATGCTAAGTAACTGATTTACTATCTGAAAAGGGATTTACTATCCGGGAAAGGGAGGGAGGAAGAGACTGAACATAAACTGCACCTATGGATGAGGACAATGGGGGATGGGGAGGGGGTGGAGGGTGGGGTGAGAACCTGGTGGAGGGGGGAAGAAATGAGGAACCTTTGTAACAATATGAACAATAAAGATTGATTAAAAAAAAAAAAAAAAAAGTTTCCAGCCATTTCTGAGAGGCAGCCGTGGGGCAGGGGCAGGCGAGGAGCGAGCTGTTCCGGGCCTGGCTGCTCCGGGCTTGGCCTCTGTTGCTCTGGTTCGTTCCACAACCAGCTGCTCCGGGTCTGGTCACTGCCGCTCCTGACCTAGTTGCTCTGGACTTGGCTGTTGCTGCTCCGGGCCCGGCCGAGAGCCAAATTTTTTAAACTTAAACTTCTTCTAACACCACTTCTTCAAAATGGACTCACCCAGGCTGTGGTATTTTGTGGAAGAGCCACATTCAAGGGGCCAAAGAGCCGCATGTGGCTTGCGAGCCGCATGTGGCTTGCGAGCCGCAGTTTGCTGACCACAGGACAAGAGGAACAAGCTTTTGGAGATGGAGAGATCAGGCATCCAAGAGGCCAAGCGTTGGTGTCGTATGGGTCATCTGTAAGAATGTTGAATTCACACACAATGCAGACAAAAGAGATGGTGAGGAAAACCTAGAGCAAGGAGCAACAGCCTGTAATTTTGAGGTAGAGTGGCCAAGAGGATGATAAATGATAGCAGTAAAGACAGATGGGCCATGGCCTTTGTGCCCATGGGGTTAGAGCATCAACCAGTGGACAAGGGTCCTGGGTTCATCACTAAAAAAAAGTAGTGTGAGGGATATATTGATGCACCTAGGATGATACCAAGCCTGATTTTTTTTTTAAAGTACATTTTATTGATTTTTTACAGAGAGGAAGGGAGAGGGATAGAGAGCTAGAAACATCGATAATGAGAGAAACATCGACCAGCTGCCTCCTGCCTGCAACCAATGTACATGCCCTTGATCGGAATTGAACCTGGGACCTTTCAGTTCACAGTGGCTCCATCCACTGAGCCAAACTGGTTTCGGCATCAAATCTGATTTTAATAACTGGAGTTTGTAGATGACATAGAAAGGCAGTCTCACTGTCTGAAAGCATATGACATCAGCTATGCCTCCTGAGAAATGTAGAGTCCACAAGTAACTTGTTGGTAAGTGTCCCCGGAAAAGAAAAGGTGAGATGATTAATAAAAGGGATTACAAATGATGCTTCTGCTCAGGGAACATTTCAGGCATCAATCAGGGGTCTTCAAACTATGGCCCGCAGGCCACATGCGGCCCGCAGAGGAGTCTGATCCGGCCCGCCAGGTTTTTTGGGCAGTGAGTGCAGCCGAGGTGTTACAGTAGGAATTAGTAGTTCATATAGTCCAGCCCTCCAGCTCTCTGAGGGACCGTGATCTGGCCCCCACTTTAAAAAGTTTGAGGACCCCTGACTAGACTGTAGTTCTTTGTGAGTTATCTTTACTATTAGCCTGTAGGCATGGTGCTATGTCTATTTAAAACAACTTTCAGATGCAACAGGTGATTTTTAATTTTTATCTTTTTGCTTGTGGTAAAATAGGCTGAATTACTGCCTCTAAAGATTACACTGTCTGGAAAATTTCTGGTGCAAAGGCCCTATGAAAACAGAGTCCCAGTGTACCGTAGTATCCTCGGTTGATTCTCACAGGTAGCTCTGTGACTCCCAAATTTTACTCTGCTCACATTCTATTAATGGACAAGATTATCCTTAAGTGTCAGTAATGCCACCTCCTCTGAGGACCCACTTCAGCAACCAGCTGCCCAGGTATTATCAAACCATAGCAGCTTGGAGACCATTGCAGTCAGATCAAATCTAGCTCTGGTAATGCTGACACTTTTCAGTGAGAATAGCAAAACGTACTACCTCTTAAAAACTATTAGTACAGTTGAGCCAGAGCCAAACTTTACAGGGTGACGATTTAGCTGGACAACCTGCAGAGATTGTGCTCAGTACTTTGTTGTTCTGCCCATTACAATTTGAGGCTATACTGGAAGAAGTCACTGAACTGTGGCAGGCATAGTGCACATCAGGACCGTGCTATCGGCATTCATCCGTCTGTGAGGTTACCAGTCCTGCAAAAGCTTGGTCCGTTGCCATTCAGTTCCGTTTCCCCTTCTTCGCCTATGTGTTCAGTGAAGCTTGCTAATCAAAACACAATATTTAATTAGTATTACTAAGTTTAACGCTGTTGCTTAAATATATGCAAATACTGAGGTTTGTAGAAAAAAATAAAATATAAAATTGCCTCTAGGAGAATAACCTTTCATGAAAAGAAATGCCTCTTCCACTTGGACAAAATAAAGTGACTTTAATCCACAGGAAACATTTTCAGTGAAAGCTGTTAAAAATTACTCCAACTTAACCATGCAGAAATCAGATAAACGTTTAAAAATCATTTTAAAGCAGCTTATAAACTAGTTTGGAGATCAGAATCTGGGTAAATGACTAAGACACCGCTAGATCCAATCTCAGCTTCTTGCTCCTTCCTTGGAAGAAAGCATCGAAACATGTAAGTTCCTAAGAAATGCAGATATTCGCCACCCATGGCATTTCTGAGGAGGATATGTTCATTGTAACAAACTTCTGAGACTTCACCAGGTTTGAATTTGATTCAACAATGTGGTTTAGAGCTTCCCGGCCTAATCATCAATCACTGGGCATGATTAAAATCGAGTACATATCCACCTCAGTTATCTTAAGTTGCCCGTTCAGGCATTCATAAATGTCCCCTTTTGTCTTGTTGAATTTATTACACGTTAGGTTTTGTTTACATTATGGTCAGGTACAGGTGGAGGGCAACTCGGAGACGGCTCCCAACAAAAAGACAGCTGAGCCCCAACTAACTGTCCGCAGGGAACGATGAATGCCCCAGCCTTCGGGGTAAGAAGCAAGTGGAATTTTTGACAATTTCATCACAAATTCAAGGGCAATTTCAAGTTCCCTGTAGTCGGGGGTCTGGCTTCTCCCGAGTTTCGGGAACAAAAGAAGCAACAATTCCCAAGCCGAGACGTGAAGGCGTTTGCTTTATATTTACTGGAAAGTAAATCAAATCAAGGACCTGGAGTGTCCGCACACACTCATGTCGGCTTCTCCCTCCTTTCGGGGCCCGCGGTGGGGGAAGGAGGGACTCCTCTCCGGCGGGTCCGGTCCGGAGAGTGAGAAAGGCCCGGCCGCGGTCCTCGCGACTCAGCCCGGGGGGCGCCCGACCGACCCCGGGGAGGAAGGCTCCTTCTCCAGCAGGGAGGGGAGGAGGAAAGGGGGGAGGAAACGGCGCGCACAAAAGCAGCCCGACTGGTTCCTTATCGGAGTCCGGGGGGGAAAGGGTGGAGAAAAAAGAGAGGGCAACAGAAACGGGGCCGGCGGCGCAGCGCTCCCGCCCGAGCGGCTTTTAAACTGCGTCTCCACAGCCTCTCGCAGAGCGCCGCGGCTAATGGAACCCGCGCGAGGCGCCGGGCCAATCAGCGCCGCGCTTCTTCCGGCCTCCGGCCAATGGCGGCGCGCGTTCTTGGGGCGTGGGCGCAGCGGGCTGCTTTCCGTGGCTGTGGTGTGTGTGTGTGGGCTGGGGTTGGTGCGGGCGCCTGGCTGGGGCTGCACTTGGTCCGCAGTTGTGCGCCGGGGGCTTTTGTGTCCGCCTTTTTGCTTTGCTTTCTGGGAGCGTTTTTTTTTTTTTTTTTTGGTGTGTGTTTTTGTTGTTTTTTTGTTTTCTCCGCGCGCCTCTCCTCCAGCGGAAGCCGCGAGGCTCCGAGGCAGCAGCCCGCACCCCAAGGCGAGGAGGAGCGAGCGCGCCGGCGTGAGCGCCCCAGTGACGGCCGCGGGGAAGGGGCTTCGCCGCCGCCGCCGCCGCGATGCCGGAGTTCCTGGAGGACCCCTCGGTGCTGACCAAGGAGAAGTTGAAGAGCGAGTTGGTGGCCAACAACGTGACGCTGCCGGCGGGGGAGCAGCGCAAAGACGTGTACGTGCAGCTCTACCTGCAGCACCTCACGGCGCGCAACCGGCCGCCGCTCGCCGCCGCCGGCGCCAACAGCAAGGGGCCCCCGGACTTCTCCAGCGACGAGGAGCGCGAGCCCACCCCGGTCCTCGCCGCCGCGGGCCGCGGCCGCGCCGCCGCCGTCGGCAGGGTAAGGGTGCCCGGCCCGGGGTACAAAGGGCGGCCGTTGGACGGTTGTCGCTTCCCCGCGCGCTCGCGGTCCTCCCTCCGCGGCGCCCCCCTCGGGCCTCCTCCTTCTCCTCTTCCTCCTCCTCCTCGGCGGCGGGGCCGGACGCGGGCCCTGCGCCGGCCTTGTAGGCCAGAGGAGGGGAGGGAGGGAGGGCGCTGGAGAGGAGAGCCCCGGAGTCGGGGCCCCGGGGCCGGCGCTGTGGCTGCGTGCGCCCGGAGGGGGTGAAGTTGGTGTGTGCGCGGGGGTTGGCGCGGGCGGCGGGGGGCTCGGTGGCGCCGGACGGGCCGCCGGCTCGGTGTTCGGACGGGGACTGAAAGCGCTAAGGAGGGGCCAGCCCGAAACCGCTCCGGGTTATACACCTTTGAGCGTTTTCCCGCTTTCTGAACTGCAGGGACTGGTAACTGAGTCTCGGAGCGCTCCCTGGAGGGCGGTTTGTGCATATTAATGTCTCACCAACATTTGAAATACTACGTTCCCGCCTTTTTAGGTTGTCCTTTTTTTTTTTTTTTTTTTTTTTTTTTTTAATCTGGAGGGCTTTTTGAACCGTTTATGTTCTTGTTTGTGTTGTTCTTTTCTAAGTAGCGAGGTCATCTTTTTTGCGGGGGACCTTAAAATGAGCATTTAAAAATACGCCTTTAAACGGTTTTCTTACAGACTCAAATGTTTTAAAATTCTGGTTGTTAAGGGCTTGGGTTTTTTGGATTTTTTTTTTTTTTTGACAGATTTGTAGAAGGAAAGCAAAGACTTCGGAAACATGAGACACACGTTTATTTCATGACATTCTGGTATGTCAGTGTCACATTTTGGAATATCTAATCGCGGGTAAAAATCTCAGATTGGCTCCAGCAAATGGATAGTTTGTTTGAGAACAGTTTGGGGGTTTTGTTCGGTAGGTTTCAATAGGTTGTTTTGCTGGTAAGAATCTATCAAGTTACCAGACTTTGAATCCTAACAGAATGTAGTTTCAAGTAGTGATTGATGTTAGGGACAGTGCTTTGTCAGAATTTAGAATATTGAGCTTGGAACTGTTGCTACTACTTATTGGTATAACTCAAAAGTACTTGTTTCGAAGTTATGTTGTTTAACTTTAATCTATCTGATGGGCTTTCTGGACTACCCATAATAATAGAAATAAAAGAAAGATGTAATAAATACATATAAATTTAATTGAAAATGTTAGCCCGGGCTTTCAAGAATTGAAAATCTTACAACTTAAGCCAGTGCCTGGAAAATAGTAGTACCAGGTCTGTATTTGTTCAATAAATAAAAGACTGCTGGGCCGGAATGGCTCAGTGGTTGAGCATTGACTTATGAACCAGAAGTCACGTAGGATTCCAGGTCAGGATATTTGCCCAGGTTGCAGATTGATCGGTAGCAGAGGCAGTCAGTCAATGATTCTCTCTCATCATTGATTTTTTTTCCTCTAACTTTACCTTCCTCTTTGAAATAAATAAATAAGTAAATAAATATTTTAAAATAAGCAAATAAAGACTGACCTTATTGTTTCTGATGTCTTGTTTTTGTGGATTTAAAGAAAGCCAGTTGACTCTTACATAAAAAAACAACAAAAAACAGATTTACATTTGAAACAGAGCATATCCCTCATCCGTTTTTCTCCAGTCCTTCTGAAAAAGAAAGTAATGCTCAAATTATTTCAGTAAAGATTTGGCTGAAATGAAGTTTTTAAAAATATTTTTATTGATTTCAAGAGAGGAAGGGAGAGGGATAGAGAGATAGAAACATCAATGATGAGAGAATCATTGATTGCTGCCTCCTGCATGCCCCCAACTGGGGACTGAAACAGCAACCCAGGCAAGCGCCCTGGACTGGAACCAAACCTGGGACCCCTCAGTCTGCAGGACGGCGCCCTATCTATCTACGAGCCAAACAGGCCAATGCTGAAAATGAAATATTTTCCATTTAAATGAGCACATTTAAAAAATATAATAAATAACAGGTCTTCTATAGAACCCTATCTTGGTCTATGCAGACATTCTTTTTTGTTGTTAATTCTTAACCTAGAATGTTTTGTTGTTAATTTTTAGAGAGTGGAAAGGAGGGAAGGAGGCTGGGAAAGGGTGGTTGGCAACATCGTGGTGTGATCATCAGAGGGGCTTATGGATTAGTTGCCTCCTGCAGAAGCTGGTACAACCTGCAAACCAGGTATATGCCCATGTCTAGGGATCAGTCTTGAGACCCTTATGTACATAGGCTGGTGCTCTAACTGTTGAGCAACACTGGCCAGGGCACAAACATTCTTGAACCATAGAAGTATTTGATTGTATGCTTTATAATAGGACTAGAGGCCAGGTGCCCAAAATTTGGTCTCAGCCTAGTCTGCACCCTCTCACAGTCAGGGACTCTTCTGCTTACTGCCCATCTGCTCCTTAGCACTGCTGTGAGCCCTGCTCTGGCTGAGTAGCACTCCCCCTGGTGGTAAGTGTGCATCAGAGTGACCTGTCATTTTGTCCTTTCATCTATTTGCATATGAAGCTTTTATATATAGAATAGGAAGGATAGCATTACTGTTCTTACTTTGATGACTCATTTTCTACAGAAACAACCATCTTGGTTTTGATGTTTGTTTTTCAATTAGTTTTAGAAGAGTATTCTAAATTGTGTTCTAAATTTCAGTTTAATTACTCAACATTTTTTTAGTTCCTGTCTTATGCTCTGAAGTACTGGAAATGGATTTTTGCTGACCCTGCCTACCACCTTAATTTATTATTTTTTAATTTTTTGTATGATAGTCATGTTTTATTATTTTTGTAATCTCAAATTTCCCATATTATCCAAGTTGTTTAACACTATGCAAATAAACTCTGGATGAAAGGAATTAACATTTTAATTCAATGTTCAGTGGCATGCTAAGCCTTTTATATGTCATCTTATGTTTTGATACGTATAGAGAAAAACTACTTCACAGCCATAAAGTTAGGACCTCTCTACTTGTATTTAAAACTTAAAAAAAAAAAATGTGTATTCTTGGCTAGGCTTCATAGTGTGAACAACTTGAAGTTAATAGTGGGCCCTAGCTGGTTTGGCTCAATAGATAGAGCATCGGCCTGCAGACTGAAGGGTCCCAGGTTTAAATGTGATCAAGGGCATATCTGGGTTGTGGACTCAGTCTTCTGTAAAGGTTGTGCAGGAGGCAGTTGATCAATGATTCTCACTCATTGTTGATGTTTTTCATCAACCTCTCCCTTCTCTGAAGTCAATAAAAAAATTTTTTTTAAATAGTCTCTTAAAAAAAGAAAAAGCTAATAGTGGTAATTGGTCAAAAACATCATAAAAAGCAGAAATTTAAAATCTGTTTTAAAGCACATTTAGTAAATGGTTATAAATTAACTTCGGAGTCTAATAGACAGGTTTGTCAGGTATAGGAAAAATATTGAATATATAGGAAAAGCATTTTGGCATTTATAATAGTGAAATTCTCTTTTGAATATTCCTTTTCTGTGTACATTTTGTGTTCTAGTCATTGTTAGTTCCATTTATAGTAACAATATAGACTCACATTTCTTTTTTTTAATGGAACATGGGAAGAATTAACTTTTTTTATTATTATTATTGATTTTAGAGATGAAGGGAGAGGGAGAAAGAAACATCAGTGATGAGACAATCATTGATTGGCTGCCTCCAGCAGGGCCCCTCCTGGGGATCTAGCCTGCAACCCAGGCATGTGCCCTGAAGGGGAATAAAACCATGACCTCCTGGTCCATAGGTTGGTGCTCAATCACTGAGCCACACCAGCTGGGCTAAACTCACATTTCTTCTTTTTTTTTTTTTTTTTTTTTTTTTTTTTAATATATTTTATTGATTTTTTACAGAGAGGAAGAGAGAGGGATAGAGAGTTAGAAATATCAATGAGAGAGAATCACCAATCAGCTGCCTCTTGCACACCCCCACTGGGGATGTGCCTGGAGTCAAGGTACATGCCCTTGCCCGGAATCGAACCTGGGACCTTTCAGTCCACAGGCGGATGCTCTATCCACTGAGCCAAACCAGTTTCGGCTAAACTCACATTTCTTAAAGAATGTTTGTAATCTGTGAGAAAGCCAAATTGTGTCAGAGATGCAGAAAAGGCTAATTTTCTAGGTGGTGAATTTTTAACATTTTAAAATAAGTCAAACTGGATTTGGCCAAGGGCATAGCATTTAAACATGGGTTTATGAGGAATATTTTTTAAAAGAAGGTTCTTACTGATTTTAGAGAGAGATGATGGGAGAAACATCCATCAGTTGCCTCCCATATGCCCCCATAACAAGGATTGAACCCACAACCTAGGTATGTGCCCTGATGGGGAATCAAACCAACAGCTTTTTGTGCAAGGGACAACAATCAACTACTGAGCAATTGTTTTATTTCTGTCATTGCTGTCGTCTCTCAGATTCATTTGATGTAACATGACAAAAATGTTTTCATGTCCGAAATTTGGTTTTGGGTTTTAGTTTTCTATTTCTAAGGTTTTTATGCATTTTGGTGACACCAGTATTTTTAGGTGTTGATTGTAGGGGAAAAAAAAACAAAAACATTTACAGAGTTGGCAGCCTGCCTGTTACTGCCAGGATGCAAAGTATTGTAACAATTTTGAATCCAGTGGAGCATAACTTTCTTGAATGATCTTGCTCTGTCAGGATTATGAATTCTTACCAGGAAATATTTGAAGACATGGAACAAAACTTTAAAAAGTACTATGCTAATGTGTCCTGGCTAGTTTGACTCAGTGAATAGAGCATCAGCCTCTGACTGAAGGGTCCCAGATTCGATTCCAGTCAAAGGTTATGTACAGTGGTTGCAGGTTCAAATCCCCCAGGTGGGAGGCAATGATGTTTCTCTGTGTCTCTTTTCCCTTCCACACTCTCTAAAAATCTATGGGAAAAAATCCACCAGTGAGGATTAACAACAGCAACCAAAATATGCTAATGATGGTCAATATTAATTAAATCATACATTGCCATCAGACTCTACAATAAGATGCTAAGTGTACAGGCTTCTGAATCAGGGTTATAGATTTAAATTCTGGGTCAGCTGCTTATTTAGATGACTTTTAATAATGAACATTGTCCATTAGATGCTCAGTTTTCATTTGGAGAATAGGAATAATCTATCAATAATAGCTACTTAATTAGGTTGAGGCTTACAGTAGGTTGCATTTCTGAAAGTGTCTAGTGCTTAGCAATTTATACTACTACTTCTAGAGGCCAGGTGCATGGGTTTGTACACTGGTGGGGTTCCTTAGCCTGGCCTGCAGGGATTGGGCCAAAACTGGCTCTCCAATATCCCCATAGAGGTCCTGGATTGCAAGAGGGAGTAGCCCAGGCTGAGGGATCCCACTGGTGCATGATTGGGACTAGGGAGAGACCGTAGGAGGGCTCCAGGGTGTGCATGGCCCATCTCACCTAGTCCTTATTGGCCGAAACCCAGCAGAAAGCTAACCTACCGGTCAGAGCATCTACCCCTTGTGGTCAGTGCGCGTCATAGTGACTGGTCGAGCGAATGGTCAGGCACTTAGCATATTAGGCTTTTATGATATAGGGTAACGTGATTTCTAAACTTTTTTTGTTTTTATTTAATGCCAGAACAATGCAAGGTTACCATAATATATTTTTCAGAATTGAGTAAAGTAAGTTTGTGAAAATGATGTATGACTAGTCTACTCAAACATTACTATACAGCATATTATGCAGAATGTCTGAGTTACCCATGCAAAAGTATGCTTGAGTTTTTTCTGTAAAAATGGGAATATTAGTATCTATCTCATAGGATTTTTATTCATTAATTTAATACATACAAAGTACTTAGAAAACAGCTTGGTACATAAGTATTCACTAAAATCTGTTTCAAAACAATAATTATTATACTTGAGCATCTTTACTACTAATGGTAGTGATTTTAAAATAAGGGATTCATAGGTGATACTATACAACTGTTGGATTTTATTTTATTATTACTAGAGGCCCATTGCATGAAATTCGTGCAAGTATAGGCCTTCCTTCCCCTGGCTTAAGTCCCTGCTCCCGGCCCAATCAGGAGCTTGCAAGTCCTTGCTTCTGTCTGTAGCACGGTTCCTGTAGCTCCCTCTGCCATCACATAGCAGGCATCCCACCCCTCCTGGCTGCTCCACACCTCCATATGCAAATTAACCTGCCATTTTGTCTGGTTAATTTGCATATCCTTCTTGACTGTGGGCATAGCAGAGGTATGGGCATTTTACATGTTTGTCTATTATTAAGTAAGATTATTACTAGAGGCCCGGTGCACAAATTGTGCACATTGGGTCTGGCTGGCCTTCCCTGATGGGAGCCCATTGGACTGAGCCAGTGAGAGAGATGGGCCACAGGCAGTTGGCCCAGTTGGCCCCACCCCTGATTGGTCCCCAGCCAGCCCCATTCCCAGTCAGGATGTTTAGGCGCTATGGGGGGCAGGGCCGGCCAGGCAGGGGATGCTAATTGGGGCCCAATTCAGGCTGGTTGGCTGCCACAGTGGGGGGCTTGCAGGAGGCAGCTGACCAATGATTCTCTCTCATCATTGATGTTTCTATCTTTCTCTCTTCAGTCTCTGAAATAAATAAAAATAAAATAATATTAATGTCTGTAAAATTGAATTACTTGATTGGCTTCTAGGTTTGTGTAATTATAACCAAACTTAGAAAATATCTCCAAACAGCCGAAACCGGTTTGGCTCAATGGATAGAGCGTAGGCCTGCAGATTGAAAGGTCCCAGGTTTGATTCCGGTCAAGGGCGTGTATCTTGTTTGCAGGCACATCCCCAGTAGGGGGTGTGCAAGAGGCAGCTGATCGATGATTCTCATCGATGTTTCTAACTCTCTATCCGTCTCTCTTCCTCTCTGTAAAAAATCAATAAAATATATTTAAAAAAAAGAAAAGAAAATATCTCCAAACAAGTAGTTACTTTTAATTTAGTTAAATAGCTAAGGCTTAATATAACTATAAATCAACTTGAAGGTGAATTTCCATGTTTATTGTATATAGTGTTATTTATATAGTAAATGAATATTTTAAAATTCATATTGAAATGATAACGGGACTTTGTTTACAGAAAGCCACAAAGAAAACTGATAAACCCAGACTAGAAGATAAAGATAATTTAGATGTAACCGAACTCACTAATGAAGATCTTCTGGATCAGCTTGTGAAATATGGGGTGAATCCTGGCCCTATTGTGGGTAAGTTGACAAATTTCAAACATCTTTCTGTGAAGTAGTACCACAAATTGTTTTTCCCTTTTACCTAGCAGTTAAGTTTGGGTTCTAAAGACCATTCTTTCAATCATTTATATTGCAAGGACCTTACTTCTTTTTAAAAAAATTTTTTTTAACTATAAATGAGGGAATTGAACTAGACAGTTTCCAAGATCACTTTACCTCTGTTGTCAAGATTGTTTCATATATGCTCATATTACCTGGTGAGACACATGGTAATACAGTCTTATATGTCAGTTGAGGAAAATCTGAGGTAACATGACTGGCCAAAGTCATTTAAATAGTAATTTAGTAATAGGCTTGTTAATATAACTCAAATTCATCAATACCTAGCATTTTCTGTTATTAAAACCAATTTAATATGTGCACATGAAGAATCATAAAAAATCTTGTTTTGGTTGGAATTCAAGAATGATACCCTGAAGAGCAAACTAAAAAGAGAAAACTTAGAACTAAATACACTGAATTGCTATCATTTGGTTACTTTTATAAGGCTGAGTATGCCTTAATTTTAGAAGGTCTTGGCAATATATAATCTCAGGGTGAGGAAGTCCTACATATTTTGATCTTCTAAGTTATGTAAAAGTTTGCACACTGGAGATTTGTGGGTTTGTTTTCTCCATTGGAGCAAAGAAGGATTTTGGGTGCGCCTTTCTTTTGTTTTATTTAATAACTGTATTGAAGTAAATAGTACTTGCCTATTAATATAATTACCAGCAGACATTTGGTACCCTTATAAAATTTTATTTAAAATGCAAAAGGGGGATGTTAAAAAATTGGTATTATAATCTACATATATATAAAGCCTGCAATCAGAATGCCGTAACAACCAGAATGACAGGTTGCTGTGACGCCCACTGTGGCCAGCGAACTGCCCCGATTGAGGGCAGGGCAGCTGGCCAAACCTCCCTCGCCATGGTCCTTCCCCCCAGCCAATCCTGCCCCTGATCACCCTGCCCAACTCCACCCCAATCAGGAGCAGGGCTGGCCAGCCAACCGCCTGCTGCCCTTTCCTCCAGCTGGCCCCACTCCCGATGGGCCCCCACCACCCTGATCAGCCTGTGGCCCCTCCTCCCAGCAAGCTCTGCCCCATCAGCAGGCCTCTTCCAGCCCCCATCAGGGGCAGGGCCAGCTGGCCAACCACCCATGGACCTTCCCACGGTTACCCTCATCCCCGATCAGTGGTTCAACAGTAAATTTACACAATTACATATTATATTTCCAGACATATTCATCTGGCATAACTGAAGTTTTGTATCTTCCAACCAACATTATGCCAAACACATTTACATTTTTAAAATGTGATTTATAGCCCTACCTGGTTTGGCTCAGTGGATAGAGTGCTGGCCTGCAAACTGAAGGGTCCTGGGTTCGATTCCAGTCAAGGGCACATGCCTGGGTTGCAGGCTGGATCCTCAGCAAGGGGGCATACTGGAGGCAGCCGATCAATGATTCTCTCTCATCATGATGTTTCTCTCCTTTCTCTGAAATCAATAATAAAAAAAAATACTTATTTAAAAATGTGTACTTTTCTCATAACTGGATGGTGCATATTAATCTCTTAAAGGGATTTTGTTGTTACGTAATATGTTTTTATTGACTTTTTAGAAAGAGAGGAAAAGAGAGAGAGAGATAGAAACATCAGTGAGAGAGAAACATCACTTGGCAGCCTTCTGCACACCCCCAATGGGGTAACAAGCCTCCAATCCAGGCATGTGCCCTGACCCAGGAATTGAACTGGAGGACTTCTTGGTTCATGGGTTAGTACTCAATCACTAAGCCACTCTGGCTGGGCAAGTTGTGGGGTTCTAATCACAATAATTTAGATGAGTACAACTGTTTAATAAAAATAGAGTTTCTACAAAGGCAAGTACTATTATATTATGTAGTACTGGAGGAAATATACAAATTCTAAAACCTTGGGGGCAAAAATACTCAATAATACCTGTTTCTTCAGTAGGTTATCTAAAAAGACCTGTATCAATTTATATATTCCATGCTATTGATATAAAAGAAACATTGTTGTAATTATGTGTTAAAATACTATAAAGATATATTTTTATAAAACAATTCATTATATAACTCTGACCAGGTGGCTCAGTTGGCTAGAGTCTGTATACCAAAAAGTTGAGGGTTTGATTCCCAGGTAGGATGCATATGGGAGGCAGCCAATTGATGTTTCTCTTCCTCCCCTTTCTCTTTTTCTCCCCCCCCTCCCCCCAAAACAATAAAAACATCCTCGGGCAAAGGTTAAAAAAATTATTAAAAATTTCATTTTTCAGCACTTAATTACAAAGCAAAGAATAAACGTAACATTTTAATGTTGCTAAAGATAATGTTTGAGCTTATTTTAAGTAAGACAATATAAATACTAAAGCGAGTTCTGCCTTAATATAGGAACAACCAGGAAGCTATATGAGAAAAAACTGTTGAAATTGAGGGAACAAGGAACAGACTCAAGATCTTCTACTCCTTTGCCAACAATTTCTTCTTCAGCAGAAAATACAAGACAGAATGGAAGTAATGATTCTGACAGATACAGTGACAACGAAGAAGGTAAAGTTTTAAATGATGTTAATCAAATATATAGTGTTTTGGGTTTTTTTTTTTTTCAGGCTCATAAGATACAGTAACCATGTAGGAAATAAAATTTAAAATAATATTACCAAAACATATAATTTTTGCTCATACTGTATCATTAATTTTTCAAGTAATTGGATTTAAAATAGCTTTTCTTGAAAATTCTTAAGAAACAGAAGAGTACAAGTGTCTAATTTTCTGTCACCTAAAACTACCTAAGTATCTTTGTCTTTTTTGCTTAAAATCTCGTTTTTTCTAAGAGAATAAAGTATTACAAATAAAGACAAAGTTGCCCCACTTATTCCTTTCCAAGTATTGTCTACATAGTAATAATCACTGACCTTAGTTTATGCTTCTCTTTCCAGCCCACTTTTAAATGTTTTTTATATGCACCTATCTAATACATGGTATTACTTTGTACTTTAAAATATCTATATTAATAGTATCATGCTAAATCTTTGTCACTTTTCTTTATTCTGTTATATTGCCAAGATTTCACTTATTACTTGTCTGTTTGATTTCTTGTAATTAATATATAGCAGAAGTGTTTACATATGTTATGTTTTCTCTGTTTTCTATAAGCATTTAAATTGACAGTTTTTGCTAAATAATCTGATTTCAAGACAACTACAGAGCAGATATTTTAGTGGACTATTTTAAGAAAATTTGACCGAATTTTTAAATATTTTTGAAAATAGTACAAGAAATAAATGACCTTTTAAAATTTATTATAAGAACAAGTTTATATTGGTAAATATTCATTTCATTTATATGACTTGTTTTATAATTTCATGATTACTTAATTTGACCCAAATTTCATGATTACTTAATTTGACCCAAATTACTTATATCTCTTAAGCATTGCCTGCCAGGGCATAGTCTGTCAAATTGGTTGTTCAGAATATGAAATATAGAGGCTTTTTCTTCAACAGCACTATGTTAGCAAGGAGGCAAAGAATAAAATCAGCTTAAACACAAGTAGTGCTTAAACTTCCTGCCTCTTTTGCCTCTACAGGAAAGAAGAAAGAACACAAGAAAGTGAAGTCCACTAGGGATTTTGTTCCTTTTTCTGAACTTCCAACTACTCCCTCTGGTGGATTTTTTCAGGATATTTCTTTTCCTGAAATCTCCCCTCGTCCTCCTTTGGGCAGGACTGAACTGCAGGCAGCTAAGAGAGTGCATACTTCTAAAGGGGACCCACCTAGGGAACCTCTTATTGCCACAACCTTGCCTGGCAGGGAACAATTGCACAAGTTAGCCTCTAGAGGAAATTTGTTTATTTCCTCCAGTTCTAGCCATGATAGATGTTTAGAGAACAGTTCTTCGACATCTCAGCATGAACTCGCTGCCATGTTGGTCTCTGCTACAGCTTCTCCTTCACTGAGTAAAGAAACCACCACCACTTGCTATAAAGAAAAAATAGGAAATATTTACTGTGGAGAGAAAAGTGGAATTCAACCATTATATACTGAGAGGTCCCATGGTTCAAGTCAGTCGATTCTGTCCAGTGAAAGGAAAATAGTAGAAGAGTCTGAGAGATCACAAGTAATTTCTCCACCACTTGCTCAGGCAATCAGAGATTATGTCAATTCTCTGTTGGTCCAGAGTGGTGTAAGTAGTTTGCCTGGAACATCTACCACTACACCCTCACTGGATATAGAAAACATATGGAAGAGAATTGATCAATCTAATTTTCAAGAAACTGAATCTCTCTCTCCTCCACGAAAATTGCCTAGACTGAGCAAAAAGTCAGGAGAGGAAAAGGATTCAGGTTCCTTTGTGGCATTTCAAAATATAGGTGGATCTGAATCCATGTCTTCTTTTGCTACAACTGTTGTCTCTCACTCTCTTGCTACCTTAGGCATAGAGATGTCTAAGCAATCACAGTATGATAAAGTAGATGCCTCAGAACTATCTTTTCCTTTCCACGAATCTATTTTAAAAGTAATTGAAGAGGAGTGGCAGCAAATTGACAGGCAGCTGCCTTCATTGGCGTGCAAGTATCCAATATCTTCCAAAGAGGCAACACAGATATTATCAGTTCCAAAAGTAGATGATGAAATCCTGGAGTTTATTTCTCAAGCCACTCCACCAGCAGGTACTCAGGTAGCTTCAACTGATAAACAGTTGGACTCAGCACTTTGTAGAGTATATGAAGCTGCAGCATCAGCATTGCAGGTTGCAACCCATACCGCCTTTGTAGTTCGGGCTATGCAGGCTGACATTAGTCAGGCTGCACAAATTCTTAGCTCAGATCCTAGTCATAGCCACCAGGCACTTGGGATTCTGAGCAAAACATATGATGCAGCCTCATTTCTTTGTGAAGCTGCCTTTGATGAAGTAAAGATGGCTGCCCGTACCATGGGATCTTCTACTTTAGGTCGCCGTTACCTCTGGTTGAAGGATTGCAAAATTAGTCCAGCTTCTAAGAATAAGCTGGCTGTTACTCCCTTTAAAGGTGGAACATTATTTGGAGGAGAAGTATACAAAGTAGCTAAAAAGCGAGGAAATAAACATTAATAAAGTTAAAAATAATGACATCCATCTTAACTTTGATTCAGGGAACTTAGCAGATTTTCTAGGGAATTTAAGTGCATTTAAGTAAAAAAATTTTAAGGTCTTTTTAGTTTCCAAATGGGGCTAATTTTAAAGTGTCAAGCTTCAACCCATAAAATTATAGTTTAAAAGTAATGGTCTACATAGAACTGCCTTTTAAAAAAAGTTGCACAGATAGAAAGCCCGATACAATTTAAAGCTTTGTAGTTCACATTTTTATCTCAAATCGTTCACTCTATTCCATAAGATTTTACAACTATTCAAACTAAGAAAACTCTAGTAACTAGAATATAAGTAGAGTCTTTGCTGGTCTTAATATCTTTTTACTTTCTACAGCATTTCTACATATTTTTTTCACTTTTTGTTTGTTTTTTACTTATGTCTACAGTATCATTCATAATATTCTAGATTATTGCATCTTAGTGTGCCAGTCTTCAAACTGTTACTGATCTACAGACAAGCATGCAAAATAATTTGAATCTAGAAACACTTTCAGATTAATGTCCAGGTTTATTTTCTTGGTAAAATTTTACTGATAGAGAAAACAGTGTACTGACCTACCGTCTAGTCCCTCATTTCTTCATGGGCTGGTGGCAAACACTTTGTTGACCACACTGACAAATACTGCTCTAAACCATCATACTCCAGGATAGTGCATTCTCACTATCACTGTAGTTTATTAGATGAACTCAATACTGGAAAGATGGTAATTTAAAAAGAAACAAATCATACTTTCAAGTGTATGTTGCAGTTCATAGGTTTAATCTAAATTCTAAAAGTAAATTTAAGTTAGTTGGGTGGTGATTTTTTAAATCCTAAGAAATCATACTATACCCCAGTATCTTTGTGTCTTTATCAAACAGTATATTATCTTGTGTTTTCATTTCTATGATTGTAAGATGAGAGTCTAACTGTAGAGCCATTTGATAATCAAACTTCTTTGTACTTTTATGAAAATAATAGTATTAAGTATAAGCAAAACATGGTTCCTTGGATACTCATAGCCAGATTCTTTGCAGCTTTCTGGGAATAATTTTATTTGTTATTTGTCTTCTGAAATGTACATGTATACATGTACCTACTAAGTGTTGTGTGACTTTAAAAATGTATTACTGTAGAATGCTTCTGCAAATTCAATAAAGATGTTAAATTTGAACAGTTTTGTGTGGTCTCCAGCAACATGTTGTATGTGTGTTTTCTTCTTGGAGTTAAAATAAGTTAGATATTTGCAAATGAACATCCCTTTATCATTTCTTCATTGAAACTCACTTGGCATTACAGTGGTGTAATTGAAAATATTCTAAATATAGTTTTATTATATTTGAGGACCATGTTTTTATTGGCTGTTGGAATTTAAAATTTGTTAGAGAAATTAATCTGTAACCGGATACCTTATTTTAAATCAGTTTCTGCTCACCGAAACTGGTTTGGCTCAGTGGATAGAGTGTCAGCCTGTGGACTGAAAGGTCCCGGGTTCGATTCCGGTCAAGGGCATGTACCTGGGTTGCGAGCACATCCCCAGTAGGAGGTGTGCAAGGGGTAGCTAATCGATGATTCTCTCTCATCGATGTTTCTAACTCTATTCCTCGCCTTTCCTCTCTGTAAAAAAAATCAATAAAAAATATATATTAAAATCAGTTTCTGCTCAACTATATTGGGTTCTTTGGATGTTTTCTAATTCTTAGAATCTGAGTTAACAAAGCTTAAGATTTTATAAAGCTAATGATTGTTCCAAATACAGATATATAAATATATAATAGACCTATTAATAAGAGCTTTGGGATGTGGGGGATAGAGTTGATACTTAAATTCTAAATAGAGATTGAACTATTTGAGCTAACATGCTGAAAATAAATATCATTGCTCACTTTTGGGAAATTTGCAAGTAGATATTTAGACTGACTAATGCTAGACTAGCTAGCAAGACACAGCTCCCTTGACTACTACTAGTACAACTGCATTGAGTTCATGCGAAGCTAATTGACTCCATTTCTTTGGTACAAAAGTAATCTCAAGTTTTAGAGGTGGCAACTGACATTTTGCTATGTGATTATAAACGGCCACAAAATGTGGAAGTTAACTAAAATTTATATCAGTCTTTTAATCTAGCTCTTTAAGTGATAGAGGAATGGGATATTAAAAGCCTATAAAAAGACATACATATTTATTTGTGTTGTTACTATTATGGTGGCATGCTAAGTAATACATATGCACTAGCTTCTCTTTAAAGAAATGTATTGGGAGGAGGTGAAGCAGTGGCCTGTGATTGGACTTTTCTGCCAACAAGATTTCTCCTTACCTCTCCTCAGAGGTTGTACTTAGGTTTTGTTTTTTGTGTGTTTTTTTTAAATACAGTTTTATTGACTTCAAAGAGGGAGAGATAGAAACATCAATGATGAGAGAGAATAATTGATCAGCTGCTGTCTGCACGCCCCTTACTGGGGATTGAACCCAGGACCCTTCAGTCCCCGGGTCTATACTCTCTATCCACTGAGTCAAACTAGCTAGGGCTGTACTTAGGTTTCTTATAATCACATCAAAAAAGGGAGGAGAGACTTAAATTGCACTTATGTATTAACATTGTTGCACTTAATGTTATTAGAAGCTTGGTACTGTATGGGTAGGTTTGTTTTGTTTTTTGTTCTTAAAATTCCCTATAGCCTTTTCCTTTATATATTTCAATTTTTAATTTAATAACAAACATTAACCATGTATGGACAAAAGAATGGCAACAACTATATATTTTAATGTTCTTTTCCCACCTCTAAATTGTTTTTAGTGAAAAGCCTCCATGGGAGCAGTTTGAATTCCTTTTGTTTCAGGCTGTTAGTCCCAGAAAAAGGGAAGGAGAATAGGAAATTGTGATTAAGGAGTGGGGGAGATAAACAGAAACGGAATAAAATAAGAATGGAAAAGAAAAGGACAAAAATTGCAGTTAAAACAGTTTTGGTTTGTTGAGGTAATACCTGTAGATGACTTATTTTACACATTAGTGTACCTAAAACTAGCATTCCAAACCAATGTTAAGATGGTTTCATTTATTGTATGTTTCAGAAAGTAATGGTTTCTCCGATGTTATTTCCAGACTCTAAAATAGAGCTCAAGCTTGAGAAGAGAGAACCACTAAAGGGCAGAGCAAAGACTCCAGTAATACTCAAGCAAAGAAGAGTTGAGCACAATCAGGTATCTTTAGTTTTGTGATCACTGTATTCAGGTATAAGTAGTTTCCAGGCCTGTGTCCTAGTCTTTGGTTAATAGTTGACACCCATATTCCATCACACTAAGTATTGTTCATTCATTGTTCATTAAATGGCATCAGAAATCTAAATTTTGTTTTGTCAGTAGTGTACCTGTGTTTGCTGCAAAAGAGTGTGTTTAATGTCTCATTTGTGTTTGATTCTGAAGCTAAGAATGGTTCAAAGCCAGTCATACTGCTTTTGAAAAAAAATTTTTTTTTAGTTATAACTATCTTTTTAACTTTTTATTTTTCAATTACAGTTGGCATTCAATATCATATTAGTTTCTTGTGTGCAGCATAGTGGTTAGACATTTATATAATTTACAAAGTGATCCTTTCAATAAGTCTAGTATCCACCTGGCACCATACATAGTTATAATATTATTGACTATAATTGCCTACCCGTGCTGCACTTTACATCCCTGTGACTATTTTGTAACTACCAGTCTGTACTTAATCCATGACCTCTTTCACCCGGTCCCTCAAGCTCTCTCTCATCTGGCATCCATCAGTTCTCTGCATCTGTGAGTCTGATTCTTTTGTTTTTTAGGTTCCACCTGTAAGTGAAATTATATGGTATTTGTCTAAAAGAAGGTGGACATTCCCTAGCTAGTTTGGCTCAGTGGATAGAGCATTGACCTGTGAATTGAAAGGTCCTGGGTTTGATTCTGATCTAGGGCACATGCCTGGGTTGCGGGCTCAATCCCCAGTAACCTGGCATGCGGGAGGCAGCCAGTCAATGATTCTCATCATTGATGTTTCCATTTCTCCCTCTCCCTTCCTCCTGGAAATCAATAAAAATATATTTAAACAAAATAAAATAAAAGAAGGTAGACATGCCTAAGTAATTCTGATATTTCCTTAAAAGGCAGGGGAATGGTTTTATATTTGTCTCTTTGCCTCTAAGATTTCTTTAAATTGATTTCAGAGAGGAAGGGAGAGGGAGAGAGAGAGAAACATCAATGATGAGAGAGGATCTTTGATCGGGTGCCTCCTGCACAACCCTCAATGGAATCAAGCCTGCAACTAGTACATATGCCCTGACCAGGAATTAAACCGTAACCTCCTGGGTTCATAGGTCTATACTCAACCACTGAGCCACGCTGGCCAGGCTGTGTCTATTGATAGATTTCTGGCTGTGCTTTTACTTTTGCCTGTCTTCTATGACTTTTTCTTCAACTCTGAACTTAGTCTGGTCCTAAGACCACACTTTTCTTATTTTAGATGAAAATTTTTTTTATTGTTGATGAGGTGAGATGCACTTAGTGTAGAAACTGAAAATCTATTGAAGGACACTGAAATATTGGATAATTTACGGATAATTTTGACCCAGAGTGTATAGAGCTAGCAAGAGTGGGTGACTGGTCAGATAACAGGAAAAAGGAGGGGGGAAGGATGATATTAAAGATGGTTTAAAGGGAAATTGTTTCCATTGGGGAAGCTAAACTGAAAGACAGGATAATCAAAGGAGAGAAGATTTAGAGGACAACAGACAGAATTAGACAGTGGCCTTAGATAACAAAATTTAAAATGTAGAAGAGTAGAGGGGGGAAGAGTTTAATGACTTCAGTCACAGAGCTTCAACAGTTGTCAACATTTTTTAAAAAAATACGTTTTATTGATTTTTTATAGAGAGGAAGGGAGAGGGATAGAGAGTTAGAAACATCTATGAGAGAGAAACATTGATCAGCTGCCTCCTGCACACACCCCACTGGGGATGTGCCCGCAACCAAGGTACATGCCCTTGACCGGAATTGAACCTGGGACCCTTCAGTCCACAGGTCTACACTCTGTCCATTGAGCCAAACTGGTTTTGGCCAGTTGTCAACATTTTATCGGTTTTATTTCATTTTCACGTGTGCTCTAGTTTAAATCTTTGCTTGTATTTTGCTTTTCACTGGAGTAAGTGAAAGCAAATCTCTGACATGTCATTTCCCACATTAAAATTTTGGTATATGTCTCTCAAACATAAGAGCTGTTTTTATACACACACAATGCTATTATCACACCTAAAAATTATTTTTCATTTCTACTCTGTTTAAATTCTTTCAGTTTTAGAAATGTCTTGTGATTATTCAAGTCAGGATCCAAACAAATTCCACATGTTGTTTTGTTTTTTTTAATCTCACATCTGTAGCTACTTCCCCTCCATTTATTTAGTTAAGAAACCACGTTGGTTTGCTATACAGAATTTTTCATATTCTGGATTTGGTAATTGTTTCTTCAAGTGTTATTTAATTTGTTCTGTACCTGTATTTCCTGTAGTCTGGGAGTTAGAGATTTATAGTGGAGCAATGCAGTTGATCTTTCTATGATGACAAATGTTTTCTCTCTGTTGTCCATTATGGTAGCCCTGAGCCATATGTAGGTATTGAATACTTGGAATGTGACTAGTGTGGCTGAGAAACTACTTTATAAACTTAAATTTAAATTGCCACATGTGGTTAGTAACTACTGTATTGGACAGCACAGATTATAGAGTTCATTAGATTCAGGTTCAGTTTCTTTGACAAGAACATTTCATAAATAGTGTAGCCTTCATATTCAATCGTTTGACATGATGTCCTTTGGTTATGCTAAAATTAGTAATGGGTTCAAATGTTGAAAGCCTAATCCATTCATTATAAAGTTCTGTATCACCCTTTTATTTAATAGTTTTGACAGCCATTTATAATTACTGCCCAGGTCCATTATTTCATTTGCAGTTGTAAGATGATTTCTCTCATTTTCTCATTCCTTTACCTCTATAACTAATTTTTATAAAGAATTTTCTTTCCTGATGAACTGCTTAGATATCTTAAAATAAAACTCATACAGGAGTACCAGAATAAATGTTTAATTCTTGTCTTTTCTACTTTTCAAATCAAAGTGCCCTACTTTGAAAAGTGATCGATGAGTATCTTTTAATAGTATGGTATTTTAAAAATACATTTTTATTGATTTGGGAGAGAGAGAAATATCAATCAGCTGTATTCGCATACCTCTTACGGGGATTGAGCCCCACCCAGGAATCGAAATGATTACCTTCAAACAATTGAGTCACACTGGCCCGGACAATAGTATGGTTTTATATATTTTATGATCAATTGCAGTCTTTTTTATATAAAATATATTTTATTGATTTTTTTACAGAGAGGAAGAGAGAGGGATAGAGAGTTAGAAACATCAATGAGAGAGAATCATTGATCAGCTGCCCCTTGCAAACCCCCTACTGGGGATGTGCCTGTAACCAAGGTACATGCCCCTGACCGGAATCAAACCCGGGACCCTTCAGTCCGCAGGCCAACGCTCTATCCACTGAGCCAAACCCGTTTCGGCTAATTTTATAATTTTTTAAATTCTATTTTCTCAGTCACTTGTGTATAGTGGATTCTGATAAAAAAAAATATATATATATTTTCAGAATATCTTCTGATTGTATTAGTTTTCTGTGAAGATGACTAGTTCTAGATTAAAATGATAGTCAAGAATAAAATTGATTAATAGTCCTCAACCAAAGAATTTAATAAACCTGAACAAAGACATGTATAAATAATTTATAGAGAAAAGTATTCATCCCACCCCTTTTCCCAGCTATTCCCACAGGTAACAAATATGTTTCTGGTGTTTCATAGAAGAAAATAATAGTTAAACGGTACTTGGCCCCTTTTTATTAACCATAATAGTTTCAATAGATGTTTTATAAGAATTTTTGATGAAGGGATTATTTTAGTTATTTCTTAAAATTAAAACATAATATGGGAAGTCCTGGAATTTGGTAGCTAACTAATTTTAAGGGAAAAGACATTGTCTCCCCAAGTCCCCTACTTTCATGGATATAAGTAAAGTATTTGACCTTTATATTATATCAGTTGTATAAATGGTAAATATTATATCTTTCAAGCAATGTAGTTTTATATTCATTGAAGAATTTTTAAATACTGAGTTTGATAATAGACGATTTTACCTAGACTATTTTAAACTAAAATATTTTTAAAATACTTCTAATTGTTTATATTAGCACTGATTTTTTTTTAATTTATAGTCTTAACCATTTTTTTTATTCGTGTTTTTTTTTGTGTGTGTGTTTTTAATATTCTTTATTGATTTTTTACAGAGAGGAAGGGAGAGGGATAGAGAGTTAGAAATATCGATGAGAGAGAAACCAATCATTTGCTTCGTGCACACTTCCTACCGGGGATGTGCCCACAACCAAGGTATATGCCCTTGATCAGAATCGAACCTAGGACCTTTCAGTCTGCAGGCCAATGCTGTTTGCACTGAGCCAAACCGGTTAGGGCTGGCCTTGATTATTAAAGAGGAAGCAATGAGGTGCATCATCAATCAGTTATATTATCTTAAATAAGTTCTCAGCTCTGGCTACACATTAGAATCCCTTTTGGAATTATAAAAATTTAGTAGGTATAGTCCCTTCTAATTCTGACTTGATTGGTCTAAGGTAATGTTGGTTAGGGTATATTTTTTAATGTTGATACTAGAGGCCCAGTGCATGAAATTTGTGCATGGGTAGGATCCCTAAGTCCTGCCACAGGGTGATGGAGAGTTGGGGACTGGCACCCATCTTGGCTGGCTTTGGGCCTGTGGGCTGGGAGCAGCTCCTGCATTGAGTGTCTGCCCTCTGATGGTCATTCCACTGGTCATTTGCTGTTTAGTCGATTTGCATAGTAAGCTTTTATTATATAGGATGTTTTTTAAAAAGCTCTCAGATGATACTGTGCTCCAAAGATTGAAACTATTGTTTCCTTCTATTCAAATAATCAGGAACTTAACTATTAGTAAGCTTTTATATATATAAATTGTTCACAGATTTTTCTTTTAACTAACATTAAGTTTGCATTCAGCCCTGACTGGTTTGGCTCAGTGGATAGAACGTCGGCCTGTGGGCTGAAGGGTCCCAGGTTTGATCCCTTTCAAGGGCATGTACCTTGGTTGCGGACACATCCCCATTAGGGGGTGTGCAGGAGGCAGCTGATTGATGTTTCTCTCTCATCGATATTTCTCGCTCTCTATCCCTTTCCCTTTCTCTGTTTAAAAAAGTCAATAAAATATATTTTAAAAAATAAAATGGACTTTAAAAAAGAAAGAAATATGGAGAGGAGGAGGTGGCAGAACTGCTCTGTTAAAAAAAAAAAAAAGTTTGCATTCAGCAAAAATTTCCTAATTGAGAGCAGGAAAAAGGACTCAGAGGTTCAGATTGTGAGTCAAAGGGAAACTACAAAATCAGTCCAATGAGATTGTCAGTATCTTGCGGGGTTTGGTACTAATACTTCCAACCAAATTAGCATATTTATCCTTGTCCCAGGATAAGAGTAAAATGTATTCACCTTTAAAATTAGCCTACATTAAAAAAAAATTTAACCTACATTAACTCAAATATAAAAAAAAAAAAATGCCCTTTATCTAGATAAAATGTTAGCAAAAGTGACCATATATGCACACTCTAATATGCTAATCAAGGATGGCTATTTCATAGTTAAAAGAATTTTAAAGGGTCATCTGGTTACAGTGGCTTCAACTGTATAGCTTGATGCTTGGGTGCAAAATCTTAAGTACCTTACCTGGGCTGCTGCATCAGAATCTGCATTTTAACAAAAGCTTCAGATGGTTGAAACACACAGTATAAGTTTGAGAAGCACCAGTCTAATGACTTTCAAGCTATTTTTATAAGGACTGGTAATATTTTTTAAATGAGGAAAAATTATTCAGCTTCTCAAGGAAGAAATGAATCACAGATTGGAAGGTAAAACAATAGTGTGTCGCTGTTATCTTTCTGTAGTGAGGAGTGGATAGCATTGAAGGAGGTTTTGGCTGTGACAGGTTAGGTGTGCATGTTTATGAAAGAGATGACACCAAGTTTTCGTTGCTATTTAATTTTAATGTCTTTAAGAAGAGTTTGACACATGGGAATTTTTAAGTTCTGACAGCTGTGTACTGATTATAATTTAAGCTGATTCTATTTAATAGTTAAATAGTCCTAACCATAGGAAACGAATAATGTTTAACAATTATAAAATTTGTGTTTTGTTTTAAAAGGATTCTGACTTATAACAAATGACTTTTTTATAAGTCAAAGAAAGTCTTCATGCTCAGACTCAGCCTGTTTGTTGATTTGACGGTTAGAGATGCAGCTGCAATGCTAGAGGCAAATAGCACACAGCAGTCACAAAAGGAGACAGTGATGAATTGATGCACTTTTTCTCCCCTAGTTTCTATTACAATTTGTGAGCTTCTGTAGTTGGACTCTTGAATGTATTTTTGCCATACGTTAAGTGTTTTCTGATACCTACATATCAGTTCAGTCAGTACAAATAGAAATATATTGAGGGCATAGCATTGTTTGCAAACGCTTGCATTTGGAGAGTTTTCATGGCTTGTCTGTGCTAATATGGCCATTATTAAGGTGTTTGATATTAGAATTGACTTTTTAATGTGTCGATGTTAATTAGAGCTATTCTCAAGCTGGAATAACTGAGACTGAATGGACAAGTGGATCTTCAAAAGGCGGACCTCTGCAGGCATTAACTAGGGAATCCACAAGAGGGTCGAGAAGAACTCCGAGGAAAAGGGTGATGCAAGGCTTATTGCTTAGAATTGGGTTTTCAGATTGGTAGGGTTTTAGTGATTATTTTATATTTATTGTTTTTGTTTTGTTTTCAAACTAACAGGTGGATACTTCAGAACATTTTCGTATAGATGGTGCAATAATTTCAGAGAGTACTCCCATAGCTGAAACTATAATGGCTTCAAGCAACGAAACCTTAGTAAATATGTTTCATAAACTATACAAGTTGTATTCTTTGTAAATTACCCTTTAATTAGAATTGGGGAGGTGGTGAATTTTGGCAGCTATCAAACGTACATTTTTTTTTTTTAACATAAACTTATTCCCCACATAATTCTAAATTTAAAAATGTTTTCCATATAGCCAGTTTATATATGTATAAATTTAATTCATTGCGCAAGAATCGAAAGTATTAAAAGGATTCTTTTGCTAAAATATTTAAAGCATGATAAGGCTTCATATGTGAGAACCACTGAATATGTTCATTTCTGGGTCCTTTCGCCTAAATTTTTATTAAGGGAAAGTTCAAATAATATAGAAATAAAATATCTTTTTCTTTTTTTCACATGTCTTTGTTATGTTTGGATAATTCTGAGTCTGAATAATTTGAATCTTGGCAGGTTGTCAATAGGGTGACTGGAAATTTCAAGCATGCAGCTCCTATTCTGCCAATCACTGAATTCTCAGACATACCCAGAAGAACACCAAAGAAACCATTGACAAGAGCTGAAGTAAATGAATAAAATTTAGATAGATGTTATCATTGATCTTTTAAAGAGGAAATACTTATTTGCTTTTTGAAGTGGGAGGGAGCAGAGCTTTATTGGGTGGGGTTGTGTGTGTGTGTGCACGCGCTTATATTTTAAAGACATACTTCGGCTAGTGACAATAAAAAGTAACCAATGTAATATGATGTACTAATACTATCCTCTTGCTATTACTATGTGCCTCCTAAGTTCCAGTTTTCAAGGGAGTGGTCCTTTGTGTGCTGCTTACAACATGCTCTCTTTGTTATGGAGGAGCGTTGAAAGTATAACTGGGCAGTAGGGGAGGCTAACTATCTTTTCACTTAAAGGTCAAATAATGGGACTTTAAATGACTTTGTATGATGCTTCATTTGATTAACTTCTGTATAATTAAGCTTTAAAGTGCTAACTGCATGATGCATTATAGTTTTAATAAATTTTTACCAAAGGTTATTTTGATTGGGGCATAAAGGCAAGCAAAACAATCAGGCTACTAAAAAATATAGATCTTTTTAAGTTAGGAAGATTAGGTTGACTGTTTTAAAACACATATTGAAATTTGTTAAAGGTCCAAATTAATTTGACATCTATATTTGATCATCTATTTTATTACAAAGTTTTTTTTTTTAATATGTTTTTGTTGATTTTTTTTTTTTTTTTTTTTTTTTTTTTTAAGAACAAGGAAGGGAGAGACAAACATTGATGAGAAAGCAACATTGATTAGCTGGCTCCTACAGGGGCCCTACTGGGGATTGAGCCTCAAAACCTTGCTATGTGCCCTGACCAGGAATCAAACTGGCAACCTCTAGGTTCATGGGACTACGCTCAACCAACTGAGCCACTCCAGTTGGGTTTATTATAAAGTTTTTAATGGAGGGAAAAAAGTGTAAATGAAAATCATGGGAAATTCAGTGGGGGAACTATATTGCCATATTAGCTACACTGAATTTTTGTTTATTTTACTTTGACTTGTTAATTTTTAATGTGTGGCTATTTCTCCCCCCCTCCCGTTCCCCCCAAAAAATTATCACCTTAACATCTTAAATTTGAAGAAATTTAGAAATGTGTGGATACTTAAGTGATAATCAATTTAGAAATGGCAGTTAAAAGCTAGAATAGATTTAAATGCATTATCTTCTCTGAAACTTCGATTTAAAATGTATTTTCATTGTTGCACGTTTACACTAATTTTTAACTTTGGTTGTTTGTTTCTTATTAGGTGGGAGAAAAAACAGAGGAAAGAAGAATAGACAGGGACATTCTTAAGGAAATGTTTCCCTTTGAAGCATCTACACCAACAGGAATTAGGTATTCAGATATATTGAAATAAGTATTAACCTGTTAACCGAGCAGGACCTATAAATACGTCAAACATAAAACACTATCGGGAACGGGTAGGACATATGAATACGTCCTTGAAATATATGTTGCGCCCTGAGAGGGACGGTATATATTTTTTGTAATCTTTTTTTTTTTTTTTTTAATGTATTTTATTGATTTTCTTACAGAGAGGAAGGGAGAGAGATAGAGAGCTAGAAACATCGATGAGAGAGAAACATCGACCAGCTGCCTCTTACACACCCCCTACCGGGGATGTGCCCGCAACCAATGTACATTCCCTTGGCCGGGGACCTTTCAGTCCGCAGACAGATGCTCTACCGTTGAGCCAAACCGGCTTCAGCTGTAATCTTTATAATTGTTTGTAAAATTTATAACTTTTTAATTCGATGTTTCCATTTTTTTGTTGGTATTCTTTTCTATTTGTTTGTAATTTTGTATTTTTCTTTGTGCTTTATATATAAATAAATGAAAAAAAATATTTCATTTATTTTAATTAAGTATAAATAAAAAAAATAATAATATAAAATTACGTCCGCTGGGTGTGACGTACTGACACGTCCTAGTGAAAGATTATGCACCCATTGTACGTTGCGTAATTAAAAAGGGAACTCCTCGGTTAACAGGTTAATGGATTCTATGGGGGTGTTTTTATTTATTCACTTACTCCCACATTTATTTAGATATAATGGACACATAAAATTATATATTTAGGGTATACAACATAATGATTTAATACACATAAATGAGAATTTTAATTTTTCATTCACAAAAAGTTAACTATACTTGTGTTCTCAGAATTAAACTGTTCTTTTGTGAGCAGTTTATTCTGGAAAATTGAGTGTTTCAAAATTAACTTTGTTAAACTGAAGGATTGTAAAGAAATAATTTACCTACTATTTAATTTCTATTTTTAAATTCAAATGGAAACCTAGTAAGAAGGAAATCATTGTTTTCACAGATTTTTTCTGATCTGTTGAATTGTTTCCTGACTGAATCACAACCAAACTACCTTATTTCTTTCCTATTATCTCCTAAATATATTTACTCTGAAAAGACTTTCAGAAGGCAAGTTTAGTGAATCTTTATCAATGTTTTGAATATTATTTTTTAATAAAAGATAATGCAATTTTTAAAATGGAAAATGTATAGAAGTTTTAAGTAGCTTGACCTCACTGTTTTTATGTGACATTTACCTACTGTTAACTCAAGGAATGTGTTTGGGATAAGGAGTGGTCATGATATTATATATTATTTATGTAACATAACTTTATCTAAAATCTATTTTTTGTCCTTTTATTTCCACAGTGCTAGTTGTCGCAGACCAATCAAAGGGGCTGCAGGGCGGCCGTTAGAATTCAGTGATTTCAGGATGGAGGAATCTTTTTCATCAAAATATATTCCTAAGTATATTCCTTTGGCAGATGTCAAGCCAGAAAAGACAAAAAAAGGACACTCCATTCCCATGTGGATAAAAATTTTGCTATTTGTTGTTGTGGCTGTTTTTTTGTTTTTGGTCTATCAAGCTATGGAAACCAACCAAGGAAATCCATTCTCTGGTTTTTATCTTAGCGACTCTAAAAGTTCCAACTGAATGATATCTCTTTGGCACACCCATCATGGTCTCCTATTTTTATTAACTGTATAAAAAAACATTTGTGTACACTTCTTGACGCAAGAGCTAAATATAATGTGATTTCACCTCAATAAATATATCAATAGTATTCCATTGAAAAGTAAGCAATATATAAATGGACTTCATTTAAATGTTTTGGACTTTGGACAAGTAGGAGATCACTTCGTGCCATACAAATAATCTTTTTTAGCTCTGGAACTTTTTTGTAGACTTTATTTTTTTAATGTGGGCATCTTATTTCATTTTTGAGAAAAATGTACATTGTTTCTGTGTTTCAAGAAGGGCGAAATGTATAATGTGAAGCTACACATTTAAATACTTTGAATTCTTACAGAAAAGATTTAAGAATTATTCTCTGCTGAATAAAAACTTTAGAGATATGTGAAACATAAAATTTGTTAAGAGGAAAAGTAAGTTGGAGTTGTACTTTTTGTAACAGCAACAAAGTTTAATGGTGTTTATGGGGAAAAGTACAGCAATAATCTCTTCTGTAACTTTTATTACTAGGAATGCCATTAGTGTAGCCCTGTTGTACTCACTTTTTTAAAAATTTCTAGTATCATGAATGTCCTACTTCAGTAAGACCCATTTAAATACAGTTGAATTTTAGCAGTGATCTTTTAGTGCTAAAGATTCTTATATGTATATGTTTTAGAAAACTTAACTAGCTATACATGTTTTTAAAAGCTGTTTAGCTAGCTAGAAGACTATAATTGGGAACCTGTATTTTTTATTTACAGCTAAAAATATTGTCAATCCAGTTTGCTACCAAATATTTTTTAGATAAATGTGTGTCTGTTCATAAGTTGGAAACTTTACACACTGGTCTTTGTTTCCATTTGAATTCCCTATTGCATTGTCTTCTGTTACTAAAAACAAATTTTGCCAAGGTTTTTTTTTTTTTTCCCCTGTTTCCCAACATAATTTGATTTTAAACTGCACAAAATATTAGCTTTCAAATGACATAAACTTTTCTTGGATACACAGTAGATACAAGAATTTGTGAACTCTGAATATGAGGTGGGCATTATGATTTTTGTGTACCCTTGAAGTGGTTAACTTTATCTTTGTGGTTGATGTATTTTTTTATTATTTTTTTATTTTTTAGCTAAAACTTACCTCATGTATAACTTGGTTAATTGAAATTTCAACAGAATCAAGTAAAACAAAAATTTTAAACTTATTTGAGTTACTAATTTTACAGTCTTTGACCATAAGCACACTAAAAAAATGTAAGTTATTTTTAAATGCCATCTGAAATAAATATGATACTTTTTCAAAAGGGAAAATGCTGAAGGTATATATTTAGACCAGCAAACAATTTTTATTTGAATTAGTCCTTTTCCTGATATTTAGCTTTTAGATATTTTGTAGACATTTTTCACTTGGCAGTTTATCAGGAATGTTTATAGGCCTGAGGGAGTGAGAAACACACAGGTCAGAAATGCTTGCCTCTGAGTAAAAGTGTTCCTTAGAGATGAGCCACACAGGGGGCACGTTTTACTCAACTTTTCGTGTAAGGTAACAGCAGTCCACTTTCACTTTGTTTTTAAACTTTGTTTCCCATCTTGTTTTCAATCTTTTGTTTATAATTAGAAATTGTGAGGAGCTGCAGTTACTGTTTAAAAATGTAGGGTGATAAATTAGACTTAATATGTATGTAAGGTCAATTTTCTAATAGGAAAGGTGTGGTCCAAAATAGCAAAAGTAGGACCAGGTAAAAGTCTTCTCTCCGCCCCCCCCCCCCACCTCCCCCCAATGTGTATTTGGTCTTTTGTGTGTGTGTGTTTTACTCCACTAGAATTAATGTGTTCTTGATGTAAATGCAAAGCATTTCTTTCCGATTAAATTGTAGATGTAGACTTTACAATATAATTCAATAATAAAAAAATAGTTAACCTCTAGTTTGGTCATTGCAATAAATGCTTTTTAGATTGCACAAATTGCAAAATGTCCTGATAACATTTCTTACATGATATTTATGGATTGTTGCATTTTAGTTCTCATTTTCAGTAAGCTCCTTTATGTTTTGTTCTAATCATTGTAGTAATCGGGGTCCTTATTTATCCATAGGTAAGTAGTGTGTAGCCATTATGTGTACTTGGAGGATGACAGGGAAGCTTACAGAGGCACCTCTCTCTCTACAGTATAGAAACTACTACTTTTCAGTCATCTTCCCCCACCCTTTCCCAGCTTTACTATCTTAGTACAGTACTTCTGAGGCACTCATGACAGTTAGTCTTGCTTTGAGGCTAAGCAAAGATGTTATGATATATTTATCATGGAGCTGTGTTCACAAAGATTGAAGTTCCTGTAGCATCTTCATTTATGTGTTCCCCAAAGGTGATTTTATTTAAGTTGTCAATTCTCATAGTAATATAGAAAGAAAACAGCATCAAAGGCTTAAAATTTAAAAATCCCTAGAGGTTTGGAACTTAGAAGGACCACTGAAGTCATACAAAGAACAAGGCTAAATAGAACTGGTGTAGAAAATGAACAGGGACAGCATGGTCTTTTAGATCCCCTTATTTCCCAGCTGTGAGAACCTGGTTAAGTTTCTTATCCCCTTGGAGTATCATTCTCTCCTCATATGTAAGAAAATACCTACTTCAGCCCTAGCTGGTTTAGCTTAGTGGCTAGAGCATTGGCCTGTGGACTGAGCGTCCTGGGTTCAATTCCAGTCGGGCACATGCCCAAGTTGTAGATTTGATCCTCAGTAGGGGGTGTGCATGAGGCAGCCGATCATTGATTCTCGTCATTGATGTTTCTAACTCCCTCTCTGAAAATACAAATATATTTAGAAATAAAGAAAATACCTACTCTACTTCATAGGATTATCTTGAGGATTAAGCAAGTCAGTACATATCAAGTGCATAGAACAAGATCATTCTGTGGCCGATGCTACCCAATGAGCCAAACTGGCTGAGGCAAAGCATCTACTTAACCCTAGGGAGAATTCTAGGAACCACAAAGGGAACCAGGAGTAAAACTTGAAGGATACGGCACGGGGCCAGCTAGAGCTATTGGGGCACCAGGAGGAGCCGTTCCACACCACCTTCCTTTCCAGGCCTGTAGCCATGAGCAAACGGCATCCAAATTGCCTCCCAATTCCAATGGTTGCAATTCCTGGTCCCCAAGTAAGAAGTGAACAAAAGCTCAAGGAGCTGGAGCTAAGATTACCAGGGCCATTACAGCCTTGAGGTGGGAGTAGCCCTGCCTCACCAGAAGTATCAGGCAGGTGGATGAGATGAGGTGTAAAGCACCGCAGGTCAACTGGCCACCAGAGGCCAAAGGTTTGGCTAGTGGGGAACCAAGGACAGGAGGCAATCCTAGTGTGACTGGTCTTCAGTAAGGACCCTTTAGCTCCACAAAGTGGCAATTGCATTTCTGAACCAAAGATTAAAGATATAGGTTTTGACAAAAATAATATATTTGTGAATGTATTTGGGATGTCCTAAAGAGGTTTAAGAAGTCATAATGTATTTTTATGTGAATCAGTTCTATTACAAAAAATAAAATTTTAAGAAATCAGAAAAAAGCTCTACTTGGGAACTCTTTCAACACGTGTGCTGTCTTCCTCTCTGGCACTTGCTGGACCTGGGTCTTGGGGGCGGGGCTTTCCTATGTTACTTTTCAGGGGCTAGGAGACGGTGAACAAGAATAACACATTTTAGAAGACACTGGGAGCCGTGAAGAAAACGGGCTTAGATTATGTGATTAGGGAGTGATATTTGTTTTCTATTGCTATTACTACAAGCCAAGAAGCCTACACCACAAAGTGTGACCACAGGTGAAGGGGGTCAGAAACCTGAGGCGGGCCCAAACTGGTTGCTCAGTGGTTAGAGCATTGGCCCATGCACAGAAGGGATGTGTGCATGAGGCAATGTATCCATGTGTCTGTTTCTCCCCACCTCCTTCCCACTCTAAAAATGGGAAAAATATCCTTGGGTAAAGATTAAAGAAAATAAAAGACAATGTATTGAAAATAATGAACAGCAATTTTTTATCTGTCAAGAAGGTAGTCATAAATCTGGAAAAAGGCACCCGGCTGGCGTGGCTCAGTGACTTGAGTGTTGACCAATGAACCAGGAGGTCATGGTTCGATTCCTGGTCAGAGCACATGCCCGGGTTGTGGTGCTGATCCTCAATGTGGGATGTGCAGGAGGCAGCTGATCATTTATGTTTCTCCCCCACCCTTCCTCTCTGAAATCAATAAAATATACCTTAAAAAAATATATGAAGAATGAACTAAATAAGGAGGAAAGCACTTCCTTACAGTACAATGGTATTGTAGAAGTAGAGTTAGAAAACCACATTTTGGTAATTATCACAATAGATTAGGGCAATAATCATTGATAGCTATGAAAATTAATGGGTGAAAGTTTATTGTAGTCTTCCTTACAAATTACTTCTTAATTAGAGATGAGAAACAGTAAGTTGCAATGAGGAAACCTAAAAAACCCTACCTTGATTAAGTGATCCAAGTTCAGCTCACCAGTTATAGACAAGTCAACATCACATGCCTTTTTTTTTATTTTATTATGTTTTATTGATTTTTTTACAGAGGAGAAGGGAGAAGAATAGAGAACTAGAAGCATTGATGAAAGCGAAACATCAATCAGCTGCCTCCTGCACACCCCCTACTGGGGATGTGCGGGCAATCAAGATACATGCCCTTGACCAGAATTTAACCTGAGACCCTTGAGTCTGCAGGCCAGTTAGGGCTATGTGCCTTCTGATATGATACTCTGAAAAGAACGAAGAATCACTTCTGTGATATTCCTGCCCTAAAAGATTAATCTAAATCTAATCATGAGAAAACAGACAAATTCAAATTGTGTAACATTCTCTAATATATCTGTCTTCAAAAATGGAAAGGCCATGAATGACAAAGAACTGTTCCAGACTGAAGAAGCTTAAAGAGACATGAATATTAAGTACAATGTGCTTCTGTCTAGAAAAATAATTTTTTTTAATTTTTTGCTTTTTAAAATAATTGCGTTTTGATTTATTCTTTTGTTATATCAATGTTCACATCCAGATTTTGTTGGTTGTGCTCTTTTAGGAGATACACACTTAAGTGTGTAGGAGTAACTACGCATCCTGTAGAGATTCAGGAAAAATATGTGTATGTGCATACAAGGGTATATATGTGTGTATGTGTAATCTATCCATAATATGTTGTATATGTGTATGTCTATATGTGTGTCTAGGTAAACTGATGGGAGACAGGATGATGAAGCACATGTGGCAAAGTGTTAATCAGGGAATCTGAAGGGTCTATAGGCATTCTGTGCACTATTCTTGCATCTTTTCTGAAAATGTAAAATTACTTCAGATTTTTAAAAAGTAAATAATACCAGAAACATAAAAAACATACTGAAAAATTTCTCACAAAGATAAAAGCTAATTTCCATGGGTGTAAAGGAGATTCCTGAGAAGAGAGAATGGAGGGAGGCCAAAGACAGAACTTTGGAAAGACCCACAGTATCCAAGATAAATAATTGAAAAACAGATAACTGCCCTGACCAGTTTGGCTAAGTGGATAGAGCGTTGGCCTGCAGACTGAAGGATCCCAGGCTCAATCCTGGTCAAGGGCATGTACCTTGGCTGTGGGCACATCCCCAGTCGGGGGGTGTGCAGAAGGCAGCTGATCGATATATATATTTTTTAAATATATTTTATTGATTTTTTTTTACAGAGAGGAAGGGAGAGAGAGAGCTAGAAACGTCGATGAGAAACACCGACCAGCTGCCTCTTGCACCCCCACTAATGGGGATGTGCCCGCAACCAATGTACATGCCCCTGACGGGAATTGAACCTGGGACCTTTCAGTCCGCAGACTGACGCTCTACCACTGAGCCAAACCGGTTTCGGCTGATCGATATTTCTAACTCTCAATATCTCTCCCTTCCTCTCTGTAAAAAGTCAATAAAATATATTTAAAAATAAAAACAGATAACCTAACTACTATATTACTTTTAAGATTATTATACTAAGCCGAGACCGGTTTGGCTCAATGGATGGAGCGTCAGCTTGGGGACTGAAGGGTCCCGGGTTCGATTCTGGTCAGGGGCATGTACCTTGGTTGCGGGCATATCCCCAGTGGGGGTGTGCAGGAGGTGGCTGATCGATGACTCTCTCTATCGATGTTTCTAACTCTCTCTCTCCCTTCCTCTCTGTAGAAAATCAATAAAATATATTAAAAAAATAAAAAAAAGATTATTATACTAAGATAGACACTCATTTTTCATATACATATTCACACAATCATATTACATTAGATGTTTTAACAGTTGAAACATGCCTATGATTTTTTTCAATTACTCTTTTTTTAGTTTTATTTTTTTATTTATTAAATTATTATCTGTGTACATATCTTACCATTCTCCCCCTTCCATACATACCCTCCTTCCCCAGAGTTTTGTGTCTATTGGTTGTACTTATGTGCATGTATACATCAATTACTCTTTTTTTTTTTTATTGATTTTGTACAGAGAGAAAGGGAGAGAGATAGAGAGTTAGAAACATCGATGAGAGAGAGAGTCATCGATCAGCTGCCTCCTGCACACCCCCCACTGAGGATATGCCCGCAACCAAGGTACATGCCCTTGACCAGAATCGAACCCAGGTCCCTTCAGTCCCCAAGCCAACGCTCTATCCATTGAGCCAAACCGGTTTCGGCACATCAATTACTCTTGAATCCATTGTGTTAAGGCAATATCTCAAATGTTTCAACAATTTTTAAAAAATATGTGATGTGATGTTGCCTTGTTCTTTTTTTTTTTTTTTTTGTAATTTCAAAAAATTTTTAAGTTGTGCTTGATCAAGAATTTTCAAACGGTGTGCTATTGCACACTGGTGTGCTGCAAGAATTTTTAAAACATGCAATACCTGATTATTTAGCCAGGGGCTCTGATCTCTTTTCCCTTAGACTGTCAAATAAAATAATGACAACAGCCAACACAACAATAACTGTCTGATGTGAATGAGTTAAAAAATCTATTTTTTGATGTTCCATAGAATTTTTAGTAATTAGTTTATGTGTGTCACAAGATGAAAAAGGTTGAAAATCTATTATCTGGATTCCTATTAGATAGAGCAGTTTTAAAATATATACATATATTGACAAATAGGCAATTAGGAAGGATGCTTCGATATTTCTGAAAGATTGGACCTAATTGGGAGATTGTCTTAGAAAAGCAATGACTACAAGAAGCCAATAGGACTAGGGCATGGCAAAATAAGATATAAGAAGTTCTTAATGTTTAAGACAGAAGTTTTTTCACATAACTCAGAAAGAGATTAATTCATGTAATGAAAGTTAGGAAAACATGATTACACAAAAGCAAGTAGGGTTGAGTACAATTTGTTTGAAGGACAGTATACTGTTCATGTGCAAGAACACAGTGTAAGGAATCCTAGTGTCCACCAATGTGTGAAGAACATACAGCAACTTAGTTCTAAGAGTAATTACATTTCCATTTACACAGACTTTGGATGCTTATCATATTTTTAAAAAAGTAACCTGGACCGGTTTGGCTCAGTGGATGGAGCAACAGCCTGCAGACTGAAGGGTCCTGGGTTCGAGTCCAGTCAAGGGCATGTACCTTGATTGTGGGCACATCTCCAGTAGAGGGTGTGCAGGAGGCAGCTGATTTCTCATCGATGTTTCTAGCTCAATATACTTCTCCCTTCCTCTCGGTAAAAAAATCAATAAAATATATATTTGGGGGGAGAAGGGGAATGAACATTTGTAATAATATGAACCATAAAGATTTATTAAAAAAATAAAATAAAATATATATATTTTAAAAATAGAAAATTAGTTCCTAAGCTTCAACCCATACCACTTAACAATGAAATGAATAACAGTAATAATCTTTTTCATTTAATTCAGACATCAAATCTGATCATTCAAACACCCAGGAACAAGTTATGCTGACCCATATACTGCCCTAGATAAATAAATTAGATTGTTGACAAAATTCCAATTTTTTTTTTCTCCTACTCTATCATTTAAATGAGGCATGATTTAAATATTTTTCAAAGTTGACATTCTTGAAATCAAAAGAGGAAAAATACTGTTTCTTTTCCACAATGATTCAAGTCATCAGAAATGTAAAATTTAAGCGACTGCTAGTGTCATGTGGGTTAATTGTAATTGTGTACCAGCAATGGGTAGTTTCTCAGAAGAATCAAGTCCATCAATGTCACTACCATTTGAAGTGATTGCTCTCTAAAGCCTATGTTTGATTCCCTACAGACTGTCCTTTGCAATGGGCTACCTTCCAAGATTAGACATAAATAGCAGAACACAAATATTTTCCTGAAGTTCCCTTATGTTTGCAATTTTAATTTCATTTAGGGCTGACTGCAGTTAACCCCTAAATTGTGCTCATTTGTGAGAAGGCTCCTTAATACCTACGGCAAAAATATCACACAAGTGGTATGAGTTTGAACTACGACAAAACTACAGTACATTTCAGTTCATGATGACCCAGGACATAAACAGAAACTTAGATGTTAGTATCTTCTGCCCCATGTCTCTAAGGATGGACGGAACTATTTCTATTCCTTTTAATACAACTTACTCCCTTTATTTTATTTTCATCACCATTTCATTTCTCCCTAAAATGTCCAGTATGGGCCCCTCCTGGGCTCACTTCTTTTCTATAACGTTGCTAGAGCCAAAGCAGCCCTGCCTAATCTCTCCCTTGTTGCTTCTTCTATCCTCAGCCCTTCCTTGTTTCACCGTCCTTAGCTTTAATAAATGTACTCTCAAAATAAATAAAGAATAATAAATAAATAAAAAACCCACGAAGTTCCTGAATGTTACACACTTGGTGTACACCAGAGCATGGCACCTTGCTCTTGCAATTGCTCAAACCACATCAGCAAGGATCCTTTCTAGTAACTAAGCACTTTGTATCAATGGCAAACCAGGTAATTCAGGATACTGTCTCAATTTACAGATAGGAAACTCTTAGCAGGCTCATTCCACCAGATCATGTTTATCTTTGGATTCCCTAGCAGGGGTCCTCAAACTTTTTAAAGTGGGGGCCAGATCACGGTCCCTCAGAGAGCTGGAGGGCCGGACTATATGAACTACTAATTCCTACTGTAACACCTCGGCTGCGCTCACTGCCCAAAAAACCTGGCGGGCCGGATCAGACTCCTCTGCGGGCCGCATGTGGCCCGAGGGCCGTAGTTTGAAGACGCCTGCTAGAGCAGTGGTGGTTAAACTCATTAGTCAACAGGGCAGTGAGCTACAATTTGCTGACCACTGCCCTAATGCATTAGTTCCTAAACCTGGCTATCTATAAGAATCACCTGGAATCTTTAAAAAATGGCAGCCGAAACTGGTTTGGCCCAGTGGATACAGCGTCGGTCCTACGGACTGAAGGGTCCTGGGTTCAGTTCTGGTCAAGGGCATGAACCTTGGTTGCGGGCACATCCCAGTAGGGAGTGTACAGAAGACAACTGATTGATAGAGGGATGTCCAACTGCTGGTGTAGGCCCAACCCCTGTAAACCAGCAGTAGGACATCCTTTGAGGGGTCCCAGATTGGAGAGGGTGCAGGCCCGGCTGAGGGACAACCCCCGCCATGCACAAATTTCTTGCACTGGGCCACTAGTAGGATAATAAAACCCTAATATGCAAATTGACCAATCACTATGACTTGCACTGACCATCATGGGGCAGACACTCAATGCAGGAGCTGCCCCTGGTGGTCAGTGCTCTTCTACAGGGGTAGCACCACTCAGCCAGAAGCCAGGCTCATTGCTGGCGAGTGCAGGGGTGATGGCGGGAGCCTCTCCCACCTCCAAGGCAGCGCTAAGTCTGCAGGCAGACATCCCCTGAAGGTCCTGGACTGCAAGGGCTTGCAGGGCGGACTGAGGCACCGCCCACAGTGTACAAATGTTGTGCACTGGGCCTCTAGTTTCCTATAAAATACAATGTCCCTGAATATTCATGTGTAACTTACAGAGTTTCAATCCCCTGCACAAAGATGGGTGACTGGGAGTCTGATGAGAGCCTCAGATCTGGGTCTGCTTATTGGGATGCACTTTGGAAAAAGGTTTCCCCTAATCTTACAGCCAAGGTGCTCTCGGCTCAACCTAGGATATCCTTCCAAAGAAAATGGGGTTGGTTTGCACTTGTAAAGCTTTCCACAGTAAAATTATGGCCCCAAAGGTGAAGTCCATTTTATCTATTTTAGATACGAAGACAAATTTCTCCTTACTCTATTTATAGACATGCAAAAAAAAAAAAAAAAAAAAAAAGTAAACAAGCCCAGGCTGGTTTGGATCAGTGGCAAGAGTTGGGCCTGTGGACTGAAGAGTCCCAGGTTCAATTCCTGTCAAGGGCACAGGCCTGGGTTGTGGGCTTGATCTCCATCAATGATTCTCTCTCATCATTGATGCTTCTCTCTCTCTCTCCCTTCCTCTCTGATATCAATATATATATATATATATATATATATATATATATATATATATATATATATAAATAAGATTTCTAATAAAAAGGAAAGACTACAACTAAGTGGATGTCATTCTTTTTTATTGAGGGCAGGTATGAAAAGGGACTTTATTCTCCTTGCCATAATTTATTATATCCCTCTATTACATGGCTGTGGTAGGAATTATTTAAAGATTTTCTTGTGATTCTCCATGAAAGGGATAATCCTAAATGCAAACTTGACTTCTGGCTCTAAGTTTACAAATGCTTGTTGGAAAGTTCCACTTGGATGTTCTATCTTTCTAGCATCTCAAGTTCCGTTTATCTCCCCAGTACCGTTCTGGGTGAGGATTGGCCACAGGGGAATTTGTGTAAGATTTCAAAGCAGCAGGTACTACATTCTAAAGGTTAGTATAGACCCTAACCACTCTGGCTCAGTGGATAGAGCATTGTTCTGCAGACTGAAGGCTCCTAGATTCCATTCTGGTCAAGGACATGTACCTTGATTGTGGCCTTGATCCCCAGTAGGGGGCATGCAGAAGGCAGCTAACTGATCAATGTTTCTCTCTGATCCATTTTTTAACTCTCTATCCCACCCCCTTCCTCTCTGTAAAATCAATAAAATATATTGAAAGAAATCTTGTTAGGACTTCACTGAAAATAAAATAAAATTAAAAATAAAACAAAAATAAAGGTTAGTACCACATGAGGTGCTAAGGCAGCCCATGCACATCGTTGCTAACCTGCTGGCTCACTTTCCAGTGGGGCTGTGGCCAGCTGTGGAGCTCTTTCAGCAACTGCTGGGCCTTCCTCTTCAGTGTCTCTGAGTCTTGGGCCAGATGCCTGTGCAGTACCATGCCTCCTGCCTCATCAGTGTAGGTGGTAAGAGACAGATGGCACAGTCTAGTTTATGCTCAGGGGATCCAGTTTGTCTTAGTGGGTTCCATTTTGTCCCTGCTCGTCCCCACTTCATGTCCAGCTTTAGATCCAACCCCGCCCCTCCTCCCCGGACAGAGGCAACTTTGCTAGCTCCCACAATTTTGTAAGGTCTAATTCCTAAATTAAATCTCTTATTGCATATGACTTATACTGGTTTTGCTTTTCTCTGGTCAATTCCAGGAGAGCCCAATATTAATAATGGGTTATCTGAATTTGATTTGATTTAAAGGCGCTGATGACCAGCTGTCAATATGACACTGGTTGCCCATGGCACGAATCAGCCAAAACACTTTAATATCTCACTTGTGGACACCTGTAATCAATAGCTAAAGAATCAAGGTTTTTGCTGACTAAGTCATCAAAATATTCTGCTTCCATAGAATATTTAAGTGAAAATAAGACATACAGTGGAGTTGGTTGGTTTCTCCTAATTATGCCTAACTTGGGAAAAGGAAATGATAAGCTTAGGGCTTTAAAATCTCAGTTCAAGATGAGATAAAGGATCAGAAAGTTTATATGACTGTCTTCCAGTTTCTGCAAGGCTGTAATTTCTAAAAACCAAATCCCAAATCTAATCCTGAATGCAGCTGAATTCCCAATCCTGCAGGTCTCATGTTAAAGGTAGAGAATTTTATTTTATTTTTTGAGGAGCAGTGACCCTCTGAACATCGGAATGGGAACAAATGATCAGATTCAGATGATGCTAAGCCTTGAAGAAATAGAAATAGCCAGTAGAAATAGCCCTCCCTCCCTTGCTGAGGAGCCTAGACTCTTCTTACCTATAAAACCTGTAATGGCCTCCCCTGATTTGGTTGCCTTGCAGAGTCTGCCAATCCTCCTCCAGACTAATTTATTGTCTACATCTCCCATTGCCTCTTGTACCCATGGCAGGAGATCCTAGAAGGTAAGAAGACTCTCTCCTTAAACAAACTTCAGGCTCTTCTGAGCCGTTTTTCCACTAGGCCTGCCATTGGGCATGTCCTTCAAGATCCCAAATGTAACAAGAATTCTGTCAAGTCAGCTTAACTGATAATTGATAAAATTCTTCACCCCAAGTGGTATCTGATTACCTTGGCTTGCCTTCAGCAAGAATCCTGTTAGACCAATTTAGCAAAAATTACCCTATCTTCTCTCTTAGTAACTTCTCATCCACTGACCCCCTCCCCAATCTAGCTCCTTAGCTAAAAATACTCACTTTTAGAAATCATCTGCGTTCTCATGAACTCTGAAAGATAGGCGTTATTCCCATCTAGCTCCAGCTACATAATCTGCAGGGCCCATTACAAAAATGCAGGATCTCTTGTTTGTTAAAGAGAAAACCACGGGCCCAAAATGGCATCACTCATGCTAAAAGCCCAATGTATCAGACCTAGATTTAATGCCTGATTTAATTGCAGTTTCAACCTCTCCAAGAAACATAATCTTAATCAACCAGTCTGGACTTCCTGGTTAATCAACAGTAAAGTATTTCTGCCTTCCCTACCCCACCCCTACCCCATAGAAAGAAGAGGCAATCTGATTAAAAACCCTGGCCTTTTCCTTTATCCCAAAAGAAGATATGTGGATCTAAAAAGAATTTTTAAAAAAATTTCTTTATTGATTAAGGTGTTACATATGTGTCCTTATTCCCCCATTAAAAAGAATTCTTTCTTTTCTTTTGTTGATAGTTCCCTTGCTCATCCTTCTTCCTACACAAACCTTCCATTTTGTATTGCCCTTCTAGTTGCTAGATAGGATGTTGCCCGAATCATGAATTGCTTAATAAAGCCAATTAGATCTTCAAATTTACTTGGTTGCATTTAGTGGATTTTTTTTAACATGTTCACAAATTATTAATAGTTTCAAATGGTGACAACATGGCATTAAACCAAGCACAGGGTCCTGTGTACACTATATAAGGTGGCAAGCCCATGAGGCTGGCACTGCTTCCAAGTCTAAGAAACAGGTTCATAGAGATCAAGTAAACTCCCAAGGTTACTTTATCAAGAGCTGAGAAAATGTCAGAGCCAGAATGCTAACAGATGTGTGGAAAGACTCCAAAAAGAATCTGGAGACTGACTAGAAAGAAATGATAAAAGATTTATTTAAGAGTCTTAGAGTTTGCAAACTTGAAACACAGCTAGTCAAAACCCCCATAAGTGTTCCTTCCAAAGAACAAAGAAAAGTTGAGAGTTCTTAAGTACAACTAGAGGCCTGGTGCACTTAATTTGGGGGGGGTGGGGAGAATCCTTTCAGCCCAGCCTGCACACTCTCCAATCTGGGACCTGTGGGGAATGTCTGACTACCGGTTTTGGCCCGATCCCGGGATCAGGTCTAAACCGGCTGTTGGACATCCCTCTCATAATCCTGGACTGCTGGCTCCTAATGGCTCACCTGCCTGCCTGGCCCCCCCACTGCCGGCCTGGTCGTAGGCAGTCATCTTGTGAGGGTGTGATGGTCCATTTGCACATTACCTCTTTATTATATAAGACATATATTCTAGAGAATTACAGTATCAGTCCTGCATTCATAGCCCTAGGATTAGCCTAGGATGATTATCAGTCAGATGTTAGGCAGTCTGGATGATGGCTGTCAGGCAGATATCAGGTCCTGGACCCCGAGTCCTTTTCAGGAAGTAATCAGAGGACTGGTTATGTCCAGATACATCTGTCTGGACATGGGACTGGAAAGTTCAAAAGTTTACGTTCCCAGACTAGTTGGAACAAGAATTGAATCGGTTTCTCATGCCTCTCAACCTTCATAATTTTACTTTTAGCAGCTTAAAGTGACTCCATTTTATATATTCCTTATTTTTACTCTTTCCTCAGAGGTTTGACCTCTACTAAACTCTTCCGTAATTAACGTAGGCCCTTCTCTGTTAGCCTGAATCTAATGAAGATTTCCTAAACTTATTCAACACACAAAAACCTGTTGCCAGCCACATTCACTCTAGTTCATCTCTGGACCCCCAGGGCTCACAAGGCGTTTGTCGAATGTCTCAATGTTACATCAAATACTGTGATGAAGCAGCAAGCAGTTATGTCTACCTTTCGAATTCTTTTTAATATATTTTATTGATTTTTTTTTTTTTTTTTTTTTTTTTTTTACAGAGAGGAAGGGAGAGAGATAGCCAGAAACATCGATGAGAGTCATTGGATGAGCTGCCTCCTGCACGCCCCCCACCAATGTACATGCCCTTTACTGGAATCGAACCCGGGACCCTTCGGTCCGCAGGCTGACGCTCTATCCACTGAGCAAACCGGTTTCGGCCCTTTAGAATTCTTGCTGCACATTTCCTTTTAAAATCCTCTCCGAAAGTCTGGCAGACCTGTCTACATGCCAATGGAAGTGACACTACATACTGCGGTGACATTCTAAACGCAACGCCCGAAATGATTCACATAAAACATTCCGTTTTCTTTTCTTTTTTTTTTAAGCGACTATTATACTGGAACTCACTTAAGTGGAAAAAAACGGAAGCCCCGGCGTCAAGGAGAGACTCTTCAAGGTGAAGGGACAGAAAGAGGAGGTCACGAGCGAAACACCCACACCGCTCCAAGCGCCGGCCCCGCTCGCGCGCCTGCGCAGAACGAATCCTGTGGCGCAGGAGCCGGACCGGAAGGGCTGGGGCCGGTGGGGCGGGGATAGGGTTGCTAGGAGAACGCGGTGACGTTGCGGCCGAGGCGCTCTTCTCCCCCAATGGGTGCCGCGCGACGGTAGTGACTGGCTGCGTACGTCACGCTGACGTTGCGCGAAGGACACTCTTCTAAGGGCTCGGAGGACGTTCGGCCTCTGTGAGCCGCTGCGTTTCCGCGGAGCGCCGGTGTGTTCGCCATCTTAGAGGAGTGAGTGTGGCTCGGCCTTGCGCGCGGCAGGTGCGGGGGACGGGGAGCGGGGAGAGGAGCCTCTGGCGGGGGGGGTTTGATGCTTTGGCGGTAGGCCCGGCCGGCTTCCTCTTTTGGGGGAGGCGACCGTGACCTCCTCAAGGACGCGGAGGCGGGAAAACGAAGGCCGGGATCGGGGACCCAGGCTGCCGGCGCCCCTGGCTTCCTCCTCTGACCTCCCGCCCCTCCTCCCCTAGGAAGATGTTCTCGTCTGTGGCGCACCTGGCGCGGGCGAACCCCTTCAACGCGCCCCACCTGCAGCTCGTGTACGATGGCCTCGCGGGCCCCTCCAGCAGCCCCGCCGGGCCCCCGGGCCCGCCCCGCCGCTCCCGCACCCTGGCAGCCGCCGCTGTGGAAGGTGAGCTCGGACCCTGCCCCGCCCGATACGCTCGTATTGCCCCCTCGGGGGTCCGCGGGGCCTGGAGGGCAGGGAAGGACGTGCCCTGGACTGCGGCCCCGGTGCCTGCGGGAGGATGTCAGCCCACTCCTCCTCCCAGGCCGGGTGTCGGGGCTCTGGCCCTCCCTCAAGGGCGGGGGAGGCCTCGGCGCCGCTCGCTCCGTGACCTCCACGTCCTCGAGGGAGCAGAGGCGGAGAGGCCTCGACTATTAGCTCCTTATCTCCGCCGTAAGTCCGCTTGGTCAGCAGTGGGTAAAGTCTCCTTCCTGTAACCCCTGGTCACCTGCAGGTCCAACTGTATTATCTGTCCTTTGATTTGGCCTTACTTTTATTCTTAGAAGTACTCCCTCCTCCGTTAGGTATTTCCGAAGTGTAATCATATTAGTTGGCCCAGGGTATATGAGATAACGGGGTTTCTTTTAATAAGACTTGTGGAGGCCCCAGATGGGCCGTAGAAAGGACATAATTGGCAGGATCCATTTGGTCTTATTTCTTGGGGTTCTTGGGTGGTTAGACCCCGTTTAAAGGAATTGTGTGTGTTTTAAATCAATTAACATCTGGAGTGGATGTACCGAGAAACCTGAAAATTGTAACTCCAGCACGGTTACATTGTACCTGTAAAATCCAGTGTTTATTTTTCTTAAATTAGGCATGTGTTTCTGTTAATCTTTTAAGTGTGGGTACAAAACCCTTTTACGAGCATTCCGTCCTTCCATTTTGAAAGTTAAAGCTAACCTCATTTGTGTAGTAAATGTATTGGAGTGCAGGAATTTATGTTTCTCTAGTTTTATGGTATAGGAATCCGTAAGTGGGGATGGTATTGGTTAGTGGCTGGGAAAACCTAGAATTTTGCAAACTGAGTGCAGGCTCCTCCTGAGTTTGATTTGTACTCTGAAGTGTGTTCTTAGCGATTAATGATTTGAAGTTTGATTTTAATAATTAATGTAAAAAACTTTTTCTCACAGAATCTTCATAATCTTTTAGTGATTGTTTTCATTGTGACAGTGAATTTCTTGTTACTCGACCTAGGTGGAAACTCATCTTTCAGCTTACTTGTAAACAGGTGGCCAGAGCTATTCTGTTGTGATAGTACAGTTATTTCACAGGGAAATAGTTCTCTTCGTTCCCATGGCCTTCGTCGTCTGAAGAAATACTTACTTGATTTTTTTTTTTTTTTCCAATCAGAGGAGTATAGCTGTGACTATGGATCTGGCAGATTCTTTATCCTTTGTGGAATTGGAGGAATTATTAGCTGTGGCACAACACATACAGCATTGGTTCCTCTAGATCTGGTTAAATGCAGAATGCAGGTTTGTTTTGCATGTGGGTCTGAATAAAGCATGGCTAAGTTGTAAGATGTAGTCATCTACTAACAAGCTGTGTGGAAACCTAACTGTCCAGGAGGTAAGTGGAGAGCCAGTCATAACATGAGTTTTATACTAAAATGCATGGTGTGTCTTGTCTTATTGCAGAGTACAGTTGTGAATATGGCTCCATGAAGTTTTATGCACTGTGTGGCTTTGGTGGGGTCTTAAGTTGTGGTATCACACACACCGCCGTCGTTCCTCTGGATTTAGTGAAATGCCGTATGCAGGTTTGTATTGGGATAACACTGTTAAAAGTTTTCATGTGGGACTTAATTCCAAATAATCTTAAAGGACTTGACAAATGAGAAGAATTTGAATACAGAAGAACTGCTAGAAATCTGAGTAGGAAACCAAACTTGAATATCTTCGTTTTAATTAGTGTTTTAAATCCAAGAAATGCCTCTTTTAAAATAAGAATGTGGGCAGATTGTGGATCTTAGACTCTGGCAATAAATGCTTTTTTGTTGTTGGGCTCAATTCTGGCTAGAGTGCCTCTTCAAGGCCTCCTGGTTCTTTATGTTCCAAATAGTCATTTTATAAGCAGTTACATGTCTGAGTGGGTAATCATTCTTTGTGTATTATGTGAAGTAACTTTACAACTCTTAATTGGTAAGATTAAGGGAGACAGTGCTATGTAGATTTAAAAATGTGTCTTAATATTAAAATTTTGTGGGTATAGCTTTTTATTCACTTACATAAAGGTTTTTAAATAATTAGAATATCTTGATTAGGATTATTGAAGCAAAAATAATCAAACCTTAAAAATTTATTTGTTCCAAACAGGATTAGAAGTCTACTTACCTAAAAGAGAAAGGAAGTGAAATATTAGCAGGGAGAGGAAGGTGATGTATACCAGCCCTTGTAGTACTGGCAGAAATAGTGAGATAAGATTTCCCCCCCATTTAATTACTAGAATGGATATGAAATATACCTTTTTTAAAACTTTATGCATGTCTCTTGAAATGTTGAGGTCAGAAGACGTACTTATTATGTTGATGTACCTTTTTAATTTGTATTAAGTTCACAAAACTTTGTTGACTTTATAGTATAATTTACTTAATGGGCTAGCCTATATTACAGATATACAGGCAAACAGGCAAGACCTTTCAGGAGCAAAAAGATTATGACTTGCTGAAAAGCTCAGGTGGTGGTTAGCATTTTTAGCAATAAAGTATTTTTTATTTAAGGTATGTACATTGTCTTTTTAGACAATGCTATTGCACACTAAATAGACAATAGTATAGTGTAAACAACTCCTATGCACTGGGAAACCAAGAAATGTGTGTGGCTTGCTTTATTTGTGGTATTTATTGCAGTGGTCTGGAACTGAACCTGCAATATCTCTAAGGCATGCCTGTAGACTTACCTGTTATTTAGACAGTAGTTTTGAAACTAAATCTTTAAAAGTGGCAAAGTTGGGTGGTGAAAACTCATTTAGAGTCAGTTTTGTTATGTAATTTTGTATTGTAGATATTTTATCCTCTGAACTAACCCTCCAAGACATAAATCTAACTGTAAAAAAGATAAATCTCAATGTACACCAAGCATGTCAAATTCATGGCTTGTGGGCCATGAGTTTGACATGCTTGATGTACTCATTGTTACAAAGATGATTATAAATAAGCAGTTACCATGTGGTGTGCTTGCATTGTTCTACCTTTTGTGTAGTTGCTGAAGTTTATTTTAGAACCAAATGGGAAGAAGAACTAATCAGGAAATTAAATGTTTATGAGAAATGTTAGCTCTTTGGTACATTTTTTCTTTCTTTCTTGTTTTAAATATAGGTGGACCCCCAGAAGTATAAAGGGATATTTAATGGATTTTCAGTTACACTTAAAGAGGATGGTGTTCGTGGTTTGGCTAAAGGATGGGCTCCAACTTTCATTGGCTACTCTATGCAGGGGCTCTGCAAATTTGGTTTTTATGAAGTCTTCAAAGTCTTGTATAGCAACATGCTTGGAGAGGTATGTAAGTTAACTTTGCAATTGAAAGTCCTGAGCTTTTAACTTAAAGTTTAAAACCAAAAGGGATCTTAGATTTTTGTTTGACCCACCTCATTTTAGAACTGAGGAAATGGTCTCAGAAATGGTAAGCAGCCGAAACCGGTTTGGCTCATTGGATAGAGTGTCAGCCTGCGGACTGAAAGGTCCCAGGTTCGATTTCAGTCAAGGGCATGTACCTTAGTTGTGGGCATATCCCCAGTGGGGGGTGTGCAGGAGGCAGCTGATTGATGTTTCTCTCTCATGATGTTTCTGGCTCTCTATCTATCTCCCTTCCTCTCTGTAAAAAAATCAATAAAATATTTTTTAAAGAAATGGTAAGCAACATGTTCTGAATCATAAGTCTATTTTAGCAATGAAAAGATGAAAAAAAATGTATATCATTATATTTTAGTGCTCTTTATTACACACTGCTGCTTTCCAAAAAGTTGGATTTTGAGTTTATATCAAGAGTTTTATTAAGGGAACTTACACATGAAGTATGGATGCCCTCCATACCACATGGCAGGCACTAAGGAGTTATTTAGGAGAGATGGTTGGGAGACTTGCATGTGAACTGCCCCAGATAAAGAGAAAATGCCTTACATGCTTGCCTTGTGGTAGGGCAACGGAACCCACACACCTAGGGTGTAGGGGACCAGTCCATCAGTAATTCTGGGTGAATTTTCAGGAAGCAATCTCTGTTCTGAATCTAGCATGAGGTTCCAGCAGTGGTCACTCATGGCCCAGTCTCTCCTCCACAGGTTCTTAGAGTGTAGTTCAGGGATCAGCCATTCTTGGTACCTAGATGTTAAAGCTATTCACATTGCTCTGTGGTTGATGAAGTTAGCAGAGAGAAACGTTCAGCTCATATCATGTGTTACCCATGGACAGTATGATAGAGAAACACTTAAAATGTCTGAAACTTAATTGTTTCCTAGAACTGTCCCTTAAAGTAAAATTGAAAACAGCCCATTCACGACCCTCGTGTTTTTCAATTAGGAAAACACCTATCTCTGGCGCACATCACTGTATTTGGCCGCCTCTGCCAGTGCTGAATTCTTTGCTGACATTGCCCTGGCTCCTATGGAAGCTGCTAAGGTTCGAATTCAAACCCAACCAGGTTATGCCAACACTCTAAGGGATGCAGCTCCCAAAATGTATAAGGAAGAAGGCTTAAATGCGTAAGTAAACATTTACCTAAGTTTGTAGTATGAGGTCCTCATCGGAGGGAACTGCATTTGTTAGCATTAAGCCTACCAGACTTCAAAAAATTTTTGTTTAATGTCCATCCTTTCAACCCCTTTACATAAAACATAAACTCCAAGGGCAAGAATAAATTCATAACATGGTTTGAGCCCTGAATTAAGGATTTTTTCTAAAGTAGGGAGGGACCATTTGTTTAATAGTGACTTGATATTTGACCTGAACATTAACTTAACTTTTGGGGAGACTTTATTAGAATTCATGTCATCTGTGTTCACAGTTAAGAATTTGCATATGGTCAGGTCACAACATGCTTCCTTAGATCCACCTTTGTGGATGCCAATCTTGAACTGAGTTCTACTTGTAAACTTACTGTTTCTTGTAGTTCCAGTCAAGAAACATCCAGCAACTTTCTGGTTGTACAGTCAAAGGTGCTTGAGTCATTGGCATGTGAGAGAAATATACCTGCATGTTAGTCTTCGGTTCTGATACAAATGACATGCAATTGTGCTGCCATTTTTGTATTATCAGAACTTGACTGGTGTGCGGACACTTCTGTTAATGATGGAAATTCTGCTAGATAAATATATGCAACTGAGTAAAATAAGTCCTGTGATTTTCTAGATTCTACAAAGGTGTTGCTCCTCTGTGGATGAGACAGATACCATACACTATGATGAAGTTCGCCTGCTTTGAACGTACTGTTGAAGCATTGTACAAGTTTGTGGTTCCTAAGCCCCGAAGTGAATGTACCAAGGGAGAGCAGCTGGTTGTAACATTTGTGGCAGGTTACATAGGTATGAATTACTTAGATTATGCTTGTCTGAAATGAAAAACAAAGACTTATTTTTATTACTGACCTCTTTTGTGAAGAAAAAATATTCTAAAGAAGCTAGTATATCTTCCCATTGCATTTCATATGACCTTCAGGATTCATGGTTCAGGGGTCCTCAAACTTTTTAAAGTGGGGGTCAGATCACGGTCCCTCAGAGAGCTGGAGGGCCGGACTATATGAACTACTAATTCCTACTGTAACACCTCGGCTGCGCTCACTGCCCAAAAAACCTGGCGGGCCGGATCAGACTCCTCTGCGGGCCGCATGTGGCCCGCGGGCCGCAGTTTGAAGACGCCTGGTACATGATTAAGCTTGGGAATACATTGATTTGACTGCTTCTATTTATTTTGTTTAAAACAGATTTAAAAATATAAGAGTTGATCAAAAGCTGAATATAAAAACTTTTGAAAGATTGGGTAGATCGCTTTATAACCTTTGTCAGTCTTACTCTAATTCTGATTTGTTCTAAGAACAACAAAATTTTATTACTTTGTCATGTCAAAATTGTTGGCTGTGATGTGTTTTTTTGTTAAGTGACTCCATATTGAATCATATTTCTTGACTTTTTCAGCTGGAGTCTTCTGTGCAATTGTTTCTCACCCTGCTGATTCTGTGGTGTCTGTGTTGAATAAAGAGAAGGGTAGCACTGCTACTCAGGTCCTCCAGAGACTTGGATTTAAAGGTAGGATTGTTCTTTCTCTAAAGAAAGAATAACAGTTGGGTGTATATTCTACTTTTCACTCATATTTCATATTTTAACCAGGTGTGTGGAAGGGACTCTTTGCCCGTATCATCATGATCGGCACTCTGACTGCACTTCAGTGGTTCATCTATGACTCCGTGAAGGTCTACTTCAGGCTCCCACGACCTCCTCCTCCTGAGATGCCAGAGTCTCTGAAGAAGAAGCTTGGGTTAACTGACTAGATAGATCGATGCACATATGGACTGAATCTGCTTTTGGTCAGTGTTGACGGAAGTGCAAAAGGAACTTTTATATATTTGACAGTCTAGGAAATCTCTTCCTGATATAATTACTGTAGTACTCTTGCTTAAGGCACGAGTTTCAAATTTGCTGTTGAAATAAATCCAACTGGTCATGATTTGTCTGTGACTTGATAATTATTTTTAAAGATTTAATCCTAAAATGAAAAGAACTAGTATAAAACCTCCAGAGAAAAATGCAAACTAACCACTTGGTTCGATCCTCCGATCCCTACTCATAAAATGTCATGTCTCATGTTTTGTCACTCAAGAGAGTTCTTATATTTTTAGGAAACATCCTAAATTTTAAAAAATTTGATTTAATTGTTCAATTTAAATATGGGTAAATGTTATATTTTTGAGAAGTTGATTTTGGCATATAATTGAATTTTTGCATTGTGTACTGTGCTCTTTAAAATCCATGACTAGCTAGCTGGTTTGGCTCAGTGGATAGAGCATTGGCTTGTGGACTGAAGGGTCCTAGATTCAATTCTGGTCAAAGACACATGCTGGGGTTGTGGGCTTGATTCCCAGTAGGGGACATACAGGAGGCAGCTGATCAATGATTCTAATCACTGACGTTTCTATCTTCCTTTCTGAAATAATAAAAATATTTGTCCTGGCTGGGTAGCTCAGTTGGTTATAGAGCATTGTCCAGATGCACCAAGATTGCGGATTCAATCCCCAGTCAGAGCACATATAAGACAGCCAACGAGTGCATAAATAAGTGGACCGACAAAGTGATGTTTCTCTTTTTTTTTAATCAATCTTTATTGTTCATATTACAAAAGTTCCTCATTTTTTCCCCCCTCCACCAGGTTCCCACCCCACCCTCTGCCCTTTCCCCACCCCCATTGTCCTCATCTATAGGTGCACAGTTTATGTTCAGTCTCTTCCCACACCCACCACTCCCCTTTTCCCCGAGAATCGTCAGTCCACCACTCCCCTCCCGTATTTCTGATTCTATTATAATCAACAGTTAATATTATTCATCAGGTTTTTTAATTTCCTTTTTTTTTAAATTAATAAACATATTTTTAAGAATAAATTTTAAAATCTAATAATTTTAAACCTTGTTTTTTCTGCCTTAGGGATTGAGAAGCAAACTTGTTTATATGTAAACTTGCCTTTGGGCTATCAAAAGGGGTAGTAGTCATTCAAATGTAAATGAACACATGTTTAAAGATAGCTGCTGGCTGGAATTGGATTACTTGTTCTGGGTGGGAAGGGCATGTCCTCCCCTTTCTCCATTAAAATTAAGGTGTTAGCTTTAAAACCTGTTTTTGGCAAGAGACCTTAAACTTTCAGAACTTTAAATTTTTCAGGTAGCAAGTTAATTATTTAGCATTTTCTCAAATCAATAATACCTCCACATGCCCAAGGATATACTTCACACAAAAGACACATCCAAATTGATCAACCAACCTCATCCAGACCCCACACAAGGCACTCACAGATCAACACCCCAGCGCTACAACTCAACACATCCAGATCTAAGCCTTCATCACTTGATTCAGCAGGCCCTCAAGTTCCCCCAAAAGTTTCCAGCCATGTCTGAGAAGCAGCCCTGAGGCATGGGCAGGCGAGGAGCGAGCTGTTCCGGCGAGCTGCTCCGGCGAGCTGCTCCGGGTCTGGCCTCTCTTGTCCTGAGCCTGGCCTCTGTTGCTCTGGGCCCGGCTGCATAGCACCCAGCTGCTCCCAACCTGGATGCTCCGGGTCCAACTGCTCTGGGCTCTGCTGCCGCTGCTCCGCGCTCAGCTGCTCCGGGCCCGGCCGCTGCTGCTCCGGGCCCGGCCGCTGCTGCTCTGGGCCTGGCTGCTCCCGACCCTGCTGCTCTGGGCCGGGCTGCTCCGGGCCTGGCTGCTCCCAGCCTGGCTGCTCCGGACCTGTCTGCTGCTGCTCCGGACCTGGTTGCTCCCGACCTGGCTGCTCCTGACCTGGTTGCTCCGGGTCCGGCTGCTCTGGGCCTGGTTGCTTCTGCTCCGGGCCTGGCTGCTCACAACCTGGCTGCTCTGGGTTCGGCTGCTCTGGGCTCGGCTGCTGCCACTCCGCGCCCAGCTGCTCCATGCCTGGCCGCTGCTGCTCCGGGCCTTGCTGCTCCGGGTACGGCTTCTCCGGGCCTGGCCGCTGCTGCTCCGGGCCTGGCGGCTCCGGGTCCGGCTGCTCCGGGCCTGGCCGCTGCTGCTCCGGGCCTGGCGGCTCCGGGTCCGGCTGCTCCGGGCCTGGCCGCTGCTGCTCCGGGCCTGGCTGCTCCGGGTCCGGCTGCTCCGGGCCTGGCCGCTGCTGCTCCGGGCCTGGCTGCTCCGGGTCCGGCTGCTCCGGGCCTGGCTGCTCCGGGTCCGGCTCCTCCGGGCCTGGCCGCTGCTGCTCTGGGCCTGGCTGCTCCGGGTCCGGCTCCTCCGGGCCTGGCTGCTGCTGCTCCGGGCCTGGCTGCTCCCGACCCGGCTCCTCTGGGCCTGGCTGCTGCTACTCCGGGCCCGGTTTCTCTGGGCCTGGCTGCTGCTGCTCCGGGCCTGGCTGCTCCCAACCTGGCATCTCTGGGTCCGGCTGCTCTGGGTCTGGCTGCTCCCGACCTGACAGCTCCCGAAGTGGCTGCTCCAGGTCCAGCTGCTCCGGGTCTGGCTGCTGCTGCTCCAGGCCTGGCTGCTTCCGACCTGGCTGCTCTGGGTCTGGCTGCTCTGGACCTGGCTGCTGCTGCTCCGGGCCTGTTTTGCTAAATTATGCATATGTAGTAACATATAAAATAAAATTGGACTGAAAAAGAAGTAACAGCTTAAATCTCCATTTTTATGAAAACTTCATGAAGTGTTTTGATCATATTTTAAAGTGAGTTTAACATTTCCATGATAACTTTTTTTGGGCTAGAGATGTCCATATGTTCATGATGTTTGGTGTATGACAGTCTTACTGCTAAATTAGAGTTATACACTGTTTCTTTAGCATAAGGTTATATAAGTGTTCATATAATTTTTTTTAATCATTTATGAGATAAATCACAAAATAGTTGTTAAAAATATCAGATACCACATGGTTAAAGAACAAACTGATTCCAAACTTCCAGGAGTCTGTAGCTCAAAAGTACTATGCCTCTACTGAAATAATAATGTGGTTGCTTGCCGAAACTGATTTGGCTCAGTGGATAGAGCATTGGCCTGCAGACTGAAAGGTCCCGGGTTTGATTCCGGTCAAGGGCATGTACCTTGGTTGCGGGCACATCCCCAGTAGGGGGTGTGCAAGAGGCAGCTGATCGATGATTCTCTCTCATCGATGTTTGTAACTCTCTATCCCTCTCTCTTCCTCTCTGTAAAAAATAAATTAAAAAAATAAAATTGGATTACATATATTGCATTATATGTTTAAAAATAATGTGGTAGCTTAGTAAGTCAGCTCCTCCTCTAACAATTCTTACTGCAGATATTACTGAATCATTTTTCTCTTAAAAGGCATCCATGCCTTCACATTTTTAGCAATGGTCATAGGAGTCCATGAGGTGTTCCCTTCACTGATAGAGTTTATGAAGCTTTGGGTTATTACAATGTGACGAGTTACTTAGAAAGCAACAATTTGAAAGTTTTCATGAGCTTCTATGCATGCAACAGTTAATAAATGCTGGCTATGATGAATGAAAAGACAAGACATACTGTAGTTCTTACCTAATACTGTGATGTGATGTATAAGTCTGCTGGATTTCTTTGGGGAATGTGATATATGTGAAATTGGAAAATGGAGGATAATTCATGTGAAGGACAATATTTCAAGACCCATGAATCAACCCCAGGGGGTTGTATTAAGCAAGACTTAAAACATCATTAACGTGAAAATATGATGTGACCCACTTTTACTTAGAGATAAACTGATTTACTGATATTATTGACAATTGATGAAACTTTCACTGATAGTGCGGGGAATTTTCACAGCTGAGGATGACACCCTCATAAGAGACCATATATATTATTGAAATAAATAAATTTACATTGTCTTCTGTTAGGGAACAGATGAAGTTTTTCATCCTGTATTTGCCATCTGACTTGAAGACAAAATCATGACCATGAGCTTAGTGACATTCAGATTTTAGGGTCCTTCTCAGCATGGCTATCAAATTACTGACAGATTTGTGAGTCATTATTTCAATGAGTAGAAATAGCACCAAATAAGATGAATGCCTTGTTAGAAACAAATATTCTTCATAAATGAATTTTCAGATAAATTTGTATTTTTTAGTGCAAAAAAATTTTTCATGTCTAAAATGCATGATTATATCTTAGGATGATTCCATGGAACAATTTACATTTCATTTTGTATCATTATGAACAAATACTGCTTAGGATGGACTACAATGACGATCTCCCTTTGTGACAGAGAGCTGTTTACAAAAATAGTCCATGCTATATAACTTTTTGTACATCACTTAATGGCTTTGCCCTTTACTAGATGTGCCAGGCAGTTTAGACATGTTAATGCTAGTATTCACAGCAGCCTTGTAAGGTAAAATTCTTATTTATAGATGAAAAAAATGAAGGTTCACAGATACTAAATTTTTCTGAGGCCACAGAACTAAGTGGTGGGAAAGCCAGATTTGGAACCCAGATATCTCTGACTTCAAAGTCCCTTGGTTCTACTCTGTTAAAACAGGATGACTCAGTCTTCAACAAGCCTGGCTTTGCCAGTGTAATTATGGAAAATCTATCACAATTATTATAATTTGGAACAAGAGAACTCAAATATCCAAAAGAATAAATTCAAAATCTAGTTCCACACACCCATGAAAGCATTTGAAAAATATGATGAGCACCCAGTGGTTAAGTAAAATATAAGCAATAAATTTGTTAAACTTCAAGAGGAACAGCAGTTCAAGAAAGAGAAGAGAATAATATGGAATCAAAGAAGCAGAAAGAACGTTTCTTTGGGTTCAATTTGGAATTACATGAATCAATTTTAATACTAATTATAGTAGCTAACATATAATACCAGACCTAGTCTTTTTAAAAATAAGTATGGCCCTACCTGGTTTGGCTCAGTGGATAGAGCGTCAGCCTGCAGACTGAAGGGTCCTGGGTTCAAGTCCAGTCAAGAGCACCTGCTGAGTTATGGACTCAATCCCCAGTAAGAGTGTGCAGGAGGCAGCTGATCAATGATTCTCATCATTGATGTTTCTATTCCTCTCCCGCCTCTCTGAAATCAATAAAAATATATTTAAAAAATAAACATGTCCATAGAAAAGAACATATACTAAAATATGAATAGTGTTGGCTGAGGAAAACCATTACGTCTTTTTAAAAAATATATATATATTTCACTGATTTTTTATAGAAGGATAGAGAGTTAGAAACATCAATGAGAGAGAATCATCGATCAGCTGCCTCTTGCACACCTCCTACTGGGGATGTGCCTGCAACCAAGGTACATGCCCTTGACTGGAATCGAACCTGGGACCTTTCAGTCCACAGGTTGACGCTCTATCCACTGAGCCAAACTGATTAGGGTGGAAAACCGCTAAGTCTTAAAGAACCAGGGAGATGAGGGCAAAACTTCACACCTCCACCCAAGGCGTTGCAGTCTCTGATCAGGTCAGCCTCCCTCAAGTTTCTCTTAGGCAATCCTTCTCAAACTTCAATATCCACATGAATTTCCTCAGAATTTTATTACAAATGCAGGTTCTGATTCAGCAGCTCTGAGGTGGAGCCTGACATTCTATATTTCTAACAAGTGCCTAGGTGAGGTTGATGCTCTGGTCTCTTTGAAGGAGAGAGAGCTCTGTCTATATTGGTAGTGGCCTTGTGGTTCCAGAACCCATGAGCCCTGGTTATTAGCACAATTCTTTCCTTAGGATACTCATGAAATTAATATATTAAACCATCTTCCCCTCCCCAACAGGAGATAGCTTGGATTACTGTTTCTTGCAACCAGAGCTTTGATTACTAGTAAACCCCCTCATAGCCAACTCTAAGTTCGTAAGATCAGGGGATACTTGTTAGCCAGCTATGTAGCCCCTGAGACACCTAAACATGTGCTTGGCACACATTAAGCATTCAATAAATGTTTTCAAACAAATGAATTAAACAACTAAGTTTGACAAAACTACCTCTTTTGCCCTAGCTGATTTGGTTCAGTGGATAAAAGCATCAGCCTGTGGACTGAAGGGTCTTGGGTTCTATTTCCGTCAAAAGCACATGCCCTGGTTGTGGGCTCGATCCCCAGTAGAGGGTGTGCAGGAGCCAGCTGATCAATGATTTTCTCTCCCTTCCTCTTAGAAATCAATGAAAATATATTTTAAAAAAACACACAACTTGCCAAAACCGGTTTGGCTCAGTGGTAGAGCGTCGGTCTGCGGACTGAAAGGTCCCAGGTTCGATTCTGATCAAAGGCATGTACATTGGTTGCAGGCACATCTCCGGTAGGGAGTGTGCAAGAGGCAGCTGGTCGATGTTTCTCTCTCATCAACGTTTCTAGCTCTCTATCTCTCTCCCTTCCTCTCTGTAAAAAAATCAATAAAATATATTTTAAAAAGTTAAAGAAATAATTTCTTCATGTTTAAAAAAAAACAACAAAAAATAAATAAATAAAAAAACACATAACAAAACCCCACTAAAAACAATCTCTTCTTCTAAATGGATAATTAATGTAACAACCCTGATTCTAATGGCAGGATCCAGTTAGGACCCCAAACAAACAGACTATGCTACTTGGCAGTCAGTGAGGATAAGTGGGGATTCAGATCCTGCCCCATCTAGTTTCCCAGTGCTAGGCTGGCAGATCCTTCTTCTCCCCACTTGTCTGTGTGTATACGTGTGTGTGTTTGTGTGTGTGAGGGGGATGCATAAGGTTCTTGCAAAAGAAAGTTTCAACTGCATGTTTTAGCATACTTATTTTGAAAAATCAAGTGATCAACCCTTTTCAATATTTTATTTTTACTGTACAAAACTGAATCATGTACAAAATAGTATTTACTCCAGAATTTCATTATTTCTAACTTGTCAATCTCTTCATAACATGACAGAGGTCCTATTTCAAAACCAACTTATTTCAATCTAACCTAAATAATTTCAAGCTAATCCGTACCTGAAATGTGTGTTATTTCATCTTTTATATCCTTAATCTCAGCTTGGACTATTGTTAAATTAGATATTTTTTCATGTAAGAAAGCAATTTCCTTCTCTCTTTGTAATAAGTCAGCAACAAGTCTCCCAATGCGTAGTGTTAAATCATTTACCAATGGTTCCAAACGGGAAAAGTCCTTCTTTAGATTATACACCTTAGGCTTTAGATCATTTGCAAAAGTCACTGTCTTCAGAACTTTAGCTCTGTCACTTTCTAAGCTTAACAACCTATCTGTATGCTTGTTGAAGTCACTCTTCAGCTCCAAAAGGATCTTCTTAACCGAGTTAATTCTCTGTGAATTTTCAGATGCTGTCTTTCGGAGCATTGATGTTCGGTCAATGCTGCTGGAAAGAAGATCACCTATGTCTTTTACTGTATTTTTTTCTGCTTTTTCTATTTTACTTTCCAGTTCTTGCACAGAGTCTGTCAATGATGTTGTATCAGATACTAAACCTGAAATACGGCGCAAATCTGTCTTTATAGTTGTAATCTTGAGACCAACATCTTTTGCCATGGAAGTTGTACTTTGGTCTACTTTTGTAACATCTTGTGAAAGAGTTGTCAAATTGTTGTTCACTATGCCCTGTTTTTCAGTTATCCTGTTGGACCAAGTTTTCAACTCATAAATCTCCTCCTGTAGATGCTTTAGATGAGCAATTATTTGAAAAGACTTCCATTGTTCCATGATAGCTTCAGACTTCTGACACTATAAGAAAATACAATACCACAGTAACTAAGTTGATTAAGATTTCAACAGTTAAAATTTAACTTAAGTTTTGTTAATCCTCACCCAAGGATATTTTCCCATTGATTTTTAGGGAGAGTGTAAGAGAGAGGGAAAGACAGAGAGAAACATCGATGTGAGATAAACACATCGTTTGGTTGCCTCCTGCATGAGCCCCAACAAGAAGAGAAGAGAAGCCTGCAACCAAGGTACCTGTCCTTGACCGGAATCGAATCCTGATGATCTATCCACTGAGCCAAACAGGCCAGGGCTCAACTTAAATTTTGTTAGTTTTTTTTTTTTTTTAAACATATTTTATTGATTTTTTTACAGAGAGGGATAGTTAGAAACATCGATGAGAGAGAATCATCGATCAGCTGCCTCCTGCACATCCCCTACTGGGGATGTGCCCGCAACCAAGGTACATGCCCTTGACCGGAATCGAACCTGGGACCTTTCAGTCCGCAGGCCGAAGCTCTATTCACTGAGCCAAACCGGTTTTGGCAAATTTTATGTTAGTTTTAGCCATAATTTCACTGCTCCTCTGGAAAGCATTTGGTAAAAAATGTATGAAGTATATTACTAATGAATAAGAAGGAAAACATTAAGGAAATAGAAATTGTTATTGAGAATGACACTTCAGTTATTATTTTTGTATTATCAATCCTCTGTACAGTTACAAAATGAGCTAAAGGATAGTGACTTATTTTTCAGTTGCTGGAGAAGGGAAGAGCCTTCTAGATGAGCACTGGTAGAATTGGGGGAGGGGTAGCGGTCAAACAAGCACTATAACTTCTGAGACATAAGTTGTGTGTAGTTATAACAAGTCCAGAATGGATGTCCAAGACACTTTATTTTATTTTTAAAAATATGTAGTTTTTTTACAGAGAGGAATGGAGAGGGATAGAGAGTTAGAAACATTGATGAGAGAGAAACATCAATCAGCTGTCTCTTGCACACTTCCTACTGGGGATGTGCCCGCAACCAAGGTACATGCCTTTGACCAGAATCGAACCTGGGACCTTTTAGTCCTCAGGCTGACTCTCTATCCACCGAGCCAAACTGGTTAGGGCCACTTTAAATACACTTATTATCCTATTACTTTTATGAATAATTTTCTGGGGTATCTAACTATCTTAAATAATTCAATTTAACTAATTCTTAAGTTCCTAGTATAATATATTATTAGGCATGTCAGGTGTGAGAGACATAAAGATGAGTACAGCTTAGACTGTGGCCTCAATTCAGTTTACTCGTTTAGTAGAGAAGACATACATGTGAAAAACAAAACAACAAATAAACAAAAGCTATCTCCACGGTTCTAAAATTCCATGATTCCAAATACAAGTGGCTCTTAGTTTTTGTATGTTTCAATGCCATTGTCCTTCCCCACCATCCACTGTATACTGATATCTCTGAGCTGTCGTTTTGGTTTAACTTGGTCACATTAGCTGATGGACATTTTGAGTGCCTGTCAACATTTCAAGTTGTTGTTGGCGGTGGAGTGTGCAGGAGGCAACCAGTCGATGCACCTCTCCCACATCAATGATTCTCTTTCTCCTTTGAGGCTGCCCTTCCACTTTCTCTGAAAAGCAATGGAAAAAATATCCTTAGGTGAGAATTAAAAAAAAAGAAGTCAAAGGAGCAGCTATGTAGTTGCAAAGAAATAGAAGGCTGAAATGGGCCAGTAGAACAGTTAATTAATTCAAAGCAGCAATCCAATTGCCCCATCATATATGTTTGTAAATTTTAGAATTTTTTTCCTCAACAGGTTTATGCTTCATTAATTATTTGTGGGGGAGGTGCCCCTCCCCCCCTCCCTTTTTTGATAGAGAAGTTAGATTGTGAAAATGTCATTGCAACTGTGGCAATAAGGGACAGCCACAAATGGGAAGGAAATCAAGTAGTAATTGCAAAACCACATTTTATTTTTAAGGGGGAAGTTTTGCAATAAAGTATATTCACTGAAACTGAAGATCCCCAAGGGTGAAAAGAGATGGCTTATTTTCATTACTAGGTTAACATTTATTAATGTATCTTCTCTGTAAATGTTGCTTAATAGCACATAATTAAGACACCTCAGAAAAAGCTAAGTTTATTCTTTTTTTTTTTTTTTTTTACATTTTTAAGATAAATTTTATCAGAATTGAATGATTCTTATTTAAGAAAATCACAAATCAGAGCCCTTAAATAAATGCCATGAATGCAATAACATCTGGCCACAGGAACATCAGGCCAAATGTCCTTTAACTTTAGCTATATTGACCTCTGCTTTAAATGTTCTACTCTTGTTTTAAACCTCCCCAAAGCACACATTTGTCTAGAACCTGATGAGACAAGAGTGTGCGTGTGAGATCTAAGACTGTGCTATAACAGGGAAAGGCTAACACTGATGTGCAAAGCGAAAAAGAAAAGACAGCGGCTTCTGCAAAAGGCAACAAAACAAAGAAAAAAAACAAGTCTTGCATGTGTCTCCATCTCGTTGCTTCCATGTTTGAAAAAAGGAGCCTGTATCTCGCTAGGCTGTGGCTGGAATCCACGAGGTGTTCTGTGTCCAGAGGTCTGGGCTCAGTGGTGCTCTCAGCAGCAGCCTGGCGCTGTGGTTCTGAGGCTGGGTGACCTGTGCTTTCAGAGAAGCAGGAAAGGATCCTCTGGGTGTGCTGCAGTCTCTCAGAAAGAAGTTCATCAAAGTAGCGAACATCGGAAGAAACTGGTCTTCTTTGATTGGTTTTCTGTTATTTTCACTGGTCCACCTGCTCCCGATGAATTGCTGTCGTTCATTTTTCTGTTGAGTTTTATCATTATATCTCGTGCAAGTGTAAAAAATGCCTCTTCTACATTTGTACTGGATTTTGCACTTGTCTCCAAGAATTTAATCCCATAGTCAATTGCTAACTTCTCCCCTCTTTCTTTTGACACTTGTCTTTTGTCATTCATATAGCATTTGTTACCCAGGATTATTCTTTCCACGTCTAAAGAGGCATGCTCTTCAATGTTTCTTATCCAATTTTTAATATTGTCGAAGGACTTTTCATTTGTGATGTCATAGACCAGCATGATTCCCATGGCTCCTCTATAGTATGCTGTCGTGATGGTTCGAAATCTTTCCTGGCCTGCTGTGTCCCATATCTGAAGCTTAATTTTCTTTCCATCAAATTCTATCGTTCTGATTTTAAAATCAATTCCGATGGTGGAGATGAAGGTGGTGTTAAAGGCGTTCTCCGAAAAGCAGAAAAGGAGCCAGGTCTTGCCCACCCGAGTCGCCGATCAGCAGCAGCTTGAACAGATAATCGTCCATCTTCGCCATCTTCTCGCTCTGGCCTGTCTGACCCGGGAGCGAGAGCAGTGGCAGAGCGAGGCGGAGAGAGCCTAAGTTTATTCTTACTATATAGTAAGCCTCTTTGCTTTACTTGGTAGTTTACAAAAGCAATTTATCAAGAACTTCCACTGAGATTTACTAAAATATAAACTCAATACACTGTAGGAATTGTCTACTAATTGTTTTTCTGAATTATTTAAAATAAATTCTTTAAAAAAAATATATTTTATTGATTTTGTACAGAGAGGAAGGGAGAGAGATATAGAGCTAGAAACATCGATGAGAGAGAGTCATTGATCAGCTGCCTCTTGCACACCCCCTACTGCGGGATATGCCCGCAGCCAAGGTACATGCCCTTGATCGGAATCGGACCCAGGTCCCTCAGTCCCTAAGCCGACGCTCTATCCATTGAGCCAAACCGGTCTCGGCTAAAATAAATTCTTTTGGACAGACCCAAAAGTTTGTTTGCAAGGTTCCCAATCTTGCTAATTTTCTATGTCCTCATTTGTAAAATGGGTCATAGTTAGCAAAGCTGTGGTGAGAAACTAATGAACAAAATAAACTAACAACAACAAAACATATAATTTATTAGCCAATGTTACCCCAATAAACTCAATTAAAAAAAGAAGAAGAAGAAAAAAAAAAAAAGACATGCAGAGTGCCTGGCTGACGTGGCTCAGCGGTTTAGTGTTCACCTAAGAACCAGGAGGTCGAGGATCCAAGATGGCTGCGCCCAGGTGAACACCTAGCCGCAGCCGCACACAACAATTTCAATAAAATACAACTAAAATATAAAACGGACATTGCCCAGAACTACAGGAAGGTTGACTGACTGGAAATTCTACAGTGAGAAGCAAGGAGAAAACCAGAAGGAGGCGCGGAGGAGCTGGAAAAGCCCAAGGTACAGAGACGCGGCGCGCGGAGAGGACGGAGCCGGAGAGGAGGGAGGCCGAGTGCCTGGCGGGCGTTCCCTAGCGGAAAGGAGAGAAAAGCTCCGACTGTGCTGGGCCCCCAACTGCTCTGAACCCCGGTTCTGGGCCAGACCCCGGGGACTCAGGCTCAGCCATAGGGAGCCGGGCTGTAAGGCGGAACCCCGGGGAGAGGCGAAAGGAGGTCCCGGAGGCGCGCACATTGCGCGCAGAGAAGGGACGGTCTGCTGTGCCGCGGGATTGCCCTGACGGGAAGGAGACTGGGGCTCCAGACTGCTCTGAACGCCACCTCCAACTCCATTTCCAACTGAACTGAACCCCAATACCGGGCTCATTGTGGGAGAGCATAGACTGTTTGGCAGCAGGCGAAAATCGAGGGCACCTTTCTCTCAGAGGCGCTGGCAGCAGCGAGCACTGAAGGACCCGCATAGGGCGGGGCTGACAGAAGCCAAAGCTGCAGGCTCCACCCTGAAACCCCGTCCCATCTGTAACTGCGAAATGCGACAACAAAATAGATCACAAACGAAAGAAATGGAGGACAAAAAGCGTCTGGATATAGAGTTCAAATCTACGCTTATAAGTTTTTTCAAGAATTTCTTAGAAAAGATGGATAAGGGCTACGAGGATATGAAAAGAGATCAACTAGAATTAATAAGGAGTCAACAAGAAATGATAAGGGATCAACAAGAAATAAAGAATACATTGTCTGAAATAAAAAATATTTTACTGAGTCCTAAAAACAGAAGGGAAGATCGCAAGAATCAAGTCAAAGATTTGGAACATAAAGAGCCAGAAGACACTCCTCCACAGAAGCTAGAAGGCAAGAGAATCCAGAAAATTGAAGATAATGTAAGAAACCTCTGGGACAACTTCAAGCGAACCAACATCAGAATTATGGGGGTCCCAGAAGATGAGAGAGAGCAAGATATGGAAAACATACTGAAAGAAATAGTGACAGAAAACTTCCCCTACCTGGTGAAAGAATTAGACTTACAAGTCCAGGAAGCGCACAGAACTCCAAACAAAAGGAATCCAAAGAGGACCACACCGAGACACATCATTATTAAAATTCCAAGAGCAAAAGACAAAGAGAGAATATTAAAAGAAGCAAGAGCAAAGAAGGTAGTAACCTACAAAGGAGCACCTATACGATTGTCAGCTGACTTCTCAACAGAAACCATGCAGGCCAGAAGGGAATGGCAAGAAATATTCAAGGTGATGAATAGCAAGAACCTACAGCCAAAAATAATCTACCCAGCAAAGCTATCACTCAGAATCGAAGGCCAGATAAAGAGCTTCACTAATAAAAAAAAGCTAAAGGAGTTCATCACCACCAAACCAGAATTATATGAATTGCTGAAGGGGGTTCTTTCAGAAGAGAAAGTAAACAAAGATAAAAATTATGAACAACAAATACATAACTATCAACAAGTGAATCTAAAAACCAAGGAAATTAAAAAAATCTGATGAACAATATTAACTGTTGAATATAATAGAATCAGAGGTATGGAAGGGGAGTGAACTGACGATTCTTGGGGTAAAGGGGAGAGGGGGGCGTGGGAAGAGACTGAACATAAACTGTGCACCTATGGATGAGGACAATGGGGAGAGGGGAAAGGGCAGAGGGTGGGATGGGAACCTGGTGGAGGAGAGCAATGGTGGGTGGGGGGAAAGGAACATTTGTAATAATATGAACAATAAAAACTTATTAAAAAAAAAAAAAAAAAAAAAAAAAAAAAAGAACCAGGAGGTCATGGTCTCATTCCCCATCAGGACACTGGGGTGTGCAGGAGGCAGCCAGTCAATGATTCTCTCACATCATTGATGTTTCTCTCCCTCTCCCTCTCACTTCTTCTCTGATATCAACAAAAATATATTTTAAAAAATCATGATGGTGTGTCAAATATGGTGATAGGCCAAAAAATTAAGTAAATAGAAATGAAGAATACAAGAGATCACATCTCTCTGACAGGATGGACAGTGAAAGAACAAATTCCAGCTAACTTTATAATCTATTTTATTAGTATGAAAATAAAAACAAACAAATACAATTTTGTCAGTGCACACAGACAAAAACTTAGACATTCTGAACTCGAGGAATTTAATGTTAAGATTTCAGAAATTAATGCTGTGACTTTTAATAGAAAGACTCTTCCACTTTTATGACCCACAGCTATCCACCGTAGTAGAACTTATTTGGGATTTCCCCCCAAATGTGCAAATTTACGTAGTACAACTAACTACCTGACCACAACTACCTTTTGTAACTGACTGCTTTCAAGTTGTTTGTGCTTAATTCCATTGAAACTGCATTACAAAAAGGGACTACAGTTGGTTATTGGCAAGAATCAATAAGAATAGTGCCTCCATATACAGTTGTCTTAGTTTTCAACACCAAGTTTGGACACTCTTAATGTATCAGTTTATCAATAAAAGTCTCCTGTGCTCCCCCAATCCTGCACATTTCTGATTATAGTTATTAGAAAAATACGGCTAGGTCTCTGCTTAATCACCTTAGCATGCCTGTCTTATTCCTTATGATCCTATTATGTAATTTTGAGTAAAATAAATCACTATGTGAAACAAATCTGGTTGGGTAATTAGTTTGGGGACTCTAAAATAATGACATACTTTTTTTTTTTTTTTTCAGCCTGTGACATTACTTTCCATAGAACTAAAATAATGACATACTTTTAATTTCCCTAATTGTCATCATTTCTCTCTCTTTTTAAAAATGTTTATTTTTTGTGTACTTGGCTCACTGTGGGGAGTGGCCCTGAGGCAAGGGAGAGAGGGTGGAGCCTGAAGAGCAGAGCCTTTTATTTATTTATTTTTTTAAAAAATGTTTTATTGATATTTAGAGAGAGGAAAGAAAAGGGAGAGATAGAAACATCGATCAGCTGCCTCCTGCAAGTCCCCTAACTGGGGATGGAGCACACAACCCGGGCATGTGCCCTGACCACCTGGGAATGGATGGGTGACTTCTTGGTGTATAGGTTCAGCCATACCATCTGGGCAAGCAGAACCTTTTAAATTTCTTTCATCAAATCCTGTGCCTGTGTGAAGAGGCCGAAGGTTGCACACAGTCTGGATAAGAAAGTAACTGCTCCGGCTTGGGGAAGGCGAGTGGAGGGGATGCCTGGAGAGCTGCAAGTCGGTGGGAAGCTGAACCGGTCCCCAGAAAGGGGAAGCAAAGGCCTTGTCCTCGGATCATTTGGCATGTCTGCCCGTGGCCTTAGTTTGCAGTCCTGTGGTGCACATTTTTGTTCGTGGTCAGTTCTCCTTCTGGTGCATTCAAGGCCAGTACAGTGTCTTACTTATCTTGGCTTTAACAAACTCAGCATGGGCCAGCTGCCCAGCAAACATCTCTTAAGTGAGTAACATTAATTCACAAATATTTACTGCACTCTTGTCAGGTAACTTGGGCTGTTCTGGTCCTTGGGAATGTATCAGTGAACAACACAGATAAACCCTTGCATTTCTAGAACTCATATTGGGGATGATAGTTAAAATAAGTTACATATTGTAGAAAGTTTCTTAGGGGGACAGGGAGTTGAAAGTTTACAGTTTTATACAGGAGGGGCAGTGGAGGGTTAAGAAAGACCCTCAAGCCCTAGCCGGCGTGGCTCAGTGATAGAGTGTCGGCCTGCAGACTGAAGAATTGCGGGTTCGATTCCAGTCAAGGGCACATGCTGGGTTGTGGCCAATCCTCCTCACCCTGTAGGGGGTGTGTGGGAGGCAACTGATGGGTGGTTTCCTCGTATCATTGATGTTTCTCTCTCCCCCTCTCCCTTCCTCTCTGAAATCAATAATATATACTTTCCATAGCTGCTTAAAAAAAAGAGAGAGAAAAAAAAATCCTAAAGGAGAGGAGGGAGCATTCTAGGTGAAAAATCAGTGTAAAGGTGTGAGCAGGGAGAGAGGGAAGGAGTGGAAAGTGGTGAGGCTGGAGAGTTAAGGAGATGGCAGGCTGGCTCTCATTTCTCATTTTGCTGCTTTTCCCTCTTTAAAACAGTCACAGACTTATTGGTGTATGTTCTAGATAATTTATCTAAAAATCTTGTATCTAGCAAACTCAGGAGTCTGTAACACAGTCAGAACCTTTATAAAAAAAAAAAAAAAAGCCCAGCTATACCGAAATATCCCAAAAGTCTATACTTCAAAGCATACATACGGCATTCATAGGAAAAAAAAAACTTAAAAAACAAAACAAAACAAAAAAATCCCAAAAACCCAACGATATGGGTGGGGCAAAAGTAGGCTTACAGTTGTTTGTATGGAAAATAATATGATAATGAATAAATAATAATACAAGAATAAATTTTTGCTTACTCACAACTGTAAACCTACTTTTGCCTCACTGTATGTTACTCTTATTTGAAGATTCTAACAAGTATCTATAACACAGTTTAGAACCTTAACAAAAAGTAAAAACATTTCCAAGGCTCCACAGTTTTCAAAAAGTGCATATTAATGCATACCAAAGTACCCCAATCTTGCTCTTGGGCATGCTATTTTTTTAATAAACAAAATTCCTATGAACTCTGTGGTCTGGACTCTTAGCCTGTAGTAAATTACAGAGGAAATGAAGGCCTGGCTGAGGCTGGCACTTCACCGACACACCTGACAGTAACAGGTCAGTGGGTCACCTTTTCAGGTGACAGAAGAGATATAAGAAGAAGACATAAGATTTGAAAAATAGCAAACTGGGGTCACTTAGAGGAGGTAAACACCCCTCATTAGCTACTAGAGATATTAATATATTTGGGTCCAATGGGTGAAATTCATAATAATGACCATTAATAAGAAGAACATGAAACATATGAAGGATATTGCTTTTTAAAAAGTAGAGATATATATGTATATATTTTAGAGTGATTCCTATTTAAAATGATTAAAATGGAATAAGTTGTATTGCTTAGAGATAAGCTTTGATTGTCTGGATAATACATTTCTGTGGACATCTCACTTCTTTTCCAATAATGTAGGGTAAGTGAGACATATCAAAATAACACAAAAGCAGGGAACTAATAAATTGATGTATAATATATGGTTCATCAGAATAAATGTAGTGCATTTAAAGGTCACTATCAATTCCTTTATTTTCTAGATTATGTTCTTTTAAAGTTCCCTTTTCTCCTGCACCTGAATATACCATAAAGTCATGGACTTTTCCTTTCAGAACATCCAGCTCATTTTGCATCTTTAATATGCTGTTGTCGTACTGAAGTCCTTCCAGAGTTTTCTGCATTTCCATGATCTCAGATACTGCTTTCAGCATATCATCTTCCATATTAAACATCTGGAGAGTTAAATCTTCCATTTTCTTTTCTGTCCCCATCAGATCCTGAGAGACTCTGAGAACAGAGCGAACTGCACTCTCAATGGTTGGCAAATGTGTCTTGCATTCCTCAACTTTGGGCTCGTAGTTGGAAAGCTTATTGGTCAGGTCTTCATCTCTGGCCAAGAGAGCATGCTGTTCCTCTTCTAACTTTTCAACTGCTTTTGCATCAGAGCCCAGCTGCTCCTCGACGCGCAGGAGATCCTCCTCTTCTTGTCTTTTCACTGTTCTGATATTTCTGAGTGTGCTGTCTTCCAGGTCTTTCAGCCTTTCCGTGAGCAACTTGATGCCTTGTTCAGCTGAGTTAATCTGAACAGTCACTTGCGAATGCATATGCTTTGATTCTGATTTGAAAGTGTCTGTCTGAGCATTCATTTCTTCCAGGCTTCTCTCCCAGAAATTGGTGACATTTTGGAGTTTCTCATTAAGGCTCTGCATCTTTTGAGCGAGCATCTCTTCACTAATTTGAATGTCATGCATGATATGCTGGAGGCTGGATACTTCCTGCTCAACCTGGGTCACCAAAGACATGGATGATGTAGCTTCTTGCAGGATACTTTCAGTTGACTCAAGCTGCATTTATAACACAAAACAATTCCCAAGGCTACTTAATAACTTTTATATTAGGGAAACATACTTTAACAGTTCAATGTGCCAATTTCAAATTCTAAAGATGTCTAAAATACCAAGTAGATCAGAGCCATACTGGCAAAAACATTTATTAATTTAACGTTGCTTTAATGTATTTGAATTTAATAGATTAGCACTATGGCAGAGAAATATACCTGAACTTACAATCCTAAATATTCGCACATTTTTATGAAGGAATATTTAAATGAAAGATAATGTTAAAGGGAGCCTGAAGTATAGCACTTTTTCTTTTTTTTACTCCAATGGAAAACAACTTTGTTATTTCCATGGTTATTTGGATTTTTTAAGAAATTCTAAGTTAGTTATAAAATTTGTTCACTTTTCTAAATCCAATGATTCTGGAAGAGTTTCTGCCTGAAAAAAAAAAAAAATTAGTTGACCAACTTCTGTGGAGAAGGTACCAGAATCAGATCTTATAAATAGCACAAAGGCAAAATGAAGAAAAAAACCAGTTTAGTGAGGCAACTTTGTCAATAGTAAAGTGCCCTAAATATCTGTAAATTATGGTAAAGCTCCTGGCATGTCCTCATATGTGTCCAGAACATAGATAGACCAGGTTGTACGCCTTAGTCTACACTCACAAAGATAGCCTTCACAGGAAGGACTAGAAATGAATATTAATTTATCAAATGTTTTCAGCCTTGTATTGAAGACTTAATACTGTTCAAGACACAGTTCTGCCCTTAAGCAGCTTAGTGTAATTGGTGTGAAAGCCAAGTCTATATACGCTATGATCGGAGAAGAACTGTGGAAGCACTTACATGGGGCACCCAAATGAGACTTTGATGATCAAGGAAAAGTATTCTAGAAGCATTATCTAGTATATGCTTCTAATTACTTCCTCTCTAAATCATCCTACATACTACAGTAAGATTAAGCTTTTAGAAACTGCTATGTATATCACGGTATAATATGTTTCCTAAAATATTGGTACAATATGATGTTTACTAGGATCAAGTCCCAAGTTCTATAACCTCTCTCTATGCTTGTCTTCCCTCCTCTTTGCTTATGAGTTCTGTCCTTCCTCCAAAGCTCAGCTCTTCAGTGCAGCATTCTCCCATAACCCTCGTCTGACAGCCTGAACCTCTGTACAGCAGCACATACTATATTATGTATTTGCCACCTACTTGGCACTCAGCACATATTATTCAAGAATTTTTGAGTGTTCACTCTGTGCCAGACACTGGACATAAAATTATAGATATAGTATAGTTCCTGGCAGGGGAGAGAGAGTTTTGGATCGTTTATGACATATATTCTAGAGTTCCAATAAGATTTATTGAGTGTCCTCTGTTCCATTATTATATAGAGATATAGGGATATAGAGATACAAGACACTGTGATTAGCCTAAAAATCAGTAAAGGAGTCAATTAACAACAACAAAATCACAATAGATTATGATTTGTATTATGACAGAATTAGCACAGGAGAATGGATGCTTAAGGAGAGGTTAGAAGTCTGGATCTCAATGAAGAAAGGCTTAGGAAGTGATTTGGAAATCGGACTGATGAATGAGACAGTAAAGATAGGACAGCTTCTAAATTCCTTAGGCAATAATGTACACCTTGTACATTTTTGTAGTCCCTGTATCTTGAGGTATAAAGAACATGTTTGCTGATAATTAGGAAGAAGATTGGTGCCCAGCTGGCACGGCTCAGGGCTGAGCGTGGACCTATGAACCAAGAGGTCACAATTTGATTCCCATTCAGGGCACATGCCCGGGTTGCGGGCTCGATACTCAGTGGAAGGCGTGCAGGAGGCAGCTGATGGATGATTCTCTGTCATCATTGATGCTTCTGTCTCTCTCTTCCTCTCTGAAATCAATAAAAATTTACTTACAGAAAAAGAAAGAAGAATGGCCATAAACCTTCTGGGCCCACCCCCATCATACCCGAAGCAGTTCCAGGTGACAGCGGGGAACAATGTGCAACCCCACTGAGTAATATAATAGGACCACTTCGAAACCTTGTTTACAAATTATCTTAAAAGCCAATTTTGAGAAATACTTGTACATTGGTAATACTGCTAGGTTTAGTTGTCTTGTTAGCAGCAATTAACCTACCCGGACTATTCATCAGAGGCGTATATCTCGAGTACTCAAAAGTTCAAAAGGATAGCTGGGACCAGTTTGGCTCAATGGATAGAGCGTCGGCTTGGGGACTGAAGGGTCCCGGGTTCGATTCCGGTCAAGGGCATGTACCTTGGTTGCGGGCAGATCCCCAGTAGGGGGTGTGCAAGAGGCAGCTGATAGATGACTCTCTCTCATCGATGTTTCTAACTCTCTATCTCTCTCCCTTCCTCTCTGTACAAAATCAATAAAAAATATATTAAAAAAAAAAAGTTCAAAAGGATAACAAGGTCTCAAGATTTAATCTGCAAACACATATATAGTGACTAGTATACCACAACTAGCTATAATTTATGGGCTGACAATATATTTTGATTGGGGCTATCTCACCTAGTCTCTTTCCTCTGTATAAAATCAATAAAATATATTTTAAAAAATATATTTTAAAAAAAGCATTTTATTTGCTACCAAAATTTTTCATTTAAAAAAGAAATCTTTCTTCAAAATTTGCTTTCCATAGTTTGTAAGCACATTCAGTTTCTGTTTCCTGCCATTTTTTCCCTATCATCTTCCCCCTGATGAAAGGAGCCTCCAATAATTATAACCAGATTCTAACTTGTGTTCTACATCAAAATACCAATTCTTGCATCTTCTTCCCAGAGGCCCCAAAGCTCACATTTGATCCCCTAACATATTCAATGGAATGTATGATTTTCATCCATGGCTTTTACCTTCTGAGGGAATATATGCCCATTTTGTGCATGAAACTGCAGGAACTTAGACCTCTATTTTTATTTCTGTTTATTTTTATAACATTCTTGCTCACCCTGGTGACAGGCACAAGTTCTGTCTACCTTATGACTTAAGTAAAGATTTAGCACATAAGAAATGAACAAACAAGGTATGTTTACCAATGATACCTTGGTCCCCAGTAGCCAGGCAAGGCCCACAGATGCCTCATTGATTACAGCAAACCCTCTCCTGAGAAGTGTAGTAGTTAACATTTTTAAAATCTGTTGCACATTCTAAGAATCACAGAAATAATGCATCTGCATCTGCAGCTTGAAGAAACACAACAAAGACCTGGATTTCAATTTTCATTTGGCTACACAATCAATATTTATTTTTTAGGTTAATCAATCTTATATGCACATATATATATGTTTACCAGTCAGAAAGTAAAGAATAAAACACCGATGAAACTGCCCAACAAATGCTTTTCCAATTCTAATTTTATATAAAAATATCAAGTATATACACTTGATATTTAAATAGAAAACTGAGGCCACCTCAATATGAGCATGTTAGTCTTCTCAAACAATAACAGTAGTTGTATTATAAAAAATTATTTATCTTTCAAAATGTAATTTAAGTCTAAATTGGATTGAAGGGAGAATGTAAAGAGGTAGGGAGACCTGTGAGAGTTAAAATAGCATTGTTTAAAAGGCAGGAAAAAAGAATTTATGAACTGGGGTAGAATGATGATAGGAGAAAGGAAAATGGAAAAAATCTTCCCAAATAAGCCAATTAATAATTACCTTTTCTGAAATTAAACTGATTTTACTTTGCAGCCCTTGGAATTCTTTGTTTTCTATTTTCAGTAACTGGTATTGGTTTTCCACATTTGTAAATTTTTCCGATTGTTGAAATACAAACCTGGAAAAGAAAAAAGACACATCACTATCTCACCTGTTTAAGTCTGAATTTTAAAGGAGTATTTTATACCCACTTCTGGTAAGGATGATAAATTCTGGTATGGGTTGTGGCAGCTATTATTAGTTTATTTCAATAAACATTTAGGTAGGTAGTGGTTTAATGGTCCTACTCATGCAAAGATGAGTGAAACTGCCCGTCTTCAAGTTCACAGCTGGCTCAGTGAGCAAGACGGTGTGACAGTTATAATAGATGTACGCAGAATATTTGAAGGAAGAAATAAGAAATTTAGAAAAAAAAAGTGCTCTCAACTATTTTGCCTAGGTTTAAAAAAAGCATTTTAAAATTAAAATGTAGAAGAGAAAAAAAAAGCAAGCAGTGGAGTGGAAGAAAGAGGACATGATGGTGATTAGAAGTTGCAAAATAACCGGATTCAAAAAGGAGGAACATAGGAGTCACTGTTAAAGTGACAATAGAACACAAACACATATATAATTATTTATAAGAAGAAATACAGCTGAAACCGGTTTGGCTCAATGGATAGAGCATCGGCTTGGGGACTGAAGGGTCCCGGGTTCAATTCCGGTCAAGGGCATGTACCTTGGTTGTGGGCATATCCCCAGTAGGGGATGTGCAAGAGGCAGCTGATTGATGACTCTCTCTCATCAATGTTTCTAACTCTCTATCTCTCTCCCTTCCTCTCTGTACAAAATCAATAAAATATATTTTTTAATAATAAAAAAAAGAAATACATGTCATATTGATGTACTTTGGATGATCTAAAATTAGAGTGTTTTCCCATCTGGCAGATAGTACAGGGCAGAAGCATGAAAAAGTTATCCCAGTCTTAAAAACTATAAATGGACTGTTGTGTTTTTATAACTTGAAATGAGCAAGCACAAAAGACATGCTTCAAATCTAGCACCATTCTGGTCCATCTACCATGACTCAATTCTTTGGGATCTGAAAGAGCAGCAGTTGAAATTCTTTGTGTGTGTGTGTATTTTTAAAATAAATATATTTTATTGATTTTTTATAGAGAGGAGGGGAGAGAGATAGAGAGCTAGAAACGTCGATGAGAGAGGAACATCGACCAGCTGCCTCTAGCACACCCCCTACCGGGGATGTGCCCGCAACCAACGTACATGCCCCTGACCGGAATCGAACCTGGGACCTTTCAGTCCGCAGACCGACGCTCTACCACTGAACCAAACCTGTTTTGGCTCTTTGTGTGTTTGAGGCATCAAAAAGCAGTGAAGGGTTGGGAGGGGGGTCAAAAAAAAGAAAATGGGCCATCTGTAATGCTGTCAACAATAAAAAGAAAAAAAGAACAACAGCATGACACAGCCAGCCATTTTTCAATCGTTATTCTATCATATTAAATTCTTTTTTTAACAAAATAAATCTTTATTGTTCAGATTATTACAGTTGTTCCTCTCTTCCCCCCCATAGCTCCCCTCCACCTGGTTCCCACCCCACCCTCTGCCCTTATCCGACCCCCCACTGTCCTTATCCGTAGGTGTAATATTTTTGTCCAGTCTCTTCCCACACCCTCACACCCCTTTTCCCCCGGATAATTGTTAGTTCACTCCTTTTCTATGCCCGATTCTATTATATTCACCAGTTTATTCTGTTCATCAGATTTTTTATTCACTTGATTTTTAGATTAACTTGTTGATAGATAATGTATTTGCTGTTACTTTGTTGTTCATAATTTTTATCTTTACCTTTTTCTTCTTCCTCCTTTTCTTAAAGAATATCCTTCAGCATTTCATATAATACTGGTTTAGTGGTAATAAAATCCTTTAGCTTTTTCTTATCTGTGAAGCTCTTTATCTGACCTTCAATTCTAAATGATAGCTTTGCTGGGTAGAGTAATCTTGGTTGTAGGTTCTTGATATTCATCACTTTGAATATTTCTTGCCACTTCCTTCTGGCCTGCATAGTTTCTGTTGAGAAATCAGCTGACAGTCATACGGATACTCTCTTGTAGGTAACTGTTTTCCCCTTGCTGCTTCTAATATTCTCTTTTTGTTTTTTGCCCTTGGAATTTTAATTATGATGTGTTTTGGTGTGGTCCTCTTTGAATTTCTTTTGTGTGCTTCCTAGACTTGTAAGTCTATTTCTTTCACCAAGTAGGGTAAGTTTTATGTCATTTTTTCAAATAGGTTTTCAATATCTTCCTCGCTCTCTTCTTCTGGCACCACCATAATTTGGATGCTGGAGGTGCTCAGATGAGGCCCAGCTGTGAAGTGTTGGTATGTTTGAAGTTGTCCCAGAGGCTCCTTATACTATCTTCATATTTCTGGGTTATTTTTTCTTCTCTGGTTGGCTGGTTTTTTGCTTCTGTATATTTCAAATCTTTGACTTGATTCTTGGGATCCTCTAATTTGCTGTTGGATCTGTGTATATTATTCTTTGTTTCAGTCAGTGTATGCTTAATTTCTAATTTCTTTTTTCATATCCTTGAGGGTTTCACTAAATTTCTCGGAGATTTCTAGAAGATTCTTGAGTAACCTTATAACTGTGGTTTTGAAGTCTATATCCAGTTTGCTTTCCTCAATTTCTGTCATTTGTGACCTGTTTTTTTTTGTTTCCGCTTTGTTGATAGAGTGGCTTTGTGTGCTAGGTGTCCTATAGGGCCCAGTGGCTCAGCCTTCCTAATTACCTGAGGTGGACACTCTAGGTGCACCTTTTTGTGGGCTGTGTGCACAGTCTTGTTGTAGTTAAGCCTCAATTGCTTTTGGTATCACTGGGAAGAATTGATATCCAGGCCAATTGGCTGTGAGGACCAGTTGTGTCTATAATGGGAGAACTTCTGTGCTGGAGATACCTTTATGGGGAAGAATTTGCTTCAGTGGGGTTTTGGTGCTCACTGAGTCTGCCTTGAGTGTGTCTCTTATGTATATGAGGAGTTGTAATCTGGATGGTCTCACTATGACCACTGGGTACATTGGCTCTTGGATCTCCAAGGAGGTGAAAAGTCAGCCACTGCCTGAGGCCACTCAGCAGGAGCTACAGAGAGATCTACAGACTTTTCCTCTTTGTTTGGGGTTTGGAGGTGCCCAGATGAGGCCCAGCTGTGAATAGATGCAAGCTGCTGTCAAGCCTTGGGCCTTCTTTTGGAAGCTCTCTGATCCAGCTGCAGTTTGTTAGGTTTTAGGTTACAAAAGGCCAGGCCATTCATATGTAAAAGCCTCTGCATACAGCTTGGGTTGGGTTGTAAATTGGGTGGGGCAGGGGTCTCAGGGAATCACTATGGGGGAGCAAACAGCAATGGCTGTCAGCCCTGCCCCTAAGAGGTCCCTGGGTCTCTGTGTCCCGCAGCACTGCGCAGGAACAATGATCATTGTGAGCACCCCTGAGAGAACGCCACCCTCGTGTTCCAGCCCGATGCCAGACAGTTCAGTTTCTCCCCATATGAGTCTGGGTCCCCAGAGTCTCACCCGGAACTGGAGTTCAGAGCAGTTGGGAGCTTGTAACTCCCTCCTGATTGAAAAACACAACAGCGTACCCAGTTGCCAGCTCTTTTCACATGTGCCTCTGTACTTCTGCACTTCTGTACCTCTGTACCTCTCCCAGTCTCAGTGTGCTTTTCTCTATCCTTCTATTTGTATAACTTCCACTCAGCCAGCCTTATCCATGGTTCTGGATGACATCTGTTTTGTCTTTTAGTTGTAGTTTTGATATGGTTGTGCGAGGCAGCAAGTTCAGGTGTTTATCTATGCCACACCTTCAGCTCTCCCAGACTTTTTAAACAAATGTTTACAATGTCAGATGAAATACATTTATTTATTTATTTAAAATGTATTTTATTGATTTTTTACAGAGAGAAAGGAAGAGGGTGAGTTTAGAAACATTGATGAGAAACATTGATCAGCTGCCTCCTGCACACCCCTTAATGGGGATGTGACTACAATCAAGGTAGATGTTCTTGACCAGAATCGAACCTGGGACCCTTGAGTCCACAAGCTGATGCTCTATCCACTAAGCCAAACCAGTTAGGGCTGAAATGAATTTATTTTAGTGATGGCTCCCATACATTCTATAACACTGAATATGCTAACATGAACTTTTAAAAATATATTTTATTAATTTTTTACAGAAAGGAAGAGAGAGGGATAGAGAGTTAGAAACATCGATGAGAGAGAATCATCGATCAGCTGCCTCTTGCACACCCCCTACTGGGGATGTGCCCGCAACCAAGGTACATGCCCTTGACCGGAATCGAACCCGGGACCCTTCAGTCCACAGGCTGACGCTCTATCCACTGAGCCAAACCGGTCTCAGCCTAACATGAACTTTTAAACAAAACTTCTGGTTATTAGAAAACGCCATTATTCTAATTTTTTAAAGATGGATATGTAGACTTAATTCTTTTTTGATTGGTTGTTTCATTCTTGGCTTTTAAGAGGTTCTTTTCAGAATATAGGCTTATCTGGGACCAGCAGACCAAGGATAGAGACCATTCTAAAGAAATACATCTAATTTCAAGGACTAGTTTTATCATTCATCACTCCAGTGTTGCCTCATAGGTTTATGCTGTACATCAGTGTGTTTATTCAGAATAAACTCAGTACGATAAAAAGGACTTTTTGTGAAAGTTGATCCACTATAATAATACATTAGGATTTTCCATTTTATTAAATATTTTTAAATGTTTATCTCTGCACTTCTCTTCAATATTAAGCAAAAGCTTGAAGAAAACTGCCATGCTAGTGGAAATATAATTTCTGATGACAATTTGTAGGTTTTCTTTTTCTTTTCTTTTTTTTCATGGTTAGCTGCTCATCAAAATAAAAAAAAGAGGTAAGATTCATCATTGCTACATACGAGTAGTGCAAGCATAAAGTTGACTTATGGTTAGTAATGAGAAAATGAAAAGTGGTTTGTTTGCTGGAGTATTTGCCAGATACTATTCCAAGTGCTTTATAAATATTAACTCTTGAACATAAGATGATGACTTTTTAGAAGTCAAAACTGTATGCTTAGAGAAGGTGACTTTAATTCTGAAAAACTAATTTTTAAAACAGGCTTTTTAACAGGAGCAGTTCAAAGCCTTTTTACACCCATCTTTTCTAGTTTAGATGAGATAAACAATTAGGGTCTGATTAGGGCTACAGCTTGTAATTGAAGATAAAGAAAAAAAGAACTATAAGTAGCTCTGGAGTATAGATTTCTATCTCTAGGGCCTTCACTATTTATTTATTTAAAAATACATTTTGTTGACTTTTTTTACAGAGAGGAAGAGAGAGGGATAGAGAGAAACACTGATCAGCCAGAAGGGAATGTGCTCACAACCAAGGTACATGCCCTTGACTGGAAACGAACCTGGGATCCTTCAGTCTGCAGGCCAACACTCTATCCACTGAGTCGAATCGGTTAGGGCCCTTGCCTCTTAATAATACTGGGTGAGTGTGGAGTTGGGCAACTTTGGCTCTGCCATTTACTAGCTATGTAACCTCTCTGGGCAAGCTACTGTAGTTATCTTGGCTAGTTTCCTCATCTGTCAAGAGGGGATACTACTACTGAGTTCATGGGACTGTACAGATTAAATAGGTTCTTATTTACAAAGCTCCTAGACCAGTGGTTGGCAAACTCATTACTCAACAGAGTGGCAAACTGCAGCTTGCGAGCTGGTTTGCTGACCACTGTCCTAGACAGTGCCTAGAGTGTAACATCTTAGCTGTTCTCTCGTACCCCTTGCCTTTTTTTTTGGACTGCATTGTGTAGCTGTTTTGCCATCCTTCTGAGAAGCCTAGAGTGGGTGATAGAAACCCCAGGCTTGTCTCCCTTTGAAACCAGGGTAGGGTTTATGGCAAATGAAGGATGCAATGAATTGGATGAGACCTCAAACAGGAAAGAGAATAGCTCTTATTCTGTTTTGGGCCTCTTCTCCTTATCACATAGGTAAAGGTCTTGAAGTCCAGCTAGTGTGGCTCAGTGGTTGAACATCGACCCATGTACCAGGATGCTGCTGGTTCGATTCCTGATCAGGGCACATTCCTGGGTTGCAGGCTCACTCCGGGGGGGGGGGAGCGGGTGGGGGGGGGGGGGGGGGGGGGGGGGGGGAGGAGGTAGGCCTGCAGGAGGCAGCCAATCAATGTTGATATTTCTTTCTCATTCATGTTTCTATTTCTCTTCCTTCTTCTAAAATCAATAAAAACATATTTATATATATATATATATAAAAGGTCTTGGAGGCTTAGAGATATGGGAGAAAAGGACCCAGGTTAATTGGCTACCGTAGTAGGGTTTACAAAAGGAACCTTTCTGACTCCATAATCCATTGGGACTTCATACAGATCCAGGGCCCTTTCGTATTATACTGCATTTCCATGTTGTATTGCCTCTGCACAGCACCTTTAAGACTTTGATGGTGGCAGACAGCTGATTGAGGACTAATATATTATAGGAATTTCCCTGGCTGTTTCAATGTAATGAGAAAGAGGCAAATAACCAAAGGCGGCTGTTATTATGGACCTTCAGCAAGAAATGAAGTTTCAGGGCTAATGCTAGGGCCAGTATCCCCTTAGTCCTATTCATTTTTAGCTTAATACTGAATGGTCAGAAAAATATTGATTATATTCCATTAAAAATTTTTTTTTATTGATTTCAGAGAGGAAGGGAGAAGGAGATAGAAACACCAATGATAAGAATCATTGATTGGCTGCCTCTTGCATGCCCACACTGGGGATCAAGCCCACAACCCATGCATGTGCCCTGACCAAGAATCAAACCCTGACCTCCAGGTTCATAGGTCGATGCTCAACCATTCAGCCAGACCAACGGGGCAAGAATAAACTATCTTTTATTTATTTATTTATTTATTTATTTATTTATTTATTTATTTTTAAATATTTTATTGATTTTTTACAGAGAGGAAGAAAGAGGGATAAGAGCTAGAAACATCGATGAGAGAGTCATCAATCAGCTGCCTCCTGCACATCCCCCACTGGGGATGTACCCACAATCAAGGCACATGCCCTTGACCGGAATCGAACCCGGGACCTTTCAGTCTGCAAGCCGATGCTCTATCCACTGAGCCAAACCGGTTTTGGCCACCAAACTATCTTTTAGATAAAACTTCACTAACAACAAAAAGCTGAAAAATGGTGTTAGCCATGATTTTGCTGTATATGACTTATAGTGTGTTAGATGATAGACAAAAAACAACAACAAAAAAACACAACAGAGTTAGCTGGTTGTTTAAAGAGCTTTTGACTTCTTATACATAATTATCACAAATGTGTTTAAAAATTTTATAAAGAAAATTTAGAAATCTGTTGAAACTTCCAAGAACACTTTTTTTTTTTTTACACTGGAACTTCTGGTTTTTATTTTTATTAAAAAATATTTTATTGATTTTTTACAGAGAGGGATAGAGTCAGAAACATCGATGAGAGAGAAACATTCATTAGCTGCCTCCTGCACATCCCCCATGGGGGCACACCCCCCATTGGGGGCACATCCCCCACTGGGGACGCGCCTGCAACCAAGGCACACGCCCCTGACGGGAATCGAACCTGGGACCCCTCAGTACCCAGGCCTAAGCTCTATCCACTGAGCCAAACCAGTTTCAGCGGGAACCTCTGGTTTTTAATTTACATAATAAGCTTGTAAAGTATCATTTATGTCTTATTTAGTAACTACATACACAACTTTTAAACTTTTTGAAAGCAGAATTTCTTCAAAAACTTTTTTAAAAAAAATATATTTTATTGATTTTTTACAAAGAGGAAGGGAGAGGGATACAGAGCTAGAAATATCCATGAGAGAGAAACATCGACCAGCTGCCTCTTGCACACCCCCTACCGCGGATGTGCCTGCAACCAAAGTACATGCCCCTGATTGGAATCGAACCTGGGATCTTTCAGTCCGCAGACCGACACTCTACCACTGAGCCAAACCGGTTTCGGCTCTTTAAAAACTTTCTTAAGAGTTTACAAACAGTATGAAGCTAACACTCAAAGCCATCTTGTTTTGAGTAACTGTTATCTCTAACATATTGTTAAACTGACAAGCCAGGACTTTATCTGTTACACTTTATCTATTTACTTTCTAAACAAGAATTCCAAGCCTAAAGGCCTGAATACACTGAAGTAGAGAAGTCTTGAAATCCTCTTAAAGCAGTAGGGGTTTAAACTTTCCCTCTCAATGTAATCTCAGTGTAAGAGGATGGATCAACTGTATTGACAGACATTCATATTCAGTGTTGCATTTTAACCATCAGGACAGTGTCAGTACAATAAGCATTAAACAGCTGACAAACTGACCAGTAGATGCTAAAGCATGTATTCTAGAGTTAAAAAATCTCAAGGCTTTGTTGTAAGTCTAGTATTTTGCGATGCCAAATGTTTATTTGGAAAATACTTACAAATATCTTGCCAGAATAATTTTTTATTCCTGAAATTACCATGAATAAATATTTGCTATAAACAGTGACTGCAGTATTTCTACTTCCAACTCTTGTGGCAAGAGATTTCACAAGAGTAATTAACAGTCAACTATTTTATTTTATTTTATTTATTTTAAAAAATATATTTTATTGTTTTTTTAGAGAAAGGAAGAGAGAGGGATAGAGAGTTAGAAACATTGATGAGAGAGAATCATCGATCAGCTGCCTCTTGCATACCCCCTACTGGGGATGTTCCCGCAACCAATGTACATGCCCTCGAATGGAATCGAACCTGGGACCTTTCAGTCTGCAGACCGACACTCTACCACTGAGCCAAACCGGCTTCGGCAACAGTCAACTATTTTAATAACTATCATAAAATCTGCCTATTTAAGAAAAAAGCTTTAGATACTGTTTTATCATTTTGCAAAGACAGTTCAAAACCTTCCTACTGAATGTAATTTCTTTGGGTCTTTAATGTAGGCACTAACAAATTAATTCTGTGGAAAGTAATCTCACAGGGTAATTTGATCATATATTCCTAACTGGGCAGGTCATGGCGGGTAGTCACATCCCAGGAATATAACTTTTTTAGTAAAGGTTTGCCTTTGCCTTAAGCAAGCCCTGTCCATTGTTAGCACACATTTGAAATAAATTATAATAATCTCCCTCAAGAGAATCAATCTTGTTAACTATCCTGTAATCAAATCCCCAGCTTGCTTTTCCCCACATTTATATATTCTTCCTTAAATTCTCTCCTTAATTTCAAAGGCATAAAAAAAAAAAAAACACCTGCAAAACTGTTACTCTCTGGGGCATTTTAGATCTTGCTTCCCAGCAATTGTCACCAGTTCTGGCTCAAATAAACTATTAATAAAAATTCTCTAGTTTTGGACATTTCTTATGCCAACAGATTATTATTAGTGTTATTCCCCTGGAACATGAACTAAATTTTTGAAAAAGTGAACAATTTGTGATATAATTTAGCTTCCATGAACATGTATCTTCAGATAAATAAATCCAGTAAGTAAATCCAGTTGTATCAGGTTCCAGAGAAAAACAACATATATCTTTGAGCTAACTAAATTCTATTATTGAATAACCTTCCCAATACAAAAAGGGTTTAACTTACCTAACGAAGGCCATGCATTTTAAGATATAAGAGCAGTTTTCAAAACAGTAAATTCAGTACATTTATTCCTTGATCAAAAAAATATTCCATAAAAATAACATTAGTAAAATGATAATATATCAAGGGAACATTTAATAATCAACATTTCACATTACTGTGAAAATCTTTTATTAAGTTTGACTTAGGATGAGTCACCACTAAAGTACAATTCAAAACTTAATAGCATGAAAAATGTTCTAGACTACAGGATGTCCAGGCCCCCTTCTAGAATTTGATTACTTTTGAAGATGAATAGCTAACTTCAAAATACCTTTAAAATCAATGAAAAATGGAGGGAAAGTCTAATGTAAAGTGTGTCTTGTCACCAGTGCTACATACTTTTGTAGCTTTCCAGTACCAAAACTCGATCTGCAGCTTAGGAATAGACTTTAAATTCATAACGCACGCACACTGATCAGAAGATGAGAAATCTTCCAAACTTAGACATAATCATGAACGTTTGTTGCTTTGAGATCATATGAATTCTTGAAGGATTGCAAACGTGGCCGTTAGGCATTTATAATAGGGCGGGGCAAATCTGTCCCAGACAAATACATAGCGGAATGGATGGAATAACGTGTTTATAAAAAAACAGTAAAGCTCCTAAAGTGTAGCAGGCACTGAATAAAAGTTTGGCCGGATCTGTTCTCTCTTAAGAAATGGCTGACTCGTTCCAAACTTTCCCCTCCACTGCAGTGGAGCGATCGGGACAGGATCCTAGTGCAAAGTTTAAAATGAGTCAGTTATAGGGAAAAAGCGAAAGAAAGAAGTTGGGCTGTCCCTTGGTTGAGGTCGAGGCAGAGGAACGGAAGCCGCAAAACTGGGGGTTTTGGAGATGTGTTTAGAGACGTGAGGATGCCCAGCCGGGTGGGGCCAGGGCGGGATCCCCCTGGAGGCCGGACTCGGGGCCCGTGGGACTCGCGTCCACTTACCAGGCCAGGCCCAGGCTCACGCCCAGCGACAGCAGGCTCACGCCGGTCCGGGGGTCCGCCCAGCCCCCGCTTCCACCGGCCCGCGCCTCGGCGCTCTTCCCGCCCTCGCTCCGCTTCCCGGGGTCCGCGGGCGCGCCCTTGGGCCCCGACTTCTTCCGGCTCTTCACCTCGGACATGTCTGGAGGCCCCGAGGACAGCTAACTCCGGGGGGCGGCCCTACACACACAGGGAGCGGGACGTGGCCGCCTCAGCCTCCGCGGGAAGCCACGGCGGTGACCGCGCCCCCTCCCAGACTGGGCCCCGCCCGCGAGCCAGGCCCCGCCCACGAGCCAGGCCCCGCCCTCTCCCGGCCATCCTCGCTGCTTCGCGGCTTCCTCAGTATTCAATGCTAGTTCCTCCAGCTGAGTCAGGCGGCGACCCCACTGCCGGCTTCCTCAGCATTCAATGCTGCCAACCCCAGGAAATCGTAGATTCCGGGCGCTGGCGGGCCGCGGGGACGGCGGGGCGGGGTGAGGCAGTGCGCGCCAGGTCCAGCGCGCCGCCGCCTGGGTCCTCCCCTCACGGGAACGCGGCGCGCCCCCGCCGCAGAGCCACGCCCCCCGCCGCAGAGCCACGCCCCCGCCGTGGGGCGGGGCGCAGGCGCTTTCTCCTGCGTGCGCGGGCTGAAGCGGAAGTGGGAGCGCGCGCGGCGGCGGCCGCCCGCCTTGGGGCTGGGCCTGGGGTGTGTTTATTTGCATGCGCGGGCGCGCGCCGTGCGGCTGGGCGGGCTCCGCGGGTTTTGACTGCTCCGCGGTCCCAAGGTAAAGAGGCGGCAGCCAGTGGACGCGGATGTCCCATTCCTGCACCGGAGAGGTGAGGGAGCCAAAGGTGAGGGAGCCGTCCGGGCCGTCAGCTCCCCGCGAGGACTTGAAGTAGCCAGGGCAGCGTCCAGATTGGCACTGGGCGGGGTCCCCCCGGGCGCAGCTGCCGTCCGAGGGGAGGGAAGGAGCGACCGTGGCCCTCCTTTCTTTGTGTCCGGGGTGGGTCCACCGACGGGGCGGGCCTAGGGCCGGGCCTCCTCTCTCACCCCGGGTCGGTGTTACCTGCCTGGGGAGGAGGCGCCCGCATCTCCGCGGGTCGGAGGTCCCCGGAGGCGTTCGGCGCCCGGGGCTGCGGAAGCCCGGGACTTGTCCGGGCCTCGCACCGGTCCTGCTTTCCCTTTCGGAAGTCCCGGTTACGGACAATACCCCGGCCCCCCTAAATTTGGTTTTCAACTCTGTCCCCGCAGGGCTGCTCTCCCCAATAAGATCTTGGGGGGAAGGTTTGGGTAAGTTTGCGCCTCGTTTTTCTCCCCAAGCCGGCTCTTTGGAGGCTCAGTACCCATTTCAGAAACTCTGGGGCAAGGTACTTTGTCTACCAGGAAGAAAAATTATCTAAAGAGGAAGTAGTCAACCATTAACGGGTGTCCTGGGGTGAAATTGCCCTCCTTTAGAAAGAATAAGAGCTTTTACATCTATGAAGACTTTTTTGACTTTTCGTTTTGATGTGTCTGCAAAAGGTGGGGTACTGAGAATCGACTCGGGATATTTCAATTTGTGCACTTTAAATTTTACTTATTACTTTTTGATAGATTTTTATTGATTTCAGAGAAGAAGGGAGAAGGAGAGAGAGAGAAACAGCAATGATGAGAGAATCATTGATCGGCTGCCTCCTGCACGCCCCCTACTGGGGATCAAGCCCCCAACCCGGGTATGTGCCCTTGACTGGAATCGAACCTGGGACCCTTCAGTCCGCGGGCTGATGCTCTATCCACTGAGCCAAACCAGCTAGGGCTAAATTTTATTTTTACTAAGTCTCTAGGTAATTAGAAATTAGTTGGAAATTAGTTTCAGATTGTCAGAATGTCTATTTTCCTAGACCAGTGGTCGGCAAACTGCGGCTCGAGAGCCACATGCTACTCTTTGGCCCCTTGTGTGTGGCTCTTCCACAAACTACCACGGTCTGGGTGAATCTATTTTGAAGAAGTGGCGTTAGAAGAAGTTTAAGTTTAAAAAATTTGGCTCTCAAAAGAAATTTTAATCATTGTACTGTTGATATTTGTTTCTGTTGACTAATGAGTTTGCCGACCACTAGGCTAGGCAATTGGACATAATTTTTAAAAAAATATATTTTATTGATTTTTTAGAGAGGAAGGGAGAGGAGAGAGATAGAGAGCTAGAAACATCAGTGAAAGAGAGACATCGACCAGCCGCCTCTTGCACACCCCACACCAGGGAATGTGCCTGCAACTAATGTACATGCCCTTGACCGGAATCGAACCTGGGACCTTCCAGTCCGCAGACCGACGCTCTATCCACTGAGCCAAACCGGTTTTGGCATGGACATAATTTTAAAAATTCATTTTTGTTTTGTCACATCGAGTTTTGTTGCTTACAATTAAGGGACTTTTTATGTTTAAATTGAGATCATAAAAACATTATTAACATTTAAGAAATCTGAAAGCCATGATTCTAATCATAACTTTTTCTTTAGCAATTTCATTCCAGGCCTGGACATTTTATGAATCTTGACAAGCATAGGCAAATGTTCTGCTTCCCTATATTTACAAGTGCCACACTTGGTGGCCCATTAAAAACATGGTAACTAGAGGCTCGATGCATGAAATTTGTGCAAGAGTAGGCCTTCCTTCCCCTGGCTGCTGGCACCCCCTTCCCTGTGGCACATGGGACTGGACTGGCTTCCCTCTCTTGGGACCTGGGCTTCCCCTTGCAGAGGGAAGTCCGTCCGCCTGCTATAGCCTGCTGGTCAGTAGCCTGGGTCTCCCTCCGTGGGGCCCGACTAATTACATTGCACCCACCTTGGATGGACTGGCACCTGTGCGTGTCACAGTGTCTGGGATGGGCGTCTGGATGGATGGTTGTCCAGATGGATGGGCGTCCAGATGGTTGTTCCGCTATTATCTGTTTGGTCGATTTGCATATTATGCTTTTATTATATAGGATAGGATAATTGAAGCTTACTGTTTAGTGCTCCTGCTACTTGTGTTTATCTCTGTTTTTGCTCTTAGACATAACATTCTAATTATCTCTTTACTTTTAATTCCGAATAGATTGTGAACTTCATCAGGGATATGATTTAACCTTCTCTGTAAATGTAGGGCTTGGCACAAGAAGAGGCTCAAATGTTTATTGAATGCATAAATTAATATACATATTTAGACACTCACTAATACATTGGATGGTGTTCTGTTACTGTTTTAAAACTTGCATACATTCTGATCTGGGTTTTATACCCATGGAATAGTTTGCATTATATTTGAAATAAAGTTGGTAGAAACTTAAGTAAAGAATGTTATTCTTTCTTTGTGGTCTCCTGATCCAAGAAATGACATCAGAGTGTATTTCCTGTTGCTTGGTCATACTTAGCAGCTCAGCAGAAACATCGGTGGAGTGAGCATATGAGAACTGTGTTTATCGTTGAAGACAGAGCTGACATACACGTGTGTGAGAATTATTATGCAATACTAATAATTAACGTTCTAATTAGTCTTATGTTGAATAAATAAAACAAAAAGGTTTTATTTATTTTATTTTTAAGTATATTTTGATTGATTTCAGAGAGGAAGGGAGAGGGAGAGATGGAAACCTCAATGATGAGAGAGAATCATTGATTGGCTGCCTCCTGCATGCCCCCTACTGGGGATGGAGCCCGAAACCCAGGCATGTGTCTTGACCGGAATCGAACCTGGGACCCTTCAGTTTGCAGGCTGACGCTCTGTCCACTTACCCAAACCAGCTAGGACGAAAACAAAAAAAGTTTTTCAACAGCCCTGGCTGGTTTGGTTCAATTGATAGAGCGTCAGCCTGGGGATGAAGGGTCCCGGGTTTGATGCTGGTCAAGGGCACATGCCTGGGTTGCGGGCTCAATCCCCAGGGTGCGGGGGTGGGGGCATGGTGGTGTTCTCTCTCTCCCTCTACTTCCTCTCTGAAATCAATTAAAAAAAAAAAAAGGTTTTTAAACACCAGGATTTCAGTATGATTATTGTTTATAAAATTTTAACTTAAAAAAGTAAGTTTTTTTTATTGTAAAAGTGACGATATCTATTGAAAAAAAATTAAGACAATATAGACCAGTACAAAAGAAAGATGGGGGGTGGGAGGGTGTAGGAAGAGGAAAGGAGGGAATCCCAAAGTCTTGCTACTTGGAAGTAATCCAGACATTTTGTTGAACAAACTTTGAAACATCTCCCTATATATTAAGTGCTACATATTTTGTGTTGTACATGGGATCATATTTCTAACACATATTTTGTGCTGTACAAGGGATCATATTTCTAATTTTTTCAACCAGCAATGTGTCATTAGCAAGCTTTCCATGTCAGTACATGGAGCTGTGTTTTATTTTAAATTGGAATGTATCTCATATACATATCCTAATTTTTAAAATCCATACTCAGTTTGGTGGGCATTTTGGTTGTTTTCATCTTAGTTGAGCACTCTCTGTTAACTCTTTTTGTGGATATTTTTGCGTATATATATATATGAATGTCTCCTTGGGATAAATTCTGAGGAGTGACATATCTGGGTTAAAGAGAATGCTTACATTAGCTGAAACCGGTTTCGCTCAGTAGATAGAGCGTCGGCCTGCGGACTGAAGGGTCCCGGGTTTGATTCCGGTCAAGGGCATGTGCCTTGGTTGTGGGCACATCTCCAGTGGGGGGTGTGTAGGAGGCAGCTGATTGATGTTTCTCTATATCTCTCTCCCTTCCTCTCTGTAAAAAATCAACAAAATATATTAAAAAAAAAAAAAAAAAAAAAAAAGAGAATACTTACTTTTGTATCCTAGTCCTAGATTGCCTTCCAGGAAAGTTGCATTCATTTTGTGCTCACCTAATGTAATGCATAAGAATACTAATTTTCTCACATACTTGAAAGCATTAGATTTTGTCCATTTAAAGAAATCTTCACAAAAAATAAAATTTTATTTTCTTTAAATATGTTGATTATCATTGAAGTTACACATCTTTCATATATTTATTGCCCTGACATATATTTTGATGTTTGCCTGTAGCTCATGGTTAACAGCTCAGAAAGAGAAAAATTTGAGGGAGAATGGATGCAAAAGCTCGAAATTGTTTGCTTCAACATAGAGAAGCCCTGGAAAAGGACATCAAGACATCCTACATAATGGATCACATGATTAGTGATGGAGTTTTAACACTGTCGGAGGAGGAAAAAGTAAAGAATGAGGTAAAGCCCTCTGAGGCAGTCTATACTTTAAAAATTAGATTTTATATGCATATATGCATAATCCATGAACACATACAATAGTGTTGTGAAGGCTTGGGGGGAGGTAAAAATAAAATGGAGGGGTTTAATGGGGAAAAAAGGGGGACATATGTAATACTTTTCAGCCATACAGATAAGTTTTTAAAAATTAAAAAAAGTTTTTAGAATTTATTTCAGAACTTGCACTGTTCTCCAAGGATTTGTTGCAAACATATTCTTTATAGTACACTAAACTACTCTTTTTTTTAGCCCACTCAACAGCATCGAGCAGCTATGCTAATTAAAATGATACTTACAAAAGATAATTATTCCTACATATCATTCTACAATGCTTTACTACATGAAGGATATAAAGATCTCGCTGTCCTTCTCCACGGTGGCCTTCCTGTCATCTCTTCTTCCAATGGCAAAGATTCAGTTGGTGGAATAACCTCTTATGGTTTGTATGCATACCACTTGCACCTTCTGTCACATTGCTATCACAGTGGCTGCATTGCTGCAGTTTTATCTTATTGTAGATGGAGTCTGCTGAAGACACTAATTAGTTCACTGAGAAATGTGTGTGAAAAAATTATTTTCCAACCTAAATATTTTTATTTGCATCTATAGTAACTCACATTTTCTTTTTGCTTAGTGAGCTATCTACTGCTCTGAGGTAAGACAGATATATCCTAATTTTTAGAGACAATAAGATAATTGATTGGTCTTTACTTAAGTTCTTCTCCAGTTCTGTGCTTTTCAAGTTCATAGGAAAGAATAAGACTTATTAGAATTCTAAGTTCTTAAAAGGAATTCCATTTTCTTCCCTGCACACTCTACTACGCAGTCTAATCTGAGAGAGAGATTGGCGAGTCAGAGAGAAATAGGGTAAGGGCACATATAGATGGAGATTTTCATTGTCTATAGTCATCTTGAATGGTATATGTTTGCTTTTGTTCTGAGAAATCAGAAAGTTGAAGTTAATATGCTAGCCACATTTTTTTCTCTTGGGAATTCTGAAGCTAAGGCCTCAGCTTTATACTCTCAAGTTGTTATGATATTATTTGAGTAGTCATTTCAAAGTTCTATTCATGCTTGCTTTATTTTGAATTTCAGTAAGAACAGTCCTATGTGAAGGAGGAGTACCACAGAGGCCAGTTGTTTTTGTTACTAGGAAGAAGCTGGTGAATGCAATTCAACAGAAGCTCTTCAACCTGAATGGTGAACCTGGATGGGTCTCTGTCTATGGAATGGCAGGTTGTGGGAAGACTGTATTAGCTGCAGAAGCTGTTCGTGATCATGTCCTCTTAGAAAGTAAGTTTTGATTACCATGTGTTGCTGGCAAAGCAGATATTCTATTAGTTTCCTGTTGCTGCTGTAACAAATTACCAAAACTTTGGTGGCTTAAAATAACACAGATTTATTATTTTTACAGTTCTGGAGGTCAGAAGTACAAAATAAGTCTCACTGGGATAATATGCAGATTGACCATCACTCCAACACACAATATGGCTGCTCCCATGTGGTCAAAGATCCTGCCCCCATGTGGACACAAGATGGCCACCACAAGATGGCCAGCAGGGGAGGGCAGTTAAAAGAGACCAGGCCTGCAAGGGATGGCAGTTGGACGCAATCCACCCTGCAGGGGAGGGCAGTTAGGGGTGACCAGGCCGGCAGAGGAGGGAAGTTGAAGGCAAACAGGCTGGCAGGGGAGCAGCTAGACATAAATCAGCTGACATGGGAGTGGTTAGTGGGTGATCAGGCTGGCAGGCAGAAGCGGTTAGGGGCAATCAGGAAGGCAGGCAGGCAAGCAGTTGGGAGCCAGCAGTCCTGGATTGTGAGAGGGATGTCTGACTGCCCGTTTAGGCCCAATCCCATTGGACATCCCTCATAGAGTCCCATATTGGAGAGGGTGCAGGCTGGGCTGAGGGACAACCTCCCTCCCCCATGCACCTGTGCATGAATTTTGTGCACCAGGCCTCTAGTATTGTATAAATTACACTGTTGGAATAGAGTTTAAATACTTTATTTAAAGGAAAATATTAGCGACAGTTGCAATTTTCCCCTGTATATTGAGCTTAATTCATAGTCCTCATATGCTCTTGTGAGATTTCAAGTACAGAGGATTGAATTAATCATATTTTTTATAGTCTTTTTAAAAAAAAATATATATATTTTTATTGCTTTCAGAGTGGAAGGGAGAGAGAGAGAGAGAGAGAGAGAGAGAGAGAGAAATGTTAATGTTGAGAGAGCATCATTAATAGGTTGCCTTCTGCATGTTCCCCACTGGGGATTGAGCCTGCAACCCTGGCATTTGCCCTGACAGGGAATTGAACAGTGACCTACTGGTTCATAGGTAGATGCTCAACCACTGAGCCACATTGGCCGGGTTACTTCACAGTCTTTATCATATTAGGTCTGTAGTTTCTTTCTGTGTGTATTTCCTTTTAAAAATTTCCCATTCTCATTTCTGTTCCCCTCTTCTAATGGAAAACACACTCCTCCTCTGCACAACTACTACACTACTTAATTTCTGACACCACATGTGTTTTCCACACAGCCAGCAATTCTTCAGCACCAGCTGGGTATCCTATGATATAAATTCCATTCTGACACTCTATCTGGAGATAGCGTCTGATCCCACTGGTTAAAGGTTCAGTCCCACAAGACTATTTCTCCCCCGTATCCTGCCTTTATATGCTAATCACAATTCCAGATTGTTACCTATGCTTGTGACCAGAGGCTTAGTTTGATAAATTTCCTAGAGCTGCTCACAGAACTCAGGGAAACATTTTACTCACCAGATCACTGGGTTATTATAAAAGGATATAACTCAGGAACAGCCAGTAGAAAGAGATGCAAAAGGACAAAACATGTGGGAAGGGATGGAGCTTCCGTGTGCTATTCTCCCTATACCTCCTTGTATCTACAAAGCCAGAAACTTTCTGGAGCTCACCCTTTTGGGTTTTTATTAAGGCTTCATTAAGAGTCATGCTTGATTAAATCACTGGTTATTGGGGCTTGAACTCATTCTCCAGCCTCTCTCCCCCTGAGTTTTTAAAGAATGGAAGCTTTTTCCAGAGGCTGCCTACCTACTTGCTTCTGTCCTTCCAAGAATTCCTTGATGCTATTATATTATTAATTGCTACCAGGATAAACCTTGTGTGGAAAGTAGGATGCGGTTAATTTTCTCTGAATAAAGGCATTTTTTCTCTGATGAAGTTTCTCTGAATGAATTACAGAATCATACAAGGCTAAATTGCTCCCTCTTGTGACCACAGTCAAGATGTTTAGATTCTTTCTGAAATGTGGAATTAATACTTCAATATTTGTCATTTTGTGATGGTAGGAGTTTTTCAGATCAGAAGGTCATTTGATATATATATATATGTATTTTTATTGACTTCTTACAGAGAGGAAGGGAGAGAGAGAGCATTAGAAACATTGATCAGCTGCGTCCTGCACACACCCCACTGGGGATGTGCCCGCAACCAAGGTACATGCCCTTGACTGGAATCGAACCTGGGATCCTTCAGTCCACAGACTGACACTCTATCCACTGAGCCAAACCGGTTTCGGCTTGACCTATATTTTTAAAGCTAGTAGTGTTTTATTTTTTCTTGCATATGTTTAAAATGACCTCATTTAGCTTTAAATTAGGAGAGAAAGACCTTTGGTGTAACAGGTAGTTAAATTTAAATCGAAAGAGTTTACTAGCTAGCTATATCAAAGAAAGGTTACTTTTTTTGCCTTGTCTTTAATCCTAGGATGATTAATTTTTTTAAAAATAGAAAACACAAATTTAAGAATAAAAGAACTATAGGAGCAACAGGCAGTTTAAAACTTGGTTTTAAATATTGCAGTAGTATATATGCAAAGCTCATGGACACAGACAATAGAGTGGTGAAGGCCTGGGGGAGGGTGTGGGTATAGGGTGGAAGGGTCAATGGAAAAACAACAGACAAACGGGATATCTGTAATACTTTCAACAATAAAGATACATTAAAAATAACTATTACAGTAGTAATATTTTCATTTAAAAAGAAGATAAAATTTTTCCACTTACCTTTCTCCCCTTTCTCCTAAATTCTTCACCTGGGATAGTAATGTTAACAATTTACAGTAAATTCTTTCAAACTTTTTCCTGTGCATTTACAAATATATACACACAGAACACAGCTATAACACTAGGAGGAGCCAGAAAGTGAAGCAGAAATCAGGGATTTACTGCTTTGTAACTGTTGCCTTATTCTAAAGGAAGCATAAGGGAACTCAGGAAGCTGTCAGGAGTAAAGTATAGGACTTGTCCACCTTCTTCTAAGACACTGGCATTGATCATCAAACCATGCTTCATGGAGCCATCTTTACTGCAGCTATCACAGAGTTCTTTGTCTCCTGGTCACTTGACAAATTCAGAGTACATTGCCAAATTCTGATCTTGCCACTGGTATGATCTAAATGCTACTGTTCCCCATATTTTACATTTTTTTTTCTATCTATGGGGAACTGATATAGTCTGTGAAGGATTAAGGTTTTTGATCCTTAATAATATCCAAGTAAAAATATATACTTTAAGAAATGCTGTGCTTTAATTGACAATAATGATGTTAATAGTTGACAGAACAGTAATAATAATGTCAGCTCTTCTTGAGTGCTTACTAGTTCAGAGCTTACTATGTGTAAGGTGCTCTCAGATCTATATCACTAAGAAAGTCTGTTACAGCCCTTTACAGTTAACACAGCAAATTCACATATTTTATACCATTAATTTCTCAGAGTAACTCTGAGATAGGTAGGGTGAACAGTCATTTCAGTATAATGAATGAGACTAAGGTTAAGTGATTGCATAGCTAGTAAGCATTAGAGCCAGACTTGAACCTAACTTCTTACTTTAAGTCTGTATATGAGAACCATAGTGAGTTACCCATTTCTAGACATCAGTGGTTCTCAGTCAGAGGAGAATTTGGCAATGTTTGGAGACACTTTTGGTTGTCGTAACTAGGGAGGGGAAATGCTCCTAGCATCTACTGGATAGAATCCATGAGGCTGTTAAAAGTCTTGCAGTGCACCGGACAGTCTTTCACAGCAATGAATTGTCTGGTCAAGAATATCTAGAGGCCTTAGGTTGAGAAACTGCTGTCCAGTGATGATTGATGGCATAGATAAAGATTGTGAAATTTTGTTTGGTAAGATTTTACTGATAAAAAGCAGCTTTAGCCATAGCTGGTTTTGCTCAATGGATAGAGAGAGCATCAAGTTCGATTCCAATCAAGGGCACATGCCCGGGTTGCAGGCTTGATCCCTACTAGGGGGCATGCAGGAGGCAGCCGATAAGTGATTTTCATCATTGATGTTTCTTTCTCTCCCTGTCCTTTCCTCTCTGAAATAAAAAAAAATCCTCCTATCTAATAAAAGAGTAATTATGCAAATTGACCATCACTCCTACACACAAGATGGCCAACAGGGGGAGGGCAGTTGGTGATGAGGCCAGCAGGAGAGGGCAGTTGGGGGGAACCCAGGCCTGCAGGGGAGGGCAGTAGAGGACAACCAGGCCTTCAGGGGAGGTCAGTTGTGGGTGATCAGGCCAGCAGGAGAGGATAGTTGGGAGGGACCAGGCCTACAGGGAAGGACAGTTGGGAGGGACCCAGGTCTGCAGGGGAGGGCAGTTAGGGGTGACCAGACTGGCAGAGTCAGCAATTGAGGGGGACCAGACCTTCAGGGAAGGGCAGTTGGGAGGGATCAGGTCTGCAAGAGAGGGCAGTTGGGAGCAATCAGGCCTGCAGAGGAGGGAAGTTGGGGGTGACCAGGCTGGCAGAAGAGGCACTTGGGGGCAGTTGGCGGGGGGGTGGGGATGACAAGGTCTGCAGGGGAGGGAAGTTGGTGGTGATCAGGCCTGCAGGGGATCAGTTAAGCATCCATCAGGCTGGCAGGGGAGTGGTTAGGAGCAATCAGGCAGGCAAGCAGGCAAGTGATTGGGAGCCAGCAGTCTTGGATTGTGAGAGGGATGTCTGACTGTCCTTTTAGGCCCAATCCCATCAGGGGCCTAAATGGGCAGTTGAACATTCCTCGAGGGGTCCCAGATTGGAGAGGGCTGAGGCTGCGCTGAGGGACACCCCCCCACCCCCATGCACGGATTTCGTGTCTAGTATATATAAAACAGGTTTACTTCAAACTTAAGTTTCTTTGTATTTTGAACTTTTCTTAGATTCAGGCTACAAAACTCAGAAATACCTACAAAGTAAAATTTATACCCTTAATCAAAAGAAGTTGACAATGTGATGAGATTGAAGACTGAAACAAATCTGCTGCTTATCAGTAACATATTTGGAAAAAGGACTCATGACCAGAGGCCCAAGTTTATTCATCTTTTCCTCAACAGGTTGCTTCCCAGGGGGTGTGCATTGGGTTTCAGTTGGGAAACAAGATAAATCTGGGCTTCTGATGAAGCTGCAGAATCTTTGTACACGGTTGGATCAGGATGAGAGTTTCTCCCGGAGGCTCCCGCTTAATATTGAAGAGGCTAAAGACCGTCTCCGCATTCTGATGCTGCGCAAACACCCAAGGTACAGATGGTCAAGTTTAGTTCCAATGATACTTAACTGCTGACATCTTGAGAGCATCAAACCCTTTCCTTGCTGTTTGGTAGAGGATCTAAGAAAGAACCATTGCTTTCCTGCTCTTTTCTCTTTTATGTTAAAAAAAAAAAAGGCTTCCCCTGGCCTAAAACTTTGCCTCCTATCTAACACATCATCTCTTATGTACCATTGTTGGCTCTCAAGAAATATTTCTTAAGTAGGTGAGTGGTCTTGCTAGAAAATGCAAGCTTGTTACTCTGACCACTGTTTCTAATGGATTAACAAGAGACACAATAAATCTAGAACAAGAGACAGGATAAGTTTAAACAACTGAGCCAGGAAGGATTTTTTATTTAATTGGGATCCTTCTATTGCTGTGTTGAATTAGTTTTTGGGTATGTACTTCGAGTTTATTTGTTTATTTTAATAATTCAGCAAATCCTCCTGTATAATAAGCCTAATATGCTAAGTGTCTGGCTGCTCATTCAATCAATCAAAGTATAATATGCTAATGATATCTTAAGGATGCTCAACTGCTAGATATGACATGCACTGACTCTAGGGGGCAGACAGTTGACCAGTTGACCAGTTGCTATGAAGTGCACTGACCACCAGGCGGCAGATGCTCAGACTAATAGGTTAGCTTGCTGCTGGGGTCTGACCAATCGGGATTGAGTGAAACAGGCTAGACAAGCCCTGGAGCCTTCCTACAGTTTCTCCCTGGCTGGCCAACCTCCTGCGTCCCTCCCTGACCCTGATCATGCACCCTCATTGTGCACTGGTGGGGTCCCTTGGCCTGGCCTGTGCCCTCTCACAACCTGGGACCCCTCGTGGGATGTTGGAGAGCAGGTTTTGGCCTGATCCTGCAGGCCAGGCCGAGGGACCCCACTGATGCATGAATTTGTGCACTGGGCCTCTAGTACCAATATAATTATGTGCTAGGCACTGTTACCAGCTACTTTAGTTTTCACTAAGCCAGAAGGGAGATAGCAGCTTAGTTGCTGTTTGTGTGGAGGGTATAGCCGGAGATTCAGTCAGTAGTTTAATTTCCATGATCTAGTGGCATTCCTTTCATTTGCTCATTTAAGTAGCACTGAGTGTTGTGCCTGGGTGAGTGCTGCAAGAACAGAGATGAGTAAAGCATTCCTTGGGAGTGTAACAGAAAATTGGTGAGAATTAAGTGATGGCACGATTCACTTGATGTAGTACATACACTGTCTTATGTATCAGTTGCTGAGTATGGCAGTGATTCTCAAATTGGTAAGCGGATTAATATCAGGGTATCAGATGAGAGGATTAATTTTTGGAAAAAGCTTCTAAATGATTATGATGGCTACTCATTAGAGGGAAGCTTTCTTTTCTCTGGATTTTTCTCCTCCAGTTCCTTCTATTATCTCCCCTTCCCTTAATAGTCACTGGTATCTATTCTTCTGGAGAAAATAGAATTGAGACCACTAACCGTTTCCCTTTTTCTTGGTCAGTAATTTCTTCCTAATCCCATTTTCCTTTGCAAAATGAAAGTGATTTGTATTTAGGAAAACATTATAATTACTGTCAGATGTATCGGGCATGGCTTATAACGCCAGTCATTTCGTTTTTCTCACAGCATTATTTTGGTTTATTCTTCTGTAATTTTCCAACCTGTGTATATACTTTTTTTGTAGTGTTCAGAAGTAGTGTGCCATTCAGATAAAAATACGTAATTATGCTATCAGGTTTTAGTGGTATTTTTTTCTCATTTGTTCTGGTGAGTTTAAAAAAGTTTTTGGAGAGTCCAGGCAGGAATTGACACAGAGGTTCTTTGTCATTATGAACTGATGAAAAACACCCCACTAGTGAACCAAATGAACAATAATTTTGCTAGTGTATTCTATTAGGTTGGGACATGTGAAATTGCTGGTTTTGTAGGTTAAAAAAAAAAAGGTTAAAAATCATCATTGTTCTATGATTAATTCTAGTGCTAACCTGAGCCCAGTTGCCATTTGGTTTTGGTGCTTAAAGACTGAATTGGAAACATACCATTACGTGGATAGTTCTTTTTAGGCACTGATTTCTAATACTTACAGCCTTTTTTTTAGAGGTCCCTTAACTTTAATATGCCTTGAAGGTGGGAGGAAGGGGCAGGTTCAAAATTTTTTTCTTTATTTGAATTAATACGTGAGTGGGCAAAAGTATTGGTTTATTTTCCTATGGAAAATAATACAATAATTAATAAATAATAATACAAGAATAGATGTTCTCACAACTGTAAACCTACTTTAGGCCTATGCCTTTATTGTGAAAGGGATATGGCAGTAGTGGCATTCTCTTTTTTTAAAAGAAGCTTAAAATAAATGTCATTAGTGACTCAATACAGTTCTTTTAATTAGGTCTCTGATGATCTTGGATGATGTTTGGGATCCTTGGGTATTGAAAGCTTTTGACAATCAGTGTCAGATTCTTCTTACAACCAGAGACAAGAGTGTTACAGATTCAGTAATGGGTAAGGATTACTAATTTAGTTTTTACTACCTTTATGTTTTAATTCAATTACATTTCAATATGTGGCACACCAAATTACTTACTATACCTTGTGATTTTGCAGGTCCTAAATATGTAGTCTCTGTGGAGAGTGGCTTAGGAAAAGAAAAAGGACTTGAAATTTTGTCCCTTTTTGTTAATATGAAGAAAGCAGATTTGCCTGAAGAAGCCCATAGTATTATAAAAGAATGTAAAGGTATTTATTTTGTATCTGAGGGGGTTATAGAGATGATAATTTACCCTGTTGTGTAAATTAAGTTAATGAATATGACAATTTAGCACTGTACCGTCCATAAACTTGACTAGAATATTTGGTATTTTAGATTCTTCTCTGATACCCTAAATGTATAATAACTCTAAATGTCATGATATTTTGGTATTCATTAATTTATTCATTCATTAAAATAATATTAAGTGAACACTTGCAGCATCTACAATTATAAAAGTGTAATATGCTAATTAGACTGGATGAAGCTGGGGCTGTGAGGGAAGCCCGTGTCCTGGATGCCTGCTGGTGGCTAGAGGAGCGTTTTTCAACCGCTGTTCCACGGCACGCTAGTGTGCCGCGAGATGTTGCCTGGTGTGCCGTAGGTGCAGACAAGACAAGAATTTTATAATTTTTCACTATTTTGTTTACTTAATATTTCATAATAAAGTAATTATAAAATACTTTCTTTGTGTTTATTTGATTCCTATTCAAGAGAATTACTTTATATATAGTCAATATAGGCACAGAGTTAAATTTTTTAACATTTTCTAATGGTGGTGTGCCTCGTGATTTTTTTCATGAAACAAGTGTGCCTTTGCCCAAAAAAGGTTGAAAAACACTGGGCTAGAGGGAAGTGTGGGTCCCGGGTGTCAGAGGGAAGCCCGGATCCTGATTGCTAGAGGGAGGCCAGTGCTGGCAGCTGAATTTCATGCATCGGGCCTCTAGTCTTAGCATAAAGACGTGATCTCTGCTGTCAAATAACAAAAATATAGTGAGAGCTTAAAATTCTTTTGGTTGGGATTTTATAAAAATAGTATTCTAATTTGAAGCTAAAAACTGGTTTTGTCTTCTTGATTTACATTTTTTAATAGTGAAGTTAACTTTTTTACTTACCTATTGAATTTTTGCATTTTAATAAGTTATTCTTGACTAACTTTTCTTCTGTGATATAAGTATTTTTTAATGACTTTTAGGTACTCTGTTGAAGCTATTAGCCTTTTTTCATGTTCTCCTCCCCCCCAACCAAAATATTTTCCCTAGTTTTTTGTCTACCTTTTAATCTCATTTGTATCTTTTTCAAATGCAAAACTTTAAACTTTAAAAAAATCCTTATCTGAGGATTTGTTTTATGGATTTGAGAGGAAGAGAGAGAGAGAGAGAGAGAGAGAGAGAGAGAGGAACAAACATTGATTAGTTGCTCTGGCATGCACCCTGACTGGTATGTGCCCTGACTGGGAATCAAACCCATAATCTTTTGATGTACAAGACGATGCTCCAGCCAATTGAGCCACCTGGAGAAATTGAAACTTTATGTAGTCAAATCTATCAGCATTGAAGATTACTTTTTCCATTGTTGTTAATGCATAGAAATACTTTCTTATTTTTTTTTTTTTTTGCCATTATAATAGATACTTGGTTTGGAGATAATTGACTTTAAAAAAAATCTTAAACTTAGAAAAAAGAACTCGATGTTTTATAATTATAAAGCTGATGCATATTCACTTTGAAACTGTGAATCTATAAAGAAAAATAAAAAAACTATTAATAATCTGATAATTATTAGGGTAATGAAAGTATTTTTACCAGTCTTTTAGGACATACAACTTTGGGGGGAAAAAATCAAGATTATGATGTGGTATACATCATATAAAATCTTGTCCTTTTTATATAACAAATCTTGAGGATTTTACAATGCCATTAAATATATTTTGAAAAAAATTTACTAGTGACATATGCTTTAATTCAGTCATTTCTGTTATTAAGATTTTTCATTATCTTAAGTAATTCTGTGATGAATATGCTTAAATGAAATATTTATTATTTCTAATAACTTCCTTACAACAAATACCTAAAATGAATCTAAGAGTTAAAAATACTTTAAGGCTCTGGATAACATGCAGCAATAAATTGATTCTTAACTTAGTGGTGATTCTGAAACGAGATGGTGTTAATACAGTGATTTTTTTTTTTTTTAGGTTCTCCTCTTGTAGTGTCTTTAATTGGTGCACTTTTACGTGATTTTCCCAAACGCTGGGAGTACTACCTCAGGCAACTTCAGAATAAGCAATTTAAGAGAATAAGGAAATCTTCATCTTATGATTATGAGGCTCTGGATGAAGCCATGTCTATAAGTGTTGACATGCTCAGAGAAGACATCAAAAGTTATTACACAGATCTTTCCATCTTTCAGAAGGATGTTAAGGTGCCTACAAAGGTAATAAAAGGATCAAAAATCCGCATCGCTGGGTATTTATGGCATGCAACCTTGGATGTAGTACCAAGGATATTGTTACAGAGGCTACTGGAAAGATAAGACCCGCATGACAGAGGTGGTGGGTTGGAAGGTTCAGTCTCCTTCAAGGGCTCGATGTTGAACTGGGATGGGTTACCTAATTTTCAGTGGTTCTAGTGAAGCTGGAGAAACAGCCGGCTTCTTTCTCTTTTCTATCTTGAGGAATGGTTGAGCTTCTTATGAAATAGAGAGATTCTTCTTCAGGGTTTTAAGATGTGATTTTTGTGTGTGTTTATACCTTGTCTACAGTCCTGCTCATTGTATTTTGATTCCTAGGTGCTATGTGTTCTCTGGGACATGGAGACTGAAGAGGTTGAAGACATACTGCAAGAGTTTGTTAATAAGTCTTTATTATTTTGTGATCGGAATGGCAAATCATTTTGTTACTACTTGCATGATCTTCAAGTAGATTTCCTTACAGAGCAGAACCGCAGCCAGCTTCAGGTACTTGCACCTCTGTATGCTCTTTTTTTTTTAACTATATTTTGAAATATTTTTTTTGTTGTTTTTTATTATTTTTATTTTTATTTATTTATTTATTTTTAATATATTTTATTGATTTTGTACAGAGAGGAAGGGAGAGAGATAGAGAGTTAGAAACATCAATGAGAGAGAGTCATCGATCAGCTGCCGCATGCACACCCCCTACTGGGGATATGCCTGCAACCAAGGTACATGCCCTTGACCGGAATCGAACCCGGGACCCTTCAGTCCCCAAGCCGATGCTCTATCCATTGAGCCAAACCGGTTTTGGCTTTTATTATTTTTAAAAATAATTCTTTACTGTTGAATATTTTGAAGTAATTTTAGACACAGAAAAGTTACAAAATAGTACAGAGATTTTGTGCACATACCTTCACCTAGTTTCTCCCAAAATTAATACCTTTATGTAACTATAATGTTACTAATTCACAGACTTTGTCTTTTGCCAGCTTTCCCACTAATGTCTTATTTTGTGGTTCAGATCCAATTCAGGATCCCATATTGCATTAAATTGTCATGTTGCCTTAGTTTCTTCACATCTATGAAAATTCCTCAGCTTTATCTTCCATGGTCACTTTTGAGGAGTCTAGCTAGTTTTTTTAAAAAAATTATCTTTACTAATATTGTTGAAAATATTACAGATGTCTCCCTTTTATCCCCCATTGACACCTCCTGCCACCACTTCTACCTCCTCCCCAAACCTTCACCATACCTATAGTTATTTTGCATACTAGAGGTCTGGTGCATGCAGGGGGTCCTCTGGCCTAGCTTACCCGTTCTCACAGTCCGGGAGCCCTCAGGGGTGGGAGGCGACCTGGTGATCAGGGAAAGGTAATGCCCATCACACTTCTGCTGCTGCCACTGCTGGCAGCGCAAGCCTAGGCCGGCCCTGGTTACCTGAGCCTCAGGTGGCTCTGGGCATCTAAGCAGCTGCCATCTGGGGTTTGCCTGTGCCTCAGGCCAGCCCTGGGCGCGTGGGGGGCTGAGGGGACTGGGAGACTCCCGAGGCAGGCGTGCGGAGTGGCAGGGCCTGCCTAGGGCTGGGCCTGGCCTTGCCACGTGCCTGCTGCCCTGGTGGGGCTGAGGGGACTGGGCGCTGCCATCTTGTGGCCATGGGTGCCACCATCATTGAGGGTGGGACAGTCAATTAACATATTCCCTCATTGGCTTTGGGCGCTGCCATATTTGTGATGGTATGGGTCAATTAGCATATTCCCTCTTTATTAGATAGGATTGTGTCCTCAGTGAATCATATCAGGGTGTTGATACATCTTATTATCAGTGATGTTACCATTGATCACTTCATTAAACTAGTATCCACCAGTGTCTCCACTGTTAAAGTTGCTGTTTTTTCTTTTTGTAATTAATAAGTATCTTATGGAAATATTTTCTGTCTTTTCTTAAATAGCTTTGGAAGCTGATGTTAGTGTAATGTTTAGCTCACTGATTCGGTTCTCTGCTTCTTCTAGTCTACTTTTGATGCTTTCTATTGAGTTCTTTATAGTAGCGATGTCATTTTTCATTTCTTCTTCGTTCATCTTCATTTCCTCTTGGTTCTTCTTCATTTCCTCTTGGTTCTTACTCATATTGTCAAATTTGTCTTCCATTCTTTTTAGCCATCTTATGATCATTACTCTGAATTCTTGCTCTGGTAGGTTACTTGCCTCTAACTCATTCACTTCCTTTTCTGGTGATGCCTGCTTTTCTTTCATATGTGGGCTGTTTCTTTGTCTCCCCATGATCTCTCTTTTCAGGATGTCTGGTTATGTAGTTCTCTCTCTCCTTTTCCCCATACAGTGGTGCACTCCTTTGAGTCCAAGTGTTCACACCGCCCAGGACCGGCTTTCTGGGGCTCCCAGCTGCTTCGTGGTTGCTGTGGCTGTGGATTTTCAGGCCTCTGACAAGATCCACTTTTCCTTTAAAGATGGCGAGATTTCCCCATCCAAGCCCGTAGGTCTAGTGTAATGTTTAGGTTATGAAATTGTTTCTGTCCTCTGAAATGTTTCCTTTGTGTTTCAGGATCTACATAAGAAGATAATCACGCAGTTCCAGAGACATCACCAGCTACACACTCTTTCACCAGATCAGGAGGACTGCATGTACTGGTACAATTTCCTGGCCTATCATATGGCCAATGCCAATATGCACAAAGTAAGAGGACCAACTTAAAAATTATTTTCTTTTATCTCACTTTTATTTAGTCCTGTGTTTAGAATTTTTTAATTTATAAAAATAGAATTATAGACTATGTAAGAATTTTTGTTTTTGCTGCTATTTTTACTTGCAGTGATTTTTTTTTTTTAAAGGTACCTTAGTAAGTGCAGTAAATGAACCACCTAAAATTCACTTTCTTCTTAACAGTAGCTTTTTTTAGAGGCAATATGAATTTGTTTTTAAGGTTTGAGAAGGAACGGAGGGTGGCGAAGTATATCCATTCATTCAAAAAATATTTATTAGCCCAGTTGGTGTGGCTTGGTTGCTGAGCTTCAGTCTGTGAACCAGGAGGTAACAATTTGATTCGTGGTCAGGGCACATGCCTGGGTTGCAGGCTCTATCCCCAAGTAGGGGACGTGCAGGGTGTTGATGATCCTCTCTCATCATTGATGTTTCTATCTCTCTTCCTCTCTGAAATCAATAAAAATATTAACAAATATTTATTAAATGCCTGCTATATACTGTTATTGTTATTCACTGTGAGGCTATGCTCCAGAGTCCCTCCTGTCATTGAGCTTATGTTCTTGGGGAGACTGACAATGGACAAATAAATGTCAGGGGGCAATAAGTGCTCAGAAGAAGAAAAAAGCATGAAGGAGAAAGAAAATGATGATATAAAGGTAGAATCTTCATCATTTGCCGATGGATTTGATAGGCATTGTAAGAGAAGAGTCAAAGATGACTCCAAGGTTGTGCAGAGGAAGGATTAGAGTTGCCATCGACGGAGATGGCGATGCCTGTGGGTAGAACAAGTATTTTTGGGGGTGGAGTGAAGGTTAAGAACTCATTTTGAATATATTAAGTCTGATACTCATATGAAGGTATCTAATTGGAAATGTTAAGCATGTAGTTGGATATATGAATCTAGGTTTCTGGGGAAGATTATGGACTAAAGATAACATTTGGGAACCATTAACACATAAATGATATTTGAAGTCAATTACCAGCTAACTTTTAAAAATGTTAACATTTTGGAAAACTTTGAGTAATTTTTCTTTTCTTTCTTTCATTTTTTTTGTTTATTAATCCTCACTTGAGGATATTTTTTCCATTGATTTTTTTCTTTTTTTTCTTTTGAGAGTGGAAGGGAGGGAGGTAGCAGGGAGAAAGAGAAAGAGAAACATTGATGTGAAAGACACACATCAATTGGTTGCCTCCCATACATGCCCTGACCAGGGTAGGGATCAAACCAGCAATCCAGATACATGCCCTTGACCAGGAATCAAACCTGAGACCCTTTGGTGCTCAGGCCAATGCTCGAACCACGGAACACACTGGCCAAGGTGAGTTATTTTTTTTATGCTTAGGTACATTAATTCTTGGTTACAAAAATGGTGTTGTAGTCTGGTGGTTGTTTTTTTTTTCCTTTGGTCATCTTCCCCAAGGACATTTTCCCATTGATTTTTAGAGAGAGAGAGAGAGAGAGAGATACAAGAGAGACACATTGATTGGTTGCCTCCCACACACTCCCTGACCAAGGCCTGGGATCGAGCCTGAAACCAAGGTACGTGCCCTTGACTGGAATCGAACCATGGGATCCTTCATTCCATGGGCCAGTGCTCTGTTCTTTGAGCCAAATCAGCTGGGGTATAGTGTTTTTTTTTAGTTTTTTTTTAAGGTATTCCAATAAATATCAATGGCCTAATTTACTTAACCAAACTGTAATTGTTAAACATTTAGGTTGTTTTCAGTTTTTAGCCTTTATGATGCTGTAATGAATATTCTGTCTTTGCACTTATATTATTTCTTTTGAAAATTCTTTGAAGTGGAATTAATAGGCTCAGGTATTTTTAAAAAAAATCCACTTCAAAATTTGTTTTATTGATTCTAGAAAGGAAGAGAGGGAGAGAGAGAAAAATCAGTGATGAGAGAGAATCATCATCCTGCATCCAGTATAACCCCCACTGGTGATTAAACCAGCAACCCAGACATGTGCCCTGACTGGAGGTCACTGGTTCATAGATTAATGCTCAACCATCGGCTGGGCTATCTTTTGTTTTATTTTCTACTTAATTATATTATGTGATCATCTTTTTATGTCAATTTATATATAGCGACATAATTTTTAAATCTGCATACTATTTCATTGTGTAGCTAAATTATGATTAGCCAGTTGATCAATTAGCTTGTGTAAGTATACTCATCTGATTATTATCTCAACACACATATTTATAAGTGTAATTTGTGGGTCAGTTTCAATTTTAATACAGATTGCCAAACTATCCTCTAGAGAAAGGTTGCTTTGACTGACATCACTACCAATAGTGTAAGACATGTTCATTTCCTCTGATTACAGCTGATATTCTTTTTTTTTTTTTTTAATTATTGATTTTCTACAGAGAGGAAGAGAGAGGGATAGAGAGTTAGAAACATCGATGAGAGAGAAACATTGATCAACTGCCTCCTGCACACTCCCTACTGGGGATGTGCCCGCAACCAAGGTACATGCCCTTGACCAGAATCGAACCTGAGACCTTTCAGATCGCAGGCCGACGCTCTATCTACTGAGCCAAACCGGTTTCAGCTATAGCTGATATTCTTATCATTTCTGTTAGTCTTTAGAAACCTGATATTAAAAAATAGTTTGTGATGGGTAAGTCTTACACAGGCAGCCCAACACTGAAGTTTTCACCAACTTGGATCCTGTTTCAACGATTTTTCAAAGAAGACACAATGAAAAAGAATTCTTTAAAAAGTCTTTATCTTTTAAAATTGATTAAAATGCTACCAATGTTCCCATCCAAGATTAAAGTGAGTTTAGAGGTAGAGGATTAAGTAATGACTTTGTAATTAAGTATGTGCACAGAGAGTTTAGATAACATGTTATTTTATCATCGAAATACTTTAGGTTGAATTTGTCCTAGCCTTTATCCTTGCTCATGTAAATAACTGCCTATGAGCCATGAAAGGTAAATAGAATTAGCTACTGCTTAAGATAAATTATATTCCATAGAAGCAATGGTAATGGTTAAATAGGATAAATAACAGCTAAAATTTACTAAGTATTTTTATTCTATCAATATTTGTTCCAAGCATTTAACACATACTAACTCATTTAAAGTTTTATCACACCCTGTGAGATAGGGCTACCAGTATCTCCATTTACAAAATGAAGAAACTAAGGTTCCAGCCTGGTGGTGGTGGGGGGAAAAAAATTTGTGCTTTTTATTTTGTGAATTGCTTCTCATCCATTGCCTTTACCTATTTTTTATATTGGGGTATTTATCTTTTCTTTTCTTTAAAAAAAAAAACCAACATAGTTTATTGAATGCTTTACCCAGAGGAAGTGGGAGGGATAGAGAGTTAGAAACATAGATGAGAGAACAATATCAATCAGCTGCCTCCTGCATACTCCTACTAGGGATGTGCCCGCAACCAAGGTACATGTCCTTAACCAGAATTGAACCTGGGACCTTTCAATCCGAAGGCCGATGCTCTATCCACTGAGCCAAACCTGTAAGGGCTATTTTTTTCCTTATTTTTAAAGAATTTTCTATAAAACTGAATGAGTATTTTTATTCTATCAATACTATCATTTATCATACCTGTTATAAAAATGTTTTCCTGGTTTATTTTTTGTCTTCAAATTTATTTATATTGTTTTCTACTACAATATATTGAAGATTTGAGTTTTTATTTCATTAAATGCACCATTTTTCTTTTTTGTATATAGTTTACTTTGGTGTCAAGCCTGGGAACATTTCCTTTACTGCAGGCTTATAGAAATATTTACCTGTTTGTTCCAGTATTTTCTGAAGTTTTCTATTTTCTATTTAAGTCTTCAATCCAACTAAAATTTATTTTGATTCAAGGTGTGAGGCTGACGCTCTATCTACTGAGCCAAACCGGTTTCAGCTATAGTTGATATTCTTATCATTTCTGTTAGTCTTTAGAAACCTGATATTAAAAAATAGTTTGTGATGGGTAAGTCTTACACAGGCAGCCCAACACTGAAGTTTTCACCAACTTGGATCCTGTTTCAACGATTTTTCAAAGAAGACACAATGAAAAAGGATAAATAGGATAAATAACAGCTAAAATTTACTAAGTATTTTTATTCTATCAATATTTGTTCCAAGCATTTAACACTTCTGAAGTTTCCGGCTCACAGAGACCCAGCTGTACAATACTAGGAAATGGTTGTCATCCAACCATTTTCTTACGAACTATTTATGTGTTTCTTTTCAATAGTTTCCTTTTTGTCCTTAAATTTGAGTGTCTGCTAGGTTTCTCTCAGTAGTGCTAGGATAACGATGGTAGATTTAAAATTCTCTGATTTCTTTAACAGGGCCCCTGATCTTATTATTTATTTATTTTTTGAAAGGAACTTTGTGCTTTAATGTTTTCCCTGGATTGGATTAAAGCAAAAACGGAGCTTGTAGGCCCTGCTCATCTGATTCATGAATTTGTGGAATACAGGGATATACTGGATGAGAAGGTATTTATCCATTCAAAAAATAAGTCTTGAAAGGACATGATTGTTCTGACATTTAACTCTAGGGTTTAATATCGGGACGAGCAGAATAGAAAGGGACGAAGAAAGATAATTTTCTTATTTTGACTTTTGATTATTTTAATTATTTTGCCTCCTAGCCTATTGGGAATGTGAATAGGATTGAGTTTTGAAATTTGAAGAAGTAAAGCGTTAAGAGTTTTTTTTTTATTTTTTATTTTTTATTAAAGACTGTATTAAGAAAGTAGTACTTTGATAATGAGATATTTATCCCATGTTTAAAAGTTTATTCTATGTTTAAAAGTCTATATTTGTTACCTAAGTGGTTGGTTATTCAATTTTAGCTCACACAGAGAATATGTCATTTAAGCCTTAAAGTGATGAGATCACAGAAACAGAAAAATGTTGGCTCTGGTTATGCTTCTAAGAGATTTCAGTTTGTTCATAGGATTATGCAGTCTGTGAAAATTTCCAGGAGTTTTTATCTTTAAATGGACATCTTCTTGGACGACAACCATTTCCTAGTATTGTACAGCTGGGTCTCTGTGAGCCGGAAACTTCAGAAGTGTATCAGCAAGCTAAGCTGCAGGCCAAGCAGGAGGTCGATAACGGAGTGCTTTACCTGGAGTGGATGTAAGTAGGTTAGGAGAGACCAAAGGAAGCAGCGTGCTAATTATGTCCTTATTTTTTCAGGTAGTGAATAAGTTCACTCCAGGAAGATTTAACTGCAGTTCTTCAGAAAAGGCTGGAACTTTTAATAAGCATTCTTACTTATTGAAAAGTGTTAGAGAAGTAAGCATAGGAGAAAAGTACATGTTCAAAGAGTCCATAGAAATAGTTGTTTGCCTATATGGCAGTTTGACAAGTATTCTAAATATTAACACCAACCTAAACCAGTTTGGCTCAGTGGATAGAGTGTTGGCCTGCTGACTAAAAGGTTCCAGGTTCAATTCCGGTCAAGGGCATGTACCTTGGTTGCAGGTACAACCAAGGTGGGGGGTGTGCAAGAGGCAGCTGATCAATGATTCTCTCTCATCGATGTTTCTAACTCTCTATCCCTCTCTCTTCCTCTCTGTAAAAAAATCAATAAGATATATTAAAAAAATATTAATACCAAATGCTTTATTTAGTGTAATATAATAAGTAGTGAAGAACATGGGCTTTGAAGCCACAAACCTATTTTGAGTCTCATTTCTAAAATCACAGTTTTGTGATTTTTGAACAATAAGTAAAATGGAGATAACAGTGCTTTGAGGTAAGTACTATTTTTGTGAAGATTAAATGAGATATTGGATATTAAATGATTAGCACTTTGTCTTGTACTTAGTCCTTATTAAACTTTCCCTGGACCACGATTCTTCTAACTTCAGAAAGAGGCTATTTCGTTTTGCTCTTATCAATTAGTAATCTTAATCTTATCAATTAGTTAAAGGAAAGCTAAACTATCACCTTTTTCATGCCTGTAATATACATAGGCTTACATTTTATTCATTTTATCTTCAGAATCACCTTATAAGGTTCTCGTAAATATCATTTGCCCTATTTTGCAAATGAGAAAACTAAGGCACAGAGAGGTTGAGACTTGATTAGGTTTGTGTGACTTGCTGAGTTTGGGGGGTGAGGGGCTGGAAAAAGAGAGAGAGAGAGAGAGACAGAGAGACATTGATGTGAAAGGCAGAAATATTGATGTGAAAGAGAAACACATCAATTGGTTGCCTCCCTCATGAGCCTCAACCAGGGCCAGGTATTGAGCCCGAAACTGAAGTACATGCCCTTGACCGGAATTGAACCAGGAACCCTTCAATCCTCTGTCCATTGAACCAAACTGGCTAGGGCCAACTTTGACTTTTAAATTAAGCACGAAACCATTTAACATATATTCTTTTTTTTTTAAAAATATATTTTATTGATTTTTTACAGAGAGGAAGAGAGAGGGATAGAGCGTTAAAAACACAGTTGAGAGAGAATCATCTATCAGCTGCCCCTTCTACTGGGGATGTGCCCGCAACCAAGGTACATGCTCTTGACCGGAATCGAACCTGGGACCCTTCAGTCCTCAGGCCTCGCTCTATCCACTGAGCCAAACCTGTTTCGGCTAACATATATTCTTATATTCAAAGTGACTGACAGAAAAATCCTGACTGTTCTGATACTTTTCTCATTTTAAGTATATATTATATTCCTTTACACTTTTGTTCTTCATTTTTATTTATTTGTTCCTTTACCCTTTAGCCCATGAAAAATAATATAATATTTATTCCTGTGGGATAGTTAGTATTCAGTAGATTAAGATACACAGAAGGTAACATTACTTTATTTACTTTTTCTCTATATCTGAATAATTTACTTAGAGAAGAGTGGTTTTAGAGTACATCATCATAATGGCAGGTGTAGTGTCATGCTTTAGTTAGGAAATGAGCTTCATTTTGCCATCCTTTCCTTTTAAAAAACAGGGAGGTTTTCTTTTAGAGGGAATCCTTACATAATTTTTTCTCTGCACATGTTATTATTATTAAAGCATCAAAGGAAAATAGAAGGTGATGTGGATCTGATTAACTAATTTCTTCCAACTCAGTGACATTTGTAACACGACAGGTTGCTTGATATAGGGTGGCAATTCTCTTAAAATGCCAAGTTTGTTATATTATGCTTTTTTCCTTCAGGTGACCTTCTACATTTACCTGTTGGCAATTTAATTTTAAGAATTTTGTATTTTGGGGACTATAAGCTAAAAGACAGTTTATTACTGAAATTTATACTCACTTGTTGGGTTTCTGTTCTTTTTTCCCTTGTATTTAGAAACAAAAAGAACATCAAGAATCTCTCTCGCTTAGTTGTCCGCCCCCATACAGATGCTGTTTACCATGCTTGCTTTTCTGAGGATGGCCACAGAATAGCTTCTTGTGGACCTGATAAAACCTTACAGGTAAAATATGTCTCTTGAGAAAAATGGAAAAGGGCATGTATCCAAAACTATATGTATTAAAATATATTTAAGTCCTAAAAGTCAAGTAAATTGCACATAGAAATAGAGAAACCGAATCTCTTGAACATTTTATAAAAGCTTTCTCTATGTCTAGTGATTTTAAAGATATGTTAGTGTGGTTTTTGTTTTGCTTTCCATAATTCTAAACTTGCCAAGTGACATAGAGGTGGCTTTTACCCTGCTCATCAGTTGTCTTCACCCATGTGCCAGCTAAAGATAATGAGGAATTAATAATTGTTGAAAGACATACGACTTTCTAGCAGAGTGAGCAGAGCTCTGACTGAAATACAATGATTAAGTAGAATACCTATTTTATCACCAGCTCAGGCATAGATTTCTGGCAATAAATGGAATTGGCTAGGTTGTTTCCTAAGGTGCCTGAAGGAATTTCCTTTAAGTTCTCATTTGTTTTCAGAAAATATGAATGAGTGCTTTACTTTAAACTTGTGCTCTAACTTTTGATTTTGAAGGAATCAGAATTAAATTAGTTAAAACTTTCAAAATTAGTCTTTGCAAGATTATTTCTATAACTCTTATTTCTATTCCTGTGTGTGCTTTATTACTAATTTTGTCTTTTGAGTCCTGGAAAGAAATTATATTGCAAGAAATATTTTATATTTGCTTGTTAAGAATTTGTGAGACTATTCTCAAGAACTGAAGCTAAACTCTGTTAGCTCTTTTTATTAATATTACAAACATTTAACAATGGATAGTTCTCTATTTTAGAGCATATAGATTCTGACACAAATTCTGATTTTTGGGTTGATTTTGCCACGGTTCATTTTTGTTGCAAAATAACAATGATTAAGATCTTTTCAGGAAAGATTTTTATTAAATAATGATTCATGGTTAAGTGATACATAGTAAAAACAATTTTGTTGTTGCTTGTGCAGGTGTTCAAAGCTGAAACAGGAGAGAAACTTCTAGAAATCAAGGCTCATGAAGATGAAGTACTTTGCTGTGCATTCTCAACAGATGACAAATTTATAGCAACGTGCTCAGCGGATAAAAAAGTGAAGGTAAGGAAACATTTTCCTCTTCAGTTGTAATCACCACAGAATTCATTCCACACACACACTCTCCCTGCCCCCCCCGCATAACAGAGGGACTAGGATAAGAAAGGTTAAAGGACTCCTTCTTGCCTGTTGATCTGCTAACTTGAGGTAAATTAGTTTTATCTGTTGTAAGTGTTTTTTTTTTTTTAAATATATTTTATTGATTTTATACAGTGAGGAAGGGAGAAGATAGAGAGTTAGAAACATCGATTAGAGAGAGTCATCGATCAGCTGCCTCTTGCACACTCCCTACTGGGGATATGCCCGCAACCAAGGTACATGCCCTTGACCGGAATCGAACCTGGGACCCTTCAGTCCCCAAGCCGACGCTCTATCCATTGAGCCAAACCGGTCCTGGCTATCCATTGTAAGTTAACTCTCTCTGAAAAACCTCTATATTTAAGTCCCAGTAAAGATATCCAGGCTGATCAGTCTGAGATATTTACCAGGCAGCTGAGAAAAAGAGTTACAAATTAATAAGTTTGTCTGCCATTTATTAACTGGTCTGTGGGATAAATATCATTTTAAATCTTGCTTACCATGCTTGTAATTCTGAGGATGGTCACAGAATAGTTTCTTGCGGAGCTGATAAAACCTTGCAGGTAAATGTCTCATGAGAAAAATTGAAAAGGGCACATACCCAATACTGTGCATATTAGAATATATTTAAATCCTAAAAGTCAAGTCTACTGTTACTGCACAAAATTACAATCTGAGATTGGATTCTGTTGTAATTTGTGAAATGCAACCCAGATTTTTTACCTTTATGAACTGGCTTATATTCTGTGCAAAACCAGATGGATGAACAAATTAATAATTAGGTTAGTAGTCTAAAAAGTAAATAGAGAAAAATAAATACAGGGTAATTTTTATCTTTGTTAATTTTTCTTTCTTGTTTCTTGTCCCTAAATTTGGCTTTTAGCTAGAGCATTTATGCAGAATATAAGATAAATTGAAGTCCAAGGGAATGTTTTACATGATAAGTGGAGGGGGAATTTCACTTCAGGCTTTTTTCAAAGGGTTGTGGAGTGCTGAATTTGGCTAGGTGGAGTAGACCTTAGGAGACTTGAGAACAATAGAATTGGCTTAGGAGTTTTCCTGGAGTTTCTGTCCACTTGAAGAAGGCTCTGGAGTGTCCAGACTAAATTGAGATCTTGGAGAAATCTATTTCTTGATATATTGGACTCTCTTAGGTGACTTTACAACCAACTAGTTAATTTACTCTGTACCCTTTACTCTAAGTCAGACTTACAGTTGGCCACTCTGAGCAGTTCCAAAGTCAAAGTTATAAGGAGTAAAAGGAAATAATACCAAGTTTCTCTTTTCTAAGAATTCAAAATTTAAAGCAAGAGACAGAAATTAAAAGAACTTCAAAATAAAGGAAACTCTCTGGACCTCTGGGGAGTGCTTTGATGAGATAAAAAGAAAATGCTTATGAGAGGGACATTAGTACCTCTGAGAAGTCAAAGCCCAGTGAAGAGTGATTAGGTAATTTATTTCACTTATTTATTGTTAGATGGAGTAGACATGTTTAGTCAGTCATCCTACATAGTAATTAGAATGATGATTTTTTTTATTGTGAACTCAACACTGCATTTTCTTAAATGATCAGTTTCACTCTATAACTTAGGAAGTAAGTATTGATCCTATTTTTCAGGTGAGGAAACAGGTTCAGAGGGAAATTATTTGTCTAAACTCATGGAGCCAGGGTTGGAAGCTAGGTTTCCCTCAGAATATACTGTCTATTTTTTTCACCGAGCCATCTGCCTATACTTATTTATTGGTATCTTGAGATCATATCCTTTTTCCCATTTGATACCATTCTAGTGGGACAGGTATACGTATTTCTTAAGAGGGAACTGAGATACAGGAAAATTAAGGACTTGCCCAGGGACACTTAAATTAAAATGATTTCATCATTCCCAGCGAAGTCCATTATTCCATTCGCATATAACACTTCTCTGCATGCTTTCATTCATATTACCATCTAAAATCTTGCCCTTGAAGACTGTGATGTTTTGAGGAGATTCCAGTTATGCTATAGAAAGACACATGTATAGACTTGCAAAGTAAGCTTTTTATAAAACTATTTGACATATTTTAGTGAAGTGGGAGGTGTTTATTAGCATCATCTACGCCCGAGAAAATCTGACAGAGTGGATAGCATCCATAAAGCAGTTCATATTTTATTTGCTTTATTTCAAAATAAGAGGTAATGATAAATTTTATTTTGAAAAATTTCTTTAGATTTGGAATTCTGTGACTGGGCAACTGGTACAAAGCTATGATGAGCACTCAGAGCAAGTCAACTGCTGCCACTTTACTCACAGCAGACATCACCTTCTCTTAGCCACCGGGTCAAGTGACTGCTTCCTCAAAGTAAGTGTGAATAATGAGAATTATGTAGTACATTTGTAGACCTATCAGGACATCGCCTTTGACTTTCTTGTACATTTCAGGGCTCTTTTGGTTGCAGTGACATAGACTTTCATATTAGCTCACTCAACAGCAACAAAGAAGGTATTATTGGCTCATGTAACTGGAAAGGCTAGAGGGAGAATGGCTTCAGGCATAGCTGATTCCAAATGCTTAAACTATGTCCTCAGGCTCTAACTCCCTGTCCATCTCTAGACTCGGCTTCCCTCTTTGTTGGTTCAGGCATGGTATCTCTGTGTGACAGGAAATAGAGCTATTCTCAGCTCGGCTTATATAGGTCTTACAGCTCATAATCACAGAGGAAGAGAAACTTGCTCTTTCCCAGATTCTGCATATTTAATTTTAGAGAAAGCTGTAGTTGACCTGGTTCCGGTTACATACTCATTGCTAAATAACCCTACTAGCCAGTAGGATGGAATCCTTAGATTGGCCAAGAGTCACAAGTTTAGTCATGTAGAAATTGGACAGATGAGGTAACGTCAGCTTCTCTTGAGTTATAAGTGGGGTTTGATTCAAAAGAGAGGTTTTGTTGTCAGAAGAAGGGGAAAGGTGCCTGTAAGGGGGGAAAAAAAAAAGCAAAAAAACAACAACCCTCTAAAACCAAAATTAGATATTTATTTCACGTTTGCTAATGCTTATAATTACAAATTATAAAAGAGACTTATCTTTTTTCCTCACTTAAGTGGCATACTAAAGATAGCTAGATTAAATTTTCTTGGATCCTAGAAATGTCTGCTAACTTCTTTTGGATTCTTTTTTTGGTTTGGTTTATGCCCTTTCTTTGTAAATGTCACACCATTTTTGCATTGAGACATTGCATTTTTTGGTGAAGTGGGTAAAACATTTCAGTTTGAAAAACCTCATAGTCTCTGTGTTTTGACATTTAAATAAGCTATCTAAAAATTTTTATGAAAATATGGAAACATTTGTTGAAAACTGCCTCCTCTCCTTTTCAGGAAGTTGAACCTTTTTCTTTTTTTTCCTCCTAAAGAGAACTTAAAAAAAAGATATACTTTTTAAAGAGGATATATTTTATTGATTTCAGAGAGGAAGAGAGGGACTGAGAGATAGAAACATCAATGATGAAAGTTAATCATTGACCGGCTGCCTCCTGCACGCCCCCTACTGGGGATTGAGCCTGCAACCTCGGCATGTGCCCTTGACGAGAATCAACCTGGGATCCTTCAGTCCGCAGGCCAACGTTCTATCCACTGAGCCACACCAGCAAGGGCCCAAAGAGAACTTTTATATAGAAGCTCAGTTTGTAGAAGAGATAAAACGCACTTTTCTTGTATTGAGGTGGGGGTATGGGCCTGTATTTCTAGTCTCTCTTGTTCCTTCTTTTACTCTCCCGCCCCCCTTAGTGCCTTTTCAGACATGTTTCTGGAGTCCCTGGGCCCTGCAGACACAAATTGAAAACACCAGATTGGATCAAAACAATATAGTAGCATAAAATTATCTTACAATTATAGATCACTTTTACTCAGTAAAGTTTATCCTATTGAGTAAACCACCATTAAAAGTAAGACTGTTGTACCATTTCAGAAAAGCTCTGCTCTATTTGAATGAACCCACTTCTAAAACTAGATGACTTTTGAAGTATATATGACTAATTTGATGTTAATGTTAACATTTTGTAGGGTGAGGAAGCTTATATTTCCTCCATTTATTTATTATTATTATTTTAAATATATTTTTATTGATTTCTGAGAGGAAGGGAGAGGGAGAGAGAGAAATAGCCATGATGACAAAGAATCATTGATCAGCTGCCTCCTGCCTCCTTGTCCCCTACTAGGGATCAAGCCTGCAACATGGGCATGTGCCCTCACTGGGAATCGAACCATGACCTCCTGTTTCATAGGTCAACGCTCAACCACTGAGCCACACTGGCTGGGCTATTTATTATTTTTTAAAAAAATATGTTTTTATTGATTTTAGAGAGAGGAAGGGAGAGAGAAATATCAATGATGTGAGAGAATCATTGATCAGCTTCCTCTTGCATGACCCCTACTGGAGATCAAGCTCGTAATCTGGGTATGTGCCTTGACCAAAGTTGAACCAGTGACCTCTTAGTGCATAAAACAATCAGCTGAGCCACCCTGGCCTGGGCAATATATTTCCTTCTGTTAAATGTAGACAAAAATATCTAAGATGTAGGAAGGGATTATTTGTAATCAAAAGTTTTAATTATGAACAAGTTTTACTGTAAGACCTGTCATACCACACTTGCATTATCCTAAGGGCTATTAGAACTCACTTCTTGTGATTCTTGAACTGAGAGAAACCAATGAAAATATGTAAGTCTAAAGTTGCCCCCATGTAACTCGCTCCTCTGAGGAACTGGATTTACCTGATACTGGTTGGGATAAAGGAACCAAGCATGGAGATGACCATGATAAACAGGACTTACCTCACTTACTGATCATTTCCTAAGGATTTAAATTAATGTGGGGGATACTTGATTTACCCTTTTGAGTTTAGTCTAGTTAGCATAAATCACCAGAGATTACAATTGCCCCTTTATTTGCATTTTTAAATGCTTTTCAACCATACCCAAAAGGAGAGGAGATAATCATGAACTCTTCTGCTATCCACCATTTAGCTCCAACAATTGTCAACATTTTCCCAATCTTATTTTATTTTCCCACAAACCCCAATTTTTTTGGACTAGAGCATTTTTAGCAAATATTATCACATATTACCCTAAAATACTTCATGTACACATTTCCCCATTAGTCTCAAAACATATCTTTCTACCATGGGTTGATTGGGGTCAGAATCTGAAGTTCAGGTGGGCATTTGTTATTACGCCTCTTAGGTCTTGTTTATTCTATAAAAGTTCCCCTTCCTCTCTGCTTCTACTTTTTATGCCATTGATTGGCTAGAGAGAAATTGAGTCATTTGTTCTGTGGAATGTTTCACATGCTAGATTTGGTTGATCAATTCCGGAAGGTATTGTTAAATTTGTTCTTCTAACCCCTTATTTTTCCTGTCATATAATTAATAGTATATCTATCTTTGCTATCCTTATATTTTAGAGTCATTTTTTAGAGCATTAATAGATTTTAGCTTAGTTAGTACACTCAAGCTTTACATTGGGAAATCTTAGAAATGACCACTTTTTGAGGTGGATAATCTAGCCTCTAGAAGAATTTGGGGTGATTTATTTTGCATATTACTTATTGTAGAGCTGAATAGAATAATAAGGACTCTAAACCACCTTGTTAAAATAAACAGTAATTGTTCAGTTACTTAGTGCTCAGACTAAAAGTCCAGGCGAGCCTTTGAGTCCCTGAGTGGATTTAGGTGCTGACCTAAGGGTTGCCCCATTACTTGTTAATCACAAGTTCATCTTTGCCTTTCACACCTTTGTGTTTCACACCTTTGTGTTATTGTGAATTGAACATCTGCCTGTAACTGAAAAAGCTTAATTGAAATGGAAGAAAGAACTTGACATGATTTCTAACTTTCCCTCATTCAGTATTAGTTTTTTAGTTATATTTTTATCTTTCTCAAATAGCTCTGGGAGTTGGATCAAAAACAATGTCGAAATACCATGTTTGGTCACACCAATTCAGTTAATCACTGCAGATTTTCACCAGATGATAAGTTTTTGGCTAGTTGTTCAGATGATGGAACGTTAAAGGTATGCTTTTGTTTATCATTAAAATGGGATGTAATTTTATGGCCTTAGAATTGGGTTATGGAATTAGGATTCTGTTTCACATTTCTGCAAAAAAAGTGGCCACTTCCAGGACCTTATTTAATGTAACTGTAATTACTTGTCATAATGATTGTTTATTCATGACCTTATGCTTTAAAGTTCATAAATTTGATTTCTTAATTTTTAAGATATATTTTATTTTATGACTTCATAAAATCTTTTGAGATGTATGGGGGTCAAATTTGTAAAGGTCCTGTTTTTATTTATCATTTATTTATTCTGCCTTTTATGTTATTTCTATTTTTAAGAAGTCTCAGTGGGGGAAAACTCAGAGCTAAGGAAAAAAGTTTAGTTTAGTCTCCTAAGTCAGTGGTCACCAACCGGTGGTCTGTGAGGTCTGAAAGGTTGGCAACCGCTGCCCTAAATTATAGTTCTAAAAAAGCCAAATTCTTTTTCTTTTCTTTTTTTTTTTTTTTTTTTTTTTTTTTTTTAGGTTTTAGACACATTCTTTAAAAAAAAAAAAAAATCTTTATTTTTCAGATTATTATGAATGTTCCTCTTTTCTCCCCCCATCGCTCCACTCCACCTGATTCCCCCCGTCCACCCCATGCCCTTACCCCCTGCCACTGTATTCATCCATAGTTGTAGGATTTTTGTCTACATAATCTTTTCCCGCACCTCTCACATCCCTTTCCCCCTGAGAATTGTCAGTCCACTCAATTTCTATTCTCTGATTCTATTATATTGACCAGTTTATTCACTTGATTTTTAGATTCACTTGTTGATAGATATGTATTTGTTGTCATTTTGTTCATAATTTTTATCTTTACCTTTTTCTTTGTCTTTCTTTTCTTAAAGAATACCCTTCAGCATTTCATATAACCTGGTTTGGTGGTGATAAACTTCTGTAGCTTTTTCTTGTCTGTGAAGCTCTTTAGCTGACCTTCAATTCTAAATGATAGCTTTGCTGGGTAGAGTAATCTTAATTGTAGGTTCTTGATATTCATCACTTTGAATATTTCTTGCCACTTCCTTCTGGACTGTTGAGAAATCAGCTGACAGTTGTATGGGTACTCCCTTATAGTAACTAACTGTTTTTCTCTTGCTGCTTTCAAGATTCTCTCTTTGTCTTTTGCCCTTGGCATTTTAATTATGATGTGTCTTGGTGTGGTCCTCTTTGGATTCCTCTAGTTTGGGGTTCTGTACACTTCCTAGACTTGTAAGTCCATTTCTTTCACCAGGTGGGGGAAGTTTTCTGTCATTATTTCTTCTAATAGGTTTTCAATATTTTGCTCGCTCTCTTCTTCTGGCATCTCCATAATTCGGATGTTGGTGCATTTGAAGTTGTCCCAGAGGCTCCTTACACTATCTTCATATTTTTCGATTCTTTTTTTGTTTGTTTGTTTTTCTGGTTGGGTGATTTTTGCTTTCTCATATATTTCAGACAGTGTATGCTTAATTTCTGACTGGTCCTTTTCCTTTTTTTTTTTTGCATTCTCATTAGGATCCTTGAAGGTCTTACTATGTTCCTCAGAGGTCTCACTAAGTTTCTTGATGGTTTCTAGAAGATTCTTGAGTAACCGTATAACTGTGGTTTTGAACTCTATATCCAGTAGTTTGTTTTTCTCCATTTATTTCATTCGTGACATGTTTCTTTGTCTCCACATTTTGGCTGCTTCCCTGTGTTGATAGAGTGGCTTTGTGTGCTAGGTGATCTATAGGGCCCAGGGGCTCAGCCTTCCCAATCACCTGAGGTTGATTGATGCACCCCTTTGTGGTCTGGGTGCACAGTCTTGTAATTAAGCCTTGGTTGCTGTTGGTACACTGGGAGGAATTGACCTCCAGGCCAATTGGCTGTGAGGATCAGCTGTGTCTATAATGGAAGAACTGCTGTGCTGGAGACACCCTTATGGGGCAGATCTTGCTTCAGTGTGGCTTTGGTACTCACTGAGTCTTGAGTGTGTCACTTATGTATGTGAGGAGTTGAAATCTGGTGTTGTCTCCCATTGACCACTAGGTACACTGGCTCCTGGATTTCCAAGGAGGTGCAAGTCAGCTACTGTCTGAGGCCACCCAGCAGGAGCTACAGTGAGATCTGCAGATTTCTCCTCTTTGTTTGGGGTTTGGAAGGTCTTTTTTTTTCCTTCAAATTTAGTAAATCTTATGGCTTAGATTATTACAATTGTTTCTCCTTTTCCCCTGGGGTTTGGAAGTTTTGGTGCTCTCTGACCCTGCTGCAGTTTGTTAGGTTAAGCTGCGAAAGGGCAGGCCATTTATATGCAAAAGCCACTGCGCACAGTTCAGGTGGGTTTGTAAATTGGGTGGGACGGGGGTCTCAGGGAATCAGTAGGGCATGGCAAACAGTAATGGCTGCCAGATAGCAGTCTCTGTGTCTCTGAGTTTTCGGGTCCCTGCATCCTGTGCCCCAGAGCAGTGAATAATGATTCCTGGGCACACTTCTGTGAGAAAGCCAGCCTCACTTTCTGACCTGATGCCAAACAGTCCAATTTCTCCCTGTAGGAATCTGGGTCCCCAGAGTCTCACTAGAAACTGGTGTTCAGAGCAGTTGGGAGCTTGTATCTCCTTTACAATTGAAAAAAACAAAACAAAACAGTGTACCCAGTCATCAGCTTGATTTGCGCATGCACCTCCGTACCTCTGCTTTTCCGTGTCTCTGCACTTCCTACACAGTCTCAATGAGCTTCTTTCTTTTCTTCTAGTTGTAGAACTTCTACTCTGCCAGCTTTCCTGTGGTTCTGGGTAATAGTCATTTTGTCTTTTATTTGTAGTTTTGGTGTGGTTGTGAGAGGTAGCATGTATAGGTGTATACCTTATGCCACCATCTTGGTTTTCCTCAAAAACCCAAATTCTTCCTCCTTAAATCTTCACCTAACTTCTCCAGTAATCTCCCTATTTTTTTGTCTTTTTTTTTTTTTTTTTGGTCTCTACAATCATTTTAGTCTGTTTATTGATTCTCCTTTCTTCCTTTGTTCTTAAGTCCAATCCACCTTTGGCTTCCTTGTCTTTTGGTCTACCTTTCTCCTCCTATTCTCTAGTGTTTGCTGTGGTTCATGCAGTCATCTCTCATGTCTAATAGCAGCTTCCTAAGATGCACTCTTCATTCCTCCTTAGCCCATTGCAGAGCTTCTAGAATCCTCCCTACCTCTTTTTTCATCTTGCCACTTTTAGCTGGGGCAAAAGGTGCCAGGTTATAAATTGTGATAAACCCAGGTTCATCAGTTATTAATTCGAAGGCTCTTCACCTTCCATCATTCTGCTGCCTCTGTTCCTACCAAATTTCTTTATTCTCCCTCTAATATATTAAACACTAATTGTCACTTCTAGTCGGGGTAATTTTGGGGGCTTATTTCAGCTGGTTTTCTATATATGTTTCATTAGTTGTTCTTAGTGTTTTTTTTTTGTTTTTTTGTGTGTTTTGCTTTTTTGCCTGCATTTCACTTGTCCATAGTTTTTAATGACCTTTAAAACTATGCAAAGCCTTCTTCAGAAAATATTCTCTTATAACATCCATCTGGTTCAGAGTATATATACATATCTATCTGTATACCTATGTTGATAGATAGATAGATAGATAGATAGATAGATGAAAGAAATAAAGAAAAAGGAAGGAAGGAAGAAAAGAGAGGAAGAAAGAAAGGAAGGAAGGAAGGAAGGAAGGAAGGAAAGAAGAAAGAGAAAAGGAAGGAAGGAAACTGCTTGGTTTGTCTTCCAATTTCTACTTGTAAATGTTTTCTGCTTAGTTCAGTCATTTTCATATGTCTTGTATTTCTCTGGTAAGGTTGAATATAGGTTTATGATTGGCAGAGACCTTGTCATCTTCTTGTTGTATCCCTTTGATGTTCGTAGAACACAGTTAAACTTAAAACATGCAAACAATACATTTTATTGGCATATACCTCTTCCAAGGAAATACTTGAATCCCTTTGGGCACTTTTTTTGTTAGAATCTCTAGAAAAGGAGATATGTTAAAGCTACTAGGTGACTCCTAAATTATAGGAAGGTAAATTCTCTTGATACTGACCCTCTGGATGAGTCTTAATTTTAATTTTAATAAAATAAAAGAAATATTTTTATTGATTTCAGATAGGAAGGGAGAAGGAGAGATAGAAACATCAATAATGAGAGAGAATCATTCATCGGCCTCCTCTTGTACATTCCCATAACCCAGGCTTGTGCCCTGACCGGGAATTGAACTATGACCTTCTGGTTCATAGGTCGACACTCAACCACTGAACCATGCCAGTCAGGCTGGCTGTCATTTTTAATGTTGAACTCTAATGTCATACTCTTTAGATCTTTTGTGTTGATCTGATGGGGTATTCAGAGAAAAATCTTCAGTCTTCTACCTGTAGAGTATGTCTGGCTGTCAAGTTCTGAGAAGATTTCTAGGCAGAGCTTTCAGCATATCTTCTAATTTCCCTGTTTGCAGAATGGTGTCTCTGGATGCTACATTATAACTCGGCTTGGACTGGGTCCTGTGTTCACAATTACTGCATGCTGTCCATGCAGTAGATGTGAAGCGCACTTCCCACGTGGCACAGCAGAGGGCAGCAGTGGCAAGTTGTTCGTCTACATCTCACTTTTCTTCCAAGCTCATTCTTACTGGCCACACAGCCTTCTCCACACTTGCAAGGCTCTTTGAACATTTTATTTAGTTTTCTGTTCTGCATTTCAGGCAGTGCTTCCAATTGTTTTATTTTTAGGAATACACTGAATAAAACTGGAGTTCTTAATTTAAAAAAATAATAAGTAAAAAAAATCATTAGGTAAAGTGAGTTGTCGTTTGCGGGATATTTATTCCTGGTGGCATTCTAGAGTGTGATTTGAGATGAAAATAAACTTAAAATGTTTTGGTTATGTTTTTAATTAAAGCTTTGGGATGTGAAATCAGCAAATGAAAGGAAAAGCATTAATGTGAAGAAGTTCTTCCTAAGTTCAGAGGAGCCTCCAGAGGATATGGAAGTGATAGTGAAATGTTGTTCGTGGTCTTCTGACGGTTCTAAGATAATGGTGGCAGCAAAAAATAAAATCTTCGTAAGTACCAATATTTTAAAAAGTCAGAGTTAAAGAAAATTAAAACTTCTGTTGATTTTTGCATTTTTGCATTGTTTATTGTAATAAAAAAAGTATAGCTACATGATTTGGCTCTGTTACTTTAGGGGATGTTGATAGGCCTTGTGAGAAAAGGTCTCCATGGTCATACAGGTTTAGGAATGGTAGTATATGTGTTGCTTCCCCCTTATAAGTAATTAGTGTGTATAACCTATTGTATTTAAGGCTCCAAGAAGTCCTACAATACAGAAACAATTTGTTTAATCCGGTGTTCCTCCGGTTTATTAAGAGCATAGAATACTTTCTGCATCACTTTTCGTTGTTGTTTTACAGTTTTGAATATGTTGGTTTAGGTGATTAAAACTTTTTTTTTTTTTTAATCCTTACCTGAGGACATTTTCATTAATATTGGATTGAGAGGAAGGAAGACAGTGAGAAAAAGAGAGAGAAACCTCAGTCGGCTTCCTCCCGTAAGCACCCAAACTAGGGATCAGACTCACAACCTGGGTACATGCCCTGACCAGGAATCGAATCTGCAACCCTTTGGTGTACAGGACGATGCTCCAACCACCTGACCAGGGTTTAGGTGGTTTCCAAAGTGCTTTCTTATCCCTAAAATTTTGTGACGGATAAGCAAAAAATACTCATCAATCTGAAGACATTGGTGAGATTTCTATGAAGTAAATGAGGAAGCTATGCAAAAAAGTAAAAGACAAGGAATTTCCCTCCTCTTTCAAATCTAATAATAGCTTATATTTGTAATTTCTTTTCATATAAATACCCAAGCAGATTGCAATTGCCCAATGATAATAATAAGACAAATGAGGTTTATTTTATTTATTTATCTTAAAAATATATTTTATTGATTTTTTACAGAGAAGAAGAGAGAGGGAGAGAGAGTTAGAAACATCGATGATAGAGAAACCTCAATCAGCTGTCTCCTGCACACCCCCTACTGGGGATGTGCCTGCAACAAAGGTAGATGCCCTTGACCAGAATCGAACCTGGGACCCTTGAGTCCACAGACCAACACTCTATCCATTGAGTCAAACCGATTAGGATGTCAAATGAGGTTTAGAACAACCAAGAAATTTGTTCAAAGTTACATCATAACTTGGAGAGACAAGTTTTATGGCTCAGCAACATTCCATTCTAACAGTAATTTTAGAAGATTTGAATAAGAGATATTACAATTTTATTTTTAGCTTTATTGAGGTATAATTGACAAATAAAATGTAAGATATTTGAAGTGTATAATGTGATGATTTGATGTATCACCATATTCTATGAAAAGATTCCCCAATCAAAATAATACAACTGTTATCTCACATGTTTACCTTTTTTTTGATGAGAACATTTAAGTTCTATTCTCTTCACAAATTTCAGTTATGCAGTAGTGTCCTTAACTATAGTCACCAGGATATACATTAGATCTTCAGACCTTATTCATCTTATAACTGAAAGTCTGTATTCTTTTACTAACTTCTCCCTTTCCCCCTCATTTCAGATATTACATTTTAAAGAACACATTGAAATATACCATATGGTTATATAAAAACCCATTGAGGGACTGTTTGTGTTATTATTATCAATTTAGTAGCTATAACCCTTAGTTTTTTGATGAACCACTACATTTTTCCATAGCATCTGCACCATTTTATATTCCCACTAGCAATGTACAAGAGTTCCAATTTCTCCACATCCTTGTCAATACTTATTTTCCTTTATTGTATTATAATCACCCTATTACATGAAACGGTATCCCATTGTAGCTTCATTTGCATTTCCCTAGTGACTAACGGTGTTGAGCAGAATTTGAACATTTTAAAAGAAACGTTACATTGAGAGAGGAAAATAGTTTTATATTGCATGAAATTCCTTCTTAGTTTAAAAATCTAGGCCAGCTTTTTATTTTACCTGCTAAAATAAAGCTACTCTAAGATTGCCCTTAACTACACGTAGATCCCAATTTCTTACTTTTGGTCTCTCCATTCCCCTCCTCTTATTTCTTTCCAACTCTTTTGTGTTGTTAGTTCACACCTATTGTTAGGTATCTTCTTTTTGCTATTCAGTAATCGAAACAGCTGCCTGTTTCATATTTGCCAAGTTTCCTCTCTCACTCTCAGCCATTTATTTTTAAAATTGACCTGTCCTGGAAGGCATTTTAAGTATAATTCCCTGTCCTTTGTGATTGGCCCCTGTGCTGCTTACCATCTGTCATGGTGCATTCTGGGACATTTTCTTGGCTTCCGCTGAAGCTTATTTCCCTTTGCAAGACTGCTTTACCCTTACATTGTTATACTGTATATATATTGGTATAATTGTTTGTATCATTTGGAAAAAATTTTGAAGAGTATACTCAGCACTTAAAAATATTTCAAAATTGAAATGAAATTTGAGTTACTCAAGAGTAGCTCTTTGGTTAAAAAATGGAAAAATGATTAATTATAATGGAGTAATTTGGTAGCTCTGAAGAGAACTAGAAATGATTGAGCTAATTTCATTTTGGCAAGCCTCTGCTATATATTATTTTGATTGTCTTCATTTCTGGTTATCTATTTTCTCTTTTGAATAAATAAGCATTAGGAAGAACTGCTCTGTATGTTAATTTGGCTACTCCAATTTTTTCATAGGGCTTCTGTTTCTCATTAGGCCAGAGAAATCATCTGTGATTAATTTTCCTTTATAGGAAACATGTTTTAATATGAGTGATAATTTAAGAATATATGTATATTGATTTATATCTTACTTATGACTGTTAATATGCTAATTATCAGTAATTATAGTGTATTTTCAGGATTTATATTTTATATTGGAAATGGGAGGATAGTCTTTTAGAAATAAATTTCGATTCAGTTTGGGTATAGCATAATTTAAAAAATATCTTACTTTCATAGCTTCTCTCTTTTTTATGTTGACAGCTTTTTGACATTAATACCAGTGGCCTATTGGCAGAAATCCAAATAGGCCTTAATAGCACCATCCGGTACTGTGACTTCTCCCCTCATAACCACTTGGCAGTGGTGGCTTTGTCCCAGTACTGTGTGGAGGTGAGTAGTTGAATTTGTGCTGTGAAGTCTGGGTCTCCAGTGGTACAAGGATGATGAAGAATGGGCTGTTTAAACCATTAACTGCTGAGGATGTTTGCTTGGGAAATTGTATTTTCTTCATCTTTATTACTTTATTAGGTTAAAGACTTGACTGTATGATAGATCATACTGGGAATGACAGTATTATTCACCAAGTATTTGTTGGATGGGTAGTATGTGCCATGGTCTGAGGAAACAGTAGACTGACCACTGGTTTTCAAAGCAGAAACAAAGCATCTCTTAAACAAGTGGTCGGCAAACTCATGAGTCAACAGAGCCCAATATCAACAGTACAATGATTGAAATTTCTTTTGAGAGTCAAATTTTTTAAACTTTAACTTCTTCTAACGCCACTTCTTCAAAATAGACTCGCCCAGGCCATGGTATTTTGTGAAAGAGCCACACTCAAGGGGCCAAAGAGCCACAGGTGGTTCTCGAGCCGCAGTTTGCTGACCACTGTTTAAACAATAGGCATAGCTCTTCTGTAAAAGTAATGATGAGAGATGAGTCCAGTTCAGATTTCTTAGATCACTGAGAAGGATAAGAGGGAAGATAAATTTATAATTGTTTCACGAGGATGTTCATTGCTAAGCACTAATGAATAAAATGACTCTTGTATTTGTAATTTAGCATTTACCTGATAGGTTTATATTCAGAGTCTGTGCCTCTAGCCTTGGGAGAATCCCACCCAGTGAATTGCTATATATATATATATATATATATATATATATATATATATATATATATATATATATATATATTTAAAAACAATGAATTCCCTTATATTTTCCTCCAAAGATGGATTTGTTTTTCCATTCTTTGTTACTACTCATTTCTTTTTCTTTTTAAAAAAATATATTTTATTGATTTTTTACAGAGAGGAAGAGAGAGGAACAGAGAGTTAGAAATATCAATGAGAGAGAAACATTGATCAGCTGCCTCCTGCACACCTCCTGCGCACCTCCCTACTGGGGATGTGCCACAACCAAGGTACATGCCCTTGACCAGAATCGAACCTGGGACCTTTGAGTCTGAAGATCGATGCTCTACCCACTGAGCCAAACAGGTTAGGGCACTACTGATTTCTTAAGTGGTTCTTACTACCAGGTAATTTGAAGTCCCCTCTGATTACTGCCCAATAAAATGAGGATGGGCCTTTATCTGGAAAATTATTTGGTACACAGGTTCTCTTCAAAGGAAGCTTGATTACTGCAAGCACTTCTTCAGTGTTCTGTGCTTATTTCAGCAATTATTAGTGAGTTTTCCAACCTTGCCCCATATTTTGAAGGTCTGTGTGTGTATGTGTGTGTATGTGTTTGTATGAGAGAGTGAGAGCGAGAGCGAGAGCTGCTGAGCTATACGAGTTCAGTAAGGAGATACAGATGAAATGAGAGTGAATGGATGAGTTCTGTAAGCTCCTCCTAATTCTCTGAGTTCATCAGTGCAACTAACACTGAAGAATTTCCCTGCTAAGATTCATTGCATTGGGAGCAGAGGAGGTGGTTGGGAACAAATTCCAATCCTGTTAGAAACAGTGTGAAGTAGGGTGCTATGAGCAGTGTTCTCTTGGTAAGGCCTTGGATTGAAAGATTCAGTTCCACTAGGAATCTTGCATTTTACCTGTAGATCCTCAAGGTAGATGTGGTTGGAAATTTCCCCTTTATGGATTTTTTTTTTTTAAATCCTCACCTGACGATATTTAAAAAAAAAATCATTATTATTATTATTGACTTTAGAGAGTGAGAAAGAAACATCAATGTGAGAGAGAAACATCTGTCCGTTGCCTCTCTTAAGTGCCCTGAGTAGGGATCGAACCTGCAACCTTTTTGGTATATGCACCAACCAACCAGTCACCTGGCTAGAGCCTTCTCTGGGTTTTGTCAGGATTTTTAGGAAGTTTGGAGATGCAACCTGTCTTTCTGCTTGTCCTGTCACTTCTAAAATTTTTATACGATTCTTAGAAAGCTCCTGGGGACATTATCTTTCTTCTTGAAATACAGGGATGAGGTTTGGGAGGCTCTGGGTAACAAAGAAACGATTGGGTGGGGGGAACTAGAAGGGAAAAGAGGGAAAGATTTCAAGGGAGATTTTTTAGTAGTATAACCACTTTTATCTCTATGTCCTACCTTGGATTCTAAAGGCAAGGCAGAGAAAATTTCATGTACTTAATTTGTAGCCATAGAACTCACTGATTGAAAACCACTGGGCATGTGATGAAGCACTTGTATATCCGTGCTATTCTGAAATCATAAAGTAGGTCTGTAATTCAGACTGTAATGAGAGGAACTCGGGCACATATGGTACTTCATTAGACTGGAATATATTTGAGTCATTTACAGCAGTACCGAGGACAGAATACAGCCCGGCTGATGGTAGACACTGACAATTTGTAACAAGCATGAATAACAGGAGAAATGTGTACATGTACAATTAGTACCTTCATTTGTTACAGGATTTTGCAATCAGTTGAAATGAGGATTAGATGACAGTGGAAAATAGTCTGAACATAGAAGCTTCTTGTGTTCATCTGTTTATTAAATTGATTTAAAAAAAACCACATAAAACATTTGCATGATTCTAAACCAAAGCTTTATACCGTATTTTTCGGACCATAAGACGCACTTTTTTCCCCCCAGAAGTGGGGGGAAAAAGTCCCTGCGTCTTATGGTCCAAATATAGCCTACACATATACTTTAAAAAAAAAGTTTTTTTACTTGCCCGGCTCTGTGTGGTCTCTGTGTGCTTGCCCGGCTCTAAAATGGTTCTAAATGCTGCTGTTTACATTACAGGGTTGATTACATGTGTTTATGACTGTGATGTTGGGTTTTAATGCACATAAAATATTTTAGGACACTATTTGTTTCAGAATCTTTTTTTCTTCATTTCCCTTCTCTAAAAACTGGTGCGTCTTATGGTCCGGAGTGTCTTATGGTCCGAAAAATATGGTAATAAGTTATATTCAGATAAGTCATGCTTTCATCACTGTCCCTTCCCCTCCACTCTTTTTCACCCCCTGTCCATAGATATCCTTTTGGTTTTTTGTTTAATATTCCAATGTTTCTTTTTGCATATATAAGCAAGTATTTATATGTACTGTTTATCTCCACATTTGTATCCATTTATATATTTACGTTTCTTATTTTGTATTGCATAGTATGTACATATACATATGTGTATATATTCTTCTACAGAAATATATATACTCTGCTTTGTTTTTATAAACAGCATTGCCCAGAAACTAGTCACATCAGGATGTTTTTCTCATTACTTTTTTTGGCCTCAGAGTATTTCTTTAAACGGGTAATACATGTAGTTTATTCATTTGGTTCTGTGGGTCATTTGGGTTGTTTCCAGTTTTTTTGCTTTAAAAATAATAAAATGCTCTGGCCAGGTGGCTCAGTTGGTTGAAGTGTTGCCCCATGTACCAAAATGTTATGGGTTTGATTCTAGTTAGGGCATACACCAAGGCTGTGGGTCCTATCCCCAGTAGGGGTGTGTACAGAGGCAATAATCAATGTTTCTTTCTCTCTCTCTCTGTCCCCCTTCCTCTCAACTCAATAAACATATCCTAGGGTGAGGATTAAATCAATCAATAAATTAATTAATTAAAATAATGAAATTAATAAATAGTCTGCACAAGTCATTTAATATCTATAATAATTAAAGTATAATATGCTAATTAGACTGGACAGCCGACCGACCTTCGGGATATTTTTCTGGACGAAGCCAGGGCTGTGAGGGCCAAGCCCCTTGAATGAATTTCAAGCACCAGGCCTCTAGTACATATATAAAATACTTATGAGTGTGACTTCCTGTATGCTGTGTTTATTCTATAGTTGTGGAATGTGGACTCCGGTTTAAAAGTGGCTGATTGCAGAGGACATTTAAGTTGGGTTCATTGTGTAATGTTTTCTCCTGATGGATCATCATTTTTGACATCATCTGATGACCAAACAATCAGGGTGAGAAATACTGACATTTTCATTTTAGACATTTATTGATGGTAAGCTAAACCTCCTACAAACTAAAAAATTGATGGGCAGTATCAGGGGGAATGAAATGGGAAACCAGTACATTTAGATTTATACTTGAAAAATGCTATTATACGGACATAACAGTTTCATTCATATAGGACATATTCATTGAGTATTATCATGGGCCAGGTGTTGGAGAAATTCAATGATTAAACTGTATTTTGGTTAATTTAAATATATTACAGTTGATTTCTTAGAGTAGTATTGACTATTTCCTCTACCTTGAATTCCCACATCAAGTTTCTTGCCAAGTCTGATTGGTTCCACCTTTCCATTTTCTATAATTTATTTCTACTTTCCCATTTCAAGTTTAGGTACTCATTACCTGTTGCCTCTCTTGTATTAGATTCTGTCTTGGTTTTCTACTTGCTGTTTCCAAGATATTTTCTTCAAAACAACAACAACAACAGCTACCAGATAGTGGCTCCCTTGCATGCCAAAGTAAATGTGTACTGCTAAATCTCACATCAAATTTTTCTACATTATGGCCTCATTCTGCTGCAGTCCGTCTTCTAGTTTATTTCTATAGGTGACCTACACTAAACTGCTCACATTTCCCCAAACATCTTGTAGTTCCCTGTCTCTTTACTTTTGCTTATGTGGTTTCTTGTGTTTGGAATACCTGACTTCTCCATACCTCTCCTTATTAAAATCCTAATGGTCCTACAAGCCATAAGACTCCTCTGAAGTCCTTTGTAGTGTTCCATTTGGGGGACTGTCTCTCCTCAGAGTGCCCTGTAACTCTAAGTCATTTTCTTATGGTACTCCCCAAATCCTGCCTTAGACTTCGGTATAGATTTGATTTACTCCTCATCTCTAATACTCTGTTGCTCCTCTGACTTGTGCACACAATATAAATGATCAACTTGCTGAGACCAGGCACTTTGGTTTGTCTTTGTAGCTTCCAGTACAGTGTTTTGCACAAATTGTAACTAAAATTCAATTGTAGTACTTACTGTATGCCTGATGTCATGCAAAGTGCTATACATGTGTTTGCTAATCCTCACAATAGTCTTTTGTGCAGCTGAGGAAACAGACACAAAAAGGTTAAGTCAGCGCTACGCAAAGTGCCAGTCTCAATAAACTTGAGCCAGAAGGATAATCCGTGCACTGCTTCTTTCGCCAAGGAGTCTTGTTTAAAAAATCACTAAGTACACTGTTAACAGTGTGTAGTGTAATAGAGTGGAATTACATTCTGGTACAAGCCCCTTATCTTGGTATCAAACAGTTTGAGAACCAACAGAAGGTTCTTATCTTTGAATAGCACTGTGTTTACGTAATCTGCCTAAAGTTACAGGTTGAGCTAGAATTTACACTAGCACCCACCACTTTAATACCAACTGCTTCTTACTATAGCATGTACAGGCAGTTCTCGGGTTATGTTGTTTCGTGGTTATGTTGCCATCTCCCATTTATTAAAAAAAAAAAAAAAATTCCGTCATTTCAATGTATTTATTTACCTCAAGTAAAAGTTAGGAATTATCTTTCTTTTAAATTTTTTTTACTGTTTCACTTTATTACTGCTGTGTATGTGCTCCATATGAGTGACGTAGGTGGGTTCCGACTTATGGTGAAAATTGTGTTACATTGTGCCATAGGAACTGATCTCTGATGTAACCCGAGGACCTATTGTAATTAATAAATGTTTATTATTGAATTATAATCTAATAAATGAATATTTTTTTAGCATGATTGCCATTTTGAGTATGAAGCTTGTTTTGTATTTTGCTAGGGCTTGTCTTTATTAAGACAAGAATAATACAGTAATCTTATTTTGTTTTTTAAAAATCTTTTAATCAGCTCTGGGAGACAGAGAAAGTTTGCGAGAACTCTGCTATAATGTTAAAGCAAGAAATAGATGTTGTATTTCAAGAAAATGAAGTGATGGTTCTGGCAGTTGACAATATAAGACGTCTACAAGTGAGTATTTTTTAGAAAACAATTGAAAAATTTAAAAATTAAAAAAAAGTATTGTTGAATGTATTACATATGTCCCCTTTTTCCCCTCATTGACCCCCCTCTAGCCCTTCCCTGAGTCCCCCCACCCCAGCCCATTACCACCCCATTGTCTGTGGCCATGGGCCATGCATATATGTATACAAGGATCTTGGTTGAACTCACAATTCACAATTTTTTCTTGTTTGGTTTTGGGCTTGGGCTCAGGCACAGTTGTCTAGTATCTATCAGATGCTCAGGTATCAGTTGACTAAGTATATAGGTCTTGAGCTGAGGCTCAGATAGTATTTGGAAACACCTCATTCCTTTTCTGTTGGTATCAGTGGTCACATGCCTTGATTTGCATGGAGTCTAGGATATCATGAGGACAAACTTGAACTTGTCCACAGCAGTGATTTAGACATGTCAGTTGGAGTATGCAAGGGGGATGGGCATACCAATGGGAGTGTTATTGCAGGGAAATGATAACAGGGTCTTTGAAAGAACAAAGTCACATCAAGTGAGGAAGGAATCTGACCCATTGGAGCTGAGCTGGAAGGAGCTGGGCTTCACATACTGAAATACTCCTGTTTATTCACTCATTTACTCACACATTTGTTCAAAAAATATTTCTTGAGTGCTTCTTATGTTCTCTGAAAAGTTTTTTAAAAATATATATTTTTATTGATTCCATAGAGGAAGAGAGAGGGAGAGAGAGATAGAAACATTATTAATGAGAGAGAATCATTGATCAGCTGCCTCCTGCACGCCGAACACTGGGGATTGAACCCACAACTCAAGCCTGTGCCCTGACCTAGGAATCAAACTGTGACCTGGTTCATAGGTCGACGCTTAACCACTAAGCCATGTTGGCCGGGCAATAAAAGGTTTTTAAGGCAAAATTGAAAAGGCTTTGTCATTTAGCGATACAAACAGATGTATCCTAGATCTTGCCCCTCATTGAGTGGGACACATAAGAGGAAGGCATTTCTTAAAAAAAAAAAATATATCTATATCTATATCTATATCTATATCTATATCTATATATCTATATCTATATCTATATCTATATCTATATCTATATCTATATCTATCTATATCTATCTATCTATCTATCTATCTATATATATATAAATCAATATATATAATTGACTTTTTACAGAAAGGAAGGGAGAGGGATAGAGAGTTAGAAACATTGATATCTGAGATTAGGGCAAGGAAAGCATTTCTTGACTGGCTGATGAGGAAAGATGCCCCAGAGTCAGGTCCATGGGCAGAGGATTGATAGGAGTTTTGAGTGTTGGTAATTGAGAGCAGATGTCTTCAGGATCATTGGGTTTAAGATAGGTAGCAAGAAACATGAGAGATTGCAATGAGATGGTGAAGCAGAGCTAGAAGAAAGAGAAACAATAGAGAAGAAAAGAGAGAAATAGCAAGGGCTTTAGACAAGAGACAAGCCAAGAGTAGGCCAGAGCTAAACATGTTCTAGTGCTGCAAAGCTCAGCTTGATGTAGTGGAGAGAACAGTGATTTCACTCAGGAGACCCAGGTTCAAGTCCCGGCTATATTATCATCAGCTAGTTCTGTGATTGGAGTAAACTGCATCCCTTCTCTGAGCCTCACTTTCTTCAGAAGTCTGTGAGCTGGTTATATGGTCAAGGTGGAATTAAATCCAGGAGACAAGTACCTGGGAGTAAATTGCCTATGTATGGCATGTGGTAGTTTTTCCTTGTCTACTGTGGAGGTCAGTCAAGCTGTGAGACACACCTACACATGGCTTGTTCTGTATTTTACAGATTTTACATTCGTCCTTAATATGTTGATGCGGGTCATCTGATGCCCTGTATTTCTGGGATGAATTGGGATTTGGGTTGAATGTGAATTCCTCACTAATTTAGCAAACTGGTTCTTGGGAGATTTTTCAAGTGCAGTTTTCTTGTCTTTAGTGTCCTCATGCTTCTGTTTTCTTCATTAAACTTGTGCAACCTTTCTTTAACAGTTATATCATTACTATGAGACTTAAAAAATTATCTATGTATATAAGAGCCTAAGCAACTGTTACGACCGGTCCACCGAACAACTGGTCGACCGGTCACTATGACACTTACTGACTACCAAGGGGCCTGACGCTCAATGCAGGAGCTGCCCCCTAGTGGTCATTGCGCTCTCTCAGCCAACCTCCCACAGTCCCTCTCCCCGGCTGGCCGGCCCCTTCTATCAGGACTGGGTGAGACAGCTCTGATCAGCCCCAATCCCCAGCCAGGCTGAGGAACTTCACACAAATTCATGCACCGGGCCTGTAGTCTGACTATTGCTATTTTATTCTATGGCAATAATGTGGGAGACTTTTGAGGATAGTTTCCCCCTCCCCCCTCCCCCTCTTTTTAGAAGCTCAGCTGTTTAAGGACAAATAATAGTTGCTTTAAGTGAACAAAACATTTTTAGTCACTTTTAAAAATATATGAAAATTGATTTTTGAGAGAAGATATTAAACTTTTAGAAGTTCCATCTTTATTGTGAATGTCTACTATGATAGATCAGGACATGCTGGGTAAAATATTGTAAAGAAAAAGCTACCTTGATTAATTGACCCTAAAATCTTGTACTTGAAATAAAGATTACTGCTTATTTCATACTAGAGGCCTGATGCAGGAAATTCGTGCAAGAGTAGGCCTTTGAAGCTGCTGCGGCTACCTCAATCCCTCCCTTCCTTGCAGCTGTGGTGGCTGCCTTGATCTCAGGACTGCAGCCTTGGCTTTGTCTGAAGGGTCATCCGGAAGGACGTCCGGGCAGCCATTTGGTCGGTCATTCGGTCGATTTGCATGTTATGCTTTTATTATTATAGATTATTATGGATTGAAAAATAATTCAAGACATTGATGTTGTAACACTCAGAGAGAGGTATCTGAAAATTGATTTAAGCTTGAGAAATATTTTCCTAGGTCACATGTTTTAGTTGTGTGATAAGCTATCTTTATGAGGGGATTTAAAAAAAATAATAATTAGCATTGGTACATGTTATGAAATGTACCAGCCACCCAAATCATGCTCATGGGTTCTTCTCCAATGCTCCCTCTTCCCCCCAAAAAACGGGGAAAAAATAATTTATATTGTCTTGGAGTGATTTGGAGATTACAAAACCCATTTTAATTTTAATTTGTCTTTTTATGTAATGTCTGTCTCAGTCTTGTTTTCACCAACCCCCTTGAATAATATCAGAAAAGTGTCTTTTTACAAACTGTAGCCCTATTAAAATGGGCTCTGTGAAGAAATGGAAAACCAGGCTGTGGAGCTAGCTGTGGGGTTAGAGATCAGACAGCTGTGTCTGAGGCGGCGGGCACAGCAGCTGCTTTTTAAATATTTTAAAGCTCATTTTATCTTATGAAAATGTATTTGAACTGCGAAGGTGAAATGAAAGGAGGGCGTGAAGTGCTAAAAGCAGCTGCTGAGTCTAGGAAAGGGCTTTGTTGTTCCCTTGGGCACTCTTGTTGGTTATTTTCTTTGTTTTATTATTTTTCAATTAAGGTCTCTGTTCCAGGAACAAAAACTGCTCTTTCAGACTAATAACTGATTGTGCCTTATTTTTCTTTAGCTCATTAATGGAAAAACAGGTCAGATTGATTATCTGACTGAAGCTCAAGTTAGTTGCTGTTGCTTAAGTCCGAATCTTCAGTATGTTGCATTTGGAGGCCACGATGGAGCCATTAAGGTATTCAGTTCTCAACTCCAGTCAATTTGTGCAATATAGATATTTATTTAAAATTAATCATGTGTCTGGCATGTGGACATGTGCTACATAAATCTGTGATCTATTAGTCATTCTCCTGTTAGACCAAAGATACTCTTAAATTATGTTGGTTGTATATTTTCAGATCACCTTTACCACTGTTTTTCATGCTTTTTGTCTTTTTGTGTTCCTTATTTTCTACTTAGCTGTTTTGCTGTTTTCAAAGTATATCAAATATTATCAGAGCTTCTGTTACTATGGAAAGAGCAAATTTTCCCCTCTTCTCAGAAGTTCAGCCCTTTAGGGATAAGTTGTTTCCATTTTGGTACTGATAAGGTTTATTGGGAATAGCTGTGCAGAGTTACCTGTTTTACCACCTCTTGCTGTTCTACTCTATACACCTGTTCACCACCTGAAATTCTTAACTAATCAAACAAGACCAAATAAATAATAAAAGCTGATTAAATGACAAAAAGATAGTGTAATAAAAATCATTTTGGATAAAAATGATTTTCTCACCGATGAAATTCATCACAAATGTGTATTTTTTCTAGTTATATAATAGTTTTTCCAAGAACATTGGCTTCTTCAACTTTTTCTTACCCAAGCTTTTTGGAATTAGTTCTTAATGTATTAATTAATTATTTATTAATATATTAATAGTGATATTTATGTTACTTTTTATTCATTTTTATGAGAAATTACACAAAATATTCTCCTGTCCATATTGACCCACAAAGGGGAGACTGTATGTTTATACACAAAGTGAAAAAGAAAGCTTTTGGGAATTGATGTCAGTATTATGGAACTTTAGCCTTGTCTGTTTGTGCCATGGATTCAGAGCTAAGACTTTGGGTTTTCTTTTCATTATCCTGAAAAGTTATTTATTAATTGTGAAGATGGCTCCTACTCTGAAAAAGTGCATTGTGGATCTTTGTTAAGCATGGAATGATTGTACATTTATGGGTGAACCTTGCTCTTCTCTCTCAGTCTCATCTCTCAGATTTATACACAGGTATTATGATTTATTCCTAAAGGATCTTTGGCTCCCCTTTTCTTTTTTAACTTGTTGCCAGCACTACATTCTTTTTGTTTTTACTATCTAATCTTATCCTTATCTCCCTCAAAGTCATCAAATAAATAACATAAGTGAATCATCTAAAATTACTGCTACTTAACTATTTTTAACCTTTGAAATGACAATTTTATGTGATTCACCCTAGAAACATCAAATAGTAATAACAGCTACTATGTATTAGGTGTTAACTGTGTCACATGCTGTCATTGGATGTTAGTTATTATTCTTGTTTTACAGATAGATGTCTGAACTCCTAGTTTCCACAACTTTATAAAATCAGTAAGTGGCAGAGCTAATATTCAAACCCTGAGCTTCTGTGCTCCCCCCATGGAATTATGAAATCCTCTATCCTCATTCAGGAAGGCTTTCATTTCTACAACCCCTTTTGTTTTTTATGGGACCTTATTTTAGATTTCAAGGTTAGGTTTGAATTTCTACAGTCTCCTATTTTATTATTAGTAGTATTATTTTAAATATATTTTACTGATTTTTTTACAGAGAGGAAGGGAGAGGGATAGAGAGTTAGAAACATTGATGAGAGAGAAACATCGATCAGCTGCCTCCTGCACAACCCCTACTGGGGATGTGCCCGCAACCAAGATACATGCCCTTGGCTGGAATCAAACTTGGGACCCTTCAGTCCCCAAGCCGATGCTCTATCCATTGAGCCAAACCGGTTTTGGCCCATCTTAAATGTCATTTTCTTTTTGGACATTGAGCCCAGACTGCCACTTGTTTGATGAATTGGGTAGTTGAATACTGAGAAGGACCACTGGTTCCTACTGCTATGTGGTCATTCCAGTGAGTCTTACAGGAAGTTTAAGCAAAAAACTCACAAAACACACATGTGTCTCGTCCAGTGAGTGTTTTAATTTAGGGTGTGTGTGTGTGTGTGTGTGAATGTGTGTGCACAAGCACATTGGTGTGCATGTATGGATGTGTACCATTCATTTGTGGCATTAGTTAAATTGAAAGTACTATGAGATGGAAGTTCTATACCCTTCTGTAGTTGGTTTAATAACTTTAGGGTGATAAGATTGGGTCTTGCTGAGTTCCTTTGCATTAATTTTCTGTGGTTTTCTACTTTGAAGATTTTAGAACTCCTAAACAACAGAATCTTCCAATCCAGGAATGGGCACAAGAACACTGTACGGCACATCCAGTTCACAGCTGATGGGAAGACTCTGATTTCAAGCTCTGATGATTCTACAATTCAGGTGAGAAGGAGGATAAACTCCTAACACATGTAACTCTGACTCTATCAAAGGAACACTTTGATTATGGCTCACATGTGGTGTAAATTTTAAACATTTATTTAACATCATATTACTGTGGGCATACATTCAGACTATGCACATTGCTTTAGATGAAACCCAATTTGTTTTAAAATTTTCTGTGGGTGAGGCAGGCAATTTAACTTAGAATTCTCTATTGGAAGGTTGTTTATTTTTAAATCAAGGATTCATTTGAATTCTCCCACCTGCCTTGGTATTTGGATTTGTATCAATAAATACTTTTTGCCACATTTATGTAATGCCTCTTTATTTTTCTTTATAGCAATAAAATCTCATTGAAATAATTTTTCTCTCTTTTAAGAGGAAGATGTGTATCATAAGGATGAATCTTGGAAAAAGAATAGTTCACTATAATGAATGATTGTGGCTATAAAGACCTTAAGCCTTCTAAATGTTCTTTTAAAATTTATTTTTATCAAATTTCAATGCACATAAATTTAAGACTCAAGTAGTAGTATTTTAAGGCTTATTATGAAAAACAGACTCTCCCATTTCTCATTCTCCAGGAGCACCACTTTTAGCTTTTGCTTTTGATATTTATCTTCATGTTCCATGTTGCATGCTTATAATACTAATTCTTGATTTCTATTTTCAGGATTTATCTACTGACCTCCTTATGTGAAAATTTGGCTTTTTTTTTCCTTCTCCCATTTATCCTATCTATAATTTAGACATATACCCTTTTATCAATCCTCACTATTTCTATATAACAAAATTTTGTTTAGGTCATTAGTGACATTATTATGACTAAGTAGACTAAGTGTATTATGAATGTCTTTCCTTAATGCAATTTAGGAAAGTTCTGCCTGTGAGTAGATGTAGCTGGAAATTATTTTACCCTAAAACGTTGCTATTAATAATTTAATCAGAAGAATAACTTACACTATTCAAAGCTATTTTTGAAAAAGAAATTTTTAAAATATATTTTTATTGATTTCAGAGAGCAAGGGAGAGATAGAAATATCAATGGTGAGAGAGAATCATCGATTGGCTGCTTTCTACACGCCCCACACTAGAGATTGAGCCCACAACTTGAGCATATGTTCTGACCGGGAATCAAACCATGACCTCCTGGTTCATAGGTTGATGCTCAACCACTGAGCCACATCAGTCAGGCTATTTTGGAAAATTTTAATGTTATAAATTTGGGAGTCCTATTTCAGTATAGAAATTTATCATAGGCTCCCATGGTACTGGCGTATTAGCTGTGAAACTCCGTGAAATATTCATCCTTTTTCCTTTCTATGGCTTTGAAATGGGTAAAACTAAACTACATCTGATGCAATTCTGTTGAGACATTGTATACTGTATAGCCTTTCTGTCAAAAGCTCATTTCAGGGGTCTTATGTCCTGCTTAAAGATCAGATATTTTCAGCCGGAGGGAGAAATGTTTTCTATGAAAATCTTTGGTATTGGAGTTAGATTATTTTTAGAAATATGAGTTAAGTTGTGTTTCATCCTCTTTTTTCTGCTCTACTATAGGAATAATTTTTATATTTAAAATGTTTTTTGAGTATACATTTATGTAACAAAACTCTTGGTAGGTATTTCCAAGAATAGACTGGTTGAGTTTTAGGTGAACTAAAGTTATTGCTAACATTGGAAGAATTAACTTGTCTGATTTTAGCACCTAGAGTTGTGAAAATTGAGGTCTAACTTGGTAGTTTTTAATTCTTTACCTTATATGCATGAAGCCCAAGTGGCATCTATTCTCACCTGAATCAGTGTATGAGAATGTATGATTTTTTGGAGGTAGAAGAAGATTCTTCAGCATTTTTTAAAATTTAAATTTTATTATTTATATAACTGACAAAATTCTACAGTATAAATACATTGCAAAAATTATACCAAATGGTACAGACACCCCCAAACTCAGCCTTAATATACTTCACTAATGCTGGTAGAAGTTTAGCTGTTATATAAGATGATTCAATTCAGTATGTTTGAGCCCAATAACAACAACAGAAAATATCCCTGTCATCATTGCCTCATCAGAAAGCTCCTGCTCTGGATTTCAATCTCCCATTCAAATAATTGCTAAATTCTTTGTTATATCTGCTCAGGAAGGCTCTCTGACTTCTTGATGTGGAGGGTAGCAATAAGAACATAAGGCAGGCCTGGCTGGCATTGCTCAGTGGTTGAGCATTGACCTGAGCACATGCCCGGGTTTTCAGGCTGGATCCCCAGTAGGGGGCGTACATGAGGCAGCCGATCAGTGATTCTCTCATTGATGTTTCTATCTCTCCCTCTTCCTTTCTGAAACCAATCAATAAACAAATCTATACTAATAATAGAGGAATATGCAAATTTTCCAGAACGCTATCATGTAACAATCAATCAGAATGGGGTTGGGGCTTCTCAGCACACCTGCGCTGGGGGCCTGAAGGGCATGAACAAGAAGGGAGAGCAGTTAGGCAGTTAGGGGGATCAGGCCAGGAGGGGAGAGCAGATAAAGCGATCAGGCTGGCAGGGGAGAGCAGTTAGGCAGGTAGAGGGATCAGGTCAGGAGGGGAGAGCAGTTAGGGGCATCAGGTAGGCAGGCAAGTGAGTGGTTAGGAGCCAGTGGTTCCAGATTGCGAGAGGGATTCCGGTTTGGAGAGGGTGCACTGGGCCTCTAGTATTTATAAAGAACTTAAGGCAGGAATGAACATGGAGTCAGACACAGCTGGGAATGGCAGTGCTGGTCAACCAGAAAGAGCTATTAATAGTAGCCACTATCATCTAGTCCAGTAAAGCAGAAAGTCCGGTGACAATAGCGTAGGATAGTTTATGTTTAACTGCACAGGTGCCTTTCCTTTCTGATATGATATGGTGAGCCAGAAAAGCCCCTGACATATCACTGGGTTCTTAAAATGCTGAAATTCCTAATTCATTCTCTAAGTTATTCTCACTTCCAGCTTCTCTTGCTCTCATAGAAGATACCTTGCCCCTGCTATCCTGTTTCTGTGAATGAGCACTCGGAGGCAGAAGAGTTGGAGAGAATCTGAGATCTAGGGCTCAGTGGGGAGGTTGGCTGCTAAATGTGGAGGAGAAAGGAGTAAAGAAAGGAGGGATAAAGGAGATGGCATTTCTTTTACGGCTTTACCTAAGTCCAATAGGAAAAACCTTAAAGACATTTCTGCTTCTTAACCTTCACAGTCAAAACCAGATCCAGAATATTACTACTATGCATACTATGCATACCTGTAGTGGTGGCTGATTTCTAAAAATAGAAGAAAATTCGGTGGAGACCTGCCTGCTTGTCCACAGCTCAGATATCAAGCTCTGGGCTGTTTTGTCAAATATTTTCTCAGCCTTTTTTCCCCCTACTGTTCCTCTGCATGTCCTGTACTCTACCGAGATTGTGGACTATGAGCAGGACCTTATAATCTGTCCATGTTTTCCTGCTGCCACTCACGTCTTTTGTTTGAAATGCCCCCCACAGTTTGTGAACCATACTTTCAAACCATACCTCAAGCCTACTTTGAATGTATTTCCTCTGACAAGTCCCTAAGGAATCGCTTTTTTGAGTTCCACAGAACTTTAAAAAAAAAAAAATTTTTTTTATTGATTTCAGAAAGGAACAGAGAGAGAGAAAAAAAAATCACTAATGAGAGAGAATTATTGATCAGCTGCCTCCTGCACGTCCCCTACTGGGGGTCAAACCTGCAACCTGGGCATGTGTCCTTGACCAGAATTGAGCCTGGGACCCTTCAGTCCGCAGGCTGATGCTCTATCCACTGAGCCAAAATAGCTAGGGCTAGTTCCACAGAACTTTTTTTTTTTTTTTTTTTTTTTTAAATATATATATTTTATTGATTTTTTTTACAGAGAGGAAAGGAGAGAGATAGAGAGCTAGAAACATCTATGAGAGAGAAACATCACCAGCTGCCTCTTGCACACCTCCCACCGGGGATGCGCCCGCAACCAATGTACATGCCCTTGACTGGAATCGAACCTGGGACCCTTCAGTCCGCAGACCGATGCTCTACCACTGAGCCAAACCAGCTTTGGCCAGAACTTTTATCTGTATCAATAGCGCTTCTATTTGTTTGTTTGTTTGCTTTTGGGACCTCTCATTTTCTTTGTTAGACCCTTAGATTTCTTAATGCTACATTCTTGTTTCATTATTTGCCTGACATAGGTGTTAATTAAATATTTGTTAAATTAATTTCAAGTCTAGAATTAAGACTATAAACATAGTTGCTTTGATTTAGTGATTAAGGGTTCTGTACATGGACATGACATAGAAGTAAAAGTTTTGCTTACCTATGTGCCTTACATTTTTTTTTTTACTATATTTTAAAAATTGAATTTATTGCGGTGACATTGGTTAATAAGAATATATAGGTAGGTTTCAGATATACATATGTTTTCCTATGTATACATACAAACATGTATGCATGGCTTATTTTGTGCTAGTTACTTATCTTATTTCAGTTCCTTCTTCCCTTTTTCCTGAGGACTTTACTTGGAACTCCATGTGAAAAATGAAAAATAATGTATATGTCACTTCCTTTGTCATTTTGAGGATTGCATTAGGTTATAGCTAAGATATCTGGATCTTGGAAATTCTGTGACCTTGTCTGGAGCTGCTCTGGTCAATTGACCTTGTCACGCAGCAGCCAGTAGGATTCAATAGGTTTAGTGGAGCTAGACTCTCCAGACTAGCCTGGCTTATGAGGTTAGAAAGCTGTAATTAGGATAATTTTCTCTGGAAAATTTAATCAGATGGTGAGCTCGCTAGCATGTGGTGGCTTTTCTCTATCTTCTGGTGTAATTAACTGCTCTCCAGCAACTGAAGAAAACAAATTTTATTTAGGAAGAAACATATTTTATTTTACTCCTAGTCAAGTTATTTAACCTCAGGTTTTCTCTGTCTGTATAATAGGGCACCATATTCTTTCTAGGGGATCACATTCTCCCCACCCCCCCTCAGGCTATTATGGGGAGAATGTTATAACACTTACATTTTTTTTTTTTTAATATTCAGGTATGGAATTGGCAATCAGAGGAATATTTCTTCCTGCAAGCCCATCAGGAAACAGTGAAAGACTTTAGGCTCTTGAAAAATTCAAAACTGCTTTCCTGGTCATTTGATGGAACGGTGAAGGTAATTTGAAACAGATTTTCTTTTTCAAGTATTCTAATGTTGCAGTGATGATAATTGTGACGGCCAGAAGCAGATGGCTGATAAGTAACTACTTAATTTTCAAACTTGTGTTCTCATGTTGTTGTCAGTTGACTGCGTGTTCTTTGTGTTTATGAACATCTGTACTGAAGGGCAGGTGAAGGGGTCAGAACAACCAGTGTGCTAGTGCTCTTGTTGTATAGGCCTGACCTCTAGATGATTATGTTCAGAAACACAGAATGGTCTTAAAAGTGTCAACTTCTGAGTTTTTCTTTGAAGGTATGGAACGTCACCACTGGACGAGTAGAAAAAGACTTTGTCTGCCACCAGGATGCAGTACTTTCTTGTGATGTTTCTCCCGATGCCACCAAGTTTTCATCTACCTCTGCTGACAACACTGCAAAGGTAGGTGGGTCAGCTGAAACGTGCATGCATAAAACTTTGGTATCAGTTATGTATTATGAGTCCTATGTATTATGAGTCCAAATAATGTGTAAAGTGGAATAATACGTTTCTGTCTGCATGTCTGTCTTATTGTGTGAGTTTTTGGAGGATTGCCATTGGCCTTTAGTTGGTATCAGATAGATTAAAATGAATAACATTAAGGGCTTTCGATTTCTTCCTTACTGGTTACTTTTATCATTACTAAGCAGATGCAATCTCTGCTGCATATTATAGGCAATAAAAAGCATTGGAAAAGGTTTACATTTAATTTCACACCCATAGTAAGGTTTTTTTTATATAATTGATATAAGTTGGTGTTCCTGAAAATCACATTTCAGTGAAATGGTGCTGCCTATTTGGGGACATTGAATACTCCATTTTCTTCTTTTTTATCCATCTTGTTAGTGGCATTATTATCTACCTATCTTTCCAAGCTAAATATAAACCTTGGAATTGCCTGGGATTTTACCCTGTCTTTTGTGCTCTGTTGATTACTTATTGATATATCTTGGACCCTTTTCCCCCTCCCTGCCCCCACATTTAAGACCAGGCTCTCCTTCCTTCATTGGTGGGCCTGCCTCTGGTCTGTGCCTCCTCCAGTTTATCTTCCCTACTGCGGTCTGAGTCCCTCTGAAACACCTCCCTGACCTGATGGTTTGTAAGCCAGATTCCTTAGCTCATCACCATCTCTTTCTTTCTTTTTGTTGTTTTATTTTTATTTATTTTAAAAATCTTTGTTGTTTAAAGTATTATGAATGTCCCCCCTTCCACTGACCCCTTCTAGCCCGCCCCTGCCCCCCCCTCCCCCCAGCCCAGGGTCTCACCATCATTGTTCCCTCTGTCCAGGGTCCTTCTCCCTCCGACTTTTTGTGCATGCTATAACTGTGGCTTGACATGACCTTCTATTCCTTTTTACCCCGGAGCATTTTGACTCATTCTTCCCTACCTAGATTTGATGCCCGCTCTTCAGTGAGCCCTTTCCTTGCCCTCAGGCAAGATTAGCTGCTTCACCGTCAGTTTGCCCATTCCATGTTTCCACATTTATCAGAGCATTTACTTTATACAGCTGTTCACTTAGCCATTCATAAGCCAGCGTTCTGATTAAATTACAAATTTTCAAGGATAGGGGCTATATCCAGTTCATCTTTGTATCACCAGATCTTAGCTCACAGTGCTTGGAAGATGGTAGTTTTCAGTCTGTGCTTGTTGAATGGTGATGACAGGATCATAAGGGAGAGTATTGGAAAGAAAAGAACTCTATTTGACTGCCAGGATTGTAGGATAGTATAGTGACTAACCTTTAAAGAACTCTTGTCATATGTTAGGCCCTGTGCTAGGAATTTCACTCTATTATCTCATGTAATCTTCACATCATCAGTACTTTGGCCCCCATTTTATAGATGCAGAAATTAAAGCAACAGCAACTTATGTGGATTGCCTTAGGCCATAAGGAACTAGTAAATAGTGGAGCCAGAACGCACAGACTGATCTTTACTCACTTATTGTTCTTTCTTCTAAATCTAAAGTTAAGAACTTTGATCCTTGAGCTGAGTTAATTTGAATAATTAAAGGGAAACTCAACAGGGAACAAGGTTACAAGTGGGACTTGGGCCTCTCAAGAAGGTTTGTGAACTTCTATATGATCAAGTTTGTGGTTAACTAACACTCAAGGCAGGGTTTGCAGATGCTTATTTTGAATGTATTTACTGTTCCTAAACAATCCTAATTGTCTTCCAGATTTGGAGTTTTGAACTCCTTTCCCCTCTTCATGAATTGAAGGGCCACAAAGGCTGTGTGCGCTGCTCTGCCTTCTCTGTGGACAGCACCCTGTTGGCGACCGGAGATGACAATAGGGAAATCAGGGTAGGGTGTTTGCGATGTGAAGCACTGCTCCTCGTGTAGCTTGGGCCTAACCCCCTGCACCACATTGGGAACCTTTGTTAATGCGAGCGGGAAGCACTGGGTTCTGGACGGATGGGTTCTTTGTTTTTGTCTGTGTGCATTGTGTTCACAGCTGCACTGTACTGCAGAAAGAATTCATTTTAGAGCGAAGCATTTCCTATGTATGTGAGGAGGCAGATGCCCTAGTTATTTGCAGTTGGTTCTCTGCTGTTATCTTGAGGATGAGTCATCTTAATTCTTGGACCTGAACCAAAGATTGTTTTTAGTGGCAGAACTTGGGGAAAATAATTTTGTAAATCATTATCTAGATTATAAATGAATTGCATATTTAGCTGTTTTTAGTACTGAAAAACAAACAAACATCTCTTTAGCATCATACCCAACAGTCAAGTTTTATAGTGTGGCCCATGGCAGGCCTCATGGCTGCCTGCCTCTGGTTCTAAGAAGAAATGGGCACTTGATGGGAAAGGTTTGGGCACTGGGGATGGCTGCTATGGTAACCAGTATATTTGAGGAGAGTCTTGTTTTTTTTTTTTCCCCTTCTTTTTCTTTTTTATAAAAAAAGAATTTAAAATTCAAGGAGTAGGTATATAATGCAGAAGGAGAGAGTCTGCAGTTGGCAAGAATGTAGGCATTCCCAGATAGGCTTTCCAGGAACAAGGAGATTCCCTGCGTGAGCACTGAGTAATCAGTCTTCTTTACACCGTTCTCATCAATGCCACACCAGCCGAAGTGGCCGTGGGGGGCATTCCTTTTCTCCAAGTTCTCATTTTGGATGAAGGGTTCCTTTACTGGTTATGAGGCAGTGTTTCACTTTTCAGAAACCCTGAAGGAAAGAGTGCCTCTCTATAGTATATCTTACGGAATTCTTTCTAATGAGCTTTTCCATTTGATTCTTTTTTTTGGGTACTTTCATGGCCTTATTTATTTATTTATCATTCATTCACTAATATTACTTTATTGAGGTATGCTTAGCATGTAAAAAGCTATACATAGTTAATGGAAACAATTCAGTGAGTTTGGGGATATATATATATACACACACACACTCTTGAAATCACCACTACCATCAGGCCCTAGACATAATCATCACACCCCAAAGTTCTCTCCCATTATTATTATTTTCTTTGTGAGTAGTAATAACACTTAACATAGGGTCTACCCTCTTCTGAGCACATTTTAAATACCCAATACAGTATATATATCTTGTAAAACAAACTTTGTAACCTTTGACTATAACCTCCCCATTTTCTCTTCCTCTTAGCCCCTGACAATCATCATTTTATTCTCTGTTTCTGTGAATTTGACTATTTTAGATTCCATTTAATTCTTTTTGATTTTTTATGCCTCTATTTTTTTAACTTTTAATTCTTTTAGATTTCAAAGAGAGGGAGAGAGAGATAGAAACATCAATGATGAGAGAGCATCAGTTATCTGCCTCATTCATGTCCCTATTGGTAATCAAGCCCATATCCAGGCATATGCCCTGACTGGGAATCAAACCATAACCTCCTGAGTCATAGGTCAGTGCTCAACACTGAGCCACACTGGCCAGGCAATGCCTCTATTTTTTAAAATTTAAACTTCATTTTCTGAAAAAAAATTTTTTTTTAATCCTCAGCCTGAGGACATGCTTATAAAGAGGGAGGAAGATAATGAGAGAGAGAGAAAGAGAGAGAGAGAGAGAGAGAGAGAGAGAGAGAGAGAGAGAGAGAGAGAGAGAGAGAAAGAGAGAAAGAGATGTGAAAAAGAAGCATCAATTGGTTGCATATGCTCCCTGACTGGGGTTGAAACCTACAATCCAGGTATGTTCCCTGACTAGGACTTGAACTGGTAATCAACTGAGCCATTCCAGTTGGGCTTTAAAAAAAAGAAATCTGATATGCATTTCTTTGAAAAGTTAGAGTACTGCTTATATATTAAGTGTTACTGGAAATAAATGGGAATATTAACATCTGTAAGTAATTGGGTTGTTTATTAAGAGTCTAGTAAAATAATCAGGCATATTTAGAACCTTATTGGGACTTCTAGATTTTTTTTGACTTCGTGTTTAAAATATATATGCTTTATATATTTAAATGACATCTGTCAACATTCTTAGTGGTTAATCTTAGAGTATAATTCTTTCTTTATTTTAAAAAATATATTTCTTTATTGATTTCATAGAGGAAGGGAAAGTGAGAGAGAGATAGAAACATCAATGATGAGAGAGAATTGTTGATTGGCTGCCTCCTGCACGCCCCCGACTGGGGATTGAGCCCGAAACCTGGGCATGTGCCGAACCTGGGACCCTTGAGTCCGCAGGCTGATGCTCTATCCACTGAGCCAAACCAGTTAGGGCTAGAATTCTTTTTTAAAATAATTTGTTGGGGTGACATTTCTTGTTGTTTTTATTTTGAGGAAGTTCATATGCTAGGTCTTTTTTGTTTATTTTATTTTTTCCCCTGTTATTCTTTTTTTATTAAATGAAGAGAGTTACCGTATTTTAATCACTCTGAGTCCTTTTTTTTTTTTTTTTTTAAACTTTTGGGAGTATGGTTAATGATAAATATTGTAAGCAATGCATTTGTGGTATAATTAGTATTTTTAAAAAATTTGAACAAGAGAGAACTCAATCTAAAAAAGTCCCAAAGGTATCATTGAATTGTAATTACATTTTTTAAGAAAGATTTTCAAATATGTTTCAGATGAGGTAGCTATTTATAAAGAATTTCTGGGCAGCCCTGCTAATGAATTCTATCATGTTTATGTAGATATGGGATGTCTCAAGCGGTGCGCTTCTTCATTTGTGTGCCCCGATTTCCGTAGAAGAGGGACCTGCTACCCACGGGGGCTGGGTGACCGACCTCTGCTTTTCTCCTGATAGCAAAATGCTGGTCTCTGCTGAAGGCTACCTTAAGGTAAGAGCTCATTAAAGACTGAAAGAAAAGAACAGTCTGTATCCTACTGTGTAAGCTGTTTTCTTTTCCTGTTTCTCAGGGTGTCCTCATACAACCTGGCAGAGTGGAAGGGTGATTCCGATTATCCTGTTTTGCGGTGATGAGGCTGAGAGGTGCAAGGCCACCTTCCTCACATCTGTTGGAAGTTTTGGTGCCAGTGTGGGGGATGTTCTCAGTCCAGAGCTCACACTGCCCTGTACAAAGTCTTAGAGGATCACCATGACTAGAGAGTGGGGTGTTTAACTTAGTTTTATTTTCTACTTCATAATTATTAACTATTTTGGTTGAAAGTCTTGAAACACATTTCTGAAATTTTCTTAAGTATTAGTAGTAGTGGTAATAGTATCCTATATCCTATATAATAGAGAGGCAATTTGCAAATTGACCATCATTCCAACACACAAGATGGCCGCCCCATGTGGACACAAGATGGCCACCACAAGATAGCCGGCAGGGGAGGGCAGTTGTGGGAGATCAGGCCAATAGAGGAGGACAGTTGGGAGGGACCAGGCCTCAAGGGAGGGCAGTTGGGGGCGATTGGGCCTGCAGGGAAGGACAGTTTAGGGGGGACCCTGGCCTGCAGGGGAGGACAGTTTGGGGGGACCCAGGCCTGCAGGGGAGGACAGTTTGGGGGGACTCAGGCCTGCAGGGGAGGATAGTTGTGGGAGATCAGGCCAACAGAGGAGGACAGTTGGGAGGGACCAGGCCTGCAAGGGAGGGCAGTTTAGGGGGGACCCGGGCCTGTAGGGGAGGACAGTTAAGGGGGACCCAGGCCTGCAGGGGAGGGCAGTTGGGAGCAACCAGGACTGCAGGGGAGGGCATTTGGGGGAAACCAGGCCTTTAGGGGAGGCAATTGGGAAGGACAAGGCCTGCGGGGGAGGGGGGGCAATTGGGGGTGACCAGGCCTGCAGGGGAGGGCAGCTGGGGGTGACCAGGCCTGCAGGGGAGGGCAGCTGGGGGTGACCAGGCCAGCAGGGAAAAGCATTTAGGGGTTACAAGGCCAGCAGGGGTGGGAAGTTAGGGGTGACCGAGTCGGCAGGGTAGGGCAGTGAGAAGCAAACAGGCCTGCAGGGGAGTGGTTAGGGGGTGATCAGGCTGGCAGGCAGAAGCAGTTAGGGGCAATCAGGCAGGCAGGCAAGCAGGCAAGTGGTCGGGAGCCAGCAATCCTGGATTATGAGAGGGATGTCCCATTGCCCAGCCCAGACCCCATTCAGCCTTCTATACCCCAATCAGGGGCGGGGCCTGTTGGCCAAATAACCTGTACGCGCGCCCTCTCCCCCCCCCCGCCCCCCCCCCAATCTCCAGCCTGGCCCATGGGTCCTCATCGGGGCAGGCCAGCCTGACCCCACCCATACACAAATTCGTGCACCGTGCCTCTAGTTCTTTTATGGTTTATAAAATGCTTTACTTACATAATCTCCTCAGCCAGTTTTGTGAGGCCTGAATTTTATTATATTTGGTGTAGGGTGAGGAAATTGAAGTTCATGGAGAATTGTGACTTCCCCAAAATTGTGCAGTCAGTAAGTTGGCGTATACAAACTTACTATGAGTGACCACTGTGGCCAAGGCTGTGTGTTGCGGTGCCTCAGGGTCATTTTTTGGTGCTTGCATCTGTTTATCTGTCCTCTTAATAAGGATGTGTTAAATGCCACTGTGCGCCGAGACACTGGTATGTGGTTCCTGTCTTTGGTGACATACAGTCTATGGTGGGGAAGCAGACAGTAAACAAACAAAGTCTCTGAAGTGTAAGAGGGGTTCTGACATGTTTGCATATGGACAGTGGAGCCCAGAGGGGAGGCTGGTTAGCAGAGGCTTCCTGTGGAGGGGGATGCTGAGGGGAGGCTGCTGAATAGTGGTTTACTTAGAAAATGAAGATGATACTGAGCAGCGTACCGACCATTTACAATAGCTTTCTAGTAAATTAGATCGTCTGATACTGTTATCTCTGACCGAAGACATTTAAGTGTAGGAGATGATCCTGTCTAACACAATGTAGATGTTAAAAAATATTGGCACTAATGAAGTTTTCTGGTTACACGGGACCCATGTAATTGTAATTTTACTCAACATAAAAACCTAGCTTATAAAAAAGGTAAAGAAGAGGGCAGTTTTTAGTTCTGTGAGAGAATGTCCATATGGTCCCTTTACAAGGGTGCATTGAAAATAGCCTGCTGTTGCCCTAGCTGGTTTGGCTTAGTGGAGAGAGTGTCAGCCTGTGGACTGGAGGTCAGTTGCCTCACCATACACCAAATATAATAAAATTCAGGCCTCCCGGGTTCGAGTTTGGCCAAGGGCACATGCCTAGGTTGCAGGCTCGATCCCCAGGAGGGTCGTGCCAGAGGCAGCCAATCAATGATTCTCCCTCTCCCTTCCTCTCTGAAATCAATAAAAGGGATAAACAAATACCATGCTGTTTGCAAGATATTGCATTAACCTATGCTTTTTGGGGGCGTGCCTTTACTTAGTTATTAGGGATTGTGAGGCTGTCACCACTTGTCCCCCTTTACTGCTCTGAGGATGATGCTATTTGTGTTGGGAGCTGGGAATCTTGATCTTTATTAACTGCTAAAAGCTGCTTTGGCACTGAGCTTCTAGAGACCATGTCAGTTGATGCTGTGGGCGCCCTCAAAGGCTCATCCATATTCGTGAGCCTGGCTTACAAGATGGGATAGAGATCAGTGACCAGGTTTCCAGAGTTCTTGGGGGACTTTGAAACGAAGCCACAGCATAGATAGCTGTGCTGTAGGGGTTTTGCCTCATGGGTGAGAGAACCTTTCACCTGCGTATTCAGTCTCTGTTATTTAAGTGACAATCAGGCTGCTCTTCCCTCTGGTTAAGCTGATTATGATGCAGCCCAGCCTGCATCTCCCCAGCGTGGTAATGAAACTCTCCAAAGCACAGAGCAAATTAAAAGTAAAAAGGAGCAGCTGCTGCAGTGTCCAAGAAAATGGGCCTTTTGAGTCTGTTTACTCTACAATCCAAGTTGCATAAATTGAATGTCAATAAGATAAAGTAGGTATCCAGTAGCTAAAATGCTCTTAACTTTCCAAATTATTCCTATTTCTAAGTTAAAAATGATATAATTGAGCTGTCTACCTGTGTTGTGCCACAGGGCATGTATACTGTTAGAATGACAAGAAATTGCATTAATTCATACTCATGAGGAGAAAGGCTGGTTTGAGATATAGAATACAGGGAGGTAAATGTAGGTTTGCTGTTGCTTAGAGGCAGCAGAGTGTGATGGTCAGGAGAGGGCCTTAGGGCAGACTGCCTGAGTTCAAAGCCTGGCTCTGCTACTCATTAGCTTTGTTAAATTAATAATCTAATTAATCATAAGATTATTAAACTCTCTGTGCCTTTGTTTTTTCATCTGTAAAATGGGCACAATAATTTTGACCTCAGGGTTAGGAGCATTAAAGGAATTAATACATGTAAAGCATCCAATATAATAAGAGAGGAATATGTTAATTATTCGTTACACCGTGAGGTGTAATGACTGACCACGTAACAACTGGATCACAGGTCTTCAGGAGGTTGGGGAAGCAAACTACAAGCGGGTGGCGGAGAACTACAGGAGGGGGCAGGGCAGCAAGCTATGAGGGGGACAGGGGGAGCTGTAGGAGGGTGGGGCAGCAGGCAGAGAGGTACAGGAGGGTGGCAGCAACCTACTGGTGCATGGATTCATGCGCAGGGCTAATAGTTTCTATAAATAGTACATAGTGTACCCTGAGTAAACATTAGCTGCAATTATTTAAGAAAAAAATTCACTTCATTTCTTAGAGCAGTTTTAAGTTCACAGAAATATTGAGCAGCGTGTAGAGTCCCAATACACTCCCTGTCTCCTCTATCAATGGCCCACCATCAGAGTGGTACCTGGTTCTATTGATGAGCATTCATTGACACATCCTTATTACCCAAGGTCCATAGTTTACATCAGGGTTCACTCTTGGTTTGGTTTATTCTGTGAATTTTGACAAATGGCATGTGTCCACTATTGCGGTGACATACAGAATAGCTTCACTGCCCAAGAAATCCCTTGTATTAACTACCCTCTAATATTGCTTTTAAGTCCATATTCAAATTAGTGACTAGTGTAGTGTTTCCAAGTAGAGTGGTCTGCTTTAATAGAGGGAAAGTGGTGGTGGGAGCACTGGATGAGGAAGCCAGAAACTTGTACCTCTGCCAGCTGGGTGGTCTTGGGTGATGGGGCCTCTCTTCTCTCAGCACCTTGGTTTTCTTCTGTGTAAGGTGAGGCAGTTCCTGGGTGACCTCTAAGGGGCTGCTACCTCTATCATTTGCTCCTAGCAACTCAAAACAGGAATGTGTCCTCTGCCATCTTGCTTACATTGCTGTTTTATAGAGCAAAATTGTCAGTTCTGGAAAATGTCACATTAGTGCATGTTGCTTCAGTGAAGTTTATAAAGTCCATGGGGTGTACTGGTATTAGTTGTTATTACTGATAGTGAACATGAAAAATTGACCCAGTCACATGCACAAGGCAGAAGGCCAGGTACTGCCACGGATGCAAAAGTGAGTGACATCATTAATGTGTTCCTAACACTCAGGATCTTGATGTACCTGAACCCTTTTCAAAAGAGGCTCATGCACAGTGGCTCTTTTGCCCTCATTTTAGTCATGAACTAAAATGGTAAACTTTATGGGTAAACTTTTAGGGTAAACTTTATGACTTCCATCTGGTAAGTGAATATAAATATTGTTAAAATCTGAGTGAGTTCAGTGATTGGAAGGAGAAGGGAGGGACCTGGCCAGAGTACATGCTACATTTGAGAAGCTCAGAATTTATTTAGCAAATCCATATATAAATGACAAGAGCTTATAAAGAAACTTGGTCATTGGCTCTTGAATCACTCCTGGTGAAAGGGAAGATTCAGTAGAGAGGACATTCTATCGTGTGGCCATATTATGAATAGCCTGGATGCCTGCCAGTTTGTGTCTGCGGGGCATTTTTAGCAGTCCATCACCTTAACCACTCGGCCACCTTGTCCCCAAAGGGGCATTTTTAGAGAAGAGAGGGAATTCTTTTTTATAATATATTTTATTGAGTTTTTACAGAGAGGAAGAGAGAAGGATAGAGAGTTAGAAACATTGATGAAAGAGAAACATCGATCAGTTGCCTCTTGCACACCCCCTACTGTGGATGTGCCCGCAACCAAGGTACATGCCCTTGACAGGAATCGAACCCGGGACCTTTCAGGCTGCAGGCTGATGCTCTATCCACTGAGCCAAACCGGTCGGAGAGAGGGCATTCTTCTGCCCATTCCATTGAGAAGGACGTGCAGACAGGAGCTCAGCCCAGCCATGGCCATAATGGACGAGTGGCCTTGTGTCTGCCGCTCTGCCGCTGCACGCCTCTCCCCGTGGAGGGAGGTGTAGGGTCGCTCTGAGGCAGTCACCAGGGTGGTCAGGAGAGGCTGACCTGGTTGATAACTGTATTCAGCGTTAGCTGTGGACTTCTTTCCTGCTGTTTGCTTGAAGTGTGGGCGTGGGGAGGTGATAGGGTGAAGGGTCTGGCTTGCACTACAGATCGTCACACAGTGTAATTACCATTCTAATGGGAATTTTATTTTTCTCTGAACAGTGGTGGAATGTCATCACTGGGGAGTCCTCACAGACCTTCTACACAAACGGAACCAACCTGATGAAAATACACGTGTCCCCTGACTTCAAGACATTTGTGACTGTTGATAATCTTGGTATTTTATATATTTTACAGACTTTAGAGTAAAATTGTTAAGCATTAATATAAGTCCAACTCTTAAATTTTGAATTGGAAAAAATTGTGATGAGCTCTGTATTTCAACTTTTTATAAAGCTGTGAATTGTTTTACAGTATTGCATTCATTACAGAATTGTTTATGGTTTAAAGAATGAAACTAATGTAGCTTTTTCCCCAGTGAACACACCTTTAATCTTGTTTTTAAAAAAATCATCATTATTTTTTAACAATTTGTCTTTAAGATGCAAATGAAAATGTAAATATGTACCTTGTTATATACTGTTGGTAAAATTCTCTCTTGATACATTCAAATTGGTTGACATAATTAATGAGGATAACTGGGAGGAAATATGTATTTTAATGCTGTCATTATGCGAGTTGGGCCTCAGAGTAGCAGTGGCCTGCTTTCTGAGCCACATTACCCCACCGGGGCATAGTTTCCCAAATACAACCTTGGGGCTTATTTGCACTCCTTAAATTAGCTTTAAAAATATTGTGTCTGTGAGCACAATTTGCAATATTTCCTTTAATTCACTACATAAGTGAGTCTTGGATTTCAAAATGCTTTCTGTGGAGTGAAAATTATGTGTTGCAGAGTCAATTTTATTGGTCTACCTTCCCTCACTAGTTGAGGACAGCCCGTGCCCTAACGGACTACCGTGGTCAGCCTCTGAGCTGGGCCCTGTCCTGTTCCGTTTTTTTTTGTTTTTTTTTTTTACCGGTACATACCAGACCTTCCTTAATCTCCACTGTTTTTCTCTCTCTCTGTGTGTGTGTGTGTGTGTGTGTGTGTGTGTTTTAAAGCAGTTGCTCTACAGTTAGATATTAGTAAATCAGATTGATTGGGGAGGAACCAATTTTAATAACAGAATTTTCCTAAGAAATATAGAATAGTAGAAAATCATTTTCTTCTAATTCCATGTATTTTTAAATGAATGGCAATGTCAGTGCTATTCTCTTAGTGAATTTAGGAGAATTCTCAGAACCACAGTCATCGGGACTCTGGATGGTGTTCCCTTTGACTCTCAACCAGTCTGTCTCCCATCCCTTCTCTCCTTATCTGCTTCCTTTCCTCCCTGCCTCTCTGGGAGGTTAATCTGAAAAGGTAGATTCTGACAGGGAAAAAGCACATCAGCATCAATAATTAGCTTTTTTGACCTCTTAATTAGGAACCTTAATTGCAACTTAAATCTAAACATTTCCCCAGAATTATATTGTTAAGGGATATGCTGGTAAATTAATGATAGAAGCGGTTGCTACATAAAAAATAACCAAGGCTTACAAATTTATTGCTATAACAGGGACTAAATCAAATGAATATTAGTGTCAGTGGCAGGTATGCCATGAGCCAGTTTTTATTGTTATCACATAATAGGGTGGGCAGGAGTACTAGACCACTCCAGGTGTATTTTAGATTAGATATTTCTATTTAGCTTTTCAGAGAACCATAAATAGAGTGAATAAAATCTTTTACATTTTTAAGGTGGTTCTTTTTTTTTTTTTTTTTTATAGGTTAAGGAACTTGTAATAGACTTAACTGCTTAACTGTGATTTAAGCAAATGTGATGTGCTGTCTTAATTTTATAAAAGAAATTTATGTAAATAGCATGTTCTGCTTAGAGTATCCTCATCAGAATTTTATCTGCATGCAATGTTTAGGAACTCGTTTGTAGCTCAGAGTGTAAAGTATTAACTTTTGGAATCGAATCACTTGACTGTTAAAGTATAACAACCAACATCAGCTCTTAAAAGCCCTTGATGGCCTGCGTCTTAAAAATAAATTAAGAAGGAAAACGGAAGAAAGACTAGGTGACATGAGGAATGAGGAGAAGCTGGGAGCATGCAGCTGCAGGTTTCATGGCAGCTCAGGTGGTCAGTCCAGGGGAGGATGTTGCTTTGTTCTTGCAGATACGCATTTTGTCCTGCTTTTTTATTTCATTTTTTTTTTTTGTATTGGAAATTACATTGCATTTTATAAATATAAAGATTTTTTTTACATTGTAAGTGTCTTGTATGTTTTGTATCTATGGTACAGTTTACATGATGTTTTTTTGTCTTTGGTATACATTTTAATACATGAAATAGAAAATTTATTATAAAAATAAAATTCCAAAAAATATTTTTGGAAAACATTTTCAGATTGTTTCATACTTCTTGCTTGTCCTTTGTTGATTAGAAAACAAATGTGAAGGGTTCTTCAAACCAAATCAACAATCTTCTGATGAAGCGTTATCGGCTCTGTGAAATTCACTTCTACCAAAATTTCTGTCTTCTCAGTCTGTCTGATCGCTGCTTGAAGTAGCTAGCCTGCAGGGTTAGTTAGACATTTTATTGTGAAACATTAGGGAAAAGTAAAACTTTTTTTGGATAGAAAAGATTTGCTTCCAAATTATATGAAATGAATAAACATATCCCAGAGTGTTTAGGTTGGCAAGTACGGCAATCTATGACTCAGCAAATGTTCTGTGTTACCGTAATTTACTTACCGACCTTTAGAGAAGGAGAAAATGGTTTTCTTATCATTCTTAATCTCCGAGGATAGTCACAGGAATAGATTTTCTTGCCCACAGACCTTCTCCTCAAGGCTACAGGTGTGCAGTTATTAACATTCCCGCCTTAGGAAATCAGCTGCTGTTGGGCTGTGAGTTCCACCACAGAATTGTTGGGTAGTTGTGTGCATGCGCGTGGAAGGGGCAGAAGAATTTGCATCAAACCTGGGACTCCTCAGAGACCGGGTTTTTGAAGTCATTTTGGCATCAATAGCAACTGGCTTCTGAATCAGATGATGTTGTGAGGAGACCAAAAGCTAGGATATTTTCATTTCAATTATGATTCAGGAAAATGAGTTGCTGTTGTTCATTGTAAATTCACTCCTGAGGTCAGGCCCTCAGAACAGGGAATACTGCTTAACTCACAGAAGTGGAGAGAAAAACCTGCCTTTGCGATTTCCCATCACCCAGGGCTGGAATCAGAAACCAGAGAGAGCATTCCAAGCCCGAGTGTGTGCCTGGTGGTTCTGAGCAGCAGATCAAACTGGGAAACACCCAGCAGGTGAGTGAAACGCCTGCTTAGGACCCAGGTGGCTGCTCAGAGCTGGAGCAAATATTCACATTCATCCAAGCAAATCTTCATCGCTTCCCCACTCAGGGCACTGCCCACCCTTATTTTATTAAACATTTTTTTTTAAAAAAAGTTTATTTCAGAGAGGAAGGGAGAGGGAGAGAAAGATAGAAACATCAATGATGAGAGAGAATCATTGACCGGCTGCCTTCTGCACACCCCTCACTGGGGATTGAGCCTGGAATCCGAGCATGTGTGCTGACTGGGGATTGAACTGTGACCATTGAGCCACACTGGCTGGACCCAACCCTTATTTTATCTTCACAGTAGTTACGAGTGGATCTGCAGACGAGTGGATCTGCAGACGATGCAGTTGCAGTTTATAGAGGAAGAACCACACCCCAGGCAGTTAATCAGTGTCAAAGCCAGGGCCAGATTACAAATCTGATTTTTTTTCTTTCTTCAAATAAACATGCAAGTTTATTTAGCAAATCACAGAGGTAGAAAAAGTGAGCCAGCTGGGTGCGTGGGCTCAGGAAACAAGTTACAGAGGCCCATAGAGCTTACTCGTAGGAGAGAGAGGGATGATTTGTTTAGTATAGAAAGACCCAGACCACTGGGCTATAGGCGGAGTGTCAGATGCAATTGGAATTGGAGTCCTTTTGGGTCATGGACACCTGTGTCGGGGTTAGCTGGAGAATGGATTGGAGACCTCATTCTCATGTTGGATTCATCTTCAGCTAGCAGGGGTTCTCAACCCTTCACCTTGGGTTTATTTGCCTGTGGATGAAAAAAAGTTCTAGGGAAAGTAACCTCACAGGGTGATCTGATTATAAATTCCTCCCTGGGCAGGTCTGGTGGGCAACCATGCCCCAGGCATCTAGCTTTTTAGCAAAAGGTTTATTTTTGCTGTAAGCAAGCCCTCTCCATTGCTTCTGTGCACCTAGGTTTCAAGAGAGTACATAATCTTTACTTTTTAAAAAATGTATTTTTTACAGAGAGGAAGGGAGAGGGATAGAGAGCTAGAAACATCGATGAGAGAGAAACATCAACCAGCTGCCTCTTGCACACCCCGCAACCAATGTACATGCCCTTGACCGCAATCGAACTGACGCCCTATCCACTGGGCCAAACCGATTTCGGTGAACACATAATCTTAATGATGCTGTAATCCAGTCCCCATTTTGCTTCTCCCTCTCTCATGTACTCTTCCTTATGTTCCCTCCTTAGTTTCAAATGCAAGCTGCAAGATTGTTATTCTCCAGAGCATTTGAGGCCTTGCTCCCCAGCATATGTTGTCAGTGTGGCTCAAAGAAACTCAGAGGAAAATTCTCTACAGGTTTGGACGTTTCTTATGTCGACATGCCCCATTCTGTCAAGTAACTTTCTGAGATAATACATCATTTTTAGGAGGAAGGAAGGGGGAGCTAGTACTTTTTTATAGGCTTTTATGTGTCAGGTCCTGTACTGGACGCTTTCACTCATTTAATTTTTTTTAATGGTTTTTATTAATTTCAGAGAGGAAGGAAGAGGGAGAGCACGAGATAGTAACATCAATGAAGAGAATCATTGATTGGTTTCAGCATGTCTCCTACTTGGGATTGAGGCCAAAACCTGGGCATGTGCCCTGACCCAGAATTGAACTACGAACTCCTGGTTCGTAGGTCGATGCTCAACCATTGAGCTACCACGACTGGGCTTTCACACATTTAATTTTTACCCCCTATCTAGGATTGGTCAGTGAGCTGGAAGTAGAAGTTCGTGGTGAAGCTTCCAGGAAATACGTTTTGTTTTGTTCGGGAGGCAGGAGCCCTTTGGTTCTCACCATCCTTTTTCCTGCCAACAATGATGCTCCGGCAGCCATTCTGTGTTCATGAGGTGACCTTGCAGCTGGATACTACATGTGACGGACGGCATAGTGGAAATATTGAAGGAACTTGGGATTCTGAAGCCCTGGAGCTACCTACCATTCCAGCCCTGTACCATCTCTGAAGTTGCTGTTACATTAGAAAAAAGCCTCTCCCTTTTTAAGAGACCATTAATTCTGATGTGTAGTTCCTGGTACTCCCGTAAACGAATGTGGCATATAAGACCAGTTCAGCAAATGTCAGTGAGCCTGCAGCCCTCTCTCCTCCACCCTCTTCCCCTATCCGGGCACACTATTCCTCTTCTGAGAAGTAACTGGACATCCGGCCCCGAGTCTGTTGAAACTGGATGGGTTTCTCAGAAAATCTCACACAAGTGATGCATGGACAACGCCCAGCCCACAGATGAGTTTTTAAAACTCTGCATTTGTTGCCAGCATTTGAAAATCGCGATTTCGTGTAAGAATCTCGATTTATCAGACGGTCTTTTGACCCAGAGCCTTCCTTTCTGCCTGGCAAGAACCAGCAGGAACCAAGGAGCCTCTGCCCCCTGAGATGGGTCACCATAGCCCTCCCTTCACTCCTGTTACCTGGAGTTTACCACCTCACCCCTCCCGCACACCAGCTCCCCAGAAATGGCCTGCTGACATGAGATTGCTGAATTTCCTGTGCCTGCCTTCTTTCCCAGTCTCCCGGAGTCATCTCCTGGCACATTAGGTTTTTTTAAAAATATATATTGTATTTTATTGATTTTTTACAGAGAGGAAGAGAGCGGGATAGAGAGTTAGAAACATCCATGAGAGAGAGAAACATCAGCTGCCTCCTGCACCCCCACTGGGGATGTGCCCGCAACCAAGGTACATGCCCTTGACCGGAATCGAACCTGGGACCTTTCAGTCCACAGGCTGACGCTCTATCCACTGAGCCAAACCGGTTTCGGCCACATTAGTTTTTTTTGTGTTGTTTTTTATTTTGTCTCGGAAAACTGAGCATGCGGGTTTGAGATGTGGCGAGAAACCAGCTTCTCCAATGTCAGAAATCAGCTGATGTTCTTAAGTGGAGCCGTCTTGGCTTCCCTCCTCCGGTGTCTTATTGATGAGAGGCAGTAAGAAGGGAGCGGCAGGAGCAGCTGTAGGGGTGCTTGATGTAGTCCATGGATGCAGGCCAGTGCAGTGGAGTACGGGTGGGACTGCCCTGTCCAGCTCTCACCCGCTCACTCTCCCTGTGGCGCTGAGATGACTGGGGTCTCCTAAATAGCAAGTCTTGGAAGGTGCATGTTCGCTCCACCGTGCTCATGGAGCCTGGTGTGCGACTCGCCTGCTCCTCAGCCATCTGAGCCAAGCAATGGGTCAGCCTCAGCTGCTTGCCCAGTCGGCGTGGATCAGTGGTTGAGCATCGACCTATGAACCAGGAGGTCACATTTCGATTCCCAGTCAGAGTATGTGCCTGGGTTGCAGGCTCGTACTGGGAAATGCAGGAGGCAGCCAATCAATGATTCTCTCGTCATTAATGTTTCTCTTCCTCTTCCTTCTCTCTGAAATAAAAAAAATTAAAAAAAAAAAACCCACAAAAAAACCCTCAGCTGCCACCTTCAGCTGGGTGACACCCCTAGAGAATCTTCATTTCAGTCTGATGTGTGTGTAAGTCTTTGCATCGCTGGTCATTACTCTTGGAATGTCTGTGCAGCTTTTACTGAATTGGTCTCTGGGGTTTTGGAGAGGAAAGCACACACTGTGTTGGTGGGAATTAGTAGCTGTGATTTGTTAGGAGTTACACACGGAGTGCTGTCTGTTGGGTGGGAATGATTGGCTCTGCCTTCGTAACCCTCAGTACAGTGGCGCCACCCTGAGCTCAGAGTGAGTTTTGAGTGAGTACATTGGCTTGAGATGGAAACAGGAAACAGTAGAACTGGTGTTCCCTAGGTCAGCACCAAAGTCTTAGGATTAATCCCACCAACATAAATAAGTTCTGTTTGCCCTGGCTGGTGTTGCTAAGTGGTTAGTGCATTGGCCCTAGCAAAGAAGGATCACGGGTTTGCTCCCTGGTCGAGTGCACACATCTGGATTGCAGGTTCCATCCCGGGGCACATGCAGGAGACAACTAATTGATGTTTCTGTCTTATATCAATGGCTCTCTCTTTCTCCCTCCTTCCTCCCCCTTCCCTCCCCCGCCCTTCCACTCTCTCTAAAAATCAATGGGAAAAATATCCGTGGGGGAGGATTAACAACAAAAAAGAAAGTTCTGATTTGCGGGTACCAAGGGGAGCTCACAGTGCACACGATGGTCATTATTCGACAGGGCTCTTCGGAGCTGGTTTCTGGGAAGCAGGACTCTGTCACCGGGGCAGGCTGATGCCTGGATTTACATGTTTGCTCCAGCAGCAGTAAATGGTACCCTCCCAGTGGGAGAAGGTACCTGATGGAGCACTGTGGTGCAGCGCCTCTGCTGGCCTGTGCTGGGAGTTACCCAATCTTATTTTAACAAAATGTATACTTTGAGACACCTTGGAGGGACCTGGAGAGTATTATGCTAAGCGAAATAAGCTAGTCAAAGAAAGACAAGTATTACATGATCTCACTCATATGTGGAATCTAATGAACAAAATGAACTAATGAACAAAATAGATCCAGAGACATAGAAGCATAGAACAGACTGCGGAATCTCAGAGGGGAGTCGGGGGAGGGTAGTGGGAAGAAATCAAAGACCTCGTATGCATATACGCATAACCCAAGGACACAGACAATAAGGTGGTGAAGGCTTGGGTGGAGGAAAGCAGGGGGAGGCTAGAAGGAGTCAATGGGGGGAGGGGGAGAAGGGGACATATTAATACTTACAGCAACAAAGATTTAATTAAAAAAATTGTTATAACAGTCAGATTGTTTAATTTTCACAAGAAACATATTCAGTGAAGAGCTTGTGTAAAAAAAGAACTGAAAAACAATGTTTTTAAAAAAAGGCTTTATTCCATATAGCCTTCTGAGCACGGTCATTATATTCCAATTCAGTGAAGAAGCAAGGCCTCTGGAGGCTCACCCACTTATCAGATTTTCATTTCTTTTCAGAAATGGCTTAGACGCAATGTTATTTGGTCCAACTGTGAATTTGTATTGATTTTGGGGGATTTGGCCAGGTGTTCTTTATCTAAGCCTGCCTCCTGCCCCATCACACCCAGACGTGCTGTGCACCAGCAATATTCCCAAGTATTTCAACAAAAATCTGGTGGTGTCTTGAGAAAAATCACTTTCATGACTTATTAATGAACTAGCCAGAAATCATTTTCACTGGGTTCCTTTACCCAATTTGTCACAGAATGTAATTTAAGAAGAAAAAATTAATGGAGTGATTGAAGTTCTTTTTGGAATAATCATAGCATTCAAGGATCCCCACACCCATGGACATGGCAATTGCCAACGTGTCAGATTTCCCCTTCAAGACAATTAGCTCAAATCTCTTCTTTAATACACGGGGTGGGGGTGGGGTGAGGGGGGGGGGCTCGCTCTCTGCCACTCAGATCCACTCCTCCCTGTTCCAGGGGCCTGATTGGTGGCTCGAGGCTGCTCTGTGTAGACCGTACCCAGTGGGCCTCTGCCCGCTGGCACCCGTGGGTTTCGGTAATGTAGAATGGGAGGTAGAGAGAGAGATCAGGATACACATATATTTTTATTGATTTCAGAGAGGAACGGAGAGGGAGAGAGAGAATCATTGATTGGCTGCCTCCTGCACACCTGCAACTGGGGATTGAGCCCGTAATGCAGGCATGTGCTCTTGACCAGAATCAAACCTGGGAACCTTCAGTCTACAGGCCAATGTTCTATCCACTGAGCCAACTCAGTCAGATATATCTATATATCTCCTCACCCACTTAGAGAAAGAGAGAGAAACATCAATGTGAGAAACATACATTGATTGTCTTCCATAAGCACCCAGCCCAGGGATGGAACCTGAAACCCAGGCAGGTGCCCTGACAGGGAATTGAACCAGTAACCTTTCAGTACACAGGACAACACTCAACCAACTGAGCCACACCGGCCAGGGCTGAGATTAGAATATTTTAATCCCTGGCTCTCTTGCCGAGGGCCCTGCACCAGGCCACATTCCTCAACTGGTATGCAGCCCCTCTTCTCCCATTCCCTCTCAGGCCATCACCAGCCCCTGGACACTGCTCTACCCACTCTGTTACCCTACAGGCTGTCAACACCTATGTACGTATTTTATTTATTAAATTCCTAAGTGACCCTAATTGGAGTGTGCCTTCTGCTTTGTGCGGGGCCATAACTGATGCAAATAAGCATTTGATCCATGGAGACAACAAATAAAAGCAGTACTGGCCTTTGGTTAGCAAAGATAAAGGGCCAAAGTAGCCCAGTTGAAGCATTACCGTCTAAATTAGGGGTGTCGAACTCAATCAGAGAAGGGGCCAAAATCTAAAATCCAGCCTAAATCGCGGGCCGAATGGTTTACTGAACAGTCATAAACTGTCATTGTGATAGAAACGCAGCGGAGTGCAGTGATGACAGCGCGGTGCTGGCCACATTGCAAGGCCTGGCGGGACGGATTTGGCCCGCGGGCCTTGTGTTTGACACATGTGGTCTAAATTTCCAGCCCGAACCTTCCTTCAGGAAACCTGCCCTTCTGCCTCTGTGAGTGCCACCCCATCGCAAGATGGTTTTACTCTTTGGGATTCAAAGTCCTGGGCCTCTGCATGTCAGGCTGGTAGTGCCCCAAGATTGCTTTGGCATGTATTTTGCAAAGTAACAGACTTGGATCCAGCAGGGGAGAGATCTGAAAGCCACAGGGTGTGGAATGCGAATCATCGATCCTCCCAGTGTGTCTCTAACATGGCCCTATTACTTCCCAATTCACATCTGGCACATGCATTTTACGAAAAAAGGAAAGGATTGATGAATGTTGCTATGGAATGTTGGTGTCCCCTCAAAATTCACATGTTGAAGCCCCAATCCTCCAATGTGATGGTATTTGAAGATGGGCCTTTGGAAAATAATTAGGGTTAAATGGGGTCATAAGGGTGGGGCCCTCAGGATGGCATTAGTGGCCTTGTAAGAAGAGACACCAGCAAGCTTGCTACTCCCCACCTGGGTTCACACACAAACAGGTCATGTGAGCAAACGGCACGATGGTGGCCGCCTACAAGCCAAGATCAAGTGCCTTCTATGAAAACCACTGCGCGGGCTTGGACTTGAACTGGACTTTCTAGCCTTCCGAATTGTAAGAAATTGAATGTGTTGGTTAAACCCATCAGACTATGGTATTTCATGATGGCAGCCTGAGCCAAGACAAACACGCAGATGCTTTACCCAACCTGCCATCTATGTGATCCTATAAAAGTGACCCAGTCCGTGGTCACTTTCTTTTTTTTTTTGAAATTCCTGTTTTGGCAATTGCTCCTCACAGCCCACTTTAATATTTCAACAAAGGCAATGGGGGCTTATTGGCTGAAATTCAAGCTGTGAAGGCCACTGTGTCTTTTCAGACGGGTTGAACTCGGAGATGAGCAGATTTTTGCAATTATTTTGCCAGTGTAAAGATCCCTTTGGCTATGCACGCTGAGAGGGCTGGCCCTTCGGTCCCCTTCCTAAATGGAATCAGGAAGCGCTCACAACGATGCCAGGCGCCGGCGGCTGTACAATCTCCTTTTTATTCTGTGTGCTTTTTTATAGGATATAAATAATGACAAAAATTACAAAATTTATAACTGGAAGCCCAAGCATATTTACATGTATGTTTCTGTTTCGGCAAAGCTACTAATCACTTTGCTCCTATACAGTTTTCCTTTTGGTACCATAGATATGTTATTTTTACTTTCCATTTTCTACATACATATCGACAGTGATTAGGCAAAATATGTACAAGGAACTGTTCAGTTCAAGTAATTTAATATTGTATTAAAATTCTTCCACACTGAACTGAAGCCATATACATTTGTCAGTTTGAAATAAAATGTAGTTATCTTCCAAAAACTCACCAACTGATGAATGGAACTGATATCCTCAGGTTTAAAATCATATTGGTTAATTAAAAAAAAAAAAAAGCAACATTAAGACAGTCCCACAATTTATCAATATCTCTATAATGAACTTCAAAATGATTCACAATATGATCAGTTAGAACAATATACATTAAAACGTTATTTTTTTTCTATAATGATATTGGTACTGTATATAATTTGATTCTACATAAATATACATTATGGTATTTATCATACAAATACTCCACAGAGACATTAAAAAAAGTAAAATAGCTTAATGAAATGTAAGTAAATTTCATTTAATCAAATAGTAAGCAAACATTATTTTTTTTCTGTTTCAAGAAAAGAGTTTATTACTTTGGAATCTCTTCTTTTTTTTTTTTTTGTATTTATTTTTTTCTAGAAAACAAATTTTTGCAATAGAATTTTATTAACACCTTTCTCAAACAAGTTTCCCATGACAGAAATCTTGACAGCAGGAGCCCTAGATTTTTTTAATTTTTTAACATGTTCTTTAAAACACTGTGAAGATTTAGAAAAACAATCTCTGCAGGCTTATGGCTGCGTCAGCACTTTGGGGGGGGACTCCCGTCTGCTTGCCTGAATCTCCTGCCCTCGGGAGGGTCGCCAGGGCCTTCCCACGCTCAGCCTGCCCTCTTGGGCGTCAGCAGTAGAAATTGAGTTACTTGAAATGAAGCCGGAAACATCCCTCACAGCGAACTCGTTTGCTTATCAGTGCATGAACGAAACATCTTTTTTAGTAAAAATATTGAATACAAGACACATTTCCCTGTGCATCATAAATTTCTATGCTTTAAATCATTCGTAAATTTTGAATCAGTCTGTAGATGTGAAGGTTTTCTTTAGCCGACACAGTTGATGACATAAAAAAACCACAAATATAGAAATTGGGAGGCAGGGTGTCCTGGCCACTATGGAGGGTGGTTTTTGTGGCACGAAAGGATGCTCAGTGATAGAAACTCTACAGATGCTCTGTGGGGGCTGTTCTGTTCTGATTCTACCTTTAAAACTGCGGACAGGGAAGAACCCAAGATGTTTATACTTTTAGGCAGTATTAGAGATCCCCTGCACTTTTTATTTTTATTTTTTATTTTTAAAGATGTTTATTCGCCCGACAGCCAAGCAAGTGCGGGGGCCAAGTCATTAGAAATACCTCGGGTGGTGACCGGGAGGGGAGTCGGGAGCCCGCAAAAAAAAAAAAAAAAAAAATCTCAGCTCGTGCCTCTCAGGGTTTCGGCTGCGCTTTCTGTCCCTGGTGCGGGAAGAACGTCCCCAGGAATGGCCGGCGGCCTTTCGCCTGTGACAAGGCCACACAAGCCGAGCGGTCTTCCTCCCGGGCTGGGTGGGGACGGAGGCGGGAAGGGAAGCCTGCTCTGGGCTGCTCGGCGTGCAAGGCACCGCGAGGGCGGGAGGACGGTGGGTATCAGAAGATCGTGGTCTCATACTTGGTATTAATGCCCCGCTTGGCTTCTTGTCCCGGCTCCACGATCCACGGCAGGTTGGCCAGAGTCTTTTGCTCAGAGGGGTCGATCTGCTTTGAGAGAGAGAGGCTGATGCCTGTTATGCGGTACCTGTGCGGGGTGCGGGCACGCAACCTACCGCTACTCAGAGGCCAGCACCGCCCTCTCCCAACCCCCCTCCAGGACTTCAGGGCTGCTGTCTGAGAGCATCATGTATTTGCTCTTTCGACCACATTTACTGCATATGGACCGAGTGCCAGGCACTGGAGAAGGGACGGGGAGTGAGATGCGGGCCTTGTTCCTGAGGGCACAGGGTTGGGGAGCAGACAGGGCAACCCTCACGGAGGGGTGAGGTGGGAGGGGGAAGGGTGCTCTGTGGGCCCGCAGGAAAGCCACGGGCCCCACGTCGGGGAGCCAGGGGGCCTCCCAGGAGGCGGTAATGCCACTCCCTGATTCTCAAGCCTCCGATGGTTTCCATCCCAGAATAAACCCCAAGTCCTCAAGGTGACCTGCAGGCGGCCCGGCCTGCTTGGCTCCAGCCACCCCGGCCCCCAAGCCCTGAGCCCTGGCCAGGGGCCTCCGCTGCTCTGGCTGCTCCATCTGCTCTGAGGCATGCTCTCCAGAGCCCTGCCTGCCTTATGTCCTAACGGCATTCAGGGGGCAGCTCGAACAACCCCTCCTCACCACGGGCCCGATCCAAACGGTGCCCCAGCTTGCTGGCTCTCTCTCCTCTTACTGTTCTGTGTAATCCTTCGCCGCACACATCCCATCGCTTCTGCTTATTTGTCATGAAGACGGGGTTTGGCCTGTTCTGCTCACTACTTAGAAACGCTCCTGGCAGCCCAGTTTAACAGAAGGCACGTCCTATGTACTCGCTGAACAGGAGGAGCGTGAGAAGAATGAGACGACGTGTAAAAGGAGAGCCGAAGGAAAGCTCTGAGTAGGTCTGGACAAGGCAGGGGAGAGGGAACAGCATGGGCAAAGCCCCCGAGGGAAGGGGATGTGGCCCGTGTGGGGTTTCTAGGAGGCCATACGGAGCAGAAGCCAGTTGGAACATTCCAGCTGCTACGAGACAGACGCTCTGAAGGCCAGCAGGTCTGTCAGACAGGGTGTCTGCAGAGCTCCTGGGAGGCAGTGGGTTGGGGTGGGGGGATTACTAGAGGAAGGCAGAGGACGAGGGGGAGGAAACCAGGGGCCAGCCATCTAGACTTCCCAAAACCCCAAACTCAAGAGTCAGTGTAGCTCTGCTCTGAGTGCCCACAACCCATGCATCCAGCTTCCTCTGGGTAGAGTCACCTTCACCGGGAACCTCTGCCAGCCTCCCTCCAGGCCAGGGGCTCTCGGAGGCTTTCCCGGGTGGGAGGGCTCCCAGAGGCTCAGGGAACAGTTCCCATGCTGGGATCTTCGGGAAAGATTCTCCAGGACAGTGGAGGGCCCGGCCCCTCCTGGCGGCCCGAGACAGAGGGGGCGGCGCTTTCTTGGGAGCCCGCAGGTTCAGGCAGATGGCCCCCCGCCCTGCTTTCCAGGACCTGGGCTGAGAGGATGGCAGCCACGTGCCGGGAGGAGGCCAAGGCCAAGGTGAAGACAGGCAGGTCCTGAGTCTAACCCACACCCCTTCCCAGGGGGCAGCCCCGCGCCCTCTGGTCCATGCTCTCCCAGCATCCGCACCCTCTCTACTTACCACGGACTTGCGGATGCTGACGCGGGGCTTGGGGATGGGCTTGGAGGGCTTGTTCTCAAAGCTTTCTGGGAGCGTGGAGGAGTGGCCCCCTTTCCTGGCCTGCAGTGCGAGCTGGTAAGCCACTTCAAACGCCTGTCCCAGCGTCAGGATGATCTCGTAGGCTAAATTCTGCAAGAGAAACCGGAACGCGTTTATGATGGTGCGCCGCAGACTGGAGAAGCCCAGTGGCTGAGGGGCCTGTGGGGGTGAACCAGCGGGGACCTTGAACTGCTCCAGCGGCTGTGGCAGTGAGGATGCACATGTGTGGACAAGGGGACACTCGGGGTCCAGCTTAGGGTCTACACCAGGATTGAGTCCCTGATGCCATGCACTTGTTTTTATTTTTTAATTAAATATATTTTATTGATTTTCCACAGAGAGGAAGGGAGAGGGATAGAGAGCTAGAAACATCAACCAGCTGCCTCCTGCACACCCCTACTGGGGACATGCCCGCAACCAAGGTACATGCCCTTGACCGGAATTGAACCCGGGACCTTTCAGTCCACAGACTGATGCTCTATCCACTGAGCCAAATTGGTTTTGGCTAGGCACTTGCTTACAGCCGAGCTAAGGAGCCTACTTCCCACTGCTCCCCGCCCCAGCCCCGGGCCCCGAGCCCACTCCATTCGGAGCCCCCGTGGGCCGCTGGCAGGCTCCCCAGGCTGGGGAAGGGAAGGGAAGGGGCTCCTCTGGCCTGATGCCTGAGAGTGCCCAGCCCTGCCCCCGACAGCCCCACACGCTCCACGGGAGGTGCTCCTCAGAAGTTTGGATCTCTTTTACCTCCAACATCTGTGATTCAGCGAACATCTCGGAAACACAATCAGAATCTAATTTAGGCGGAGGGAGAGGCGTTAGTCATGCCGGCGGGCGGCTCGCAGTCCCAGCAGCCAGCGTGCCAGCAGAGCCAATTATCCATCTACTTCTCGAGGCGTTTGCTCTCCCCGGGGGGATGGGGAGTCCACCCCATATTTTATCATCAAATCGGCAAGAGACAGGAGATTCTGTTAGGCCCCAGCTCCACGCCAAGCCTGGCCAGGAAGAAGGCTCTTTCCTTCCGACCTTCAATCACTCCCTCCAGGCAACTTCCAGTTCCCCTTCCTCTTCTCCCCGGGGTGAGTCTTTGATTTCTGCCTTCCTTTCTGAGAACAGCTCCTCCCCGCCTTCTCTCCCTGAGAAAGCGGGACACTGTCGGGCCCCAAAGAGGCAGGGTCTGGACAACCCCCCACCTGAGGTCATGGCCCATTCAACGTAGGTGTCCCCTGACCACAGAGCGCAGTCCGTCTGTTCCAGGTTTTCATCCTGATGAATGTCCCTGGACATCTGTCTATGGTTTTCTTTTTCTTTTTCTTTTCTTTCTTTTTTTTTTAAAATATATATATATTTTATTGATTATCCACAGAGAGGAAGGGAGAGGGACAGAGAACTAGAAACATCGATGAGAAACATCAACCAGCTGCCTCCTGCGCACCCCCTACTGGAGATGTGCCCACAGCCAATGTACATGCCTTTGACTGGAATCGAACCAGGGACCTTTCAGTCTGCAGACCAGCGCTCTATCCACTGAGCCAAACCAGTTTCGGCTGTCCATGGTTTTTCAAAAGCACAGAAAGAGCGTTCTGCTTATGCGATTTCCTCCCCCTCCTTCCCATTTCCCCCCAGTTGAGCGCACAGAATAACTGAGTTCCCATGAGTCTCAGGACTGATCCCACTTGATGAAGACATAGTGGGCAATGCCGGATGGCTTTCTGAAGCCACATGGAAGGGCTGTGGGTTTCTGGATCGACCAGATTTCCGATCGATGCCAGACTGGCTCGCTCGGTCTTAGACCCGAACTTGGAGCGTGAGAGTTCATTCGACAGAGAACATCTTCTCTTTGGAGCTACCCGTTGGGAAATGCTGGCCCCACGTGACAGGGGTGGACTTCCTGGAGACAGTGAACCTCACCCAGCCAGCCAGGCACTTCCTGCAATGCACACCCAGCCCGCCTGCCTCCCAGGATGAGTCACGCTGGGAAATGAGTAAGGCGTCCACAAATGATCGTGGAGGAGGGCAGAGCCCTCCCCCTGCCCACACACTGGGGCTCTGAAAGGCGGCCAGGGGCTGCTGGCTTCTGTAGTCTCGGCAGGAAGTCTGGGCTCTTGCACTGGGTGCTCCACCATGGGGAGGGTTGAGGTCTAGCTGGCAGGGGTACGGAGCAGACGTGTGTGCTCTGGGTCAGCGGCTGAGGGGAAGCCGGCAATTCAGGGATTGTACACCGTCAGCTTTCAGATGCTGGAATGGAGGGCTGAGTGAGTGTGAACTCCTCTATCACCAACGGAAACACAAGTTCCTCCAAGAGGGCGTTCCTTAAAGCTCCGGCGTCTTCACACCAAAGTCCAAGATGCTCCTCTGAGCAAGTGCGATTTCTCACAGGCCTATTACGGGACAGTGCTGGGCCAGAAGCTCTGCTCCTCCGTGTTTAATTAGTTTCCTGGTGTTAGAAAGCTGCCCAAATAAAGACACAGCAACCAGACTGACTGTGGGGCGGAGGGTGCCTGCCAAATGGCCTCTCCTGGTTTGGCCTGCGTTGTCCCCGGTGTCTTGCTTTCTGCTCTGTTTTAGAATGCGTTGCAGAGTTCTTCCTTCATGATTATGTGCCGGTACAGGACATCGTTCCCTTTCCTGTACTTCCTCATCTCCCTGTGTGAGGTACGGATTCCGGAGGGCAGGGAGGGCCCAGGGGTGCGCGGTGCAAGGAGCAGCGGGCGGCAGGCTGGGTGCTGTGCCACCGACCCGCCAGGGCCCCGAGCGGACACACGCTGGTCAGATGGGACCTGGGACACACTCCGACCTGGGGAGGCAGGCTCATTTCTCCTGGTTCTCCTTAGTAACAGCCCCACCCCTTAAAGAGGGAAGAGAGCAGGGACAAGGCCAAAGATAATGTTGAAATATCCAAGAGGCGTAGGTGACAAGCCCACCGATGCCTGCTGGCACTGACCAGCCCACTGAAAATGCTTTAAAAAAATATTTTATTGATTTTTTACAGAGAGGAAGGGAGAGGGATAGAGAGCCAGAAACATCGATGAGAGAGAAACATTGACCAGCTGCCTCCTGCACACCCCCCAACTGGGGATGTGCCCACAACCAATGTACATGCCCTTGACTGGAATCGAACCTGGGACCTTTCAGTCGGAAGATTGAGGCTCTATCCTCTGAGCCAAACCGGTTTTGGCGACAAGGCTTTCTAACACCAGGAACTACAATAATTAAAAACCTGAAAGCCCAAATGGTCTCTGCTTGCAAACGTGCTGTCCTTGCCCCTGTGGGGAGATCAGAGCCTGAGACTGTGCCTGGCACTCTGCAGGCATCTCACAGCTGCTTGCAGGATGAAGGAATAACAGAGTGATAGACCAGAGGAATAACACTACTAAGATGTTACCATATGCAGTGTACCTACTCTGCAGGGAGAACTCGGTGTTAGGTGCCGTGCAGAGCACTACAAGGATCTCATTTAAGTCTTACCATAAGCACCTGTGGTAGAATATCCTTATCCTTATTTTATAGATAAAAAATTGAAGCTCAGAGAGGTTAAGTAACTTGCCTGACATCACACAGTTAGAAGACTACCAAGCTGTTTGTGACTGTTTGTGAACCGATGTTTGTGACTCAGAGCCCATGTTCTCAGCCCTCCCTTTGTGGCCACTGGTCTCCAGGCTGCCTGACACATTCCCCACGGGGAGGGCACAGCTGCTCCTCCGCCTCCTAGAATCTGAACGGGCTTCGCTGACTCCCACCTAGCAGAGTGTAGCAGGAATGGTGCGCTGGGCCTTTAAGATTAGCAGGGAGTCTGGCAGCTTCCACCTGCGTCTCTGGGAACACTGGCTCCGAGGGCAATCAGCCGCAGGTAAGAGATCTGAACGCATGAGATTGCAACGCTGGGAGGATGTCCGAGCTGGGCGGCTGCCTGGGGGGCAACAGCAGCCATCCTGGCCCAGGCTTAGTACACCAGGGAGGAGTCACCCTGGACACTGAGCTGCAGGAGGACCTCAGGCTCAGACAGATGTCTCCTGTCGAGCTGCCCCAGCACCTGCCGCCACCTGAGCCACCCCCGCAGAGGCCCCTGGTATTGTCTGGCAGAGCAGAGCCGAACTGCCGTGTTCTGCCCAGATTCCTGACTCATGGAATTGTAAACACAATAAAACAGGTGTTGTAGCCCAGCAAGTGTGGCTCATTGGCTAAGCATCGACCGATGTATGAATCAGGAGATCACGGTTCCATACCTGGCCAGGACACATGCCTGGGTGGTGGGCTTGATCCCCAGTAGGAGGTGTGCAAGGGGCAGCTGGTCAAGGATCCTCTCTCATCATTGATATTTCTCTCCCCCGCCCCTTCTTGCTCTTTGAAATCCATACAAATATATATTTTCTGAAAGGGTGTTGTTTTATGCCATCAATTTTGAGGTGCTGTGCAAGCACCCACAGGTCACTGGAGCACCACGCAGTCCTGAAGAAGGCTGGTGGGACCCTTGTCCAGGCAGCGGGAGGAGGCGCCTCAGTCTCGGAGCTGGGATGAACTGGGTGGTCACAGGAGGCCAATCCTGAGACTCGGCTCCAGCCCTGGCTGCAGGAAAGTGGCTGACGCCTCCAGCCCTCCTGGTCACAGGGCCCAGCAAACACTAAGGGGTCCCTTTCCACAGGCGACAAGCCACAGAGCCGGAGCAGGGCCTTTTAGGTGGCATAGTGGGCCTCTCATGTCTCATTACTACCTCCCTCCCTTGGGTATAAATGCGAACTCACTAACCCCGCCTCCCTCAAATGCTCAGACTCGGCGGTCTCTGGCCACACTCCCTCTGCTCCTCCTTGCTCATTGGAAAATTCCTGCGATGGCATTTCCAGCGAGTCTCTTTCTAGATTCACACTTACTCTGGCACTTGGCCTTGCATATTTCCTGCCTCACATGGACCACCAAGGAAAGGAGGCGGCCCAGGTGTGTGCGTGTTTGGTACGGGAGTGTTTGGTACGGGTGTGGGGGGGTGATGACTGGAGAGAGCATGCATTGAGCCTCAGTTTCCTTATCTTCAAACGGGGATAATGACGTATGTAGTGCCTGCCTCACTGGATTGTTCTGAGAATCACTCAGGGTAACAGTTACCCAATGACAATACCAGATAACCTTTATTATTTACTGCGCTCTACATGGACTCATTTAATCCCGGCAGCTCTGACCCTTGGGCCATTATTGCTCCCATTTGGCCTGTGGGATAACTAAGCCTAGGAAGGTTAAATGACCTCCTCATGAAGCCAGCACCTGGCCAAGAAGGGGTCGGAGTCCAGGAGTTTGGACAGGCCCTGCTCTTGGCCACTATAGCTTAGAGCCACACTTGGACTCAAAGACTTTTGCAAATGGTAAAAAAACAAAAACAAACAAACAAAAAAAAAACCACTTGAAAACATTAAACTCAGAAGCTCCGGGAGATGGATGCATCTGGGTTGGGGTGGGGCAGTGGTCAGCAAACCACGACTCATGAGCCACATGCAGCTCACGAGCCACGGTTTGCCACTCTGTTGACTAATGAGTTTGCCAACCACGGCGTTAGGGTATGCGAGTTGCCTGGGTCTCACGTCAGGACCAGAGGAAAGGCAGCCAACGGCAAAGGGGTGACGACATGAGCCACCAGTACAGGGATTCTCACCCCGCGGGCCCTACATGAGGCAGCACTGTGTCCTGTAGGGTGGAGGCAGGGGGTCACGATTTAATGGGGACAATTGCCTCCAGAAATGCTGACCTTCCCTCCCCCGACCAGAACTTTAATTGGTGGATGAAGAATTGCTGCAGCAGAGGAAGCTGAGGAGCAGTCCTACTTTAAGGATAGATTCTGGTTATAATCCAGGGATGCAATCTTATTTTTGGTTTGCAAACTGCAGACTGTGTGGGATGCTCGTGTTTGCCTCGGGCCCTTAAAGCAGCCAGGACCAGAGGAGAGGGTGTGGGCTGAGCTGCTTCCCTGTGTCAGGACTCAGTCTCTGCAGCCTTGCCTGTGGTGAGGGCCCAGGAGGTGCGTGCTGATAGGGGGCAGAAGAGGCTTATAGAGAGACAGAGAGATCTCTTCCTCCCCCCACTTTGTCCTCCTGCGTCCTAGTCACAGGCTGTACCTGTACCTGCTGTAGGCAGTTGGACAGATGTGAGAAGAGCAAGGACGATGGGCCAGATACAGAAGGTCACCAGGGTGAAAAGCCCCAGCTGGGTGCCTAGCAATGGGAGATCATTGTAGGGTGGGACCTTGCCCCCAGGGTGACTTTTCCTCCCCTAGCAAATTGCTGGGTATGTGGTGTGGACCCCCTGACTTTTCCTCCCTAGAGATAACAGGTAGGCCTCAAGTAGTATTTCAGCGCCAGGCCAAGATAAGCAACGAAACCAGTCAAGGCTGAGGTCAGGACCAGCTACATGGAATAGTGACCCCCTGCCCTGGTGCCGGCCCATCAATACAGGGGAGACCCCCACTCTGCAAGGACACACCTGGAAAGTTGCTGAACTTTCTATGGAGAGCTTTCCCTGGGACCTCCCTACCCTGAAAATCTGCGCCCTTAAAGCCCTTAGGATGGAGGACCCAGGGCTCTCCCTCCAGGGACCACGGCCAGGCCTTTCCCTTTCCCCTCCCCTCCTGCCACAGGCCCTTCACCATCAGCTTCCTCACTACCAAGCTCCAAGGGCCTTTCTTTTACATCCATCACTTGTTTCCGAAGCCCATTTCTTCTAGGCATTGCTTCTTCTATCTTTGTAATTTACCTAATAAATGTTTACTTACAGTTTGGGTCTCACTCTGAATTCTTTTCCGGTGAGAACCCAAGTACCGAGGTTGGGTTGGAAAAAATCGCAGCAGACAACGAAAACAGATCCAGAGACGGACCGTCAAATCAAACCTCAGAGGGAAGGTAGGGGAGAGTGGGGGTAAGGGGGGAGAGAGCAACCAAAGGACTTGTGTGCAAGCACCTAAGCCTAACCAATGGGCACAGAAAACTGCGGGGTGAGGCATGACGGGGGGCAATGGGGGATAAGGACACATATGTGTCCTATGGAGAGTGGCTACAGTGTTTGGACAGGTTCAAGCCTCGGACTGATGAGTGGGGGCACAGTCCTCACGTGGCCAGGTGCAAGTCCCAGCACAATTACAGCCAACAGCTGTAGTTGTGAGCTTGAACCCATGGTCTGAACACGTGACCCCATGTGCCTGAGTGCTTTAGGCTGCAAGTAAACATGCTTGATCAGGTGCATGTAATTGAGTAGGATCGAAACTCTAGAGTAGGGGTGTCGAACTCAATCAGAGAAGGGGCCAAAATCTAAAATCCAGCCTAAATCGCGGGCCGAATGGTTTACTGAACAGTCATAAACTATCATTGTGATGGAAACGCAGCGGAGTGCAATGATGACAGCGCGGTGCGGGCCACATTGCAAGGCCTGGCGGGACGGATTTGGCCCGCGGGCCTTGTGTTTGACACATGTGCTCTAGAGAATGTTGTAAACATCTTGACCATGCCCTTACTTTGCCTCCTGGCATCTGCTATAAAATAAAGACATGGCTTGTGGGTGTCAGTGCTGTCTCTCTGTGACAAAACAGTGTCCCACCAAGACCCAGCTTTCAGTCTCTTGTCGGTCTTCTCTAAGCCTTTCAGCAGTCCCCACTCAGGGTCACTGAACCTGGCTAAGCTGGCACGGCACATAAGGTGCCCTGGGCTGAGTATGCCATGGCCGTGCCAGCCCGCCACAGTGTCCTTAATCAATAAAGAAAAAAAATTAAAAAAGAAAAACCGCAGCAGAGACTGTGGGAAATCTGTCCCCTAGGACACGCTCTGACCACCAGAGAAGTAATTTATGTTAACTGGGACACCACTAGGATTGGTCTGTGTTGGAAACTCCTGGTTTGAAAATCTTTTTGGCTCAAGGGTTCAACGGCATATTTGCAAGAACATTCATTATAGTGTTCAACGTTTTTTTCATTAAAAGGGGTCTGATTAAGTACTCTGCATCGAGCTTCGGAGTGGAACACGGGGCAGCCCTTTAAAATGAAAATTGAGTCGATTAAAAAAAATTGGAGAAACGACTGTAAGTAAAAATATACGTATACCTACAAAACTGGGTGGCATCTGTCCATGTGCGTGGAAAACAGAGATACGATGAATCCAAGCATTACCAGTGGTTACCACTGCGTGCTGGGACTGTGGATTAATTTCCTTCTTAGTGTTTTGAACTTTATTCAAATGAAGACGAATAATGTTATAATCATAAGGATAAGCCTTTCCATTTTGATAATTGAAAGTGTGAGAAGAATCTAGCTCAAAAGCATCTTACTTGTTCTTTAACTGTCACCTGGGGGTTTAGTACCCTCTCATTCTTTGGCAGAGAGGGCTGGGTACTGTGTTCCAGGCAAAGCCAGGCCCTGTTTGCAGGTGTGGGCTGGCCGTGTGTTTGGCCGACCGCGTGGTGCACACTGAAGGTGACCGAGTTTGGGAGTTGCAAGTGAGAGGAAAAACGAGCATGGTTAACATATGAAACACTGCGAACATACTCTTTATAGAGAGTGAGAATTAGCATGGGTCTAGCAACAATCACGGCTTTAATGCGTGCTACGAACAAATTTTAAAAAACAACCTTGCTTGTTTTAAAACGATTGAGGTCCTTCCCAGTTTTTAAAAATAGACCCAATACTGCCACAGAGAATGCATCAAAGTCTCCCTGATCTACCTACTTCGATTCTATGACTTAAAAATTGGACTATTCGAGTGAGTAATATACATTTATAATATATACATATATGTCCCTGACCTATCATGGCCTTTGAAGGATGATCTCTGCAGCCTTGGCATCTGAAATACTCAGCCCCCCCCCCCCCCCCCCCTGTAATCCTAGCAGCAGGGAACACCCCTTCCCTAGTTTGAGATGAGAGAGGCGGAGAGCACTGCCTATGAGACTAGACGTTTTGAACCCCACAACGTCTAGTCTCATAACACATTCATTGTTTCTACCCAATCCTACTGCTCCCTCTTCCCCTAAATTTCCCCTGCCGGGAATGTGGGGTCTGGGAAACCTTTTGTTCTATGAGGTCTGTTCTGGGCCCAGCAGGTTAGACATGTGACTAGAAATCAGCTGCCACAAGGCTGCGGGTCTAAAAGGCAAATCAGGCCTGGTGCATGGCTGCGGGGAGGCACTGGCTTTTTGCCTTGGGAACCCAATTCCACCTTTGCTCTGATCTTTTCTCTTTTCTTTTCTTTTCTTTTCTTTTCTTTTCTTTTCTTTTTTCTCTTCTCTTCTCTTCTTTCTTTCTTTCTTTCTTTCTTTCTTTCCTTCTTCTTTCTTCCTTCCTTCCTTCCTTCCTTCCTTCCTTCCTTCCTTCCTTTTTCTTTCTTTCTTTCTTTTTTTAAAATATATTTTTATTGATTTTTTACAGAGAAGAGGAGAGAGGGATAGAGAGCTAGAAACGTTGATGAGAGAGAAACATCGACCAGCTGCCTGACTCCTGCACACCCCCTACCGGGGATGTGCCCGCAACCAATGTACATGCCCTTGACCAAAATCAAACCTGGGACCCTTTCAGTCCGCAGACCGACACTCTACCACTGAGCCAAACCGGTCTCAGCTGCTCTGATCTTTTCATCCACCAGTCGTATAAAGCTGAAAAGACCACAAGCTGCATGGAGCACAGATTCTAAGAAATGGGAACAGGCTTTCAGATCACTACGTAGAACACTTCCTGAGTGTGTGCTGCAGGTGACCACCCCTGCAGGTGCTCTCCCCAAGAGGCTGCCTAATGTACTGGGGAAGTGGCACACTGCATCCTCCCAGAGTCTGAGCACAGTCGCTCGGCCATGCCCCAGAGTGAGGGAAGTATGTCCAGCTCACATGCTGGCTTTGGTCGGGGGATTGGGCCTCCCTTCCCAGGTCACAGGATCTCTGTGGGAAAATGCTCTGAATTTCAAATCTAATGCTCCATGAACTGGAAACATCCTAGAGGCCACCACATTTTCTTGATGGTAGTAGACACTCAGAAACATCGTGTGACCCATAAAATGTCTACAAGGTCAAAGTGGCAACAACTGCAATAAAAAATGTATATGTATTTATACATGTCAGCTAAAAGATTAAATGTATACGCAAGATATTTTCTTTCCTGATTCCCTCTCTCTCCATCCCTGCCTCTTTCTTCCCTTCCCTTCCCTTCCCTTCCCTTCCCTTCCCTTCCCTTCCCTTCCCTTCCCTTCCCTCTTTCTCCTCCTCCCTTCTCTCTTTCTCTACCTCCTCCCTCCCTTTCTCTCTCCATCCCTCCCTCCCTACTTTGCCATTTGGGAAGCCCAGGGTACTGATTCATATCAAAAGAATTTTAAGGCTTCAAGATTGGACTGAATATGGAGCTGCCCTACATAAAGATACGAAATCCATGCTCAAAGAGGCTTATTTTAGTGCCAGCAAAGCTCGTTGCATCTCGGAATCGCTCAAAGGCCCAGGTCAAGGCTGGTGGCCTTTGTTACTATTTTTGAAGTCAGACAAACTGTTCACCTGAAACGGTGGCTTTGTGGTAGGAGATGAAAATCGTTTGGAGCTGATACCGGAATCCTAAACTAGTGAATGTCGACATGAAGTCAAACATCTGGACGAAGACACAGAAGACAAAGCCTTCTCCACATGATTTCCAAATGGATTGGGGATAGCACATTGGTCTCAACTACTTTTCCCCCATGTTTCATCCCACTCTTCTTGTGTTGTGTACATAGATAGCTAAAAACCTCAAGGGGGCAGAGGGTCCATGGGTGTCATTTTTAGTTCGAACGTAGAATAATATTTGGATACTCTTATGAAGGCAAATTAAGTATTTTTTTAATTTAGAAAGACATACTACAATACTCAAGGAAAGGCTGGACTTCACCCTAAAAAGAACCGGAATATTAATGTTGACATTCAATGAAAACAAATGGAGGCAATACGCCATTGTGAGGCCTGCAGAGTGGACGTTTGCTATGACTGCTATTTTATTTATGTATTGCTTTGTATTCTTTCACTTCTTTTACAAGGGCAATGAGAAAACTTTGGACCATAAATACACTTCCGGCAACTCTATCTTAAGCTTCTTAGCAGAAAAAGGGGCCAGGCTGTCTGTCAATGGTAATGTCAGCGGGCGAGGAGAGCGGACAGGTAGAGATGGAGCTCACTTCCAACACCTGTTATTTATGAGGTACTCTACTTGTGTTCCTTCAGTTCTATCCCGATGAAGACCTGTGAGGTGTAAATCCTTGGACCCATTTTATATATGAAGGATATAAACTCAGGAAAGTTCCATGGCTTGTCTAAGACCAGGGAGCGGGGAGCTGCATAGGGTGTGAACTCTGACCTGCGTGTTCTTTCCACGACAGCAGTCCAACTGCCACAGGGAAAGGGGTTTCACGCAAACCAAAACGTAGGTGGATAGAATGGAATTTTGCTGCTTAAAGAGACAACTGGCCCTGACCATTTTGGCTCAGTGGATAGAGCGTTGGTTTGCGTACTGAAGTTGGATTCCGGTCAAGGGCATGCACCTTGGTTGCAGGCACATCCCCAGGTGGGGGTGTATAGGAGGCAGCTGATTGATGTTTTTCTCTCATTGAGGCTTCTAACTCTATCCCTCTCCCTTCCTCTATTAAAAAATTAATAAAATATATATAAAAAAGAGACAACAGCATTTCACAAGAATATGCTTATTGTCACCAGTAACCTACTCCTGAAATGACTTTAATCACCCGGTTGATCCCATGCAAAGAAACACACCAGAGATATTAGGAGCCGCCTTTGAGGGCTTTGCTTTGCGGCCCTTCCTGTTACCACATGTAACATCTAAATTAGTCTCCCCAGACCTCTTAAATAGAAGGAGTTGTCTGATGGCACATGAACATTTTTTCCTGTTTTCAAGTCTCAAAAACTGAAAGGAATGAGCCACATGCAGAACGATCCATACTCTGGACATGAGTCTGACATACCTTAGAATGGTGTAAGTTTTGCAAATACCCACTGTGGTCTATGCATGTTTGTCAAAACTCAAACAGACTGTTTCAAGAAGTCTTATCCAAGACATTGAACTCCCAAGAATATGCTACACTGCAGTATCAATGTAATTCTTCCATATGGGGTAAGAAACCATTAAAGAGTATATTCATATTGATATCAGAGAGGAAGGGAGAGGGAGAGGGAGAGATTGAAACATCAATGGTGGGAGAGAATAACTGAGCGGCTGCATCCCGCATGTCTCCTACTGAGGATTGAGCCCACAACCTGGACACATGCCCTTGATTGGAATCGCACTCGGGAGGGACCCTTCTGCAGACGACACTATCCACTGAGCCAAACGGGATAGGGCTGATGCAATTCTTTACATATATTTCAAATACAGTGAACAGAGAAGAGCTGTCAAATTAAAGTGACATTTTCGAATTCTCCTGATTACACATGAATTCTTGGTTACAGCCATATCTGTTCTATCTGCTTCAAATGCAGAATGCCATTCAATTTGTACCATCTTGAAGACGTGTGTGTATTATGGGAACACTTGTTTTCTAGAACTGCTTTCATTTTCCAAGTTTGTAATACATGGGCTAGTTTTTAGACCTAATGACAAATAGGACTCTAAGAGGCATAACAGCACGAGGACATCATTGTAAGACTAACTTCCATTGTAAGTTATTGTAAGCCAATGGGCCAGGCAC